>NW_020664482.1:17235225-17264608 GCF_002925995.2 Terrapene triunguis
TGCATCATCACAGTAGTGCAAGGCAGGCTGGTGAATCAGGAATTAAATCACAGTTCTTATCTTCTCTGACCTAAAGCTCAATCCTGCTCCCACTTAATTAAATTAAAGTTTTACATAAAACTTCAACAGGAGAAGGTAAAACACAGTGTGCCCGGTTCTCTATTGCATTTTGTATTCATTGTCCCCTGTGCAAAGTGGATGTAAAATGCTGCTATTCTGATCTGGTGGAGTTTAATAGCCATGTTTTGCACCCACTTTGCACAAGATGAGAAGGACTACCCCAGGTGAAAGGCAGTGGGGATTCAGGCCCAGTGGTTTCATTTCCACATTGTCTTTGCTTTTGACTCATGCGGGTTCACAGCACCTCAAGTTTTGCTTTCAATTTTGCAATTTGAATAAACTCCAGTATTCACAAACAAACACACTGAGTTTCACCTGGCTTCCTGTCATAACCACGTGGGACCACAAATCATCTTGAGTCACTTGATTCTGGGCCCAGATTTTCTCAAAGGACCAGATCCTCAGCTGGTGTAAGTCATAGGAGCTCCACTAAAGTCAGAGGAGCTGTGCCCATTCATACCAGCTGGTGAACTAGGCCTCTAATATGTTCATTAACCATAGCAAATCTTTCAACCAACTTGGTCTGGGATTTGTGTTTGTAACTGATACCTGAAACCCAGTGAGTTTCATGTAGTTTAGGTTTTTGTTGCAGGCATTTCACATAGCTTTGCCTAACAACCCTACAGAAACCTAAATACAGTAGGACAAATTCATCTCAGGTATAATACTCTGGCTAGCAATAAACCTATGTCAGGCATGGCTTTGGCCCTGTGACTTTTGATTTTTTTTTGATTTTTTCAAATAGTGGGGAGTAAAAATATAAGGATGTTTAATTAAAAGGAAAGGGACAGATGCCAGATAGATCTTGGTGTAATGGTCACTATGAATTAGGCTCTGTGATAGGAATGGTGTTGAAGTCAGTCTTTAAGAGTGGTTGTTGTTGTGGGTGTCCATCTGAGAAGGTCCAAAATAAAGGAGTATGACTGAGTAAGTTGGCAAGGAAGAAATAAAAATCTCAAGTCATTAACTTTAGAGAAGCTTATAGAAAGCTGTAAAAAGATCTGCTCTGATATCACAAGTAAATCACACTACGCATGATGAAAAGCTTTGCTATTTGTGCATGGAACACTACTCTTCAGCCAAAATGCTTCTGAAATAAATGTAGTCAAACTTTACTAATTCTGGGTCACTGAGAACGAAAATGATGCTTAAAATTGTTGATTGGCTCTAGTTTTCAAGATATGCTATTGGGTCAGTATATACGACCCTTGACTTGGGAATGGCGGAGGATAAGTGAGTTATAAAGGGAAGGGATCTCAATTTAAACCAGAAATGACTAAAATACATCTTTAACTGGATCTATGAATAAATCTATGACTGGGTTTGGACAGTACTTGCTTTTTAGGCAAAACAATGAATGATGCAATCTGAAGCTGGTATTGCATCATACATGATATGAATTGCATCATGTTATTCCTAGAAGTCATGGATGACGCAATCATAACGAAGCTTACATCACTCTGCTGAACAAATTGCCCTATATCAGCTCTAGAAATCATACAGTATCGTGCTCTCTTATTTGTCAGTGTTTGATTTTGCAAAGGGACACATTTCTGTTTAGCCAAAGTGAGCAGAGATGCCTCGTACTTGTGTGAACAGTGCAGATAACTTCTGCTATGTTTGTGGTGAAGTGACTTTTGCATCACAAAAGCGCAGTATAACCACTATGGTTAAGAAAGACTATCACCTTTATTTTGGCTGCAAAATTGGAGATCAGGACAAGAGGTGGGCCCCACACATATGCTGCAACACTTGTGCAACAAATCTTCGCCAGTGGTTGAACAGGAAAAGGAAATCTATGCCTTTTGCAGTGCCAATGATTTGGAGAGAGCCAACAGATCATACCAGCAATTGTTACTTCTGCATGGTGCCTCCAGTTGGGAAAGGTGTGTCAAAGAAGAAAAAGTGGACTATGCATTATCCAAACATTCCATCAGCTATACGCCCAGTACCCCACGGAGAAGGACTGCCGGTTCCTGATGCACCAGAATCATTCTCACTTGAGTCAGACGAGGAAGAGGATGAAACTTCTGGTCCTGAACCATCAATGTCACAGGACCCACATTTTCTCCCATCCTCCTCCTCTGAACCACACCTCATAACACAAGGTGAACTGAATGACCTTGTCAGGGATTTGGAACTACCCAAGAGTAAGGCAGAGCTGTTGGGCTCCAGACTACAGCAGTGGAATCTCCTGGCAGGTGATGTTAGGGTTCCATGTTCCGTGACCGTCAAAAGGATCTTGTCCCATTCTTCTTCATGGAAGGTGATCTTGTAGCCTGCAACAACATCGATGGTGTGATGGCAGCCCTCAACATCGTTCACGATCCAGATGAGTGGAGACTGTTCATTGATTCATCGAAGACGAGTCTTAAAGCTGTTTTACTGCATAATGGCAATGTTTTGCCATCAATTCCAGTTGGTCATGCAGTCCATATGAAGGAAACCTATGACAACTTTTGAGGTGCATAAACTATGATCAACATCAGTGGCAGCTTTGTGGCGATTTGAAGGTTGTTGCTCTCTTGCTTGGTCTGCAGACTGGATACACAAAGTACTGCTGTTTTCTCTGCGAATGGGATAGTCGTGCAAGAGATTCCCACTACATCAAGAAAGATTGGCCACTCCGACAGTCATTGGAACCTGGGAGGAAAAGTGTTCAGCATCCACCACTTGTTGAATCAAGGAAGATTTTGTTACCACCCTTACACATCAAGCTGGGTCTGATGAAGAACGTTGTCAAGGCCATTGACAAAACACAAGCAGCTTTCAAGTACCTCCGTGGAAAATTTCCAAGGTTAAGTGAAGCTAAGATAAAGGAAGGTGTCTTTGTTGGTCCTCAGATCCGTGAACTTCTTCGAGATGATGCATTTGACCATGCACTGCGTGGCAAGGAAAAGACAGCCTGGAAAGCCTTCCAGTTAGTGGCAATAAATTTTCTCAGAAACAACAAGGCAGACAACTACAGGTTGTTGGTGGAAAACCTCCTCAAGGCATACTAAAGCCTTGGTTGCAACATGTCACTAAAGATACATTTTTTGCACTCTCATCTAGATTTTTTTCCACCGAACTGCGGAGCAGTGAGCGACGAGCACGGCGAGCGATTTCACCAGGACATTGCAACAATGGAGAAACGCTATCAGGGCAAATGGAGCCCATCAATGCTTGCAGACTATTGCTGGACAGTGACAAGAGATGCTCCATTTAATGAATACAAGAGACAAGCCAAGAAGCGCCGAGTAGACACTGAATAGGACTAAACTATGTACATAATAGTTTTTTGCCTTTTGTTTCATAATAAATTTTATTTATATAACCCTTTTGCTGATTTTTAAAGTGTTACATAAACAGGACAGGTGAAATATTATCATGTAAAGCAACCATAAACACATGAAAAGACCTAGGTTTACAATTTATGATTAAAACTCTACTATCTACACAATATATATAGACATAAAATGTAAAAACTTAAATATCTTAGAAACAGTAGCCAATCAGTTGTTTTAATTGTCATATTTGAATTCAGCACATCAAAATACATAATAAATAGCACATTTTATCTCTGAAGCAGACGACTTCTCAAAAATTGTAGACCAGTGTAATTTTTGTTGACTTGAAAATTCCCAAGGCAATTTTTAATTTTCATTGAAGACTTCCCTTTCCTTATTTAAAGTTGAATGATTTCCTTCTGTGGTTTTATCAATGGGCCAGAAGGGTTGATAAGATTGCTTCCTTCCTATGCTAGATATGCTTGGACTTCTGCCATCCCATTTTGAAAAGTAATACATTTGCCTTCCTGTCTTGTGCTGAAGCTAAATGGAGTGGGAGGCAAACTAGCTTCATTCACAAAACACAGCCAGAGGATTGACACAAGCAATAGAAAGTTAAACTAATAGACTGGTTTGGATCTGAGCTGCTCGGGGGCTCACCCCTTGTACCTTCAACAGCCCCCCACTGCAAGAGAGGGCACAAGGGGCAAATCTTCTCCAATGCAAAGGGCCTCATGACTGTGAACGATTGTGGCTCTGCTGCACAAGGAAGAGTAGAGGTGGCCCAGAACCCTCTCTCTGCCCATATTCACTCCCACCCCAAGCCCCTGTGTGGTGTGGAAGTCTGCCTCTTGTCTGTTCCTTGCACACCGGCATGAAGGGAGATGGGAATGGACGTGGGGTATGCCCACAGGATCTGCTTTCACACAGTCTTCCATCTTACCACCCCTGTGGAGGAGGCATATTAGGGCTGCAGTGGCTACTGAAGCATGAGGGCTGTAGGAACAGCCAAGCATGGCTCTCCAGGGACTCTGTGGCCTGATGGGGATGATTCTTTCCCATCCCTCATATTCCCAAAGCCCAGGTACTCAGGCTGAGAGAGTGAATTTGGGCCTAGCAAAATCTTTGTTATACATCATACACACTATATCACAGTAGACTCTATCCCCATATACTGGCAAGTACGGCAGATACAGACAGCTCAATACTGCTCTCATATATGTTAAGGAGCATTGCTGTGGATCATTTACAGTTATCTGGGGTATGTCTACACTGTAATTAAAAACCCACGGCTGGCCCATGCCAGCTGACTTGGGCTCATAGGGCTTGGGCTGCAGGGCTGTTTAATTGCAGTGTAGATGTCTGCGCTCAGGCTGGAGCCCAGGCTCTAGGACATTGCGAGCTGGGAGAGTCCCAGAACTCAGGCTGCAGAGCCAGAACGTCTACACCACAGTTAAACAGCCCCACAGCCCGACCCCGATGAGCTCGAGTCAGCTGGCATGACCAGCTGTGGGTGTCTAATTGCAATGTAGACATACCCTGTGTTTTCTGAACACAGGAGCAAAGGAAGCAGCTGTTTTAAAAAGAAAAACAGCAGTACATTCTCCAGGATCTGAAAGCAGAAATCAGCCCTGAACTTGCTATGTTGCTTTAATGCAAGATGATCCTCACCATTTTTCACATCAGTTTGGAAAAATTCCAGCTCAGATGTATTCTTCCAATGTAATATCCCCTCACAGTTTCATTTGGATTTGGTATTCATCGCTTCCTCTCATTAAATCATTGCTGTGTAGCATAGCCGTTAAAGAATGGCTGCTGCATTTCCATCCCAGAAATGGATGCATTTAATTGATTGGTGATGTGATCTCACTGTATGTATGAACTCAATAGATGAGGGATTTCAACTATCCCCATATTGACTGGCAGGGCCGGTGCAAGGAAGTTTTGTGCCCTAGGTGAAACTTCCCCCTTGCGCCCCCCCCAGCCCTGCGGCAGCTCCCCGCCCCCCCTTCGCCCCTCCCCGCGGCAGCTCCCCCCCACCCAGGGAGCCGTGCGGCAGCTCCCCACCCCAGCTCACCTCTGCTCTGCCTCCTCCCCGAGCACGCCACCCCCGCTCTAATTCTCCTCCCCTCCCAGGCTTGCAGCGCCAAACAGCTGATTGGCGCCGCAAGCCTGGGAGGTGGGAGAAGTGGAGTGGCCGCTGCGCTGGGAGAGGGAGTCTGAGCTGCACGTGTCAGCGCGCCGCTGGAAGCCCAGCCCAGGAACGCTGTAAAAAAAAATTGGGGGCACTGCTTTTTGGCGCCCCCAAATCTTGGCGCCCTAGGCAACCGCCTAATTTGCCTTAATGGTAGCACTGGCCCTGTTGACTGGGTACATGTCACCTCAAGAAGGATGCAGAGATAAAGTTTCTTGACACCTTAAATGACTGCTTCTTGGAGCAGCTAGTCCTGGGACCCAGAAGAGGAGAGGCAATTCTTGATTTAGTCCTAAGTGGAGCACAGGATCTGGTCCAAGAGGTGAATATAGCTGAACCGCTTGGTAATAACATAACATAATAAAATTTAACATCCCTGGTGAGGGGGAAAGGGAGAACCACCAAAGCAGCCCACCACGTTAATTTCAGAAAGGGAACTACCCAAAAATGAGGAAGTTAGTTAAACAGAAATTAAAAGTTAGAGTGCTAAAAGTGAAATCCCTGCAAGCTGCATTGAAACTTTTTAAAGACACCATAATAGCGGCTCAATTTAAATGTATCCCCCAAATTAAAAAACAAAGTAAGAGAACCAAAAAAGTGCCACCGTGGCTGAACAACAAAATAAAAGAAGCAGTTAGCAGCAAAAAGGCATCCTTTAAGTTAAATCCTATTGGGGAAAATAGAAAGGAGCATAAACTCTGGCAAGTAAAGTGTAAAAAATATAATTAGGAAGGCCAAAAAAGAATTTGAAGAACAGCTAGCCAAAGACTCAAAAAGAGTCAACACGGTTTTTGTAAAGGGAAATCATGCCTCACCAATCTATTAGAATTCTTTGAAGGGATCAACAAGCATGTGGACAAGGATGATCCAGTGGATATAGTGTACTTAGATTTTCAGAAAGCATTTGATGAGGGTCTTCAGCAAAAGCTCTTAAGCAAAGTAAGCTGTCATCAGGGCCGGCTTTAGGCCAATTCCACCAATTCCCCTGAATCGGGCCCCGCGCCCAGTGGCAGGGCCGCCCGGGAGGGGGGGGGAAGAAGTGGCCGAGAATCCCTTCCCTGGCTAGAGGCTCCTTTTTAATTTTTACTCACCCGGCAGCGCTCCGGGTCTTCAGCGGCACTTTGGCAGCGGGTCCTTCACTCGCTCCGGGTCTTCGGCAGCACTTTGGCAGTAGGTCCTTCAGTGCCGCCGAAGACCCGGAGCGAGTGAAGGACCCACCGCCGAAGACTAGGAGCGCCGCCCGGTGAGTACAAGCCCCACGTGTTTTTTTACGTGTTTTTTTTTTTAGTCATCCCTGCCGGGGCCCCGTAGAAACTGTTCAAATCGGGTCCCGCACTTCCTAAAGCATGCCCTGGCTGTCATGGGATAAGAGGGATGGTCCTTTCATGGATCAGTAACTGGTTAAAAGATAGGAAACATAGGGTAGGAAAAAATGGTCAGTTTTCAGAATAGAAAGAGGCAAATAGTGGTGTCCCCCAGGGGTCTGTACTGGGACCAGTACTATTCAACATATTCATAAATGATCTGGAAAAACGAGTAAACAGTGAGGTGGCAAAATTTGCAGATGATACAAAACTACTCATATACATATAAAATGATGGGGTCTAATTTTGTTGTTACCATTCAAGAAAGAGATGTTGGAATCATTGTGGATAGTTCTCTGAAAACATCTACTCAATGTGCAGCGGCAGTCAAAAAAGTGAACAGAATGTTGGGAATCATTAGGAAAGGGATAGATAAGAAAACAGAAAATATCACATTGCCTCTACATAAATCCCTGGTATGCCCACATCTAGAATACTGTGTGCAGATCTGGTTGCCCCACCTTAAAAAAGATATATTGAAATTGAAAAAGGTACAGAAAAGGGCAACAAAAATGATTAGGGGTATGGAACAGCTTCCATATAAGGAGAAATTAATAAGACTGGTAGTTTTCAGCTTGGAAAAGAGATGACTAAGGGGGGATATTATAGAGGTCTATAAAATCATGACTGGTGTGGAGAAAGTAAATAAGGATGTGTTATTTACTCCTCATAACACAAGAACTAGGGGTCACCAAATGAAATAGGCAGCGGGTTTAAAACAAAAAAAAAGGAAGTATTTCTTCCCACAATGCACAGTCAACCTGTGGAACTCTTTGCCAGAGGATGTTGTGAAGGCCAAAACTATAACAGGGTTCAAAAAAGAACTAGATAAGTTCATGGAGGATAGGTCTATCAATGATTAAGCCAGGATGGGCAGAGATGCAAAACTATGCTCTTTAGTGTCCCTAGCCTCTGTTTGCCAGAAGCTGGGAATGGGCAATGGATAACTTGATGATTACCTGTTCTGTTCATTCCCTCTGAAGCACCTGGCACTGGCCACTGTCAGAAGACAGGATACTGGGCTAGATGAACCATTGCTCTGACCCAGTATGGCCGTTCTTATGATACTTGAGGCCTGATGCATTATTATACTAGAGTTGACCTCAGGGCAGAATGCAAGGTGGGGGCAAGGTGTCTTATTCTGGGGCCCCCAGTTTGGGTCCCAGCACAGTTTAGAGCAGGCTCAGGGCAGCACTAGCTTGCTCCTTGCTGCCAATGACTTCAAGAGGTTGTTATGGCAGCTAGTAAGAGCTGCAACATAGCAGAACTCTGGACCAGGCCCTGTTTTCCCTGTAAAACCCTTCATATAACCATACACCAGGAACTGCTATGAAAAGGGTGGAGCAGGTCTGCCTACAGCAGATCTATGGTGCACAAGAAATCTCCTCTATGCCAGGGTATTTCCCCATGGGCTATATCTGCAAAGCCAAAGTACATGGGCTGTAGGCAGGGCCGTAGCAACAAAGAACGTGGCCCCCTCCGAACGGTGGCCCCCTCCAAACATATGTCCGGGCGGGGCCCCTTACAATGCAGAAACTGGAATGCGGTATTTATTTTGCCACTTTTAGGAGCCCCCTTCCTTGCGGGGCCCCCTCCGGTCGGAGGGTACGGAGGGCGCTCACTACGCCTCTGGCTGTAGGGCAACAATGATTCAGGCATTTAGAGTTAGTCTGTGATGAAAAGTGTTGACAGTATATAAATGTAAAGTATTTTCAACGTTTGTTCCCTAAAGTTCCCAATTTCCAAAAAAATCCAAACAAACTCCCAATGCCTCAAAGCTTCAAAGGCTAAAATGTATTCTACTGCAATCCATCCAGCTGCACAGAGTGGTAGCTGCAATAATATGGAACAAATTAAATTCCTGAATTATGATTTGGTTAGGTTGAATATGGCTTGGAAAAAGTGTATTTCTAGTGAAAACCAACCTCATGAGGAAATTTAAGAGGTGAAGTCATAATGTGGGCTAGTCAGTTCTACAAGAAAACAATGTCAGCCCACACTGAACTGCTGATTAACTTGGCAGGAATCTCAATGTCTGGGGTCTTAAAGATATTACACTTAAAAGAGTTTTGGTTTTCAAATTCTTTTTTTTTTTATCATTGACTTTAACAGCTGAGTTTTAAATCTAATTCTGAACACTGTATTATAAGCTTTTACCACAATGTTAAGCACTATAAACAGGGTGACAGAAGCAGTGCATAAAGAAATCTTGCAAATAATTGCTTTTAATTTTCCATTACAGAGATATGTGTGGTCTAGTAGTCTGAATACAGTAATAAGAGCCAAGAATTCTGAGTTCTAATCCTCTCAATCCTCTCTATGGCCTTAGGCAAGTCACTTCGGCCATTCTGCTTCAGTTTCCCTATGCTTTATTTACCTCCCACACAGGTGTTGTGTAACCCTTAAGTTTCTAATGTTTGTAAACTGCCATGAAGACATAAAATGCTGCTAAAGGTGGAAAATGTTAAGTATTATTAAATTAGCCCCCAGTTAAGCAAAGCAACTTCAGCACATGACTGATGGATGGTTAGGGCATTAGACTGGCCTTGTGAAACCTGAGTTCAAGTTCCTGCTCTGCCACAGGGGATTACAGTACTGCCCTACCTCACAAGGGTGTTATGAGGATAAATGCATTAAAGATTATGAGGGGTGCTCAAATACTACAGAAATGGGGGCCATCTCAGGACCCTGGACAGATTTTGCTGAGTAGGGATGAAATTAGGCATTTAAGCATATGCTTAAATGCTTTGCCAAATCAGGGCTTGAACCAATAAGAGACAATGTGATGATCTATTCATGTTTTTACCATCAAGGATGAGCTCTACAATTTTCAAAGGGAAGGAGAAGTCCCATTAAATGGGACCCTTTGAGGTACAACCAACAAAGTAGGTAAGTAATGTTTCTGTTTCCAAACTGAAGGCAAGATCCTTCACTCACTGACCATAGTGAAACTTCCATTGCCTTCAATGGATGTTGTACCCTTATGGCAGTGGTTCCCAAACTTCAACAACCTGTGAACCCCTTTCACTAAAATGTCAAGTCTCGCGAACCCCCTCCTAAAAATGAATATTTCCAGGGATTTTCTCCTTTATCTGAGTATAAATTATAAAAGCAGTGATCTGGGAAATATAAAATTTGTTTTTATGACATGCATATTGCACACTATTTATTGTTAATTATTATTTATCATAACAGTATTTTTATTACATTATGAACATGGCAACACTCTTCCAAGATCTCACTTTCGTAGCTTATATCACTTTGAATAAGCCTGTTATAAGACAAGGCTCCTATGTTTCATCAAGGAGTATCAGATGTGAAACAGTATGAAGGTATTTAAGAAGCCAACTCAAAGAGTTCTACACAAGCATTCAGGTCTTGAGCAGTCCAGGCAAACAACGCACATTACAACAAAGCGTAAGCTTGTTCTTCATAATAATTTAAAAAAAAATAATATTAGCTGCTTATTTAATTTTAAAAACAGCAAAAAATATCCACCTCCCTTTCCATTTCTTATAAGGAGTCTTGAAGTTTAAATCTCCTCAGTGTGATAGATCTACTTGCTTTGATCTGCTGAGCTCTTGGAAGTCCAGGGGCTCCGGGCTGCGGCCAGCTCTGTCCGCCATTAGGGAATTTTTTCCTGAGAACCCCCTGTAACATTTTGCGAACCCCCAGGGGTTCACGAACCCCAGTTTGGGAACCACTGCCTTATGGAAATGTCCTATAGTATTCATGAGGGATTAAACCAACAGGGGGCTATAAAACCCATAAAATGTAATAGCAAATGAGATCCATTCTTTATAACCATCCTATGGAAATCCATAGCAGGAACTTAAATATCTATTAATTCTGTAGGATGGTTCAGAAAATCTATCGAAAGGTTTTCATTTTCTATTACAATCTATCAGACTTTTCCATGAGGACAGGATCAGGTCTAAGTGCATGATCCTGAGAGAGAACGTCAATGGTATTTGTGGCTGCTCAACACCTCTGAGGCCTTGACATTTATCTAGCAAGTGTTTGGTCATTTGTTTTATATTTGGCAGTCGAAATGCTGGGCGACGTACTGAAAATATATTGATCATGTATCAAAACTAGGGTGTTTTGAAAGTGACATTTGGTTCTGGAAATGGCAGGGTGTGGGGAGATATTTTGCAGCCCTTGCCCCTTACAAAGTGGTCAGCACCACAATGTATTTTGACACCAGTTCTGAAAGCATGTTGCCCCAGTCAGCACTTCCAAGAATGACTCTGCAGTGTTAGAAATGTTCATTGCCTGCCCCTTCCAGCTCTGCCTTGCCTCTCCCCAGCCCCACACATATGCTTCTTGTAAGGACATTGATCCTAGGTATCAGAGTCAGATAGTCATGGCTAGGTGGAGGGGGTGGCGGAAGAAAGCAATGCATATTTCAAGTATGGCCAATGCACTTTCTAATGCTAACAGACAAAATATAAGTTGAGAAAATCAGTGTTGTATCCTGCCTTATACAGTATGTCAGACAGCAAGGGCTCAATTGTGCACCCTGCGGCCAATGGGAGCTGCAGGGGTGGTGCCTGTGGACGGGGCAGCGCACAGAGCGGCCTAGCTGCCCCTCTGCGTAGGAGCTGGAGGGGGAACATGCCGCTGCTTCTGGGAGCTGCTTGAGGTAAGCACCGCCCAGAGCCTGCACCCCGACCCACTCCCATGCCCCAACCCCCTGCCCCAGCCCTGATCCCCCCTCCTGCCCTCCGAACCCCTCGGTCCCAGCCCGGAGCACCCCCCCTTCGCCCCAAACCCCTCATCCCCAGCCCCACCCCATAGCCTGCACCCCCAGCCGGAGCCCTCACCCACCTCCTGCAACTCAACCCCCTGCCCCAGCCCAGAGCCCCCTCCCGCACCCTGAACTCCTATTTTTTGGCCCTACCCCAGAGCCCACACCCCCAGCCAGAGCCCTCACCCCATCCCGCACCCCAGCTCCCAATTTTGTGAGCATTCATGGCCCGCCATACAATTTCCATACCCAGATGTGGCCCTCGGGTCAAAAAGTTTGCCCACCCCGGCTCTAGGTGCTACTGTAGTACTACCAGTTGCCTAAGAACCCCAGCCATAGAGACCAGGATCCCATTGTGGTAGGCACTGTGCAAGCACAGAACAAAAAATTCCTGATAATAATAATAATGTAAAAGACCTGACTAGTCAATCTGCCATCTTGCACTAATTGTCCCCTTCATTATATTTCCAGTAGACTTTCTGCAGTCTAGTTTTAAATGTTCCAACTAATTCAGTTTCCAGCACTTCCTTTGGGAGACCATTTCACAATGTAGCAGATCTCACTGGCAGGAAAGCTCTTCCTGCTGTTCAGTCTAGATTTTCTCTTTCTTAATTTCCTCCTAGTACTTGTTATAGCTCTTCTGTACTACCCTAAATGCTGAGCCTTTGTCTCTAAGGGCCATGCTACAGTCCCGACTCCTGGATCATGCCAGGTCTGGGGTAATTTTACAGGAAGTAATACACTGCCTTGAAAATATAGTGAGAGAAAACTGTGACGTAAACGGTTCTTTAAACAATTAAACCATGCTACCAATGTTCTGCAAGCAATAGAAAGGAGGGCCTCAGAGAGCAATAGACAGACTATCTGCTCCTAGTTACAAAGTACATAAAAGCTTTCAGCTCTCAAGGTCAGGATGTAATGTTTTTCCCCACATAAACAGCTGTTTTGCCACAGGACTGCCTTTGTAGATTCCTTTCCTGCCCTACAGCATATGCTTGTAGATAGCCCTGCAATGCAATTTTTCTGACATTTCTATAGCTACACAAATTAAAGATGTTCAACCTTTACTATCTTTTTCTCTTCCTCTGTACTTCTCTCAGTCAGTTACAGCTTATTTAGGTGAATATGTTTTTGTTTTTTAATTTATGATAATATTATGATATTCAGGCATCTGCACCACTGCTCTGAATAGACTCAGAGCTGCTACAATGTGTGTCATAGCACAGGCCCTGTACTGCTACCAGTTAATGGAGAGTCTCCTTGAGCGTAAGAGGCAAGGACTGTGCTTTTGGAACAAGGGACTCTAGTTCTAAACCTGCTGTCAAGTTTCAAATGCTCATAGTGTCGACTGTGAAGTCTTAGGTGGCCACAGAGTTACTAAAATGTTTTATTTAGCAGTTCATAATTTTTATGTAGCCATTTTTAGTTTAAGTGGTGCAAAGAATATACAATAGTTACAGACTTAGCATACAAATAAGGTGTTAACCTGTTCCACATTTTTTTTAATCCTTAAAGAGATTTAACAATTACAATCTGACTTTAAATAAAAAGAGCTAAATTCATCATTGGTGTAAATCAACTGACTACAATGAATTTACACCAAAGAAGCATTCAACCTAAAAAACTTCAAGAGAACATGCGCTGCTTTCATTCCTTACCCTGCAGAGGTTAATGTACTTAGTAAGAACGTAATCCAAATGATTGTGCATTTTTTAAAATCATTGTTTTTTTGTTGAGAAATCTAAACCCCAGCAGATGGGATCATTAGCACCACAGCTCTGGCGGTGGATTATTTCATGAGCCTATGTATGCGAATTTGTTGGTCACCACATCCTTCAGGGCAGAAGAAATCCTGTTTATTATAGGAGCCAAAGCAAAGCGGCTGCCAAACATCTGTGAGAAATTGAACACTATCCAGGTCTAATCTGAAACCCGAGTGGACAACTAGCTGCTAGCCTCTTCTGTCTAGACTGGCTGTTGTTCCCTGCCCCCACCTCAGATCCCTTCTGTGAGATGGCCAGCGTGAAACCTGCAGGCCAAAAAGAGAATGGCCCAACTAACTAATGCTCTCATTAAAGCCATCAGAGTTCCCCTATATTCTCTCCTCTCTTACCTGCATTGAAACTTTAGTAACAGAAGAGCATGATTTTAAAGTTGACCAGCACTAGCAGCTATGAAAATAAAACGCCTGGCAGATGTTCTAAGAGAGTGTGTGCCCTGGTTTTAATTTGTATTAAAATTAAAGGCCTCTACAAGTGAAATGGCATGTGGTGTGCTTGAGGCCCCTTCCAGCTGAAAGAGTGTAAGGAGAATCAAATTTCGTAGGGTATGTCTACACTACGAAATTAGGTCGAATTAATAGAAGCTGGTTTTATAGAAATCGGTTGTATACAGCCGATTGTGTGTGTCCCCACATAAAATGCTCTAAGTGCTCTAGTCGGCGGACCGCGTCCACAGTACTGAGGCTAGCATCAACTTCCGGAGCATTGCACTATGGGTAGCTATCCCACAGTTCCCGCAGTCTCCGCCGCCCATTGGAATTCTGGGTTGAGATCCCAATGCCCGAATGATGCAAAACAGTGTCGCGGGGGGTTCTGGGTACATGTCGTCAGGCCCCTCCCCCTCCGTCAGAGCAACAGCAGACAATAGATTCGCGCCTTTTTACCTGGGTTACCTGTGCAGACAACATACCACGGCAAGCATGGAGCCCGCTCAGCTCAGCTCACCGTCACCATATGTCATCTGGGTGCCGGCAGACGTGGGACTGCATTGCTACACAGCAGCAGCAGCTAACTGCCTTTTGGCGGTAGACGGTGCAGCATGACTGGTAGCCTTCATCGGCAATCTGGGTGCTGGCAGCCGTGGGGCTGGCAGCCATAGGGCTGCATTGCACCAGCCCTTGCCTTTTGGCAGTAGATGGTTTATTACGACTGGTAACCGTCATCGTCGTACAGCAGTGGCTGGAACTCCGTATGTCCAACAGTCCTCCATCCCCCCAGTCATATTCTGCTGCCTTCACAATGACGATGATGGCTATCAGTCGTAGTATGCCATTTTCTGCCAAGCGCCCATCGCACATTAGCAGAGTCTTCCCTGAGCAGCAGATCGTGCAATAGGCCTGAAGGCCATTGTCATCATACAGGAAAAATGTGGCTATAACTGCCAAGCGCCCAGTATTTGCTGCCAAGCACCCAGAAGATGCCAAGGGCTATCAGTCATGCTGCACCGTCGTCTTAAGATGTAAAAAATAGATTTGTTCTGTATTCATTTGTTTCTCCCTCCCTCCGTCAAATCAACGGCCTGCTAAACCCAGGCTTTTGAGTTCAATCTTTGGGGGGGGGCCATTCTGTGTGACAGTTGTTTGTGTTTCTCCCTGATGCACAGCCACCTTTGTTGATTTTAATTCCCTGTACCTGTACGCCATGTTGTCACTCGCCCCTCTCTCCCTCCCTCCCTCCTTTCCCTGGTCCGTCAGATACCAGTTTCGCGCCTTTTTTCAGACCAGACGCCATAGCTAGCACTGGGATCATGGAGCCCGCTCAGATCACCGCGGCAATTATGAGCACTATGAACACCACGCGCATTGTCCTGGAGTATATGCAGAGCCAGGACATGCCAAAGCAAAACCAGCCGAGGAGGCGATTGCAGCGCGGCCACGAGAGTGATGAGGAAATTGACATGGACATAGACCTCTCACAAGGCACAGGCCCCAGCAATGTGGAAATCATAGTGTTCCTGGGGCAGGTTCACGCCGTGGAACACCGATTCTGGGCCCGGGAAACAAGCACAGACTGGTGGGACCGCATCGTGCTGCAGGTGTGGGACGATTCCCAGTGGCTGCGAAACTTTCGCATGCGTAAGGGCACTTTCATGGAACTTTGTGACTTGCTTTCCCCTGCCCTGAAGCGCCAGAATACCAGGATGAGAGCAGCCCTCACAGTTGAGAAGCGAGTGGCGATAGCCCTGTGGAAGCTTGCAACGCCAGACAGCTACCGGTCAGTCGGGAATCAATTTGGAGTGGGCAAATCTACTGTGGGGGCTGCTGTGATCCAAGTTGCCAGGGCAATGAAAGACCTGGTGATCTCAAGGGTAGTGACTCTGGGAAACGTGCAGGCCATAGTGGATGGCTTTGCTGCAATGGGATTCCCAAACTGTGGTGGGGCGATAGACGGAACCCATATCCCTATCTTGTCACCGGAGCACCAAGCCACCGAGTACATAAACCACAAGGGGTACTTTTCAGTGCTGCTGCAAGCCCTGGTGGATCACAAGGGACGTTTCACCAACATCAACGTGGGCTGGCTGGGAAGGGTACATGATGCTCGCGTCTTCAGGCACTCTGCTCTGTTTCGAAAGCTGGAGGAAGGGACTTTCTTCCCGGACCAGAAAATAACCGTTGGGGATGTTGAAATGCCTATCGTGATCCTTGGGGACCCAGCCTACCCCTTAATGCCATGGCTCATGAAGCCGTATACAGGCAGCCTGGACAGTAGTCAGGACCTGTTCAACTACAGGCTGAGCAAGTGCCGAATGGTGGTGGAATGTGCATTTGGATGTTTAAAAGCGCGCTGGCGCAGCTTACTGACTCGCTCAGACCTTAGCGAAAAGAATATCCCCATTGTTATTGCTGCTTGCTGTGCGCTCCACAATATCTGTGAGAGTAAGGGGGAGACATTTATGGCGGGGTGGGAGGTTGAGGCAAATCGCCTGGCCGCTGATTACGCGCAGCCAGACACCAGAGCGGTTAGAGGAGCATGGCGCGGTGCGCATCAGAGAAGCTTTGAAAACGAGTTTTGTGACTGGCCAGGCTACGGTGTGAAACTTCTGTTTGTTTCTCCTTGATGAACCCTCCGCCCCCCCACCCCGGTTAACTCTACTTCCCTGTAAACCAACCACCCCACCCTCCCCTACCCTCCCCCCTTCGAGCACCACTTGCAGAGGCAATAAAGTCATTGTTACTTCACATTCATGCATTCTTTATTAATTCATCACACAACTAGGGGGATAATTGCAAAGGTAGCCCGGGATGGGTGGGGGAGGAGGGAAGGAAAAGGACACACTGCAGTTTAAAACTTTAACTCTTACTGAAGGCCAGCCTTCTGATGCTAGGGCAATCATCTGGGGTGGAGTGACTGGGTGGACGGAGGCCCCCCCACTGTGTTCTTGGGCGTCTGGGTGAGGAGGCTATGGAACTTGGGGAGGAGGGCTGTTGGTTACACAGGGGCTGTAGCGGCGGTCTCTGCTCCTGCTGCCTTTCCTGCAGCTCAACCATACGCTGGAGCATATCAGTTTGATGCTCCAGCAGCCAGAGCATCGACTCTTGCCTTCTGTGTGCAAGCTGACGCCACCTATCATCTTCAGCCCGCAACTTGCTCTGTTCATCCCGCGATTCAGCACGCCACCTCTCCTCTCGTTCATATTGTGCTTTTCTATAATCAGTCATTGACTGCCTCCACGCATTCTGCTGTGCTCTGTCAGCGTGGGAGGACATCTGTAGTTCTGTAAACATGTCATCACGCGTCCTACGCTTTCTCTTTCTAATCTTCACTAGCCTCTGTGAAGGAGAAACATTTGCAGCTGGTGGAGGAGAAGGGAGAGGTGGTTAAAAAAAGACACATTTTAGAGAACAATGGGTACACTCTTTCACGTTAAATTTTGCTGTTCACATTACACAGCACATGTGCTTTCGTTACAAGGTCGCATTTTTCCTCTTATATTGAGGGCCTGCCGGTTTGGTGTGAGAGATCACTCACGCAGTGCCAGGCCACAGATTTCAGCTTGCAGGCAGCCATGGTAAGACACAGTCTTTTGGCCTTTTTAACCTTCTTAACATGTGGGAATGGTTTCAAACAGTAGTGCTCTCATTTCCCATACCAAGCACCGGTTGGGTTGGCCATTTAAAATGGGTTTGCAATGTAAAAGGAGGGGCTGCGGTTTCAGGGTTAACATGCAGCACAAACCCAACTAATTCCCCTCCACCACACACCCAATTCTCTGGGATGATCGCTTCACCCCTCCCCCCCACCGCGTGGCTAACAGCGGGGAATATTTCTGTTCAGCAGAGCAGGAACGGGCACCTCTGAATGTCCCCTTAATAAAATTGCCCCATTTCAACCAGGTGAACGTGAATGATATCACTCTCCTGAGGATAACAAAGAGCGATAAGGAATGGATGTTGTCTGCATGCCAGCAAACACCGGGACCATACGCTGCCATGCTTTGTTATGCAATGATTCCAGACTATGTGCTACTGGCCTGGCGTGGTAAAGTGTCCTACCATGGCGGACGGGATAAGGCAGCCCTCCCCAGAAACCTTTTGCAAAGGCTTTGGGAGTACATGAAGGAGAGCTTTCTGGAGATGTCCCTGGAGGATTTCCGCTCCATCCCCATACACGTTAACAGACTTTTCCAGTAGCTGTACTGGCCGCGATTGCCAGGGCAAATTAATCATTAATCATTAAACATGCTTGCTTTTAAACCATGTGTAATATTTACAAAGGTACACTCACCAGAGGTCCCCTGTGTGCCCTCAGGGTCTTCGGTGAGTTCGGGGGTTACTGGTTCCAGGTCCAGGGTGACAAAAATATCCTGGCTGTTGGGGAAACCGGTTTCTCCGCTTCCTTGCGGCTGTGAGCTATCTACATTTTCTCCATCCTCCTCTTCCGAACCCTCTTCCCTGTGTGTTTCTCCAGTGAGGGAGTCATAGCACACGGTTGGGGTAGTGGTGGCTGCACCCCCTAGAATGGCATGCAGCTCTGCGTAGAAGCGGCATGTTTGCGGCTCAGCCCCGGACCTTCCGTTTGCTTCTCTGGCTTTGTGGTAGGCTTGCCTTAGCTCCTTAATTTTCACGCGGCACTGCTGTGCATCCCTGTAATGGCCTCTGTCCTTCATGGCCTTGGAGACCTTTTCTAATATTTTGCCATTTCGTTTACTGCTTCGGAGTTCAGCCAGCACTGATTCATCTCCCCATATGGCGAGCAGATCCCGTACCTCCCGTTCTGTCCATGCTGGAGCTCTTTTGCGATCCTGGGACTCCATCACGGTTATCTGTGCTGATGAGCTCTGCGTGGTCACCTGTGCTCTCCACACTGAGCAAACAGGAAATGAAATTCAAACGTTCGCGGGGCTTTTCCTGTCTACCTGGCCAGTGCATCTGAGTTGAGAGTGCTGTCCAGAGCGGTCACAATGAAGCACTGTGGGATAGTTCCCGGAGGCCAATAACGTCGAATTCCGTCCACACTACCCCAATTCCGACCCCCTAAGGCCGATTTTATCGCTAATCCCCTCGTCGGAGGTGGAGTAAAGAAACCGGTTTAAAGGGCCCTTTAAGTCGAAAGAAAGGGCTTCGTCGTGTGAACGCGTCCAGGCTTAATTCGATTTAACGCGGCTAAAGTCGACCTAAACTCGTAGTGTAGACCAGGCCTAAGTTCATTGTGAGCTATGCCCTCATTTTACTTACAATGCCTTTCACATGAAGGCCATTTTTAATCTCTCAGGGATTCATCTCTAACCCCCATCTTTGGGTCTCTGCTTTGCACTTCTATAGAATCCGTTCATCCAAGAATCGCAAAGCACTTTGCAAATGTTAATTAAGCCTCTCAAACCATCTCCACCCTGATAATTATTATATTTCTTCATTTGATCAAAGGGTAAACTGAGGCAGAGCAGAGTTTTTGTTTAAAAAACAAAAATACATCAAAAGACACCTCTAATTCTGGGTGCCTCTGTTTTTGGCAAGGCAGACAATCACCTAGGGCCTGATTTCTGAGATGCTGAGCACTCATGGTGTTAAGTGAAGGGAGTGAAAATCAGACCAGAATGATGGGTATCCAAAAAAGTATAGCATCTGAATTAATGGTCACATTGGAAAGTGCTGGCATAAGCAACTTGCTCAAGATAACAGAGCAAATCAGTGTCATAACCATGAGGACAGATGTTAAAATATCCAGTCTTTTGGTCTAATCACTGCTTCATTTACTCCATGTTATTTTCAGAACAGCACATTAAATTTCATAAAGTTTAGACTTTTGCACTATGAAATGTGCCTAAAATTTCTACAAAGAATGTTACTATATGTGCAGCCCAGATGCTCCAGTTAAAAAATATAAATATAAAATCTTTCTGCGAATACGGAACCCCTATGATGGGAGTGGGATTTGAGTTGGGCATAGGCAGGAAAGCACAGTTCCTCAAGGAGTCAGGCTAGCATGGAAGGCAGGGAGGACCTTATTCTTTCTATCTATCATTACACCCTAGCAGCTACACCTGTTTATCATAGGGTCCTTGCTACTCTCCTGCTATATCCATAATGACCTTTCAAACCAAAACCTCGTAATCATCCTTGGGGAGGAGGACAAACCTGATCTCCCTCGGATGGGAGGGTGAAACTCCACAAATTAGCAGACTGCTAGGAGCTACATCTGAGCCCCCCAGGACAAGTTAGAGCAGCCTCAGGGCTGTTTTAACTATTGCTGACAGCTCCCAGCTCCCCAGAAGCTGACTTGCCAGTCAGGATTGCTGGAGTAGATTGCATCCCAGCCCTGCCTTCACCCAGAGTTAGTCCAGTACACTACTATATGTGGGGACAAGGAGCAGCTGATATAGAGGTGGCTGCATTCTGTCACCTCCTAATCACACAACAGTTTATTATAATTGCAGAGAAAAGCACACCCCGCTGCCCAATCAACAGCCAGGCCATGCTCATTCATCTCTCCTCTCTCATTTGCTTTAAGAAGAAAAAACACATCTAAAGAATCATATGGACTTTCCAAATTGACATGGGGGAGGGGAGAATGCAGAACTGGTCACTTTTATGGGCTAACGTCTTTAGCAAATTTCCTTTAAATTTAAATTTGAATTTTTATTTTTTAATATTTGTGGCAACTTTGGGATAGATTTGTGAAAATCATGCCTCATGTCAAAGATATGACATTTCAACATTTAAAATGTGATGATTGAAAAGAGTCTATGGGAAGAAAGTGTACTCTCCCTTTAAGGCACCAGCTGGAGCCTACCGCCTATGGAAAATCCAGGAGGCCCTGTCCCACCTGGGGGCTGAGCCATATACACAGAAACAGAAAGCAGAGAGGGAGAGAAGAGTAGAAGAGGCATGCATGTAGGCAGTCTTGTGTAAACAAAACTAAATTGATTCAGAGACTTGGGTGTGGACTGCAAATCTGGAAGCCCCAGGCCTAGGGCTCCCAGGGTCCTGATGAATTGTTTGTTACAAGTAGGCGTGGCAAAATCTGATTTTTATTATTTTATAATTTTGATGGATAATATTAATGTTTATTTTAAAGTACTTCTTTATTTTTATTGATTGAAATTTTCACAGTTGTGGGGCAGTTATTGGAGCAGACAGTAATAATTTAATGTCAGGAGATGCTGAGATTCAAAAAGTTAAAGCTTTATAACTGTTATAACACAAATTGTCAACATCATATGTCAAAATATACAAAGTAAATATCCTTAAATCAAATGCTAATAAGTTCTCAAGTAGCATTTTTTCTTATTTTCCCTATTTTGATGATCACCAATGGAAATATTTTTTCATTGGTTTATGTATGCACAGTGAAATCAAGGTTTACTGATATAAATCTAATCCTTCCAAGCCTAGTTATGATTCCTGTCCTAGAAACCTGATTAAAAGAGGGCATGGTATTTTGTTAAAAATATGTTGGCTTCTTCATGCACTGTGCAGTTAAAGTGAATTGATTGCTGCCCTCCCTTGGGAAATTAAGGTGGGACACACCTACAGAGCCACACAGGCAGCAAGTGTGTGCTCAGGGGATGCCCACACCTTTACAGATGGATAAAACTCATAGCATAATACTGTTGCTTCTAATTAAGATGCAAACCCTGCTCCTAGAGTAGTCTCCTCTATACACATGGGGTGAAATCTGACACCATTAAAGTCAGTGCAAAACTCCCAATGATTTCATCAACAGATGTTCACGGTACTGCAGTCTCTGACTCTAGTACTGTCTTTTCCACACATCAGGCCTAATGCAAGTACTTTGGGAAAATCAAGTATTGTGATGCAATTGACATTGATTTTGTTGAGAGGTGACCAATGTTGAGTGGCATCTTCTGAAACAACAGTGCCCTAGACCTTGATCCTGCAATGAGTTCCAAGCAAGCCTAATAGCTTCAGTGGGACTATGTGTAGACACAAAGGTCTGCTCACAGTGATGGAATTGCAGGGTTGGTGCCTCAGGCTATGTCCATACTACGATCTAGGGATGTGGTTCCCAGCTCATATACACATACTTGCGCTAACTTGTCGCTTGATGAGAGCTAGTGCAAGTATAAATAGTAGCATAGCCTTGGTAGCACAGAAAGCAGCACTAGAGGCACGGCTCAAGTATGCTAAGTACCTACCTCGGGGATTCAGGTAGGTTTATATTCAGTGTGGCTAACCTGTGCCTCTGCCCATGCTACCACAGTGACGCTACTATTTATACTCGCGCTAGCTCTCATCAAGCTAGTGCAACTATGTGTACGTGAGCTGGGAATCATATCCAGGGCTTGTAGTGTAGATGTAGCCTCAGTGTTTTTTGCTTTGGATAAAGTTAATTTATTAGTTTCATTTGCTTTTGTTCATTATTGATCCTGCAAGCTTTACTCAAGCAAGCAGTCCCAATTATATCAATAGGATTGCTGATGTAAGTAAGGCTGCAAGACTGGGCGCAGAGTCATTTTAGCCTGAAAAGCCTCTGTACAAGAGACAGCAGTATTATGACAGGTGTTCACCACTTTCAATTTTCAGGAGGGCACATTAGGTCACCATGTTAAAGGCCCCGCTTAGATCAAACTTTACAGTCTCAGATGATACAGTGTCTTTGCTGTAGATTTTAAAAAGTGATATATAGCCACAGGCCCACTGAAAAAATCAAAGATCAACCTGTTTACAAAGAGCCGTATGAAACAACCTTCAAAGGCTTTGGCCCTGCAGGCTGTGATGTGCCCTGTTATGACCTGCACAATAGGTCAAAAGGAATATAAGTATAACTTTTTGACCATTTCATCCTGTATTGTATGTTTGCTTTCTTATTGTACTTCATGTACTGAATATAAATAACTATCTCTGTCATTCTGCAGCCTTTGACTATTTTTCTTGCAGCAGCTCTGCTGCTTGGCCCTTTTTTAAAGAGGATATAATAATGTTTCTCTTGTAGTATTTTATAAGTTCCCAACAGGGAAAATTACCTGGATTTGTAAAGTACATGCCAATGTTGTGTAAATATTTAAAACTCAGATCAGGATGTAGCAATTATCTTGATCTTTAAAACAATTATCCTGATTTTCTCTTTTGCACTCACACTTGTTTTCCTTTTACTAGGACAAGTTCATTTCCAAAAGCTCTCTCCAGCACAGAATGTGTCAAATTCATATAGTAGTGTAATGTCATACAGACACTGCATGCAGTAGCAGCATGACCACAATGCCAACATTAGTTAAAGATTACCAGCTTCAATTCATTGTTGTTACTGGCTTAAAATATTTCTAGTCTTGAAACATCATAAGAATGAAAAATACAAAGATATTTTTAATACAAAACTCTGGCTTGTGACCTGGCTTTTGTTACAAGTATGAATTAAAGGCCAAATCTAATTTAATGTAATCATGGACTTCCATGAGCTTTCAATCAGACCTATAAGTGATGTCCAACAAATCTGAGGCCAGAAAACTCTTATTTGTCATTCTGCAACCAGTGAAGCTGGCTTTCCTGACCATACTGTACTCATCAAGGACCACTGTGATCATCTAGTCTGATCTGTACAACGAAAGCCATAGAATCACCCCAAAATAACTCCTAGAGTATATCTTTTAGAAAAACATCCAATCTCGATTTAAAAATTGTCAGTGACAAAGAATCCACCAACAACCTTGGTAAACTGTCCAGTGGTTACTCTCATTGTTAAAAAATTATGTCTTATTTCCAATTTGAATTTGTCTAGATTCAACTTCCAGCCATTGGATCATATTATACCTTTCTCTGCTAGATTGAAGAACCCATTCTTAAATATTTGTTCCCCATGTAGATACTTACAGACTATAATCAAGTCACCCCTTAACCTTCTCTTTGTTAAACTAAATAGATTGATCTCTTTGTGTCTGTCATTATAAAGCACGTTTTCCAATCTTATAATAATTCACGTGGCTCTTCTTTGAACCCTCTCTAATTTATCAACATCCATTTTCAATTGTACCAGAACTGAACACAATATTCCAGAAGTGGTCACACCAGTGCCAAATGTAGAGGAAAAATAACCTCTTCACTCCTACTTGAGATTGCCCTGTTTGTATGTAGATGGGTACTTTTTAAAATTTAAGACCACTATCTTAATAACTTAATATCAGTGGTTCCCAAGCTCTAGTCTATAGCTAACCATTGGTCTGTACCAGTGGCTCTCAACCTTTCCAGACTACTATACCCCTTTCAGGAGTCTGATTTGTCTTGCATATCCCAAGTTTTACCTCACGTAAAAACTACTTGATTACAAAATCAGACATAAAAATACAAAAGTGTCACAGCACACTATCACTGAAAATTTGCTTACGTTCTCATTTTTACCATATAATTATAAAATAAATGAATTGGCAAGAGGTTCCTTTCAGTAAGGTTATAGATAGAAAACTGCCTCTACATTGTTAGCATCTATCCTGGTCACAGAGATCAATGGGAGTTTTACCATTGACATAAATAGAAGCAGGGTCAAGGCCCTAGTAATAGCTACAAAAAGTTTATAAATCAAAACCTGATTTCTGATTGCTAGTGTCCTGTTCACCTATCAGTTGCACTACTAATAAAGATTCTGCCGTCAGAATGTAGTTAACCCGTTGCTAAAGTATGAATGAGAACAGAATCCAGCTTGCTCTTTCGTAACTCCACTAGCTCTGCATTGCCTCTAATAGCAGAAAAATATTTGTGTGTGTCAGCAAAACAACAGTAATTAGATATGACTTGAAGACCCACAGGGAGCAAACAAGGTGTCTTGTTTACACAATCACCTTCCTACTATAGCCTTCCTCTCTGTAGAACTAACCTTGTTGTCCTGGCAGATAATTGAAATGAAAGTTTAAAAAGTTTAAAAATCAAACCTTGAAGGGTTTGGAAAAAAGCTCTTGAAAGGAAAGTCTAGTTTCCACATCACCAGACCTTTGATAATCCATGCACATACATTAAATCATAAAATTGCCATTAGAGATGGACCAAACCCAGGCCTCAGATGAGAAACCCCCTGAGCTTTGTGAGGGAATGTTGATATTTAAGCCTGGATCTGAATTTAGTAGTTAGTCCCTATCTCTATAATGGGCAGGACTAAACCATGGACCAAATGCTGCCCTGTCTCCAACTTTGGGGGTTTGAAGTATGGATCTAGATTCAAATTTTAAGGATGGTATCCATCCATAATTATCAAGAGAAACATAAGACTTAATTGTTTCCTGTTTATTATGTAGCAAAAGCCTTACCAGAATATAATATTATACCATAAACCTAGAGGCTGGTTTCTTGTCCTATTAGCCTACCCACTTTTACTTTTTTAACTGGTTAATGTGACTGGTTTACTATCAGAATTATATGTGGGGTACCAGATGGTATCAGTTTCTGGCCTTCCCAGCACAGACAGTAGAAAAAGGACAAACAATAGAAACAACATTAAAAATGTGATGAGGACTATTTACATTTTCATTTCTGGGCCCACATCAATAGGACATTGGAACACAAAATGTGACTGTTGAGCAACTTAGCAGTTTAAGGTGCTGACTGCATTTTTGAGATGCCGAGTGCCCTCAATTCCCATGGAACAACAGAAATTGAGGGAGCTCAGCACCATTCAGAAACAGGTGCTAGGCTTGAAATTTGTGGTGGCTGTCCCAGAGCAGAGTATGAGATGCAAGTGAGAAAGAAGAGGAAAAGAGGAAGAGCTGTCCTCTGGATGGTCTGCTGTTCAGTAACAACTCAGATAATCAACAGTATCCTACCTCCCACTATGATGACATTGTGTTTCAGATGATAATGCATCTTCTCAGAGCCATTGTGTTTCAAAACAAGTTGTACTTGGCAGATTGCCATGGTGTTGAGTGATCCTTCTCCTGTGGGATTCCAGCGCTTCCACAAACACAACAGGTCACTTTCCACTAATGTGACATAAAAGAAAGAGATTGAAAATATCAGTGTTGACACTGGCTGATTGCTGAAATTAGTATGCAGAACCAGGTTCTGTTTACAATGCAGATGTGTTAAAGGGAAATAGTGTAACCTGTTCTTCCCACCCCCTCAAAATCACCCTCTCCCGCACACACACACACACACACACACACACACACACACGCTGCACACTGAGCAGCTGGCTGCAGTCTGAAAAGAATTGCCATGTATTTAGTCTTTTGACTTTTTTTTTTTTTTTTTAAATGAGCACACATCAAGCTGATGGATGACAGTGGTAAGAAGCAGAATGCTGGTTAGTCCTGCTCCCAGGATAAAATCTAACTTCGTCATCCATTCAAAAACACGTCATCCATTCAAAAATAGCTTGAGACATTCTGTCAATCCACCTTAAACCCAATCTGTTGGAAACACCCATCGGTAATGCATCCGAAGGATTCCCTTTTTTATTTCTTCTTCTCCTCCTCCTCCCATTCAGCATGTGGGAAGTGCAGCACTCTGACTCAAAATTAGTGCTGCATAGATGGTCTTGTGACACAAATTCCTGTACAGTAGGAACTTGCCCCAATAACTATTTGTATTTAGTGACACACTTGACCAGTTATCAGAGATATGCATTTTTGCAATTTTTTAATCCAGATTAATTTAAATGCAACTTTCAGATCAGACAAGCATGACATTGATACATTAAGCTGAGGTTATGTTAAGTAAAGAGCTGCGCAGAGGAGCATTAGGGCTGAGACACTGCACAAGGTAACACACTCAGGGCTGGTCCACACTGGGGCGGGGGATCGATATAGGAAACGCAACTTCAGCTACGAGAATAGCGTAGCTGAAGTCGACGTTTCCTATATCGAAGTAAAAGTACTTACTTCGGGTCCACGCGGCGCAGGCAGGCTCCCCCGTCGACAGCGCTTCCTCCTCTCGGCGAGCAGGAGTTCCGCAGTCGACGGGGGAGCGCTTCTGGGATCGATCTATCGCGTCCAGATGAGACGCGATAAATCGATCCCAGAAGATCGATCTCTACCCGCCGAATTAGGCGGGTAGTGTGGACCAGCCCTCAGAGGAGTATGGTTGTAAAGGCAACATGATCAAAAATTGTTAAGATGTTTTCCAGATGATAGAAAATATCCTATATCGATATTATTAGTGACATGATATATTGCTTAGCATGATTCAGAAAAGTATAATGATACTTCAAAATACAGAATATGATCCACAGTTGGGAGAATACTGGTAGACAGATGTTACATTTTGTGGGGGGTTCTCCCCCCACAATTGATTTTTCATGTGTGTGCATGTATTGGCCCAGATCTTCAGATGGTATAAATGAGCATAGCTCTATTGACTTAAAATGACTTCAGTGGAGCTATGCCAATTTATATCAGCTGAGGATTTGACACAAAGCCTCAAAGGAAATGACCTGGATTTGAACTCAGGACTTTCAGCTTCCTAAACACATACCTTTGAGAAGGTAAAAGAGCAGCTCCAATAGGCCATCTGGTAAAGAAAACTGCTCTGTGTGAGCAGGTAACTGATATACCAGTAGAGAAATGGGATGCACCCTTTCCTACATCTCACTATCTGTGCATTCATGATTAAGGAAACTGTCAAAAAGATGTTGAGAGATACAGAAAAGAGCATGTCGACTGATTAGCCTGACAGCTTCTCGGATTTTTTATTCTTCTCTATGTATGCTTCTGTACTCTAGTTGTGTAGCATCACCATGGGCTGGCTAGCTACTGACTGCTGATATTGTTCGTTTATTTATACCCAGTTGTGTAAGTGCTAGAGCTGGCTGCTTACCAGCCTCCAAATCTCCATGGATTATCTCCTCTATTTTGATATCCTTTTTTGAAACACAGAGGCAACTGAGTATTGAAATAAAACTCAGGGCTTTTTCTGAAGCCTTGAGGTGAATTCAGTGATTCAGCTGTTGTCAGATCGTCTCATATTTTGTTTCTGGGATCACAAATCAGTTAATATTTAATCATTTTACTCATTTAATGATAAAAATATTTAGTGGTATTTTTATGTCGGAAGTAATAATGGAACTATTCATAGGCCATTTTAAAATTAGGAACTAATGAAAGGTTTGTCTTAAGCCTTAGACTTTTACTTTGGTCTTAAATACTGTTTAAATTAACACAAACTGCTATTCATTTGTGACATTTTGAATTATTATTATGAATTATTTATTATAGGTATCACTGTACAAATCTAAAGGAAGACAGGATCCCTATCCCATCAAGCTTACAGTTTAATGCATTGTTCCTGCAAAGAGAAGTGTGCAGGCAGATTGCTGCATCCACAAAGAATCCCACTGACTTCCTTTCACTCTTAAAATTAAACACTTGATTAAGTATGGTCCTGAATCAGGACCATAGTGATGCCAAAGTTGTGGTCCATTTTATTTCCATCTTCTGACTCTTTTACTGCTGAGCATCTGAATCTCACATGCCAGAATCACCTGGTATATTTGTTTTTAATATTTCATGTTTAACAAAGATAAAAATAACATCAACTGAAGTTCTTCATGAAAGTAAACTTATTTTATTATCCTTTTATTACTCTGTTTGCATCAACTTGTGCCAGCTTCCCCTGTGGAGCTGAGGGTGAGAATCTGAAGGAGATCTCCTCCACCTATCCCCTCACAGCCCTGGAAGTCAGAATCTCACAGATAGCCTGTCGTCTAAGGGAGGGAATATGTTGCAAAGGTGACACTCCTCCTTTCCGCATCCAAATGTTCGCAGCATGGACTGGGGGCACAGATACCTGTGCATTTGTTGGTGACTTAGTTAAAAGCAAACCAGTAACGAGAAGGCCAACCATAAAATTGAGAATGATGTCTTAGTGGTAGAGAAAAATATGAATAAATTGTTATTTTATTTTAAAAAAATAACACAGGATAAAGTGCAGTAGGACAAACATCTCATCAATAATCATAATGACTAACTAGCATTTGTGATCTGCTCCAGGAGAATGAACACAATTTCTTTTAAAATGACTAACAAATTTCTAAAATTCTATGTTGTTTCAAAAGAAAGTACTTTGACCTACAGGCTCAATGTAAGAAAAATGACTAAAGTGAAGAATCCCACAAAAATTCCCAGCTACACACTTGAAATGAACACACATATTTTAGGGTATGTCTACAATTTGAGCTGGGCATGTAATTCCCAGCTTGAGGAAATATACCCGCACAAGCTGTGATTGAGCTAGTGAGCTAAAACTAGTGTATCACAGCAGCATGAGCACTGGGAGGGGCTAGCTGCCTCAACTGCATGCCTAGTGCCTTGAATGGGTATGTGCTCCGGGTGACTAACCCCTCCCACTGGCTGTGTCATGGCAGCCACACTCTGTTTTTAGTGCTGCAGCTCAATCAGAGCTGGTGTGGCAGGGCCGGCTCTGGCTTTTTTGCCGCCCCAGGCAAAAAAGCCTCCGGCCGCCCCCCCCACGGGGGTTGGGGCGGCCGGAGCCCTGGGAGGAGGGCGGCGAGCCTCGGCGGGGGCT
>NW_020664482.1:17284608-17328018 GCF_002925995.2 Terrapene triunguis
CAGCAAGTTGCAGCGCTGTACAGTGCCAGTGTAGCCAAGGCCTCAGTGGGGTGGGGTTTGGGTATGGAGAGCTAGGGGGTTCTGGGTGTACGGGGTGAGGCTTGGCAGGGGTGTCTCGGTATGGGAGGTCCAGATGCACAGGGGATGAGCAGATGGGAGAGCAGCTCCCCCTAGAGTGACACCTCCCTCCGCAGCTGAGGAGCAATGGGGGCAGGAAGCAGGGGAGGATGCTGAGCTTCCTGCAGCTGGGGGAGGTTTCTGGGGGTGGGTCTGACACAGCCCCAGCCACTCCTTGCAGGGGACAAGGAAGTCCCATCCTCTCCTGCCTCCAGCCCAGCCAGGACTAGCAACTAATCCCAGTTCAGGGTAGGAGCCACTGGCTGGGGTGTCCCCAGCCCTGCGGTGATTTACCTCTCCGCCGGCTGCTCTGGGTGCCTGAAACAATGTACCTGTGCAGCTAGGGAGTGGTGCGTGACTGCTCTTGCAGCTTCCATTTGCTTCCCTTCCCTTCATTTTTCTGCAGGGAAGCAAAGAAATCTGCAGGGGACATGAATTCTGCGCACACGCAGTGGCAGGGAATTCCCCCAGGAGTAAAAGTAACCATAGACCCAGTTTAATGGACCAGGTTTACAGCTGTTTGCATTGCTGGAGCAGTGCAAAGCAGCAGGAATCTGGCTTTTAGTGTTTTAGGCCCCTATCCTGAATAAGTTTTGCATGGATGTAGGGCTCCATCTACAAGGAGCTTTTAGCAGGAGTGGGGCCTTAGTGTTTATTAGGTATTCAAATTTTCTGCAGTTTTCCTTAGAGAGACATTTAAAAAAATAATTATTGATTTTGCCAAGTAAAACCACATACATTAGATATAACATATCAGTCCCTAAATCCATGAGCAACCCTCTATGACACATAAACTTTTGCTCATTTCTATACCTCCTCAATCAATAATGAATTAAATCCAGAGAAGGTAAGTAAATATGAATCCGAGGCTTAAGCTCCCAAATAGAACAAATACAGCCAAAACCAAAACACTTAAGTATTCTGGACATGGGTGTAATAAGAGATTATAGGTTGGGATGCCTGAGTCTAATAAATAAAGCATAAACCAGGTGCTTATATAAATAATTTCTCCAAGGTGCTCTCTGGAGATCAGGATATTGTTAGCTGCCAAGGGGAAATGCAAACTAAATCTCCAGATTATTATCCAGAGGCCATATCCTGAAAGATACTGAACACCTGAAACTCCCAATGAAGTTAATGGCACTCTCTCTCGATTTGACCCCATATACATTTTTTTAAAAAATCATTTAGGATTTGCAAGATTTTCGTGTGTGCTCTCGGTACAGAACTGAAATACTGGTGCTGGTGCTGGCTACAGGAATTCTAAAGCCAGATGGAATGTTCAGCACCTACAGTGCTTTCAACTCCCAGCTACAGTCTTTGCTGAAGCTCTGATGTCTGGACTTGGGGAACAAAGTGAAAGGTTTGAGCAGAGCTGGTGGGTATATTGAGTTCTCATCTATATGCTTTGCAAGAGAGAAAGGAACAGTTTGACTTATCCAGATGCAGCTGGGTGTGGCTATATGTGCTTAAAAATAGCCATAAGGGAACAATCAACAGCATTATACTCAATTTAGTGTGTCTTGAGATTTAAACATTCAGTCATGGGCTATTTGTAAGAGCCAGAGGCATATTCTTACCAGGCTTTATCCCCAGCATTCCTCTGTGAAAGGATCTGCTATTCTAAGTTATGCTTATATGTATTTGACCCCATTATTCTAAATTCACCCTCATAAACGGTGACCCTTGCAATGAGAGGTATGGTCAGGAAGCTTAATGCTTAGTCCATAGCCAGGAAATTAACCATCTTTCTTTGAAGAACCAAACAGATTGTGTATGTATATATGTATGCGTGAGAGAGAGAGAAGCTTGGATATGCGTCCCTTCTTTAGTTGTAACAGCTACAATACCTAGTCAGTAGGGCATATGTAAAGGAAATGATCCTAATATTGTGGCACCTAGTTACTACTGTGATGGGTACTTTCAAAATGCCATAGACAACAGTGTGCATAGTTCTGTCTTACTTTCAGCTTGATCTAACTCACTGGGCTAACTCTATCTCTACTCTAGAATACTGGATTTTCCAACCACTCTATCCATTTGTTTACTAATTTTAAGTCTTCTTCCTTTGTTATCATTGACTCACTGTGCAGTTGTCAAGCATGATTTATCAAAGCCCTGTTCACTGTGACCTTTAAAGTACAGCATGTTACTGCAGCAAAGTCATTTTTCCAGTTACAGAGAAATGAATCAGTTGACATATCAATGCCCTTTTGCAACCTGCTAAATTTATAGGGTGATGGGATCTGTTGGTACAGTTCTATAAGGCTGTAGGTCAGAAATATGTGAGCTAAGTATGTCAGACCCCAAAATACTTCTCCCCTCTGTAATGTTACCTGTTACAGCCTGAAGGAGTCTTTGTACACTACAAAAGTGAAAATGACAAGAAAACAATGGGCCCGTAGAGTAACAGCCAAACATATTGCTCTCCAATGTAGCTGTTAGGAATGGAGTCAAAACATGGCACCCTTGATTGTTGTTCAAGCAAAAGAAGTGGAGAGCAAAATATCCAACCATCCCTGAAAAGTTCCTCCATAAGCAACATAAACTTTAGTGTAATGACAAATGCCAGAGAATGAGGCCTTGTAATTTGTCATGATCTAGTATGAATTAACTGGATTTGTTATTACAAAATATTTTAAATATTATGCTAATACCCCAGATAAAGACAGCCTATGTATGTATCCCACTTTACTTTCCACAAATTGGCAGACACAGTAGTTTCCAAACTGTCCATATAATAAAATACAAAGCCAAGTCCAGGTTGCTCATTAGAGTTGCTTTCAGCCACTAGTATGTAACCATTGCTGGTATTTCAAGTTTTGCTTAGCTGTATATTAGGCTCCATCTTCCCTGTGAAAAGCCACTACTTCCTTGTCCAGTTGTTTGTGTTTTAGCCCACAACGGGGCTGGTGATTTTCCAAACACAGTTTCCTGTTTGCATAATGGAATGGGAGGCAGCAGATACTGTGGATATAACTAGTCTTGTAAATTGGTACAGTTGCCCAAAATTGTTGGAAATCAATGGTTTAGCAGCTGTTAAGAAATAGCCCCTCTCCCTGAGTCTTGCTTTAGATTCTGATCTAGTTCTTATAAACAGATGATCTGTTTTTGCTCTCACTAAAACCAGTGTACATCTGTAGTAACTTCACTGATAGTTACCTAAGTAAAAGAGCGGAATTGGGCCTATTCTCTCTGCTGACTGGAGCTAGCACAAGTGCTTCTTCACCTCTATGGCAGAGGGTTCTTCTCGGATCCTACAGACGTGAATGCTTATCCCACTAAAGAGTACTCCAGAGGAAGGGTAACCCCATCGATTCTTCAGACAGGCCATTAGTCATCCTAATATTGAATGTGTCTCACTCCTGGGCGGTCACCCCATTGCAGTTGTGATGTGTTTCATATCCAAGGTGTAGATGCAGTTCACAGGTGTAGTGTAAGTCCTTTAATTAGGTCAAATAACAACTCTGACAGCAAGAAATAGGCTAATTGCTTTAGGCCCAATTTAACAAGAATTAGCCATCATGTAGCAAATCACTCTGATTATAGAGAGGAGATTTCAGCAAAGCAACTAGATGGCTTTATTAAAAATAGTACAGACAGAAAACCATGATTTTTTACTTTGTATGAAGATTTATTAACTGGTCAGGGCTAGACTCTGCTCTTATGTTGTAACCTCCCCATGAACAGTATCTATACTATGGGCTAGACCAGGGGTGGGCAAACTTTTTGGCCCAAGGGCCACATCTGGGAATAGAAATTGTATGGCAGGCTATGAATGCTCACAAAATTGGGGTTGGGGTGTGGGAGGGGTTGAGGGCTCTGGTTGGGGGTGTGGGCTCTCTGTGGGGCCAGAAATGAGGAGTTCAGGGTGCAGGAGGGGGCTCCGGGCTGGGGCGGGGGAGTGGGGTGCGGAGGGGGGGTGAGGGTTCCGGCTGTGGGTGCAGGCTCTGGGGGGCTGGGGATGAGGAGTTTGGGTTGTAGGAGGGTGCTCTGGGTGGGGACCGAGGGGTTTGGAGGGTGGGAGGGGGATCAGGGCTGGGGCAGAGGGTTGGGGTGCAGGAAGGGGTGCAGGCTCTGGCTGAGGGGGCGGGCTCTGAGGTGGGGGGGAGGAGGGGGGGGGGGGGGAGCAGGGCTGGGACACAGGGTTGGGGCGTGGGGAGAGGCTGAGGGGTGCAGGCTCTGGGCAGCGCTTACCTCAAGTGGCTCCCGGAAGCAGCGGCATGGCCCCGCTCCAGCTCCTACGCATAGGGGCAGCCAGGGGGCTCCACTCTGCATGCTGCCCTCTCCCCAAGCACCGCCCCTGCAGCTCCCATTGGCCACAGTTCCTATTTGCAGCACTTGGGGAGGGGGCAGCGTGCAGAGCAGAGCCCCCTGGCTGCCACTACACGTAGGAGCTGGAGTGGGGCCATGCCGCTGCTTCAGGGAGCTGCGTGGAGCAGCCCCTTTCCCTGCTCCCCAGCTGGAGCACTGGAGTGCCGGAGCAGGGCAAGCCCAAGACCCTGCTCCCCAGCAGGAGCTCGAGGGCTGGATTAAAACAGCTGGCAGGCTGGACCCGGCCCACGGGCTGTAGTTTGCCCACCCCTGGGTTAGACTGAGACTTAGCTTTAACCCCTGTTTATGGTCAGCACAGCTAGGGGGAGCCCTAGGAAGGGAATGTGACTTCCCTGCTTCCACTTTTGTCTGGCAGGGAATAACTTACTGCAGCTCTGGAAAAAGTTGCAGCTTACTTTGTCCCTTTGCACTGGCTCCCATGTTGAAAGGGGATGGAGCCAAAGCTCCACCCACAGTCCATCTATCACCACCCTGCCCTGAGGGGATGTAGTGTATGGCACACAGCCCCTGCTCTCCTCTAACCATGGCTTTGCCATGATGTGTCTTACTCCCCCTCACTACTGACTGTGCACCCTGGTAAAGACCAGTCTCATTTTATCCCTACATATTTGTACAGCATCTGCTACAATGGTGAGCTTCACTGGGACCTATGAACCTAAGTAATCAAGTATGCCAAAAAAATTATGGGGAATGCTGCTGGGAAAAAAAGTGTTTTCTTGTTTGGCTTCATCTAATTGCACTCCATCCCTATTGCTATAGAGACTGTTTGCTTTGATCTGTGCAGCCTTTGCATGTTGCTAATTGGAGTAAAAGGAATGTGAAAAATGCAAACACTTAACATAATCTTCTTGGGACTTGCATGTAAAAATTTTATGGCAGGTATTTCCCAATTTACTACTTCCCCATGATCATTACTGGAACAGCTTTGTTAAAACATTGATGTAATATATGTTACAGAATATTTGTGGCTTCAAGTGTTGAAATGACCCAGTGAAAGAGAGGGTCGTGTTCTTCTGGCTGATGGTACATCTGTTATGAAGAGGGCTGTTCTGCTGGTCTCTGAGAAAGCTTTGTTTTCAGTCCAGGACTATATTTTGGTGCCATTTAAAATTTGTAATAAAATATAAGCATAGTAATAAACAAAAAATTAAGAAGAACCAAAGCCATGCTGGAGTTGAAGTGGAGGATTCCCTTGTTTCTAAGGCATGAGACTAGGACTCTGGAGCTCTAGCTAGCTAGACATTTATACTATGTTTACCTCATTGTGGTAGCTGAGATCTGGACTCTATTCCTATCCTTGTAACCTGGGACCATTAGTTTCACCTTTGTGTGCCTCTGTTTTCCCCCTAGCCCTTTGTCTGCCTTGTCCTTTTAGATTGTAAGTTCTATGGGGCAGAAACCATCTCTTACTATGTGTTTGTGCAATGCCTAGCACAATAAGACATCAGTGTCAGCTGAGGCCTTTGCATGCTGCCATAATATAAATAGTAATACTTCCAGTGTGACCCTGGACAAGACACTTAACCTTTGTGTCTCAATTTCCTCAACTATAAAATCGAGATAACAGTTCACAGATGTGTTGTAAGGGTTAGCTCATTCATCTTTGCTTTGAGATCCTTAGATAGAAGACACTTTAGGAGTCCAAAGTATTGTTAAGTACGTGACACAAAAAGATTTGTTTCTCAAGTTTCCTTTTCAATGACCACCATATTACTGTCAATCCTTTATGTCCATATCCTTGTTTTAAAACCAGACTCTCTTGTTCTATCACGTAAGTCACTCTGCCTTGTTTCAATGCACAGGGAATGAGTCTTAGGGTTTGCTCAATGTGGTAACTAAATATTTTCAGATTCTTTCAATCTTAACAGGAAAGAGAAATAGGGAGGAAACCATACACAAGTTTACTTTCAAGAATAGTAGGAATTTTAATGATTTCCTGTGTAACGTCTGAGGGTTCTTCTTGGCCAGTTAGAAGTAACATTGTATAAACAGCAGCAGTGTATCTTTGAAAAAATTGTTAGCCCTCTAAGAATCAGGAATAAACTAGTATGTGACTTTATTTAGTGCCATGCCATAGAATTGGAACATGAGAAGCCTGTTCAGATTTCATTAGAAAAATTAAATGACGGCTGGTAGCAAAATCCAACTCCAGTTTACACTGTTCCATGCCAATAGAATGTATTGAGAGCTGGGCCAGCAGTTTAGTGGTAACACCACAGCATGCTCCCAAGGAGTCATTCTGTTCTTTGCTCTCCCTGGCCAGCAGAGGTTGGGGTATCTGACTACATGCACAACGTGCAATTTAAGAAACATGGGGACTCTCATGACTGGTACAGGAAAGTACATGGGGATGCTCTATATCAGTGGTTCTCGAACTTTAGCAACCTGAGGCGCCCCCCCCCCCATTTTGATTTAAATTTTTTCACGGACCCCCAAGCTCCCCGCTCAGCCCCAGGCCCCGCCGCCACTCCACCCCTTCCCCCAAGGCCCCACCCCTACCCCTTCTCTTTCCACCCCCTCCCCCAAGTGCACCCCATCCCTGCTTCTCCCCCTCCCTCCGAGTGCCTCCTGCACGCCAGGGAACAGCTGTTCCCTGGCGTGCAGGAGGTCCTGGGAGGGAGAGGGAGGAGTTGAGGCAGGGAAGGGGAGGAGTTGATCAGCAGGGCCCGCAGACCCCCTGGAGTACCCTCGTGGATCCCCAGGGGTCTGCAGAGAAACGCTACTCTATATGAATGGGTCAGATAACCTCCTCTTAGGCAAGACCTTCCTTCAGAGGGAAAAGAGAGAGGATCAATAAGGAGAGGAACCTGTCAGCATCTACCAAATGTCTAGGATTAAAGCCCCATTCCCCAAAATGTAGTTTTTTCCCTCAGTGACTGGCTGTGGCTGTAAGACCCGACTGTGGATGTAAAAACTTCACAGCGATGCTGGTGAATGGCTGAGTGAGCAGGCTAATGGTGGGGGTAGGGTGGGAAGGAAGTGAAATTCTGTATCTGCTTTGTTACATTTTTATGTTCCACTATTGGCTGGTACAAAACCGCTGGGAAGAAACAATTTCTGTTACTGGATTCACTTATGGCCCCAGTGGCTTGATGTATTTTTCAGAATGAATAGCTTTTCATTGATTAAATACTCCCTGGAGGCTTTTTAAGTAAGGAAGTGTCGAATACTCTGTTCCACTTTTCCATGGCTGCAGAAAACTATCATACTGTACTTAGAGACATGGGGTGGGAGATTCAGGAATCTAATAGCCCTGAAGAGATGCCAAATGTGCTCAGATTCAAGGAGGAAGAAAGAGGACAGGATCCTGATAACTTGACAAAGCATTTCACTTTAGTCTGCACAGGCAAGCAGGAAAGTGAGTGCTGCATAAGCAAGACATTTCATTTGTGGTTAAATCCACAGATGAGCTATTATAGAAAATATTCTCCAAAATATGCTTACATGAGAGATGGGGCACATGGTACTGATTAGAATTAGTACCAACAGAGCAGATTTATTACACAAAACCATTCCAGCTGAAAGCTGGTAACATGTTTCAGTGTCAGAAGACTGCCCTTTTATTATTACAGTGGCCACACAAAGTGTCTGATGCTGTGAGTGCCCTCAGCCAATGGGAGTGAAGGGTACTGTGCACATGCTCAGGAGCTGCTCAGCACTTCTCAGAATTGGCCCAGTCTTGCAGTTACAGGGATATTGAGCTAGAGACAATGTATTCTTTTAAGTATCAAACATACCAGAAAACAAAGTGGGAGGCATACCTTTCATACCACAGCAGTCAGTGGTTTCTGCCTCTTTTTGCACTTCCGATCACTTTCAGCCCCCTTTGTCAGGAGACAAACAGGACATATTTCACCTGCTTTCATACTTGAGTAGTGAGCTCACACCTCTCAGACTAGGAGAGACAGACCCTTCCATCTCCATGCTGTCTCTCCTGTGTCCAGTAAGTAACTGCCATCCAACTTCATCATTCCAGCTGGTGGCTTAGTGATGGGACTGGTAATGTGACCAAAACTTTCATTTCAAATAAGAATTGCGTGGATGTGAACCAGTGCCCAGGAGGCAAAGGGAAAATGAGACTATTAATTCCACGAGCCTTTCTCCATTGATGTACAGCTTGTTTTTCTAGACAGTGCATTTTAGATCACTGTTTGGGATGTTGAACTGTCCTGGTTCCTATCACAAACCTCAGGAGGAGAAGTTTTAAGTACTCATTTATCTGAAAATAGCAATATCAGTGACTGTGTAAAAGATTGGGTAACAAATAATAATACAATGTTTTGATTGTCAAAGCATCTTCTGTCCATTAACTAATGTAACCCTTCTGCCAGGCAGAGTTGACAGCAACAAGGGCCGGGTTCAGTACCTAGGGGTTCCCTTTCAACAATACAATGCAAAACCAGCTCGAGCCCCCACTCAATGACCTGGGAAAATTACACACAAACCCGTGGGCGCCTCTAAGAGGCAATACTTCCCCTCTCGGAAGCACAGAGTCTTGGTGTAGCAAAAATCTTTAATAACAGGAGGTAAACAACTCAGCATTAAATTGGGAAAACACCACAACTAGGGTTCTTAAACACAAACCATGAACCAGCAGACCCACCCCCAAGTAGATTGGGCCATGTCCTTTCCCTTTGGGTTCTTAAGTCCAGCAACCCAAAAGTCACCCCACGCACAGTTGCTGTCCTTGGTCATTGCAGCCCCAGAGTTCAGAAGTTCATCTGCAGAGTTCACCTCCCAGCCTGGGTGGAAGGGGGGGCGGGGAGGTATGGAGGCACCTTACATGCTCCGCTGCTCGGGCCCTCGATGGCTTTGCCACGTCTCTGTGGGGTTCTGCTCCAGTCTTCACCGCCAGCCGCCCAGCTGGCTGCACCTCTCTGCTAGCCGTTCCACTATCCGCGCCTCTCCGCTAGCCATTACACTAGCCGCACCTCCCACTATTACAACCATTTTCTAATTGTTCAGTTTCACACATTCCTCTGAAAAAGCCTAGGGTAACACAAAATGTGTACTTCACTAAATATATGCTATCATATTAAAAAAGACACTGTTTCATTAATCTTGTTGTACTTGCTCAAAGGAAGTGTCGGGCCCTCCCAACATGAATTGTTAATTAGTTTCCTCAGTGAGTTGATCAGACCTTATAAAGAACTTGTTAAATGCCAAATTACTTCCCTAAACAATGAAAGAGCACCAGTTCCTCTTTGGCAGACATGCACAAGTCAAGTTTTTAAAAGTAACAACTTCCTTGATTGATGGATACATTCACAGGAAGAAGAAATCAACACTGAAGCTGTTTGTGTTTTCCCCAGTCAAGGAAAGCATCTGAAACTTGTTTTTAAATGGTGAAAACCTATTTGTCATGCTCAGATAGATTTAAAATGATCAGGTGGACTTTTTCCAGACATCCCCTACATTTTTTTAACCTTTAGACTAAGACTAAGTGCATTAGAAACATCAACATAAAGTGTTGATTTTCTGTTCAAAGTTCTAAGTGCCTGAGAGCAGGAGGCCAGAAGGAAAATGCTTCCACCACTATAACGACAGCATCACTAGAACAGCACTATTTCTGTGTGTGTGTGTGTGTGTGTGTGTGTGTGAGAGAGAGAGAGCATTTTTAAAAAGAAAAATATTTTTGAGAGATTAAACAAGGATAGCATTAGAGAAGACAATATTTTAAAAGATAATGAATATTGTGAAACAATATATTTTAGGGAAAACAGACACTGAAAAAGGCTGATGGGAAAGAACAGGTGAAATAATGAAAGAAAAGTGGGAAAGAGAAGGAAAAGAAAATACACTGGAGACAGTTGTAATAACTTTTTTAAATTGTTTTATAAACATATTTATTGTATACATAAATAGATTGATATAGGAGAGCAACACACCTGCATGGCCTAATCTCTTGTATTCAGTGGGAGTTTGCCTGAGTAACCACTAAGTAAAAACCGAGTGAGGGCCCCATGATTTGTGGCTTGATCCTGGCAAAGTGAATCCCATGAAAGGGACAAGAAAGAATATGTACACTGAAAAGGTGCAGAAACTGTCCTGTGTAACTTGCACTAGACTGTCCTCCTGACAAGGGCATAAAATGGCTGGCACTCATCCAGTAGAAAGTGCTGTGGCTCTATAAAGTTAAGGAACTGGAGATGCACATGCCATAAAGATGACTAGGAAATAATTCCAGTAATGGGGAAAAACTGGGCAGAACGTGCTGTGGAGCCCAATACAACAGGCATGAGGGAGGATGAAGGAATGGCTGTCAATGTTTGTAACAGTCGTGGCTACAGCTGAAGGCCCGTAACAGAGCCTGGAGAATACAGAACAGCTATGGATCCTGGAAGGTCTCAAGACAGGAATGGTTTAGCATGAATAGGCACCAATATTGTTAATACAAGGCAACAGTGACTACACTTTAGTAGCGACCCAGGTAAAGTGCTGATTGTAACAGGAGTCCCTGGAGTCTGTGGAAACTGATCTCTGCCATGTACCTTTTGTAACTCTGACCCTTATCAACCACACCAGCACTCCTGTGTGTCACACTTCTACTACACTGACAAATGCACATTCACATGCCATCCATACCAAGTTTATTGGAAGGGGAAAACAAGAAACCATATGGGGATTATTTTAGAACACAAATGGCATGGTTCAAGCCACACCTTTTTTCTCATTAGCTACGCCCATTTCAGAGTGCTGCTTTAGGGATGTGCAAAGTTATTATGTTTTGCTAGCAACACATCAGTGCACAGAAGAGTATCGTTACAGTTGTTTTCATTTTGGTGCATATTATCCTACTTTTCAGAGTACACGTAGCAGTTTATGGCTTTTCTTTCCCATGTAGTGGACGGGATAAAGAGGGCCCAATTAAATATATTTTCATGCACTTGCATTGCTGGAGGGTGACAGCACAGGACAGATTCACCTGGCATGTTGTTAGATCTTCCTAGGTATACCTGTCTGAAAGGAAGAAAAAGGAAAAAATTGCTCAGTTTGATATACACACAAGGAATTTTGGTCTGCAATCCAGGTCAGTGTAAGTCTGGAAAATTCCTCTTGGTTTTACCGCTAGCATTCTCATTAGCAATGGACTATGCCTGTTATCTGGTTAGATTAATTATTTTTGTGTTATTCCAGGGCATTCCAGTACATTAAGCTTAAAGCTGTCATTAATGGATATGGAGTTTGTGAAATAAGGTTACCATTATCTACCATTACCCCCACTCCCACATGAACCAATAGCCATTGCACCATTATAGGTTCCCTAACTGCCCTCCACCTTTCCTTACTTGTAATGTCACATTTTGGCTCCACTTTCTGATTTCCCAGTCTATACATGGAAATCACCAGAGGCCATGGAGATTTGTAAATGTTGGTGGGTGCTGTGGTGCTTGGATTCCCCAGAATCTGAGGTTGTCACAGACAGGTGTGTAGCTGTAGGAGTTGTTTCAGGGGGACACAGGTGGAGAGACCCTAACAGAGGTGGGAGTTAGATGAAGCCCTGCTTCTTATATTTCACATAGGGCACTGCAATCTCATTCTTCCAGTATCTGAATAGTTACCTAGGAATTTCTAGTTCAAAGTTTGTTTACCACATTGGGATTCCCTCACCACCGCACCCGCCCCTTTCCTGGTGGCTATTCAAGGCTATAACGATCTGTCTAAAAATAAAAATGAGAATGCCTCCCTAGTGCACATTTCTACATCTCCTTGCTCAAATTAAACCACCAGAAAGCAGCTGGCACTAATACTAGCACTCACAGTTGTATATAGAATATTGCTGAATGCACAAGGGCGCTGGTAAGGGCTTGAATGCTACTGTCAATACAGCACAGCTGTGTGATTCATTTTGGCAAAAGAATGCCATTCTAATGTAAGATGAGGTGCCAGGAGGCGGCTTTCTCTTAGCAAGAGTCACTCTGATGGGAGAAGCATAGGCACATGTTAAATTGTCTCTCCCATTTCTGCAATTCATGGGAACATATTACCTCTGACAAATGGGTATTGGAGATTATAAAATCAGACTATTCCATGTATTTCCAGGCTATACCCCTCTCATCCCCCTTTCCCATCCCTTTTCAGGACCAATCTCACAAGCCTTTCTTGAGTCAGGAAGTTCTGTCCGTTCTCCACTTAGGAGCTGTGGAACTAGTTCCCATGCAGTACAAAGGAAGATAATTTTATTCCAAATATTTTCTTGTTCCCAAAAAGAAGTGTGGGTGGAGACCAATTTTAGACCTCTGGATGCTGGATACCTTTGTCAAGGTTCAGAAGTTTAAGATAGTGACACTTAGCAGTTTTCATCCCATCCCTAGATCTGAGGTATTATTTCAAGAACTTCAACCTTCAGGACACATACTTTCACGTTACGATATACCCTTTTCACAGGAAATTTGTATGCTTTCTAGTGGGCCAGCACCACTGTCAGTATTGTGTTTTTCCCTTCAGGCTGACTAGCACCCTGTGCTATAACTGGAGTTCTTGGAGACATATGTCCCTCCAAGTGCTACCAACTACCCATCTCCTTCCCCTCTGCTTCCAAGTCTCCTCTTTGTGGGACTTTGCAGTAGAGAAGGAACTGAGGGTGGTTTGTCCATCACAATTCTATATACCCTCTATACAGGGCACGAGGACAGGGTGGATGCTTAGACCGGTTGGACACTGCTGCTGAAAATCTTTGATCAAAAGCACATGGGGTGCCTGAGCATCTCTAATGGAGCACTGACAAGGACACACATCTCAAAGATATGTAACTCCAGTAACTCCAGTTACTGTACGGGATAAGTAATCTCTCCCCCTTTGTATTCCTTATTAAACATGCTACGACAAATACCATCACAGCAGCCATTCTGTTTGCTTGTCCTCCTGCTTGAAATGGGAATTCTTTTGTCATGATGATCAAATCTTTCATTCACGTTTTAAACAAGACATGATAAGCAGGAGTCTTTCTTCCTTTGGTCTATGATATGTAAAGATACTGGCTCAAATTTTGCTGTCAGTTACACAGGCACAACCAGTTTGGTGAAGTGTAAATCTTAGTTTAGAACATAAATACAGTGTACAGTAATAAGGCCCAATCCTGCACGTTTTAATCATATGGACCTTAGCAGCTTATTCATGAATAGGTGGTTACATAATCAGGCGAATTCTTTGCATGTCTCCAATACCTTTCATCTGAGAATCTCAAAGCACCCCACAGGTATCAATTAATGAAGTCTATGTGGTAGATATATGTTTTTTAAATGTGTAAAATAAGACAGAAAGGGTGAGGCCTGTTTTCAAAAGCAGCACGTAATTAAGGGTATTTCTGAATTTGTGTGCTCAACTTGAGATGCCTAGATGTTTCAAATTGGGCAGCCAGAAATGGAGGCACACCAATTCAATGGCCACTTTTCAAAATGTAGGCCTTACTGACTTGCCTCCAAGACAGCACAAGTCATTTGCAGTGCTAAGACAAGGACATGGAAGCCCTCATTCCCAATCCTGTACTTCAACCACTAGACACTCTGATTCCTATTATATATTAACATTCTGAGTAACAGGGAGGAATTGGTTGCAAATCGAAGGTGGAAAGCAATTTGGGTGAAGGTGATCATGAAATAATAAATTTCATGATTCAAATGAAAGGAAGGAATGACAGCAGCAGAATAAGGACAGTGGACTTAAAAAAAGCAAACCTTAACAAACACAGAAAACTGGTGGGTGTGGTTCCATGAGAAGAAAATCTAAGGGAGAAAGGAATACAGGAGAGCTGGCAGTTTCTCAAGGAGATAGTACTAAATGCATAACTGGCAACTATTCCGATACAAAAGAAAGAGAGGAAGAATACTAAGAAGCCAATATGACTCCATGGGGAGCTCTTTAATGACCTAAAATCAAAAAGGGAATCCTACAAAAAGGGGAAACATGGATGAATTGCTAAGGAGGAGTACAAAAGAATAATACAAGCATGTAGGGACAAAACCAGAAAGATTAAGGCACAAAATGTCCCTACCAAGGAACATAAAAGGCAATAAGAGATTATTTAAATACAGTAGGGGAAGAGAAAGATGAAGAAAAGTGTAGGTCCTCTACTTCGCAGTGAAGGAGAGCTAATTTGCACATTGGAAAGCATAATCCCAACTATACATATAAAATGATGGGAGTCTAAATTAGCTGTTACCACTCAAGAAAGGGATCTTGGAGTCATTGTGGATAGTTCTCTGAAAACATCCACTGAATGTGCACGGCAGTCAAAAAAGCGAACAAAATGCTGGGAATAATAAAGAACGGGATAGATAATAGGACAGAAAATATCATGTTGCCTCTATATAAATCCATGGCACGCCCACATCTTGAATGCTGTGTGTAGATGTGGTCACCCCATCTTAAAAAAGATATATTGGAATTGTAAAAGGTTCAGAAAAGGGCAACAAAATGATTAGGGGTATGGAATGGCTTCCGTATGAGGAGAGATTAATAAGACTGGGACTTTTTTGCTTGGAAAAGAGACAGCTAAGGGGAGATATGATTGAGGTCTATAAAATCATGACTGGTGTAGAGAAAGTAGATAAGAAAGTGTTATTTACTACTTCTCATAACACAAGAACTAGGGGAAGTATTTCTTCCCACAACGCAGTCAACCTGTGGAACTCCTTGCCAGATGATGTTGTGAAGGCCACGGCCATAACAGGGTTCAAAAAAGAACTAGATAAACTCATGGAGGATAGGTCCATCAGTGGCTATTAGCCAGGATGGGCAGGTATGGTACCCTAGCCTCTGTTTGCCAGAAGCTGGGAATGAGTGACAGGGGATGGATCACTTGATGATTACCTGTTCTGTTCATTCCCTCTGGGGGGAAGGAACACAAGCCAATATAGTGAAACAGGTTAAAGAATATTTAGATAAGTTAGATGTATTCAAGTTGACAGGTTCTGGTAAAATTCATCCTAAGGTACTTAAGGAAGTAGCTGAAGCAACCTCAGAACCAGAAACAATTATCTCTGAGATCTCTTGGAGGACAAGTGAGGTCCCAGAGGAGTAGAGAAGGGCAAACACTATACTTATCTTTAAAAGGGAGAACAAAGAGGACCCAGGGAATTATAGATTAGTCAACCTAACTTTGATACATAGGATGACACTGAAACAAATTGTTAAACAATCATTTTGTAATCACCTAGAACAAGGATTGGCAACCTTTGGCACACGGTCTGCCAGGGTAAGCCCCCTGGCGGGTCGGGCCAGTTTGCTTACCTGCTGTGTCCGCAGGTTCGGCCGATCGCTTATCTAAATATTCTTTAACCTGTTTCACTATATTGGCTTGTGTTCCTTCTCCCCTGTTATTAAAATTACTTGTGTTGATTGAATTGTAACTCCTCTGCTGGGCAATGGCTGGTGATGTCTGCTGTTCAGCACCCACCCGGGCGTTGGTTACCTCCCTTGTCATTGTCTCTGGAGAGCTAGTATCTGTGTGCCTCCCAAACCCACAGGATATTTTAGTGACAACCATACAACACAATTCTCATAACTTCATATGCATTAATGATATACATATTTATATAGAATAGTGACTTTCAGCAGATCATAACCTTTCCCCTGATACCTCACACAGCCTGCTTTATATGCAATATCACAATTATATATAAATGAGGAATATGAGGATTACAGGGTGCTCCCCCAAGGTATAGAATGTCACACCCATCATTGAAGGTTTTTAAGAACAGGTTGGACAAGCACCTGGAAGAGTTGGTTTAGGTTTATTCAGTTCTGCAGGGGTCTGGACTTGATTACCTCTCAAGCTCCCTTCCAACCCTATATGTCTATGATTCTATGATAATAATAACCCATTTTTAAAAACTATTACATTCCTATTCCTGTGTCACGTATTTTGTGAGATTGTCAAAGGTGATGTCCATGTTCACAAATACTTTATTACAACATGACCCCCTGAAGCATTGTAGCATTATTATTTTTTCTGGCTAAGGGGCTAGCCAGAGAGGAATAATATAGACCGATGAAAAACTCCAGAGAGGGCCACAGTGGCTGCTTGCCTTTGGCAGCTGATCATTAAATAGATGTTTAAACTTTACTTTGCTTTTTATTGTCAAAACAGTCTGCTTGCTTGTTTGTTTGGGCTTTTTTCAGGTTTTGTTACTTAGCTAAAATCTAATTAAATTTCCTATACATGGCCAAATTCTGTTCTCAGCTATGCTGCTGCAATCCCACTGATTTAAATGGAATGATGGGTGAAATTCACTTCAACGCAGAAGGCCAGCACAAGCCCCACATTCTGCTAAGCCTTTAATGAGTGGCTTAAATGGAGATTTAGGGCCTTGTGCAGGCTTTTTGGTAGTGGGGAGACTTTTCCCTTAAATGTAGAATTTGGTCCAATGTCCATCATGGTACCTATTTGAAGAGGATTAAAGGCCTTCGCTAACTCCCACTGAAGTCTGTGGAAAGTTTCCCATAAATTTCAGAGGGAGTTGGATGAGGCCCAAGAGAGACTGGTTTAAAAGAAAAAAAATTCACAACATCTTAAATGTTAAAATGAGCTACTTGGAGATATTCCATTGTTTGCTAATATACTTGCAATGTGTCCTGCAGCTCTAAATTATAACTAAGACCAGAAAACAGGAGCACAGGGTGGGTGAGGCTAAAGAGCAAGGATGTATTTCTGACCAGAGAGAGAGTGTGTGTGTCCTCCATGGGGAATTGTTTTTGAAAATACCCAATGCAATCGCTTGCATTCCAAAGGCAAAAAATGTTTTCCTCAGACATAGTTTTATGAGCCCTAAAGATAAAAGCCCCCTTTCTCCCTCCCTTTGCTTTTTCCACCTCCCAGAGGGATGATTTAGCAATATCCAAAGAGGCAGTGGCCTCTTCCAGAGGCTGGAAAATCATCCCTGCTTTCCCTTTGGTATCTACCTCTATTGGGATGTTGTACAACCTATCCATCACCGTAGTATCTGAGCAACTTCCATATAAAACAGAGTGGCAGTAGCAGAGCCCCTCTTGGACTAAGTGGAGTCTCTGGCTTTTCTCCTTTCTCAGGTTACAGAACTCTCTTTTTGGAGGGGTGGGGGGTTGAGTCTGTGGATCAGGCAGTTAATGTTGTGAGTGTCAATCTGGTTCTAGTAGAAAAGCATTATCATGGTCTGGTCTTAATATTTTAACAGTGGCCATGTGTAAGCCCCCAACAATGCTTCCAGACTAGTTTCACAGACCCAGAAGTTTGCACAAGCTTTGGAAAAAACATGAAAGCATAGGGGTGTTCATCAACTGGCACCCATGCTCCAAACATTTTGATGTTCAACACTCAGTAATTCTTGGATAGGAGTTGGTGCATCTCTTATGGTCTTTGGGGCCATATCGCCAGATCTGTTGTTCCATTTGGGCTTCAATGCAATCATTTTTGTCCTGTCCCCCCCCGAAAAATGTGCTGAAAGCCGTATTTTCATCCACAACAGCTGAATATTTTGAGGCTCCTGCTCTGCTTCTGACACAAGGCCTTGTTCAATAAGTGTTTGCAAATGTGTCTCTTATTTTTTCATTCCTTACACTTGAAACCAAAGTTCCTCCCGGGATAGAAAGTAAATATATTGCACCAAATTTTGCCCTTTAGACTTTACTCTGAAATGGGATGACTAAGCGTTGCATTGATGTTTGACCTCAGTCACAAACCGTATATTGTTTGGTAGCTTAGGAATGTTTAGCCCTCATCTGACCTTAGTCAGAAATCATTACTGAAGTGTAGAAATACACAGTGCTGTCATCTCTACAGTATTCAGAGTAGAAAAGCCAACTCCGAGATGTTGCTTATGTGCCACCTGTTGGTGAGAGATGGAACAATGGCTTACTCCAAGGAAATCAAACTCAGGGCTTATGTTTTTAGCAAAATATGTGTGGTACTCCTCAGGACAGGAGCAAAATATGACATTTTCCGATATTTCAAACCAATTACAAAATGTCTGACTACAAATTTAGTAGGCAATTGTTCTTGTCAGACAAGATGACAACTATTGAGGAAACAGCTGTTACTCCAGATGGAATATGTTTGACAGCTTTAGGTCCAGGTGCACAGTTCTGGAATAAATCAATAGAGCATTGGCATGTGGGTTTATTCTTGGCTGATTGGATAGTACTAGTACCAGTTTCTTGGATACTTTCCTCTTAACCTTTAAGGAGCTACTTCTGGAACAGTTATGTATTAATCTGTTGAAATTTAAATGAGAGAGAGACTATGCAACATAACACAAGTAAAGGGGACCTGAGGGCCATAGCCTGTTATAATTCCATGAGCAGAGTCACAACATTTGTGTAAAACATGGACACAAGAGATGGCCCTTTAAATTGTACTTAGTTCTTCAGATTCCTGAAGTCATTTAAGAAGAGAGAGAGATAGTATTTTACTTATCTATCTTTAATTTTTATATCCTCTGTGACAGACCCAGACCAGTGGGGTATAGGAGTCTGGTAGAGGGCAAATATACTGGTCACTGGATGAGTAGTTTTCTGTTCCCTGAGTGACCAGAGAAGGGGCTGCACTAGAGTAATCAGGAACCTGCTAGAACCAGTTAAGGCAGGCAGGCTAATTAGGACACCTGGACCCAATTAAGAAGAAGCTGCTAAAATCAATTAAGGCAGGCTAATCAAGGCACCTGGGTTTTAAAAGGAGCTCACTTCAGTTTGTGGTGCGAGTGTGAGGAGCTGGGAGCAAGAGGCACAAGGAGCTGAGAGTGAGAGGGTGTGCTGCTGGAGGACTGAGGAGCACAAGCGTTATCAGACACCAGGAGGAAGGTCCTGTGGTGAGAATAAGGAAGGTGTTTGGAGGAGGCCATGGGGAAGTAGCCCAGGGAGTTGTAGCTGTCATGCAGCTGTTACAGGAGGCACTATAGACAGCTGCAGTCCACAGGGCCTTGGGCTGGAACCCGGAGTAGAGGGCGGGCCCGGGTTCCCCCCAAACCTCCCAATTGACCTGGACTGTGGGTTCTTCCAGAGGGGAAGGTCTCTGGGCTGTTCCCCAACCCACATGGTGAATCTCTGCGGCAAGAAAATCCGCCAATAAGCGCAGGACCCACCAAGATAGAGGAGGAACTTTGTCACATCTCACTTTTCTGAAAGGGACAGTGTGCCAGGTACACTAGTGGCAGAACCATCATCTTAGAAGATGCTTGTTTCCTAGGAATTGAACTCTGACCACTAACAAATTTAACATATGCCACTGAATGCCCTTCTGAGCTGGTTGGATAGGACTGGCGGTCTAGTTGGGAGTGGCTCCATAGCCCATTACCAGTCCCTTGAGTCACCTAGTTGCATAATTGTTTTTAGGGTCTAGTTAGGAGACAGGTGGTGCATCTCAGTCTGTTTGCATCCACCCCCGGTGTCCATGAAATGTAAGTCCAAGGGTATTCTGCGTCTCGAAGGCTGTTCATGCTTCTGATTTAGTCTGAAAAAATGCTAAAATGCAATTTGTGAAGTGCTTCAGGATTTGTTTTCTGATTTGTTTTCAGACTTCTGGGCTGGCTGATGATAAAATCAAGAGGACTCTTGTAAATCACTCACAACATGTGTGCCCTAGGACTTACAACTGTTTTCTCTGAATATATTCCTCATTTGGTGACTGATACAGTCGTGGGAATTATAAATCAGAGTGCTCGTTGGTGAACCAATTTTTTTATGCCAGCATTGGAAAAAATGTTATTAATAGTCTTCAGTGGGGATGAGAATTCATTCTATTCAGTTCTTGATAAGAGCAGGAAATATGTGATAGGAAGATTCATATACCATGCATAGTATGAAGACCCACTTCAGGCATTATGGCTTTTCAATAAGAAAATAGATTAGGTCGCTAAACTGACCTAAGAAATTATGGACTAATCCAGTTCCAGAGCTCCTCTGGGTCTTCACTCATTGGCAATTGGCTCTGTAAAATTAAGAGAAGGTAAAAGGCATTTCCTACACAGAACAAGGGTTATTTACTGAAAAAAACTGAGGGTATTAAAAAAACCAAAGGAAGGAACTAAAGCAAATTGGAACAATGCTCTGGACCTTGTGGATGTCAGTGAGGGGCCTCACAGATGACAGTAATGGTCTTGTGTCAGGGCCTTTGGAGGCCAATAGAGGTTCTTATGGATGTCAGCAAAGTTCAGTTTGATGTGTGTCTGCAAGGTAAGCTAAGAGCGCCAATCTCAGGTCAGACTGCCAGAAGACAGGGCATGTACTCCTAACTCAGGGGTCGGCAACCTTTCAGAAGTCTATAATATATAACTAAACTATTGTTGTATGTAAAGTAAATAAGGTTTTTAAAATGTTTAAGAAGCTTCATTTAAAATTAAATTAAAATGCAGAGCCCCCCCCGTACCGGAGGCCAAGACCCGGGCAGTGTGAGTGCCCCTGAAAATCAGCTCGCATGCCGCCTTTGGCACGCGTGCCATAGGTTGCCTACCCTGCCCTAACTGGTGGTATAGTCTTTATCATAAGATTTCACCAAGCCTACCCACCTCCCTGTCCTGCCCTATCCTATCCTTCTTCAGGGACCCTTCTCACAAACACCTATTGAGACAAGAAGTAGATCGCCATCTACAATTAGGAGCCGTGGAACAAGTTCCAACACAACACAGAGGGAAGGAATTTTATTCCCATTATTTCCTGACTCAAAAGAAAAACAGGATGGAGACCCATTCTGAATTTCAGAAAACTCAACAAATTTGTCCGTACCCACAGATTCAAAATGGTCACACTGAACTCTATCATCCCTGCGCTGGAAGAGGGGGACTGGTTCTCAGCCCTCGACCTACAGGATGTGTATTTTCACGTTACCATCAATCCCACTCACTGACAATTTCTACGATTCATAGTGGAACAAGATCACTTCCAAAACAGAGTACTTCCATTCAGATTGTCGACGGCTCCACAAGTCTTTACCAAAACCCTAGTGATGGTAGCTGCTCATTTGCGCAGACAGGAAATATTGATATTCCCATACTTAGATGATTGCCTGCTAAAAGGTCTTACCCTGAACGAAAAATTACGCATTTCTCGACAAACCATTTCTTTTTTTCACTTCCTAGGGCTACAAATCAACAAAAAAAAATCTACCCTAACGCCAGTACAACAATTGGACTTCATAGGAGCACAGCTGGACTCAGTGTAGGCCAATGCATCACTGCTGATGCCCTGATTCACAGCAATGACCTCCCTCATATTGGTGGTCTCAGACAGCCCATGGGTGTCTGCACGCACCTGCCTACAAGTCTTGGGACATATGGTGGCCACCACTTTCATTGTAAAACATGCCAGACTACACATGTGCTGCCTTCGAGGTTGGCTGAGCTCAGTATATATTCCATGAAAGCACAGCCTAAACAAAAGACTCACACCGATCCCAGAGGTTCTACATGCACTACAGTACTGGACAAACCCAATAAACGTTTGCTCAGGCATCCCATTTCAACAGGATCCACCATCCATACAAATCACAACAGATACCTCACTGATCGGATAGGGAGCTCACCTAAACCAACATACATACAACCCAAGGCAAGTGGTCCCCCAGGGAAACACATTTACACATCAACCTGTTCAAATTACGCACGATCCGCAACGCATGCCTACATTTCCTCCCTATTATACGAGGCAAAACAATAAGGGTCCTGATGGACAACATTGTGTGTATGTTCTATATAAATCGACAGGGTGGAGCATGTTCCCATTCCTTATGCACAGAGACCTTAAAACTATGGAACTGGTGCATAAAACACAACATCACTATTACAGCAGCATACTTTCTGGGTCGACTGAACATGATGGCGGACACATTCAGCAAACGGTTTTCCCAAGAGCATGAATGGGAAATGAACAATGAAATAATTTCACATGTGGGGATCCCCAGACATAGACCTGTTCGCGACATTAGTAAACAAGAAATGCCCCAAATTTTGCTCAGGAGCGGGACTAGGAGCACGATTCCTGGGGGAACGCTCTTCTTCTATACGCATTCCCACTGATACCTCTAATTTCCAGAGTAATATACAAAATACGAACTGACATGACTCATAGTATCGACATGACCCAGACAGACTTGGTTCCCTTACCTGATGCACATGTCAATCTGCACACCATTCACTCTCCTTTGCCCAGGGAATCTTCCCTCCTAGGACGATGGTCAAGTCCTCCATCAGGACCTGGAGAAACTTCATCTGAAGGCATGGCTCCTTCATGGCTCCACCACGATGAACTAACCTGCTCAGAACAAGTAAAACATGTGTTAATAAACAGCAGGAAACACAACACACATACCACTTACCTCCAAAAATGGAAAAGATTCTTCCTGTGCTGCCAGAACAATCAAATATCTGCAAGCCAGGCACCGCTTCTACTAATCCTGGAATATTTATTATCCCTAAAGAACTCAGGGCTTGCTATGAGCTCGCTTAGAGTTTATCTCGCTGCCATCATGGCCTTCCATCAACAAGTAGATGGGATCTCAATATTCACTCACCCAGTACCTGGACATCCGAGAACTCACACCAGCATGGGACTTAATCTCGTGCTCAGAAGTCTAAACAGAGCCCCATTCGAACCCTTAGCCACATGCTCATTACTTCACTTATCTATGAAAGTGGCATTCTTGGTCGCCATTACATCGGTGTAACGAGTCGGTGAGATGGGGCTCTCACGGCTCATCCCCCTTACACAATATTCTTCAAAGATAAAGTGACATTTAGAACACATCCTAAGTTTATGCCCAAAATATTGTCTTCATTCTACCTCAACCAACCTATTCACTTACCTACATTTCATCCAAAACCACACACTAACGCTCAAGACGTGACCCTGCACACGCTGGATGTGTGCCATGCCTTAGCATTTTATCTGGACAGAACAAAACCCTTCTGAAAATCACCTTAACTTTTTGTGTCAACAACAGAATGATCAAAGGGCTCTGCCATATCTACGCAAAGATTATCTAAATGGATATCCAGCTGTAACCATATGTGCTATTCACTACACGACACTGAAGCCCCTCCGGGCATCATAACCCACTCAACAAGAGCTTTATCTACCTCCATAGCATTCCTACACAATGTGCCCATCCTAGACCTCTGCAGGGCAGCCACCTGGGCCTCTGAACACACATTCACAAACCACTATGCAATTATTCTTGGTTCAAGCTCAGACACAAGACTAGGCCTCACTATACTAGCCTCAATAACGAACTCAGCTCTGAAGTCCCTTCCATCCTCATGAGGACTCTGCTCTACATTCACCTGAAGTGGAGCACCCACAGGGACTGCACTCGAAGAAGAAGAGAAGGTTACTCACCTTGTGCAGTAACTGAGGTTCTTTGAGATGTGTGTCCCTGTGGGTGCTCCACTACACACACTCCTCCCCTCTACTTCAGAGTTCGCAGTAAGGACTCTATGGTAGGGGTCAGGCCGCGCGAGTGCTAGATGAAGCGCCAACGGCACCACGAGACAGCTACTGTGCACATGCGTCCCAACCAGGCACTGCTACCAAAAATCTCAGATTGGCGGCACCGGGAAGCACCACACCTGAAGTGGAGCACTCACAGGGACACACATCTCAAAGAACCTCAGTTACTGCACAAGGGAAGTAACCTTCTCTTTCTTCTTCTAGAGAGCAGATTGCTGTGGTTACCAAGGAAAAACAGAGTAGTGGTCAGGGACAGGACAATGGCTTTGCTGGGTCCGAGACAGTTCATTGGGAGCCCCCCCAATAAGTCTACCTTCTGCTTTGGTAGAGGAGGATACACCTGACAGTGAAATGGTAGATTCAAGTTAGATCTGCCCAGAGATCTGTCTATTTCCTCTTTGCTACTGACATTCCATTCTGTAAATCATATTTGTTAGTTAACAAGAAGCTCTTCCTTTTATTTCAGGCATTGGTGTTTGTTTATTTTTTCACTGACTTGTTTACACATTTATGGGTCCAAAATTACGAGATCTGGGGGAAAATATACCTAAGTGACTGAAGATTCTAAGTCCTATTGTAAATAACTCAGTCTCCTAAGCACCTACATCACTTTGGAAAATGGAACTTAGACTCCTCAATCACTTAGGAACTTTTGAAAATGTTACCTTTCATCTCCTCACAGTATTTTTGCTCTTGGTACAGTAGGGCAAATGGAGAAAGAAGACCAAGTCTCATATCATTTCCGTCTCATAAAAGGTGCAGGGGAAAATCTCATGAAAAACAAACACAAGAACTCCAGATATCCAGGTCTTCCCAAACGGTTACTCTTGAGAGAAACCCAAATGCACCTAATTAACAGCTGCTGTAGAACCAGGAGGGGACGTTCACACCTGGGTTTTTTGGTCTTCTAAAATGGTGGCTATGATTGGGCTTTTGTTTTTATTTCAGCAAAGGGTTGGTGAATTTAATAAAACAAGTGATATATTGAACTGTGAATCCAGGGAATATTCTACACCAAATGACAGAATTATTTTAAATTAGAACACATTTGGTGACTAAACTACTTGATGGTTTGTCGTTAACTTTGTCCTATCAGTCTTTAATTTGAAATTGCTGTGATGTCTATTGATTAGTTTCATCTGAAGCACAAGCATCTGTTACAAAATATTGACTTTTGTATCACCTTTTAGCCAAGTAGGTTAATTGAATGGTGCTTGGGGAAATTATTTCAGACACCGTCTCTGGCTAATATTTATCTTCAGATAGCTAATGGAATTGTTTGACATTTAGCCAAGTTATTTGCTAAAAATACAGCCCTAGAAATGAAGTTGCGTAACTGAGGTAGTATTAGTTACCAGTTATATTTTCAGCATGCTTTATCCTCCAGTTTATCTTGACTAAAGGAAAAAAAAACAGATTCTGCTCCCACTAAAGTTAATAGTTTTGCCATTGACTTTATGGTTCAGGTCCTGTTGTTTTTGAGAAATGTATTTCACTAGTGTGGTTCTGATGGGTAGTACACAATACTGCCCTACCACACAAGAGACTTGGTTTTACTTACAATAGTATCTCGCTGTAATGCAGCTGTACAAAATATTCACAGCAAATCTTTTCTTCTGATTGTGGGTTTCAGTACAAACTTGAACCCCAGCTCGAGTTCTCCATTAGAGTTGGGCAGAAGTTGAGGGGTAGATTCATTGTTGTGCTATGACTCAAAAGGCCATAGGACAGCATAAGCAGCAGCCCTGGGTGCAAGGGGCATTCTGTGGTGGGGTAGACTCAGGGTGGGACAGTCAATTGGGAGGAGACATCAGGGACAGCAGGAGTCATGAGTGGGGCAACCAGCACTCCCTGCAATAGCCGACATTACAACAGGGACTCAAATTAAGGCAGTCCAGTACACCAGCCCCCACAGCTCCTAAATAAGGGCATGGCTACACTTGCGGATGTAGAGCGCCAGGAGTTAAACCAGCCTTCGGAGACAGCAGCAGGGAAAGCGCTGCTGTGTGTTCACACTGTGCTCCTTGTGACTGTGGAGCATGTCCCACATTAGCAGCTGTTGCAACGCCACAGAGAGCAGTGCATTGTGGTAGCTATCCCAGTGTGCAAGTGGCTGCAGCGTGCTTTGGAAAGGGTTTGCAAAGCATGGGGGGCAGAGTGTCAGCATGCTATCTTGTAAGTTCAGACAGCGGCAGGGGAATGGGGGAAACCCTCACACACACACACACACACACACACACATGCCTCTGCAGCAGGAGCATTCCACAGTAATGGTTTGCTTTGTGTCCCGGAGCAGATAAGCATGCGGGCTGTCAGAAATGGAGCTATCCGCATGCCTGCAGCCATGTTCAAAACAATGACGAGAGTGGCCACTTGACTTCAGGGGATAATGGGACATTTCCGGAGGCCAATCACAGCGCAGTAATGCAACACGTCGTCCACACTGACACCCCAGTGTTCCAGCCGGGGCACAGCAAGCTCTATGCTTCTTGTGGAGGTGGATTACCAGAAGCACTCCAGCTGCAGAGTCCAGGTGCTCTAAGTGCCTTGCCAGTGTGGACACCTCAGGAATTATGGCACCTAGGGCTGATTTAATGCGCTCTAACTTGCAAGTGTAGCCAAGGGCTAAGAGAGGCTCATGTGAAAAACCAGACCTCTGTGCAGGGATGAATCTGCCCTAGACCAGAGTTTTGGTTTGGATCCTCTAGCAAAGCTGAACAGGGCCAAAGAAGTGCAAAGTCTTATTATTTACGTAAACATCCACCAGTAGTGATTTACTTCATTGATATCAATAAGCTATAAATGAAATGTAGAAGTCAAGTTTACTTAATGTAAATCAGTAAACTACTGGGATAAGTAAAGCAGGCTTCAAAGTGCAATATGATGTGCTTCTCTTTCCATATAATTTAACAAGTAGCTCAATAGATAAAAATAGATGTTCTGGCTTTGCCAATACAATTTGACTGTTTTTCAATCAATATATCATAATCTATGTAATGAGTGAGCATAACGCAGATTGCATTTTATACTCCTGAAACAATTTAGGTTGTTTATCCTCATAGAGAGAACCTGCATTAAAATTCCACCATCTCCCATGATGGAGATTGTTAATGTACGTTAAACTGAACTGCGGAGTGAATTGTATAAAGTAGGTTACATTGCTGAGATACATTCCTTTAAGAATCTTTGCTACCCATGCTCCCAAAATATATATTTTTAATGAAAAACACAGCTTGAGTCTCCCCTCCCTCAAACCAGATTTACAATAGTGGGGTAGTCAACCTATGGCACGCGTGCCAAAGGCGACACACAAGCTGATTTTCAGTGGCACTCACACTGCCAGAGTCCTGGCCACCGGTCCGGGGGGCTCTGCATTTTAATTTAATTTTAAAGGAAGCTTCTTAAACATTTTAAAAACCTTATTTACTTTACATACAACAATAGTTTAGTTATATATTATAGACTTATAGAAAGAGACCTTCTAAAAACATTAAAATGTATTACCGGCACGCAAAACCTTAAATCAGAGTGAATAAATGAAGACTCGGCACACCACTTCTGAAAGGCTGCCGATCCCTGCAATAGTGCAATCCCATTGCCTTCATTAGAATTACTCCTTATTTACAGGTGTGTGAGTGAGATCAAAATCAGGCCAACGTGTTTGGCATTAAGAAAAGACACCCAGGTTCTGAATGTGCTCTGTGATCAGGATATTGTTTAAGTCAAGAGGCCTGCATGAGCAGAACGTGCCCATGAAGCATCAAATTCTGCTCTCATTATATCTGTGCTACCCCATTAAAATTGCAGGGTTGCACAGGTGTAACTGCAGGGAGAATTTGGCTTCAAGGCATTAAAAGACACTGTGAAGACAGATTTTATGCTGGATAGGGCTGATCAAAAAATTTCCTTCAAAACTGGTTTTCAAAGGAAAATTGGGTTTTCAACTAAATTAAAATATTCACAAACTCTGTAGGCTTTCCACAGCAATTTTTGATTTTTTTTTTTTTTTTGGTTAAAAAAACAAGTGCCCCCAATTGAAAATTTTGGAGTTTTGACTAAAACAGCTGAAAACTGTTTGCCCACAAATATTTGTTACAGGGTGGCTGCACCCAGTAAATGAAGCAGGGCCAATGCCCCTGTGCCAGATCAGGTGCTCCCATTTGGCCAATTCAGAAGTCAGGGCAGCACCTGGGGAGGGGAAGGGGCTATAAAAGGTCAGGGAGTGACACAAAGTAGGAGGTGGTTGGGTTTTGGGAGAGCTGTGACAGGCACAGGCACGCGCCTGCCTGCCTCCTGGGGAGAGGGAAGAGTTGGTTTGGTATGTTTTGGACCTGGGAGAAGGCTGAAGGCAGGAAAGTGGAAAAAGAAGTTTGCAAGCTGGTGTCCCCAAGCTAGAGAGGGATGAAGTCATGAGGAGAGATAGAAGGAGTTTTCTGCTGGCTCTCTAGGCCAGAGAGCTGGGAAGGGCTGAAGGTAATGGAGTAGTGGAAAAGCTTACCTGTTGATAACTCCAGGCCTGGTCAGGTAGATCCAGAGGAACTGTAAGAGGGTGAGGAATGCTCTGAGCAGAGAGGCTGTGAGGGTTCCTGCTGGAAAGTGAGGGGTTGTACTCCAGTTGGAAAGGCTGGGTTGCCTGTCCTCCTGGTACCAAGACAGGAGATGGCTGTGCTAGAGGGCTGGGATATGGTAAAGGACATCAGTGCTGTGTTTTGCATGTACTGTAAGGACTGTGCTCGGGGGAATCTGGATTACGGTGTTGGGATTTAGTGTTTATGTACACTGAGCTTCTATAATAAATGAACCCCAGAAGGGTTATAGTTATAGTTGAGAAGATGCTTTGGACTATTTCTGAGGACTCAGAAGGAAATTGAGCTGGGGTACTGGCAGCAGGCCAGGACACAGTATGATAGTCTCCTGGGTGGGGCTGCCCTTCTTACAACTTGCTTTCCTTTTTAACAAAAACAATTGTTTTGTTTTTTAATTAGAATTTCCAGCAGAAAAAAAAACAAACCTTTGCACGATTTGGCCCAATGGTGAACAAGGGTTTTCAGGAACAGGCCCCAGCTAAAGAGCCACAAAACTGTATTAAATTTAGAAGACTTCTTAGTTTTCTTTGACAAGGAGCTGGTTTGTTTTTCAGCTTTAGGAAAAACATTCTCAGCAGAAAGATAGAAAATGGAGGGGGAGGGGAGTGTTGAACAGGCTTTGCAAAAAGATGGCTTGATCCAAACTCTCCCCAGGGTTTTCATCTAAATCCAAACTTTGTATCTCAGGCTCTAATATTCCTGCCCTATTTTATTGCTAGTAGCTGATGTATCTTGTGCACATCAACTTTTGGTTTATATGCCTTGGTAACTAGTTGTGTGGTAACATGTAACCTTTCATACCCCTCTCCAAATGGGAAGTATCAACACATGGTAGATACGTCTCAGAAATAAATTAGATTATGCTAATGAATTTTATTTTATACAATCCTTATCTCCCGTGGAAATCCTAAGTATTTCCCAATGAAAGAGTATTAAAAGCAGAGAGAGAGACCCAGCTAAAAGCACAAAAACATCAGAGTGGTGTGGAAAAAGCCTGAAAAAATATGTTTGAGCAACTATTGAGATAAATCAAACCTTAGATTCATATAACTCTACCACTGCACCACGCCCACCTTTCAAAAGTCTGGTACTGCCAACCCCAAGTGTTCAAAACCAGTAAAGTCCTCCCCCCAAATCATTCTATTTTAAATAATTTACAGTTTGGGTTCTTATTTGCCTTGTGGTTTCTGTGCCTCTAGTGTTCATGTTTTCTCCATGACTGTGAGGGCTAAGAACTTTTTTTTAACAAAACCTGAGTTTCTCAGGTATTTCCATCAGAAGCTGGGGGCTCTAAGCAAAGACCACACACTGTGAAACCCACAATAAAATCGTGAGTTGGCACACTGCAATCACATTTGGTCTAAGACTTGTCTACATGTACAGCGATGCAGCGACGCTGCTGCAGCATGTCGGGTGAAGAAGCTCTAAGCTGACGGGAGAGAGCTCTCCTGTCGGCATAGCGCTATTCACATCAGTGCTTCTGTCGGTGTAACTTATGTTGCTCGGGGGGTGGTTTATTCATGTCCCTGAGCAACATAAATTCTGCCGATGAAAGCTGTAGTGTAGACATAGCCCAAGAGTAAGCTGGTTGATAGGGTGTTAGAAGCTTGACGATGTATGTAGCATTCAGGCTCCTAGGGATTTGAAAGATAACGCTAAAACTAAGTATCTGTTACTCTATTTCTGCACTGGGGGTGAGGGGGTAGAGGTGCCTTAGGTGCAAGAGGTGCCTTAAACGCTCTCTAGAGCCTGCCAGACCACTACTGTAAGTTATAGCAGGCTTAGGACTGCTGCTGTACCCTACATTCTGTATTCCCTGGTCTTCCATGAAGTGTGAAAAGCAGAGTGCTCCAGCCGTGCTCCCCCCCCCCTTCATTTCCAAACCTCCCACCTCCTGCCTGGCCCTAGCTCACACCCCTGTGCTCAGGATTTAAATTCTCAGAGATTATTTCCTGGAGCCCCTCCTCCCTCTCCATTTGAGGCTCTGGGCTTCAGCTGTGAGGCAGGGAATCTCAGGACTTTAGCCCTGCGGGGGGCTGGGGTGTCTGAGGTGTTCAGCCCTGTGAGAGGCACTGGGGCTCCTGCGGGTTTGAAAATATTTACCAGAGTGGCTCTGGCTGAATTTAATCCCTGCCTGTGCTGAGGATCAGGAGTGGAGCTGGTTTTACCAGCCCTCTGCAGGCCAGAGGCTCCCAGAACTAGTTATTTCCCTGGGGGCTGTTTCTGCTTTTATGGCCTCTCTGTACTACCAGAGCAATGTAACATAGCCAGGAGGAGGCAATGGAGAATTGATCCCCCAAACTTTACATTTGATCCAGCTGTCTAAAGACAACCTGTGCAAAGAGGGAAGTAGAGAGCAGAGGGGACTTGTTCTTCCCAACCTCAGTAAGAACTGAGCATTGCACAATTGAGTCAGGAGTGGGCAGGAGGACTGGCTGAACCAGTGCAGCTACACTGCTCATGGCTTCCTGACTAGAAACCATTATGGACAGTGCTGGTTTAGCTGGACATGACCTAAAGAAAACCTGACCCAAGTGTTGCAAGCAGTGCTTGTAAAACATTCCAGACAGTGGCTGTGTGAGACGCAAGCTATATATAGGTATTGTGTGCTCAAGATTTTCCAGGCACAGTTTCTTCAAATAATTTAGTGTGGACAGGACATATTATTTATAATCATGTATATTATGTGCCAAGAAAAATTGGATCCCCATTGGGCTAGGCACTGTACAAACAGAGAAATAGATGCTTACAATCTAAATAGGCAAGACAGATACAGGGTGGGGAAAGGGGTGGGAGACACAAGCAGAGTGAACAATGTGATGGCAGCCAACAGCATGTTAGTTGTAGGACTTTTTGGAAGAAGAGTGGGGAGAGGCTTAGTTAGGAGGCGATCAGCTAAATGGAAAGAAAAGGTAAAGGAGTGAGCGGGGCAAGGAAGAAAAGGGTAAGAGGTGGTGGAGTGAATCTGAGGAGAAGATACTGGGGATTGGTATTCAGTACCATTCAGTACAGGGCAGAGTAAGTCCCATCAGAACTGTAGAAAGTTCTCTGAATGTCCAAAGTCCTTGCTTTGGCTGCTTCTGCTCCTACCAGAGTTGAGACTGAAGGCCCAATCCTGCAAAATGATCTGCATGGCATCCAGTTGAAGCCGTGGTCTCTCCGCATAGATAATTTTGCAGATCTTCTGAGCATAATCTGAGTTGAGACTTTAACCTAAAATCCTGAGGCAAAACTGACAAGTGCTAAGCAGGACTACTTGATATGACTTTGTATGGTGGGCCTAAGAGACAGATGGCAGGCTCCTCTATATACCCCCCTCGTATTTATATTTAGGTCAGAAACATGGAGTGAATTGCAGTGCAAATGCATTTGCTTTGCATGGGATTTATTTGTACAGGGCCATATTTTCAGATGTGCCCTAAACCCAATTACCATTGTAACACTTTGACCTGAGCTGGTTTGAAAATGTGGGTGCCGAGCAATAAGAGCAAAAAGAATAACTCTCACTCAATCTCAGTATGTCTGAATGAATCTATGGATATGTCTACACTGGAATAAAAGACCAGTGGCATGGCCATGGCTGGCCCAGGTTAGCTGACTCGTGCTCTGTCTCCGGAGATAAAAATTGCTGTGTAGATCAGGGATAGGCAACCTTTTCATGTGGCCCATCAGGGAAATCCGCTGGCAAGCCGGGACGATTTGTTTATCTGCAGCATCCGCAGGTTCAGCCGATCGCAGCTCCCATTGGCTGCGGTTCACTGTTCCAGGCCAATGGGGGCTATGGGAAACGGCGGCCAGCACATCCCTTGGCGCTCGGCCCATGCCACTTCCCGCAGCCCCCATTGGCCTGGAACGGCGAACCGCGGCCAATGGGAACTGCGATTGGGTGAACCTGCGGACGCTGCAGGTAAACAAACCGTCCCGGCCCACCACCGGATTTCCCTGATGGGCCGCATGCCAAAGGTTGCCAATCCCTGGTGTAGACACTAGGGCTGGAACCTGGGCTCTGGGACCTTCCCCCTTGCAGGGTCCCAAATCCTGGGCTGCAGCCTAAGACCGTGTCTATACAGCAATTTTACAGCTCTGTGAACCCAAGTTAGCTGACCCAGACCAGCCATGGGTGTTCAGTTGCTGGGTAGATGTACCCTATGTGGCTTACTGAGTAGGTTTTTTCTGTCAATTCAATACACAGCAAGTACTGCTTCTCTTTAAAAAACAAGAGGGATGTTTATCAGGATAAAAGTCATTACATTCCGGCAGGTCTGGCATGAGAGGAATTTGAGGTGGAGCAGTGCAGAGTTCAAAGTCCCTGTAGGCTTATAACAAAAAATTCAGGGTCTGCATTTGAAAGATCCTGCCTGGGTCTATCCGGGGTAATATGCCTTTTTTGTTGAGAAAGAGTTCCCAACAGCAGTTCTTTAAAATCCTTGGGGCATGATTAATCCAAACACTGTCTGAAACACCTTTAGCAACTGTCTTGTATTCACTGTCAAGGCTTTTTACATACAGCCTATCCCCAACCTACCTGTCAGCTCACATTCACTATTGAGCTGTTGACACTCGCCTCCGATTGGCCTATGATGCCAGCTTTCATCACCCAATTATTACATTTTCAAACAAGCACTTTCCTGCTTTCTCCTGTGCTGCCCCTCACAGCTGAGAGACACTCCCTGGGATGCCTCCAATGGTTATGCTGTTGGTGTGCTGAGACTGGCTAGCATGCTGTCCAATAATGTCTCATTGTTTCCTTGTATTCTCCAGGCTGTCTATATCCATCTGTGATCTCTGATTTTATACTTAGATTATAGGCTATTTGGGGCAGGGAGCATCTTTGCTGTTCTGTGTTTGTGCAGTGCTAAGCACAATGGCATCCTGGTCCACGACTGACGCTCCTAGGCACTACTGCAATACAAATGAATAATGTAATCTTGTCTAGTGGGCACTGACATAGGCCATAGCCTGAGAGGTGCTGAGCACGTGCTGAGCCCCTGAAGCTCCCACTGAAATCAGCGGGTTGGATTCTGGGGTCTTCACTCAGTCCTTGCTCATGCAAAACTCTCAAGTAAAAACTGAATAAGGATTTGGCCCAGTAGGAACTGGGAGTGACCAGCACTCTGAATTTGGCTCTGTGAAATTGCTAAATTTGGCTTATGACCCAATCCTAACCAAACATCTACAAGTATGAATAACTTACTCATGCAAGCACTCCCATTAACTTTAATGGGAGTTGAGAGCACTGTGTCTCACAAAAAACATTCAGCATCTTACAGGAGAATGACTACAACCTCCACACTGCATACATGGCTGAAAACATGTTGCATTACAAGCTATAAGGTTGGAGTTTGATGTCTCATAATGTATTATTTCCCTGCTAAATGTCTGTGAATCATTGACCTTGGCAGAATCCTTCCTGTCAGCATTAACACACCTGTTTAATCTGTGTACTGTAATTAGACTTCATTAGCAAGCGTGCCATGCAAATTAAAGGCTGATGCTTGTTACCTTAATTTAGGGGAGGAAGACTCCCAACTTCGGAATCTTGAAGAACTGTGGGCACTGTTAAGTCTGGCAAGCCTAAAAATAAGGGACTTTGTTTTAAATTCACAGGAACAGGACATGAACCGGCCTTCCACACTGCTCACCTGATGGTTTTCTGTGAGGAGTCCAGCTACCAAAAGATACAAGTGTCCTGCCCTTTGCTGCCTCCCGGGTTTGCTGTTCCATGTTTTGGCATCCATGCAACTGGCATTTGAACTATACTGTAGCCCTCAGGGGAAGAAGTGACAGATTTTTTTTAGGATCAGCAGCTCTTTTTAAAAGAGAAATTGCTATTTCTTTTGTTAAATTGTGAAACTGTCGATTTTGATTGTGTGACTTTAAATAATTGAGTATTATATATAACAAGATCTGATCCCGCAAATCCATACTAGTGTGAGTAGTTACATTAGTCCAGTGGGATCATTTGCAAGACTAAGGATTACTCTTGGGAGTAAGAGTCCAGTCCTGCCCCACTAAAGGCAGTGTAAAAAATTCACAGTGACATTAACTGTACAGGACTTGGGGAGAGAAAGCACAGGGTTATAGCCGGTTGATATTTGAGTTACCACCAAAGTCAAACCTCAATACAGGGTTTTATTTGGACTACAGACAAAGAGTATCTTCTGCTCAGCCCAAAATGGGAACTCCATCTGCTCCATATGCTCCAAAACTTAAGGGACAGCAAATGGAGGAATCCTGCGGAAAGCCTTCAAGATGTTTCAAATGGAATCTTCTGTTTCATCTACTAGCAGGGCCGGCTCTAGGCACCAGCACTCCAAGCATGTGATTGGGGCGGCACTTTCCAAGGGGTGGCACTCCGGCCCCTTTTTTTTTTTTGCTTGGGGCGACAAAAAGCCAGGAGCCGGCCCTGGCTGGAGTCCTGCCGCTGGAGAGCCAGAGCATCATCCCCTGGAGCCGAGCCCGGGCTGCAGCGCGAGAGGGGATCCTGGAGTGTCTGAGGAGCCAGGGAGGGAGGGAAGCGGGGCCTGGGATGCAGGGAGGAAGGAGGTGTCCTGCTGCCGCCACCGCTGCTGCCACCACTGCTGCTCTGAGTCTCCCCAGGGCGGCGCAGCGTTTCCTCGCCCGAGTGGGCTGTGCAGGGCACTGCCGGGCTGGGCAGGGGGCGCGGATCCCGGCTCGCGCGCTGATGGGGTGAGTGGCTGGGCAGCCCGAGCTGCCAGGGAGCTGCCCCCTCCTGCCCCCGGACCCAGCCCGCTGCACACCTCCCTCGCCTCAGCCCCGCGTTGCTTGCCCCGGGCCCCCACAGCGCCAGGGGCGGGGAGAGGCAGAGCCCAGCTCCGAGTGGGGCAGCGGGGGATACTGCCTCGCTGGGGGACCCCTACGGCTCGGGCACCTGGGGATCAGTGTCCGTCCTCTCGGCTCTGCCTGCACGGGATTGGGGAAGCAGCTGTCAGCGCCTGCCCCTCTCAGCCCTTGCACCCCCCATCCCGCTCGCAGCCTCTTCACTTGTACCTCCCCCCCATTGCTCCTTCGCCGAACCCCTTCCCCTTGTACTTTCCCTTCACCCGCACCTCTCCCCTTGTACCCTCCCCCAGCCCTCTCCTCCCACACCTCCCCCTTCCCCTGCACCTCTTCTCCCACAACCCTCCTGATACCCCCTCTCCTCCTCCACCCTCCTCCGCGAGTACATCACACCCCGCTTCTCTGCCAGTGTAGAGTCCCCAAGCACCCCCACACCCGCTCCTCTGCCTGAACTCTCTTTACTAGATCCCCATCCATTTCCGGGTACAAGGGTTAGTCCCTATGCCTTCCATGTGCATTTGGAGCACTAAAGATGGGGTTGCGGTGGATGGGGGGGCGCGAGATTTATACTAAAGTGAAATGAAAATAGGAGTAACGGTTTGATCCCCACTGCAAGTGTAAACGGGGATTGCTGTGGTGAACGAGGACGTCACGTTTGGGGGGGGAGCCCAGGGCTGGGGTGGCAGGGGGTGTGGGTCAGGGGGGAAGAGAGAGCCCAGGGCTGGGGTGGCAGGGGGTGCAGACGGGGAGGGTACTGGAGGGGGGGCGAGCCCAGGGCTGGGGTGGGGGGCAGCCAAAATTTTTTTTGCTTGGGGCGGCAAAAAACCTAGAGCCGGCCCTGGACGTATGCATGTGCCTCTAGTCTTCTCAGTAAAGACAGTAAGTGTTCAGAGAGCCTGATGTGTATGAATGTTCTGACAGCCTCGTTCTGCTCAAACTGCAAATACTTCAACAAAAATACTAGGAAGCCCCATCAATGGTTGGGTCAGGTCAGGGGGTGAGGAAAGGCATGTCTGGGAGTCTCAACAGTCCAACCACAGAGCTTGGGTTATTACTGGGGAAGTCCGTATTTCTGTAAAAACAATTTCAGAGAAAGAGCACTCTGGAGCTTCCAATAATGATAACTCCAGGAGCATGAACTCTGAAAACTGGAAGAACAGGACTACCATTAAAGGAAATTACCAGAGAGGAGAAAAAAAAGACCTTCATTAGCAGAGCTTTCCATTCAGTAGTTTAGTCACTTATATCTTTACAGAAAGGATTGTTACATCATTTAAAAGTTTAAACTTCAGTTGTTGGGTCTGTTGACCTTATCTTCCAATTGCTTATTACCAGGCATAGTGCTTACTACCATGAAAAATAATAACTAGCTCTTACATACAGCTTTTCATCCAGAGATCTCAAAGCACTTTTACAAAACAGGTAAGTATTGTTATCCCCACTTTACAGATAAGGCAATTGAAGCACAGAGAAGTGAAGTGACTTGCCCTAGTTTATCCAGCAAACCAGTAGCAGAGCAATGAATAGAGCCAAGGTCTCCTGTGTCCTAACCCAGTGCTCTGTCCATTAGTCCACACTGAATAGTCCTATTGAATTGAGTACAGTATACAGGTGTTACTTAGCCAAGTGTTTGCAGAATTAGGCCCTAAGTTTGTAAAGAACCATGTAAATGTATGGTGCTATATAATTGTTTTTATAACAGTAAAGATTAAACGTGATTATTAATAGGAAAAAAAGTAAATTCAGTCTTTCCTGTGAGCGCACACAGGAAAATGATAAAAGACAAAAACACCACAACACCACAAAGCAATCACTCTGTATCTGACCTATCAGTCCTCATCCTCAAAGGAAACCTGCACAACACTTTCAACAAACGAGCCTGGGAGCTTACATTCATAACTTTGCCAGACACTAAAAATCATGGTCTTAATAAAGACACTGCATTTATGGCTTATTACAGCAAATTGTAACCCACAACCCCCCCTTTTGTCCTATGACTACAGGGTGTTAACAGGCCACTTCATCTTGAATGATCCCTTAGAATATGCGCTAACTGCTTATGCTAAACTATCTGTTCGATCTTTTATTTACTGTGACATTCTTAGTGCCTTTCCCAGACCTGATAAAGAGCTCTGTATAACTCGAAAACTTCTCTCTCACCAACAGGTTTCAGAGCATCCGAAGAAGTGGGTTGTAGCCCACGAAAGCTTATGCTCTAATAAATTTGTTAGTCTCTAAGGTGCCACAAGTACTCCTGTTCTTCTCTCACCAACAGAAGTTGGTCCAATAAAAGAGATTATGTTACCCACTTTGTATCTTTAAATCCAGAAGGATGACATTTTTCCTAGTGACATAGCGACAGTGATGAACTACTAAGAAGGGTAACGTTTGAATCTGTGGCTATGATTCAATTCAATAAAGGGCAGTAGGACCAGTGGACCCATGGATTAGGATCCACCACCCATGCCCCTGCTCCTTATGTAGCCTGAACCCCAAATCATAGAGTTGTAGGACTGCAAGGGACCTCGAGATGTCTTCTAGTCCAGTCCGCTGCACTCAAGGCAGGACGAAGTATTTTCTAAAGTCTGAAATTCCACAACTTCCCTAGGCAGTTTATGCCAGTGCTTAACTACCCTGACAGGAAGTTTTCCCTAATGACCAACCTAAACCTCCCTTGCTGCAATTTAAGCCCACTGCTTCTTGTCCTATCCTCAGAGGTTAAAAAGAACAATTTTCTCCCTCCTCCTTGTAACAACTTTTTATGTACTTGAAAACTGTTGTCATGTGCCCCCTCAGTCTTCTCTTCTTCAAACTAAACAAATCCAATTTTTTCAATCTTCCCTAATAGGCAGGGCCGTCCTTACCCATACGCAAAGTACGCAGCTGCGTAGAGCACCAGGAAACTTGGGGCACCAAATTTCCTGGTGCCCTGCGCAGCTGCGTGCTGCTCCAGCCCCTGCCCCGCCTCTTCCCCATGGCCCCCTGTCCTGCCCCAGCCCCGCCTCTTCCCGCCCCTTCCCCAAAGCCCCCGCCCTGCTCCACCCCACCTCTTCCTGCCCCTGCTCTGCCCCAGTCCCATCCCTGAGGACTGCAGCAGGGCCGGGCCTGCACTCACTGGTGGCAGGAAGTGCAGGGACCCAGCTCCAGCTGCACCGCCGGTGAGTGCTGGGGGGTGGTTCCCCTCTGCCCCCCAAGCGGGGGGGGCTGCATAGGGCCCCAGAATAGCTAGGGACGGCCCTGCTCATAGGTCATATTTTCTAAACCTTTAATCATTTTTGTTGCTCTTCTCCGCATATTCTCCAGTTTGTCCATATCTTTCCTGAAATGTAGTGACCAGAACTGGAAACAATACTCCTGTTGAGGCCTAATCAGAGAGGAGTAGAGCGGAAGAATTACTTTGTGTCTTGCTTACAAGACTCCTGCTAATACATCCCAGAATGATGTTTGCTTTTCTTGCAACAGTGTTACAGTGTTGACTCATAGTTAGTTTGTGATCCACTATCATCCCCAGATTCCTTTCTGCAGTACTCCTTCCTTGGCAGTCATTTCCCATTTTCTATGTGTGCAACTGATTGTTCCGTCCTAAGTGGAGTACTTTGCATTTATCCTTACTGAATTTCATCCTATTTACTTCAGACCATTTTTCCAGTGTGTCCAGATCATTTTGAATTTTCATCCTAACCTCCAAAGCACTTGCAACCCCTCCCAGCTTGGTATTGTACGCAAACTTTATTAATGTACTCTCTAGGCCATTATCTAAAGCATTGATAAGATATTGAACAGATCCAGATCCAGAACTGATCCCTGTGGGACCCCACTTGATATGCCCTTCCAGCTTGACTGTGAACCACTGATAACTACTCTCTGAGAATGATTTTCCAACCAGTTATGCACTCACCTTATATTCACTCCATCTAGGCTATATTTCCCTAGTTTGTTTATGACACGGTCATGCGAGACAGTATCAAAAGCCTGGCTCAAGTCAAGAGATACCACATCTATCACTTCCCCCTTATCCACAAGGCTTGTTACCTTGTCAAAGAAAACTATTAGGCCTGTGTTTATTAACTAGCATTTCTATTTCTTCCTGCTTATGCCCCATACTTCTCGCATTAGTATACAGATATCTAAGATACTGATTTGATTTTTCCCCTATGTTCTCTCTTGGGTCTCCCCAGATTCCAACCTTTCTCCCAGGTCTCCATGTTTTTGACTTACCTGTGGGCTTTTGTCTCCTGCCCCATTGAACCTAGTTTAAAGCCCTCCTCACTGGGTTAGCCAGTCAGTATCCAAATATGCTCTTCCCCTTCCTCGATAGGTGGACCCCATCTCTGCTTAGCAACAACCTCCTGTCACCAAGAAACCCAAAGCCCTCCAAGTGACACCATCTTCACAGCCGGGCATTCACCTTCAGGATGCATCTGTCTCTGCCTGAGCCCCTACCCTTGACTGGATGGATCAAAGAGAACACCACCTGCGGCCCCAGCTCCCAGAGGCCTGTAGTCACTTCTGATCTGCTCAGGGTCATACCTCACAGTATCATTAGTGCCCACATAGATTAGTAGCATGGGGTAGTGAGAGGGCCAGATGATCCTCAACAATCCCTCTGTCAGGTCTCGCCTATAGGTCATGGCAGGCAGCACTCCTCCCGGGATGCCATGTCAGGCCTCCGTCCCTCTCAGAAGAGAGTCACCAACCACCACTACCCTACATTTCCTCCTGGGAGTGGTGGCTGCGATCCTCCCAGCCTTGGGGGTACATGGCTTCTCCTCCTCCACCTCGGGGGTTGGGGGGCGATTTGCATTGCTCATTGCCAGGGTAGCTTAACGGTTCTTCATCACTATGAAGAATCATCTAAATCACACACACCCTGTCCACAATGCTATCACACATGCAGCCTCCCAGAGCACATTCCCCACCCCCATATATAGTTTCTTCACAGCTAGTCCTACATCAGGCCACGTAACGTAACCACAGTGTTTCTGCTGCCATTCAGGCCCTATGCACCAATAGAGGGAGCTGGGCAAGGAGGATTTGGGCCTATGGGAAGCTTGGTCTCCTCAAAATAAACACATTTATTATACATTACGTAAACGTCTACTAAGGTGCATTTTATTGGGCCTGATCCTGCAGTTCTTATTCAGAGAAACTAACATGGAAATTCACTGAGAGTTTGCCAGAGTAGGCATGTGCAGGATTGTGGCCTGAAATTATGATCAGTGCAGATTGATACAGATTCCTTTGGTATTCAAGTATTTTCCAATTGAAGCCTTGTCCATGGCTTTATGAAAATTTAAATTAAACTAGCCAGCCTGGTGGCTCAACCTAATCCAGGGCAGGATTGGGATAGGAGAAAACAGAATCGAGGAAGTTGCTCACATCTGAATGACTCAATTTCTATAGGTTTCAGAGAAGCAGCCGTGTTAGTCTGTATCCGCAAAAAGAACAGGAGTACTGGTGGCACCTTAGAGACTAACAAATTTATTAGAGCATAAGCTTTCGTGGGCTACAGCCCACTTCTATAGAGAGGGAGCTGGAGGCTTGATGCAGTCTCACCCCCTACTGGCTCCCTAAGGGAATGGCACTGATAATAATTCTTAAGAGAAACATTAATCATGGAAATAAATGAGAGTGACAACAGAAAAAAGGTACAGCTGAGAAAAGTTTTTTAAAAATTGTCCTTTATGTTAGGTACTTCTAAGGCACTGATCACCATGGTATCTGTGAAACTGAGTGCACTTCTCCATCTTCAAGAATTTGCCAGGGCACTTTAGGTCACTTAGATGTGTAATTACCTTATTTGTGAGTGCAAACAGGGACTTATAAGCTGTAGTAACACTAAATGTGCCAACAAATAACTGTGTACTCAACCAGAGTCTCAGTTAGAATTGTGCTGAAAATCTGGCCCTAAATCTTTCTGTAATAGAAACACTTTCACTTCCTACCAGCTTGGTAACATGTGGAAAAGATGTCACCAAGCTGAATGGAAATGCAAACATATATAATATTTTCAGAGAGAGTTAATTTATATTAGACTCTGATACTTCAAAATGAAACACAAAACCTAGTACGTTCCTGCTGGAGAGCTGTATCAAACAGATCCCCAAATGGGCAGAATTGGGCCACAGTGAGGCCCAAAATCCCAGCTACTATAGACCCTGCAAAAATGCACTATTGCAAAATATCACAGCTCCCTGTAGAAGAACAAAATCTTTCAGTCTATACATGTCTGGCCCATCTAGTGGGCTCTGAGAGGATATGTTAAGTACTGAGTACCTCGCACCTTCATCAATCATGGTGAACACTTTAGAACAGAGGTGGGCAAACTACGGCCCGCAGGCCGGACCGGCCTGCCCGGCCCCTGAGCTCCCGTCTGGCCTGTCAGGGGGCAGAGGTGTGGATAGGGATTGGGGCAGTTAGGGGACAGGGAGCAGGGGGGGTTGAATAGGGGGTGGGATCCCGGGGGGGCAGTTAGGGGCGGGGGTCCCAAGAGGGGGTGGTCAGGGGACAAGGAGCAGGCGGGGTCGGATGGCTCGGGAGTTCTGAGGAGGGTAGTCAGGGGGCGGGAAGTGGGAGGGGGCGGATAGGGGGCGGGGGCCAGGCTGTTTGGGGAGGCACAGACTTCCCTACCCGGCCCTCCATACAGTTTTGCAACCCCGATGTGGCCCGCAGGCCAAAAAGTTTGCCCACCCCTGCTTTAGAAAGTGTATGGCTCACTGACCTGAACATTAGGAGTAAAGTAACCCCAGTCTCATGTTCAGATACTGGCAATGCTAATTTGAGCCGTTAACCTTTCGCGATGGATACATACCATTTAAACTCCAAGGGACACCCTCGTGTTCAAGTACATAGTCTGATCAAATGGTCGCAGCTGGGATTGGGGTGCACAGTTCTTCACCCTGGTTGCAGAGCACTTCTACAACTGTGACAGCAATCACAGGATGCAGTAGCCTACACTATTACTACTACACCCCCCTCAGGAGGGGATTTGGGATAAAACCTACTTAACAGGTGTGCAGAGAGACTAAATGGATGGATGCTTGCCAAGTGCATGGAGATCAGATGAAAGGCTCTGTATACATAGAGCGTATTAAAATAATAACTCACCCATTGTGAGTGTGACAGTGCAGTCCCTTCCTTGTACTGCATGGTGGTGTCAGCAATGTGCATAAAGCTGACGCTTAGTGTTGGACTTGAGCCATTGAGCTTGCAGCCTATTAGCAATAGGCATTTCCGGCTGCACTCTACTGACACTGTTGATAATAGCAGCATGGCAGGTACAGAATCTGTCACTTGTTTCTTTCCTTCAGGTCTTAGACAATGTCACTCTAACTCGCTGTACTTGGAGTCATGATGGATGTGAAACTAAGCCAGAGAGACAGTAACTCTTTTGGCTTTCATAAAGTGTCTCCCTAACCTGCATACATTAAACGTGAAGAATCGGGCCAATTCTCCACTACCTAGCACCAGGTGCAATTACTTACATCTGTGCAAGTGGGTATTATATGCTACTTAATCTGAACTGTAGTATTTTATGTCCACATTGTACTCTGTTGGTCCAGGTGTGAATGACTTGGCAACGTGCAACGCAGTGGGTGAATCAGGCCCTCTCTAACTCTAAGATTTCATTGTACCTATAAACTGACACTTTCAATACAGATCTCCCTTTCAGAATACAGTTCTGAGCCTTGGGTTTCCCATGGCAAACTCTCAATAGTTTAAATACTTCTTGTCCATTAGATCACTGGCTGTTTTATGCTTAGAGGCCTGCAAGCTTCCCACATAGCTGGTGAATTGGATCTTACTGTCTTTAAAAATAAAATGTCTGGTTCTCCTCATAGACTTTAGCCACAAGTTTTGGTGAGACTTTCATTGATTACAATATGTGCTGGATCAGGCCCCAGGGAAGCAGTCCATGTTCTCCGAAGCACTGGGACTGCAGCTGTGAGTGGCCCTGGCATGGGGGGTGCTGCTGCTGGAGGAGGAGAGCTCCTTACACATTCCAATACCTACCTCATGTACTCCTTTATAAAGTGCTTTAAGATCTATGGAGGGAAAGGACTATATAAGAACTGGATATTATTATAAAGGTCAGTCAAAATCAGCCTCTCAATATATAATCAGGCCAACTCCTGTTGACGTGGAAATTTTGCCTGAG
>NW_020664482.1:17338018-17393022 GCF_002925995.2 Terrapene triunguis
GCGTCCGCAGGTTCGGCCGATTGTGGCTCCCACTGGCCGCGATTCGCCGCTCCAAGCCAATGGGGGCGGCGGGAAGCAGCGCGGGCCGAGGGATGTGCTGGCCTCCGCTTCCCGTCGCCCCCATTGGCTTGGAGCGGCGAACCGCGGCCAGTGGGAGCCGCAATCGGCCGAACCTGCGGACGCGGCAGGTAAACAAACTGGCCCGGCCCGCCAGGGTGCTTACCCTGGAGAGCTGCGTGCCAGAGGTTGCCAACCCCTGGTATACATAGACAAACTGTGAATAAAGCAGAAATACTCAATATATATATATATATCGTATTGCCTATATTTTTGTACCTATATCTGTATTTTCTATACTCTGACAAGACAGAAATGATAATATAAATGGTATTATATTAATAAGATAAAAATAGGGACAATACCAACATAGACAATATATGCACATTATTGCAATTTCTAAAGATTAGATTGTTAATGATATCATTCAGACTAAGGGCTTCGCAGGGTTCACAAAAGGCCTAGGCATTTATATGGTGACCAGGCATTGTTGGCACAAGAGCCCTCTCCTCTGCAGTGCCTGATGTGCTGATTAATGAACAGTACGGAGAAGATAAACCAGCCCTCCTATTTATTGATATATGTATCTGTGCACGTTGATTCCCCCTCCTCATTTCTCATCTCAGTGGAGCCCAGATCTTTCCCCCCTTCGCTTAAATGTTTCAGCATCTTTCTCTCGCCAGGATGCAGCCTCTGCATTAACTCTGTGCAACTCCCGGACTCTGCGCCCAGTTCTGCGCTGTGCTGGGTGTGTGCACGGAGCTGCGCGCCGCGCAGAGACAGTGGGAACCGGATCCTCGGGCGGGGTAGATGGTCGTGGCGCTGCTGAAGCCAGGGGCGCGATGTCCATCTGGCCCTGTCCCCTGGGGGCGCGGGTGGCAGCGCCTCGCCTGACACCGGGCGGTGCGCAGAGGCTGTGGCGCTGACAGCTGGGAAGGGGGAGGAAGGCTCGCGGGAGCACGTGGGGGCTGCCTACTCCACCCCAACGGCCGGCTCCGCCCCTCTCCTCCTCGCGCCACCGTCCCACCACCTGCACCTGAAGCCCGGCCCAGGGCCCCCATCACCGGGCTCACGACGCATGCGCGGAGGTTGGCCCCACCCTAGCTGTGGAAGCCCGCGGCCCAGCTCCGAGTTGCTCACCGGAAGGCGTTGTGCGTTGGACCGCTGCGCGGCCGGAAGGGGGACGCTGGTTTGGCGGGACACATCCGCTTTCTTTTGATCGCCGAGGTCTCAGCCTCCCAGAGAGCTGCTCCCGCCTTGTCCTCTGCGCCGGGTCCGGGCCGGGGCTTCCCTTTCGCTGCCTGTATGGCCGCCGCCGTGGTGAGTCCGCGGGCGGCCTGGAGCGCGAGGCCTGAGCCACGGGGGAGGGGGGCAGAGGCAACGGCAGCGGCAGCTCGCCCTCCATGAGGGAGCCAGGGCCCGGGGACTGCGTGTGGGGTGCCCCCCTCGGGCCAGTCGCCGCGCGGCCCTGCCCGCCTCGGGCTCCCGGAACTCGGGCCATGGCCACGAAAAGTGCCGTGCCCCTGAGCGAGACTAGCCGAGCTCTGGCAGAGGGCAGCACGGGCCCTGCCCCGAGCAGCCGGAATCGGCACTGGGAGGGGGGGTGAGATTTATCTGCAGGGTATAAATGCGCGTGGGGGAGAAAAATGACAAGATTGTTGGGGGGGGGGGCAGGGGGGGGTAACTGGGAGTCGTTGGGTGAAATGTCCAGGGGAACTTAATTGGAATGTTAAAACTAACAGGCCATTTCTCGTTCGAGATCAGTTTGACTGTCGATCAGCCTGCAAGGGAGTCCCTGGAATTCACAGGGCTTGAAAGCCCTGTCGTGTGTGCTATAGGAAACAGTTCAGCGTTAGCTCTTTGCGGGAGAGCGGTGGTAGGGTAACAGGATGTTTCCATTTTGGAATCTCATTTTGTTACTGTACGTATTAATTTACTTGCTGGAGAAACTGCTCATAGAATTTTATCAAACCAACTGTTTTACATTGCTTTATGTAACTGTGAGGGTTTTGCTGCTGTTGTTTCCAGAACTTTAAAACTCATGTGGATCAGACTTGTAGAGCTGCTGAAGAGTTTGTCAACATTTACTATGAAACGATGGATAAAAGAAGAAGGGTAGGTAGATCCCTAACAAGACTCAGTTGTTATCCCCTTGTCACTCTTGTGTGTTCTTCCATTGTCAGACTGATCCTCTTATATACTTCGAGACTTCTGGGAGTTAGCTACCTTCAAGACTTCTGGGAGTTAGCTACCACCCATCTTATCATTACTGGCAGAGTCCAGATCTCAGTGTGTCTTCTGATCTGCTCTATGAAGTATCCTTCAAGGTACTATCTAAATTAGGGATTCTTAAATTTTTTTCATTGTGTGAAGTGCTTCTAAAGCATGTCTCAGATCCCTTCGCAACCATGATCCTATTTGTCTCTTTATCTCTTCCTTCGGCAGCTACAGTGCAGAGTACATTTGAATATATACAGTTAAAATCAGTTGTATTAGTTTCCTTTTTCAGAACATCTCATCTCTGATCTCATGAATTAGTAAGTTTCCTTTCTCCTAACCTCCTAAGCTAGCAGTGTCCCTTCATTATAATTGAGTTTGGGTATCTCTAGAAATGACTGAGGAAGAGAAAGCGGTACCAGCATCTTATGATCAGGAAATGCTCCATGGACTGCAGTTGAAGAATTGCTGATCTGAATGCTTTTTCACGCACTTGTTTAATATGGTGGTATTTATGGATCTCTAGATGAGTATGCGTGATAGAGATAGCAAGAGGTCAACATAGACCCTTCTTTAAGGTTTGTATTATAGAGCTCAAGCACCGGCCTGCTTCCTCAGACATGCTATGCTGTGTTCTTTTGTAACTTTCCAGTGGCCCTTTTTATATGCATGTTAATTTTATTCAGATTACACTTCCCTATGTTCTTTTTCTTAATGGGGAATACTTTGAAGATGAAAACTTACAGTAGAGAGGTGACAATGTACTTTGCTTTGGCTATGCTGGGAAGTGCTTCAGTTCCAACCCTTCCTCCTACAGGAAACAGCTGAAGAACCTGATCAGTGTCTATCTTGAGTACTAAGGCACATTGTTACTTAACAAAATAAGTTACGAAGAAACATACATTCATTTTGTGTAGTAGCTTCAATTCTTGATCAAGGACGGTAGTTACTAATGGAAGCCAATGTTTGAGTAGGACACTTCAGTCAATTCTGTATGAAGGAGGATCTAATATGTGCAATACTGTTTTAATTCTTCTGATCATATGAATGTGTTTCCCATATTGGCAACAAGTAGCTTGATTTTTAATAATGGATTTTTTTCCAAACGTGTTCTCATAATCCCTTTAGGTGTTGGCTAGACTCTATTTGGACAAAGCAACATTAATTTGGAATGGTAATGCAGTGTCTGGACAAGAAGCACTGAAAGAATTTTTTGAAATGTTGCCATCTAGTGAATTCCAAGTTAATATGTTAGACTGCCAACCTGTTCATGGTAAGATTATTTTATAATTCAGGGTGGTGTTTTTTTTTTTTATAATTGTAGAAAGTGAACAACAAATGTAATAAATATTGATGTGGCTCTTAGAACAAGGTAAAGAAAAGACCTGATGGCTGAAATGTAGGGCTATTTTTAAATAAAGGGGAGTAATGGGAGGGTGACTACTTAAAACTGTACAGTAGAATTTATTAAACTTCCTCTTTAAGAATGCTTACTCAGATATAACCTTGATATCTTCATCCACTAAAGCAGTTACTCTTAATGTATTAAACTAACTTCAAGGGAATTTTAACCTCTACCTGGCACTGTAACATAAACAGTGCAAGTTAAAAATATCATTAAAAAGCAACATTTGCTAATGAACAAGTTACCATAGGTGTTTCTGTTAGTAACAATACAACATAAAAATCAGTTTAACACACATACTCTTCCAACTATTTGCTAAAAAATCCGCAGCTGTGACTTGTATGGAGATGATTAGTAGTTAAGTAGACATTCTGGCATTTCACATAAGCAATTGAGGTGATGGGAAATTGTGCATAACTGTTTTATTCTTTTACATCTTTCATTCTCTTTGTGAAGAGCAAGCTACTCAAAGCCAGACAACAGTCCTTGTAGTGACATGTGGGAGAGTAAAATTCGAAGGCAACAAGCAACGTTACTTCACCCAGAATTTCTTACTGACAGCACAAGCTACACCTACCAGCACAGTGTGGAAGATTGCAAGTGACTGCTTCCGCTTCCAGGATTGGGCCAGTTAATGGGGACTGAGAGGTGATTGCTTTCCCTCTTCATTGCGTGACTTTAGCTCTCTGGACAGTCATTCTTTAAACGTGGAAGACCTTTATCCCTTCACTTAGTGTGCCGTTCGTTCTGGAAGTACTGCAGATCTGTGTTGTGCTAGTCCTAGTGGCCCTGGACTTAATGGCAAATGTATTTTTGAAATGGATGAAGTTTGCTCAAGTTACTTGGGCCCCTGTGAAATATTTAAGGCAGTGAGCCAGAGGGCTTAACCGTTCCTGAAGTTTGTGTTAGTGATTCTCTCATGTAATGTTGAAATCATTCCTGTAAATGCCTTACATACAACTATCCTGCTGCTCCAGGAACTTTTTCAATAATATTGAATGCTAAAATCTCCACTACTTGGACACTGAATCCCTTCATACAGATGTGCAATCATTTCAGCTTAGAAACACCATCTTTGAAGCAGACACCCATGACAGTGAGAAATGGAGTTAGTTGCTCATATGTGACATGTATATGAAACTTAGAACTGCTTATTTTGAGCCTTGAGCTTGATCTGGCAACCATTAGAGTTCTTTTTTCCAATAAGAGTGGCAACATCAAAGTAACTTCTCATATAATAGATGGAGAGATCCCACTTGGAGTTGTAGTGTCACCAATGAATTACATGGTTTGGGGGATGGGGGAATAAAGGGATTGGCAAATACAGTCATACTTTCTGCTTCCTCTCTGAAAATTGAAAATATAACTTTTGAACATGTGTAAACTCTCAAAAAATCATCTGTTGTAAAGCCAATGTTTAGTGTCCTGGATGTACAAGGAATACAACACTTATCAGGTTTCCCCTTTGGCTTAACCCTGTTAATATTTGGTTCTGATCACTTATGTAGATCTAGGTCCACACTAACAGCTCTGTTGAATGCAAAGGGAAAGGATAACCATGCTAAGCTGATTTGAGAAGCTGCTTCCCTTTCTTTAGAAGTCTTGGAGTATAAGCTACGTATCAATCAGCTGTGTCATCCTCTGTTTTCTGTAGCTAGTAATTTCATTATTACTATGAAGCATAACATACTTATTTTATTGCAACTTTTTCTCCTTTTTTGAATTTGCAAGCTTTTACCCCATCAGTCTGAAACATTATAATAGGAAAGTGGCATTGAAATTGTATATATGATATGGTAGTCATCTCTTTAGTGCAGTTGTTCAGAGTAGATACTTTGACGACTGTGGTCCCAGAAGGATATTAACCTCTCTACGTGAGAAAATTTTATCTTCCTTCGATCCGAAGTTAATGCGCAACTTTCATTTGTCTTTCTCCTGTTTGGTTTTTATTATGGGTTTCTCAGAATACGTTTACCTTCAATTGCTATACTCTTGGTTCTATTTTTAATTTTTTTTTATTGTTTTTAAAGTTTAGAGGGTAGCTTGCTTTCTTAACCCGAATTAACGCTTTAGGTCTCAGAATGGCAGCACTTTGTGTTCAGACTGCTAATCTAAGTTGAGCAAATTAAACGGATGGAAATCTAGTCACATAGTAAGTACTTGAAAACACACACTCTGCTTGTAAGTAAAAATATATTCGACAGTAACTTGTATATCTGATCTTAATTTCATCCTGACGGATGTTTAGACAATTCACAAGGCTGTTACCTTTATACTGGGTAACAACTCATTTTATTCCTTAAATCAGAAAACAGAAAATAAACCATATTTTAAAAACGTATGTATACTTAACATATGTTTTAACAAATAATGGTATAAGTTGATATAAAGATGAAATGGTTGGCTGCACCAGTATTTCCAGGTTTCCAGCAATGTTTATATCATTAGGTTGGCGAATTTGTAATATATTGGCCAACTCTCGTAAATGGAAAATTTTCTATAGTTAAAGTCTGAAATGGTCTCTCTAAAGTCCTTGCTCAAGAAACTGCTTCCTCTATTTTCCTTCTTTTGAGAAAACAGGAATCTAAAAATGGCATAAGGACTACCAAACTGTTTTAACGTTGTAGCTATCGTAAATGTATTGCGATCTGTGTGCATAGTGGGGGAAAGATTGACCTTTTTAACTGTGTAATGTTACCTTGCAATAATGTTGGGAGGTTTTCATATCTTTTCTACCAGATCAAAAGAAGAATTAACATTGAAGTTACCTGCTAATTATATAGCAGTGTTGAACTGTGGTGGTGTTGTATTATGGTTACAACTCACTGTTTCTTACACTAGGAATATGAATTTCATCTGTATCTTGTCTTCATACAGTATCAGTATAACTTTTAGCTCTAAAACATTTATGGGTGAAATTCCAGCACTGGGCTTCTGAATTATGAAGACATTCAGTCTTCAGAACACAATATTCTTATACCAAACAAACACATTTATACTCAAGTAAATATTTATTTAAAATTATTAGGATGACACCTTAAATCTTAAATTAGCATGTTCAATTGTCTAAGACTTTCTGCCACAACAATGGAAGTTTTAGATGTAGATGTAGCCATTCTATACGTTCTGTTCAGATGGAAACAGGTTTGGGCTTTAAGTATGGCTGGTGCTCCGAGTTCTTACTATTTGAAGCATAATTTAGTATGTGCACAAACTAACCTAGTTGTACAAGCTCTGCCTTCCATTGTGTTAATTTCACAGTTGGAAGTGGATCTTGGCTGTTGCTAGCATGGATTTTTGTGGAAGTGATGATCTTCCACACTGTTCTTCCTGCTTCCCTTCCCTTGTTACTACACCTTCAGTAGAGCCATAATAAGGTTTGGCTTTGGCAGTTATTGATGATTATGTCTTTTTAGCTGGAGGTGATCTGCCTTAAAAAAAAAAAAAAAAAAAAAAAAAAAGGGGGCGTGCTCAGGCTGCCATAATTGCCTGCTAACCAAAATTCTTAATTTTCTTAATACTTGTACAAAATCATAAGAACTAAACTGCATAGAAGTCCAAACACTCTGATGTTTTCCCTTGCTATTAAAATAGTAAATTCTGGGCATGTAGCAAAGCAGTAATACAAAATCAAGGTGAAAAGCTAAGCAAATGCAAATCCTAATAATATCTTCTGGCACTTAACTGGATAGACCCATTTTGCCTATCTTGTATTGCCTCCATTAGTCAGTTTTGTTTTGACATTCTAGTTATGTAGCTTTGCTCTTTTTAGCATGCCACAAATAATTTAAAATGCTCAGTGCTGCCATTTCTTGGAGGGAAATATTTTGTCTTCAAAGGCTAGCATAGGTAACGCTTGTTATCTGATGAGAGACTTCTGAGTATATAAAGAAGTGATGCTTTTTTAACATCAAAATAGCTTTCCACAAACTTGAATGTTTTATAATCTTTTGCAACTGTTTATGACCTCTTGTAAGGGTGTCACTTAAAAAAAATTGCTTGATCTGGTATTTTATTTTTATTACAAGTTTTCATAGTGTTTTCTTACTATATTAAAGTTCAGGAAATAACGTTTGGCTCTTCAACTTTGCTGTTTGGGTTTTGGCATTGAGTTACATATGTTCTAACTATTGCCACCATATTGTACTCAAATGTCTCAGAACAGAGGCCACCAGTGTGCATGCTCCTTGATAGTGGTGGTGTCTCTCCTGTGATGAGAAAAACGAACTGATGGTGGCAACTGATTCCACAGTCATGTGCATCAGCAGGAGAGTAATGCAGCATAATAGAGGTAAATGATACTTGAGAGGGCAGAAGAAAAATCTCTGGGGAATGTGGCAGTTCCCTTGGACAACATTCACTGAAGTTTACATCACCATTCAACAAATGCTAAGAAGAAGTCAGCCAAACACATAGGGTATGCAAGATGCTTGGATGGTAAATTCCCCCCCCCCCCCCCCCCCCCCCCCCCGTTTCCCCCCCAAAAGCATAGATTATGCCTGTGCTATACCTCTTCTATGGATAAATAGAACATTCACCCAAAGAACTAAATTTACTCTGTTTTTCCTTTTTAGCATCAAGAATGGCTGAGTTCAATAGACCAATTGGCTACTAATGTTACAAGTTTACACTTAGGTGCTGATCACCTTCAATTTTCATCAACATCAGTAGCAGTTAAGGGTTCTAAACTCTTGGGAGGGTTGGTCACTCAGTGAAAAGTGCTTTAAATTTTGTTCAAATGTGAGCCTAAAAACTAGGAGTGAGGCTCTGTGCTGTACCTAACTTACGGAGGCTCCCTGAGGCTGTCCTTCGGGCTGGAATGCTGCCTAGAATCTCTTTAGTTTTGTGGCTCCACCCGCACCATGCCCCACTCATGGTGGCACAACTTTTTTGTACCAGAACTTGTGAAAGGTCCTTGGAGGACAGCCTTACAGTTGTTTTCTGCAGTGCCAACTCCCCATGGCTTTTAGGGCTTTTCATGCTCCTCTGGCCATTTTACCTAGCATAAAAGGTCTGGAATGGAGATGAAGAGCTTAAAAGGAAGTAGGGCTGTCAAGCTATTAATCGCTCTGTTAAACAATAGAATACAATTTATTTAAATATTTTTGGATGTTTTCTACATTTTCAAGTATTTTGATTTCAGTTACAACACAGAATACAAAGTGTACAGTGCTCACTTTATATTTTTATTACAAATATTGCACTGTAAAAAAGTAGTGTTTCAATTCACCTAATACAAATACTGTAGTGCAATCTCTTTATCATGAAAGTTGAACTTACAAATGTAGAATTATGTACAAAAAAATAACTGCACTCAAAACAATGTAAAACTTCAGAGCCTACAAGTCCACTCAGTCCTACTTCTTGTTCAGCCAATCAAGTTTGTTTACATTTGCAGGAGATAATGCCCGCTTTTTGTTTACAATGTCACCTGAAAGTGAGAACAGGCGTTTGCATGGCACTGTTGTAGCCAGCATTGCAACATATGTACGTGCTAGATGCAGTAAAGATTCATAAGTCCCTTCGTGCTTCAACCACCATTCCAGAATACATGCTTCTGCTCGACAACAATCCAAAGCAGTGCAGGCTGACCCATGTTCATTTTCATCATCTGAGTCAGATGCCACCAACAAAAGGTTGATTTTCTTTTTTGGTGGTTCAGGTTCTGTAGTTTCCGCATTGCAGTGTAACTCTTTAAAGACTTCTGCAAAAACATGCTCCATACCTCATCCCATTTGGATTTTGGAAGGCCCTTCAGATTCTTAAATCTTGGGTTGAGTGCTGTAGCTAGCTTTAGAAATCTCACATTGGTACCTTCTTTGCATTTTGTCAAATCTGTAGTGAAAGTGTTCTTAAATCAAACAACATGTGCTGGGTCGTCATCTGAGACTGCTATAACACAAAATATATGGCAGAATACGGGTAGAATAGCAGGAGATGTACAATTCTCCCCAAAGGAGTTCAGTCACAAATTTAATTAATGCATTATTTTTTTTAACAAGTGTCATCGGCATGGTGGCCAAAGCATGAAGTGGCATATGAAAGTAAATGCCTTGCAATGCTGTTCTCATTTTCAGGTGACATTGTAAATAAGCGAGCAGCATTATCTCTGGTAAATGTAAACAAACTTGTGTGTCTTAGTGACTGTCTGAACAGGAAGTAGGACTGAGTGGACTTGTAGGCTCCAAAGTTTTACATTGTTTTGTTTTTGAGTGCAGTTAAGTAACCAAAAAATCTACATTTGTAAGTTACACTTTCACAGTAGAGATTGCACTGCAGTACTTGTAAGAGGTGAATTGAAAAATACTATTTTTTATTTATCGTTTTACAGTGCAAATCATTGTAATAAAAATAATATAAAGTGAGCACTATACACTGTATTCTGTGTAAATTGAAATCAAATATTTGAAAATGTAGAAAAACATCAAAAATATTTAATATATTTAAATTTGTATTGTTTAACAGTGCGATTAAAACTGATGAATGGATTTTAATTTTTTTGAGTTAATCACATGAGTTAACTGTGATTGACAGCACAAGTCATGGACAGGTCATGGAGCTGTGAATTTTTGTTTACTGCCTGTGACCTGTCCATGACTTGTACTATAAATACCCCTGACTAAATTGTAGCCTTACCCATCTTCCCTTCAGTCCTTGGACTCTCACAGAGGCTGACAAAATTTGCTTCATCATATGGTGTCCAATAGGACTCAAGCTTCCCAAAACAGTAACTCAGACCCTTTAATATTGAATGAGTCCCAAAATATTTAGCTAGGTGCTGCTGGGAGCCCTGGAGGGAGCCAATGCTCTGGGGTGGAGCACTGCCAGGGGTGCTGTTGCTCTGGGGGTTGGGGAGCAGCAGCACCAGCTGCCAGGGGTTGCATCCTAGCCACCGCTGCCAGGGGCTACTGAGCTGCAGCGGTCCCTGGGACCAGCCCCACCGGTTGCTGTTCAGGTGGTCCCCGGGGCTGGCTGCCTAAGCAGTGGCTGGTACGGCTGGTCCCGGGGCAGCTCAGAAATGGCTGGGGTGGCTGGCCACGGGGGCGGCTGCTTGGGCGGCTCTGGGGTTAGCCACACAGGCCGCTGCAGACATCACGGATCCCCAATGATAGGGAATGAACTATTGTCTCACCCCACAATGATGGTCCTGCTGGGATGTAATTTAGACACCTTGACACAGTACTGAGGGAGAAGCTTGTAGGATTGCAGTATATAACTTCAATATCTGGGGCTATCAAGTGAACACCATTCCAAGGTCTACAGGGTATTTGTGTCTATGGTTCTTGTGACTCTGCTGAGCTGCCAGTCAGTGTTTTTTGTGATGTAAATGTTTGGCTGCTTGGTATGGGATTGAGACCCAGCAAATCACTTCTTCCAGCCCACTGAATCACCACCAGACACCAGATCCCTGCTTAAATAGAGATTCCATAGATAAATACTTCATATTTTGCTGTGTATATTCATTGAAACAGACTATGCTAGAAAAAAAACAAGTATAAATTCTAATGTGCAAACCACATCAAGTGTAAAAAAAAAAAAGCCCTGCTATTACTCCAAAGTGAATGAATGGACTATCCTGTGTCATACAAACAGTTTAAAGTACTTGGTGACTCTACAGGAGACTATTCTGAACATTTCTATTCATCTAAATGAAATGTTTTCTAACGATGTGGTTACACTATGAACTCTTTTTTTTCCCCCTCACCCCCAAGAAAATGGAACTGATTTAGGAGGCCCAGTGAGACATGGGTCAATGTTGGCTTCTCCAAAACGTTTTGTGAGGTATCTATTGTGTGTGCTTTTATGTGTGTCCCAATTCAAGGAAGCATGGATGGGCCAAGCATTCCAGTCTGATCCTCCTGAGTGCTAGGCTTTCCTATCTCCCACTGAATCAGATGTAGATCAACCCTACTGAAACCCAGGAACTGAGGGTACACAGCACCATGCAGGAGCTGACACTAACCACCTGTACCATGGGGTATTTGGGTAGTATTTTTAATAGTCATGGAACCTAACTCACTCCATGAATTTCTTCCCCAATGTGCCTACATGTCTGTCTTCCCCTTTCAGTTGATTATGTGTGGATAAGAACGGAGTAAGGGCCATAACACCCAGAAATAAAGGACAGTGCATGCCTGGACCGAGAAAACAGCAAAAGACAACCCAAATACCTATTTCCATCTTTAGTCATAGTTGGGTTCCATATCTCCTTAAATATTAAACCGCTCAGTATTCATAACACAAACTGAGTTACCACCTTTGAGAATTAATGCTACTTGTTCTGTGGTGCAGGGTGGCAGCAGGTCCATGCCAATTAACCAGGTGCTAGGTAGTTTGTAGGTATGGGAAATACAAACTGGTCTTGCTTAGAGATTATCACTATGAGTCCTGCCAGGGAAATAATATAACTTATTTTCAGTTGTGTAGCTTCTTTTCTTCGGTAATCAAGTTTTCAAAGCATCCCTACAATGAGACCTTAATGCAGCCAAGGAAACAATGTGGTGTCAATCTTGGTAGAAGTCAGTTGAGATAGAGCATATCTTTTAGAAAGACAGCCAGTCTATTCACCCTGAAGTTGTGGGCTGACTTATACAGGAGGGAAGAGGAGATGATAAATAATGGTCCCTTCTGGCCTTAAAGTCTATGAAGAATAATAGCACTGATAGTGTCACTTTAATATTTGTGAAGGGCTATCAGGTAGTTTAGGACCCTCTTTTCACTCCAAATCACTGTTTTACAAACCTAATATTTATTAAATACATTTTCATCTGATTGAAAATAATTTAATGAAAACTTTTTTGTTGATGGTTGGGCTGGCTGTACATATCCCCTTCCAGAGTTGGCAACACAAACAGTTGCATAACTGTGAGAACCAGAAATTTGAAGATTTGCAGATGGAAATACAGCACAGCTACCTTAGAGGAGTAGCTGAGGATTCCCCCAGTCATATGAATACTTCAACCAATTTATGTGAAAAGTAATATTGGACAATCCAATAACAACTAACTCTGACCTAAGACATAATTATCAAGAAAGAATTGTTTAGTTTGTTACAGAAAGAAAGCTATAGACTTAACTTATTTCAACAGAGAGTACTAGTACCTACAGTAACTGTCCTGCAACAAACTATATAAATAGTAATTTCCAGATATGTTGCACACACATTTTGCTGCAGAATACTAACACTTTAATTACTGAAATATGCAGACATCACACACACAACACTTATATATCTAAAACTGCTGTGTAATTAAGGCACAATTTCCTACAGTATATCTTCTATGTTAAGTACATAAGATGAAATCCTGGCTCTACTGAAGTCAATGGCAAAGCTCCCATAATACACTAAACATAAAATTAATAAGGGCAATTAATAGCCTATCCGTTAATTTTAACTGTCTTACAGAGAAAACAATAAACAAAGAACAGTTGATGTGGTTGGAATGCCCAATGTAAATTTTTGCACATCGAGGTTTGTTAGAGAACTTGTTTTGTATTAGAATCTGTATCTACCTTTATTTCCACACTTTAAGACTTAGGTTTTATTAATTAACATATTCTTGGAATTACATTTTGATAACTTACAATAAAGTTAGTTACAAAAGTGACTTGGGAATTTCCTTGGTTTTGTTACAAAAATACAAGAAGTATATTATCAGTATAAATCAGCCTGCTGCCTGAATTCTAAGGTTGGCATAGACTCCTGCAACCATTTGGACTTCAGCACATACAACTTTTGCTCAAGGGTCCTAGTTTTCCTCTGTCTGCTCCAATCTCCTCTCCTCAGGTTAGGTTCTCTTATGTATACTCTCTCTCACTCCCAATCCATGCATTGTTTGTAAGATTTATAGGGAAAGATTTGGATCACAGAAGCTCCAGGCTTTGCTAGGAGCTGAAGATTTGGTGTTGTAGACTTTATTTGAGCTGTTGAAGTCATAGCATAGGGATGGTGTGGCAGTGTAGGCCACTATGATCACCGTTACGATATATTTTGTACAAAGTATGCCTTGTGTGGCATCATTTGAAAAGTCAATCTGCTGAATATTATCCTGGTAAAGTGTAGCAACACTATATGTAAAGTTATACAGTTCTACTGTATGATTGTTACTGAAATATGTTATAATTCTGGGGAACACCCACAAACCAGTTCCTCAGAGACAATGAGGCTATCACCTAGTTAAGTGGACATTCTTCAGCAGGGGGGAAAGTGAACAAGAAATTTATATTCCATCACTGGGATGGCCTATAGTTCAAGTCCACAAGAAACAGGCTGACACCAAATGACTCAGCTGAAAATTGAAGATCTTTCTAGAACAAAGGACTGAGTTATAAAAGAGGGGTAAAAACACTTTATTCTGCTCCTCCCTTTATCTCTGATGGCTACATTATCAACATCTGAACCACAACAGAAGGACATACTGAATTGCTTGGGGGAGTCTTGGCTGGAAGGAAATCCAGCCTATTATAGTAGGGTGGCGAGACACACACATTTGCTCAGAATCCATTTTAGTTTGTTAGATGTCAGTTGCATTTTATCTTTTATAACCAATTCTGACTTTTATGCCTCATTACTTATAGTCACTTAAAAAAAAAAATCTATCTTTTTGTAGTTAATAAACTTGTTTTATCTAAACCAATGTGTGTTTGGATTGAAGTGTTTAGGAACCACCACTTGAAATAACAGGACCTATGCATATCATTTTCCTTTGATGGAAATGACAGACTTTCTGTAAGCTTGCATTGTCCAGCATCTGCTGGACAATACAAGATGCACATTTCTGGGGGACAAGGCTGGAATTGGGAATTTGCTGGTGTCGCCCTGTACATAATTCATGAGTGGTTGGCAGAGCATTTATGTAACGTACTGGGAGTGATTTTGCTAGTGGCTGCGTGTGAACAGGCCAGGAGTGGATGTTCTTACAGAAGAGTGGTGTAAAAGGCACCCCACATTGGAGACTCGAGCGAACGCAGCTGTTCAACAATCCAGATTGTACCCTGGAGAATATCACAGAAAGGACAGGCCTCATTCTGCTAATTTTTTTTTTTTTTAAAGTAGCCTATGCAGTCTTAATGCACTGAAGTCTTTTCATCATAAAAGTGTTATAGGGCTAGACGTTGCAAAGAAACAAATAATTTTCATGTAATTTAGGTTATTGTGACTGGCTTTAAAAACAGTTGCATTTAAAAAAATTGATAAAAGCAATTTGTCAGTAACAGCATTTTTTAGGTCAGATAAAATTCAATATGATTAGCTCATATAAAGAGAAATACCTTATCCTATATAATGCTTGAAAACATTTGAGCAAAAGAAAAATAGCTAGAGATACACTAACCAAAATAAGTACTGTAGAAAATGAATGCAAATCAGTCTCCATTGTTAAAGGACAACCATGTTACAAGATAAACCTTTTGCATTACACAATCTGTTTTTTTTTCATCTCAGTAGCTACCTGGTGATGTATACAGTGCTGACTTAGGCCTGGTCTACACTAGGACTTTAATTCGGATTTAGCTGCCTTAATCCGAATTAACCCTTCACCCGTCCACACTACAGAGCCAGTTAATTCGAATTAAAGGGCCCTTTAAATCGATTTCTGTACTCCACCTCGACGAACGAAGTAGAGCCTAAATCGATTTTGTTAATTCGAATTAGGGTTAGTGTGGACGCACACCACCGAATTACTGTATTTAAGTTAATGGGGTAGTGTGGCCGCACACCACCGAATTAATGTGGTTTAAAACCGAATTAAGGTGCTTAGTGTGGCCGCGCACAATCGAATTTATACAACCTGTTTCCCAAATTCGAATTATCTAAATTCGGATTAATCCTGTAGTGTAGACATACCCAAAGGCTTAATTCCCACAGAGCAGTTCATTACGTACATGAGGTTCTTACTGGAGTTGAGCTGAATTTCAGATACTTTGCTCTGGGCCAAATTTGATTTGGCATTTAGCCAAAACACTTGCCAATTTGATTTCTTCCTGTTCACCTAGCTACATGGGTTGTAGTGATGTCTCTATTGAAGACATGTTAAATAGATCTGAAACTCAAATATAGTTGAGATTTGGACTGATTAAGTTCAGATAAAAGGAGAAATTCAGAAGAAAATTCTGCTTCCTGTCTTAGGCCCCCCATCCTGTAATGAACCCTGGGGGGACACAGGGGTTGGCCTGCACAGAGCTCATTGCAGGCTTGGGTCTCATCTCTGACCTATCATTGGTGAAGGTAAAAAGAACTAATCAGTTTCTTGGAATGAGGTTACACAAATGGATCCCAGGGAAATTAGAAAGTCAACTGGCATTGGACATCTAGTGCCCATTAGTGTTTTGGAAAATTTTCCTTTTATTTGCATTATGCCTTTTGATCGAATATATGTGGAATTGCTGCTCAGGGCGATCCCTGTGTGTAACCTCAGCTTTGCTCTCCTCGATTTTGTGAGAAGTCCTTCCTTATAGAAAATCCCCGTTCTGCAAACAGTGTTTAACATCTAAACCCCTCTTCATCCTCTGTTCGCCTTATTTACTCTTTTGCCTCTGGAATCTGGGCGGGTTCCTTGGTTTGGAGTCGGGCTGGGTCCGGCTCTCCTGCTTCAGCTGCGAGCGCTGCCGACAGGGGGCGCTGTGTTCACTGACCGCCTGGCTCTGGCTCCCCGGGCGGGCGGGCTCACTCCGGCTCGCAGGGGGGTCTCAGTGCTTTGGAAGTTTCTCGTCCCCATGGCCCCCGTCCTCTCCCCGGGAGTCCGGGGGGTCCGCGGCCGCTCTCTGGCGGCGAAGGCGAGCAGCGGAGAGCCCGGCTGGGGGCCAATCACCGCCCAGCCAGGGCAGCCGCTCGCTGTCCGGGCCAGGGCGCGAGCCTCGCCGCCCCTCCTCCCTCAGGCGCCGCGGCCGCCTCTTGCCCCGCCGGGGGCTCCCCCGGGGCGCGCCGTGTCCCGCGGCCGGCGCGCTGAGGCGGAGCCCATCAGTTCGCTCCGCGGCGAGCCCCGGCGGGCGGGCGGGCGGCCCGCGCCTCACAGCAGCTGCTGCTCGCCCTCCAGGCCGGCCCCGTCGTGAGGCGCGGCGCCCTCGTGCCGCCCGCTCCAGTCGCGCTCGATGTAGAGGTGGAAGGGGTCGTGCTTGGACTCCAGCTTGCGGGAGCGGGTGTAGGCCAGGATCAGCCCGCCCGCCAGGCAGCCGTAGAAGATCATGATGAGCAGGATGTAGAGGTAGGCGTCGTCCGCCCCCGGCGCGGCGGCCCCGCGGCTGGCGTTGGCCCCGCCGGGCAGGTGCCGCAGCAGGTGGCTGAGCAGGGTCCGCAGGCGCAGCGCCTCGCTGCAGTTCATGGCGAGGGGTCAGCGGTGTCCTGCCCGGCCCGGCTTCCCCGCTCTCAGTGCTGCCCTGGACGGAGCCTGCAGCCGGCTGGACGCCGCGCCCGGACCTCGGCGCTTCTCATCCTCCCGCGGCGCCTGGCTGCTGTGTGCTGCGGGGAGGCTTTAATGCGGCTTCCCCCGCCCACCGCGGGGCTCTTCTGCTCCATAAGTGGAGATGTTCCCGGCAGCCCGGCGCGCAGAACCGCTGCCCCAAGCCTTGTTTATCTCCAGGAAACAGAAATATGCTTTTAAGCCGCCCTAGCAGAGGGAGATTGTAAAGGGACCGCGATGTTCCCCCACTCTGAGCTGTGCAACATAGGCACGGGATTGAACCAAGGATTCCTGCTGGGTTGAAGCATATTTTAGCGAGAGATATCCCAGCTTGATTTAAAGCCTCTCGGAGGTGGAGAATTTGCAACATCCCTCTCTGATCTGTTCCAATGGTTAATTACCCACCGCATCTTATTGCTAGTTTGAACTTCGCTGACTTCATCTTTCAGCCACTAGCTTCTGTTGGCTAGATTAAGGAGCCCTTTACCTTTAATCTGGCAGGCAAAAGGATAAAATATTGCATATTTCTAGGTTAAATGGGGAAATCGCAGCTACAATGATTCCTAAAGAATGCCTAAAGAATCATTTACTACCGTGGCACAGTGGTTCTAACTTTTGTACTGGTGACCCCTTTCACATAGCAAGCCTCTGTGTGCAGCCCCTCTTTTCAATTAAAAACACTTCTTTACATATTTAACACCATTATAAATGCTGGAGGCAAAGTGGGGTTTGGGGTGGAGGCTGGCAGCTCATGACCCCCCATGTAATAACCTCGTGCCCCCCTGAGGGGTCCTGAACCCCTGTTTTAGAGAGACTGAGAGTTCTCATGCTGTCCAGTTTAAGAAGCTGTAGTTAGGGACTTAGTCAGAAACCTCTTTTGTACCTGCAGTTGCCTGTAAAAACTGAACTCTGATTTGCAACTTTACCCCTGGGATTATTCCTACCATTGAACTTCCAGCAAAAGGGCAGTTGTCTGCTTTTTATGAGAGGGTTAATAATAGGGTGACCAGACAGCAAATGTGAAAAATCGGGACAGGGAGTGGGGGGTAATAGGAGCCTATATAAGAAAAAGACCCAAAAATCCAGACTGTCCCTATAAAATTAGGATATCTGTTCACCCTAGTTAATAAAGGGGCTGCCCCTGCCAGGCAACGAGCACCTTCCATCTAGGATACTGTTAACCACTGACAGGATTCGATGCTCAGCACCTTATGGGAACAGGGTCAGTCATCAGTAATAGAAGCATTTCCCCATGCTACTTAAATTTAGTTGTGTTTTTTATATCCAGTGCATGTGTTGGTGAGGGAGGCAGCAGCATGTGTCATTCCGGGAATCAGGGAGGTAGAAGTATTGTCCTCATGTGTAAATTAAAGAAAAGTGGATTAAGCTGCGCCTGGGCAGCCCACCTACATTTGAGATCTGCCCTGTTGCAGCTGCATTTATGTAGTTGTGCTGGGATAAATTTCCTTAATGTAGAAGTTCTTTTGTGTCTCAGTTTGCCCATTGTAAAACTGGGATTACAATACTTCGCCTCCCTCAGAGTGAATTCTGAGAATTAATTAATTAATGTCTGTAAGGTACATTGGATGAACAAAACGTTCAATAGCGTGGTTCTGCCAGCCCCTTGTAGCAAGATATTGTTAAAGTGGGAGACTACTTAGTTTAGAAGAGTATCAATTTGGAGAGCAAAAGGCTAATGGTGTCTGCTAGTAGATGCATTCTGTATCGTGACTTGAAAAACAGGGTCAGAGATTCATTTGAGGAGACACAAAGCGAAGTTCAGCAGCATTTTCTCTGGCCAGTCTCATTAGCTTTGCCTTTTCAAAAACAGATTACTTTTCTTCATGGGACTACAAAGGAGCTTTTTTAGGCTGTCTCTTTTCAAGGGGCTAGATCAAGAACTAACTTTATTGATATAAGAAAAGAAGAATGGAAGCTGAATATTATTAGGCCAGACTTGATAGTGGTGAGGCCTGAACTTCTGGACTAACCTCTGGGCAGTAATGTTAGTCAAGACTTTTTGAAAAAGCCCTCCAAACACATTGTGGGATGGAGAGGAAGCAATCCTGTCCTGGCAGGGAGTGGACTAGATGGCCTTGGGGCTTTTTTTCCATTTCAAATTGCAGCTATTTTACTGACTTATTGAACCATCCATTCTCAAGCCTGGTGACAAACAATTTAGGCAGCTCAGAGGCCAACACACTTCCTTTTCTGCCATGGGTGGGCCCCTGATACCTATTGGGCAATCTAGGCACTGCTGTAAGACTTTCAGTAATAATGGTTCTGTGGTTTTCTTCTTTGGAAAAAGGAAAGTATTTAGGGTGACCATATTTCCGAAACGGAAAAATGGGACACAGTGCGGGGCTGGCTGAGCTGCTTGCCCAACCCCTGTCTGCCTCCCACACGCGGCTGGGATCGCTGCTCACCTGAGACCTGCCTGCTCCCCCACCCGAAGTCTGCCTCCCTCCTGAGCGGGGTTGGCATAGCTGCTCATCCACCCTGCATGTTTCTCCGCACCGCACCCCACTTTTTTGACAGAAGTGGGCATTTGTCCTGTTTGCTTGTGCCAACTGCCCACTTTTGCCAAAGAGGTTGGGACGGCTGGGACAGGGCTTAAAAAAGGGACTGTCCCGGCCAAAATTGGACATATGGTCACCCTACCAGTATTTGAAATGGGGAAATCCCTCCTCCTTAGTCACGCAACTCTGTCTACCCAGCCAAGCTTCACTTAAACACACAGGCTTGCTCCATAGGAAAGAAAAATCCATCCAGTGGGCAGATCAACCATTTAGGTTAGTGCCATTCTGGGGCACACTCCTCCATAGGGTGAGACAGCTGAGCCATATTGTATAACCATTCCTCTTACACTCCTTGCTTGGGCAAATAGGAACTTGACACCATCTGGGTTCTTTACCTTCTTTTATGCGGAGTAGATGGCGGAAGCTCCATTTTAATTGGCAAAAATTGTTTAGTGTCTAGTGTAAATGTAGATCCAAGCTGGATGCTTCCTTAAGTGGCAAGACAGGATCATTTTACTGCAAAGCAGGTTGCTATAAAAATGCAGAACCCAGCCCACTAAAACCTGTTTATTAGTTAGTTCTCAATATGTTTGTTAAACGTGAGTTCTCATCAGTGTGTTCAGGCAATTCGCTTTGTGCTGGATTCCTTATAGCAAAGTCCAGATCTTTGTTAAGCATTAGGCATATGAGACCTTATCTCTATGGCTATAGCAAAGTAGTTATTCTGGACAAGATATGCCTGTCAATTTCCCTGGGTAAACAAGCCCCTAGAGCACAGGGTTGCAGGGCAGCGAGAAAAGTGGGCAAGCAAACAGTTGCAAAGACAGCTGGGCAGGCACAGGGAACCCGAGCAGTGGCCAGAGTTGCCATGCAGAGTAGAGGAAAAGGAAGAACAAGGGTTTAAGAGTAAAAGAGGCAGAGGCAAGAGGGCATCGTTTAAAAATTGGAAGTCAAATCTTACTGAGGAAAATAGAAAGGAGCATAAACTCTGTCAAGTCAAATGTAAAAGTACAATGCAGGCCAAAAAAGAATTTGAAGAGCAAAAGATACAAAAATAAACAGCAACTTTTTTTTAAGTACATCAGAAGCAGGAAGCCTGCCAAACAATCAGTGGGGCCACTAGACGATTAAGGTACTAAAGAAGCACTCAAGGAAGACAAGAAGAGAAGCTAAATGAATTCTTCACATTGCTTTTCATTGCAGAGAACGTGAAGAAGATTCCCACATCCGAGCCATTCTTTTTAGGTGACAAATCTCAGGAACTGTCCCAGATTGAGGTGTCAGTAGAAGAGGTTTTGAAACAAATTGATAAATTTAACAATAATAAGTCACAAGGACCAGTTGATATTCACTCCAGAGTTCTAAAGGAACTCAAATGTGAAATTGAAGAACTAACAACTGTGGTATGTAACCTATCGCTTAAATCAGCCTCTGTAGCAGATGACTGGAGGATAGCTAGTGTAACGCCTATTTAAAAAAAAAAAAAGGGGCTCAAGGGGTGATTCTGGCAATTACAGGCCAGTAAGCTTAACTTCAGTACCAGGTACATTGGTTGAAACTATAGTAAAGAACAGAATTAGCAGACACATATATGAACGCGATATGTTGGAGAAGAGTCAATGCTGCTTTTGTGAAGGCTAATCATGCCTTACCAATCTATTAGAATTCCTTGAGGGGTTCAATAAGCATGTGGATATAGTGTACTTGGACTTTCAGAAATGGTAGGAATAAATGGTCAGTTTTCACAATGGAGAAAGGTCAATGGGGGGGTGGGGTGTCCCCTAAGGATCTGTACTGGAACCTGTGCTGTTCAATATATTCATAAATGATCTGGAAAAGGGGATGCACAGTGAGGTGGCAAAATTTGCAGATGATGCAAAATTACTAAAGATAATTAAGTCTAACACTGACTGCAAAGAGTTACAAGTGGATCTTACAAAACTGGATGACTGAGCAATAAAATAGCAGATGAAATTCAATGTTGAAAAATTATCCCAGCAATACATACAAAATGGTGGGGTCTAAATTAGCTGTTACCACTCAAGAAAGAGATCTTGGAGTCATCTTGGATAGTTCTCTGAAAACATCTGTTCGATATGCAGCAACAGTGTAAAAAAAAAAAAAGCTAACAGAATGTTAGGAACCATCAGGAAAGGGATAGATAAGATAGAAAATATAATCTCAGTATATAAAGCCATGGTACACCTACATCTTGAATACTGTGTGCAGTTCTGGTTGCCTCATGTCAAAAAAAAGATATAGTTGAATTGGAGAAGGTAGAGAGAAGGGCAACAAAAATGACTAGGGGTATGGAACAGCTTCCATATGAGGGGAGATTTAAAAGACAGTTTAGAAAAGAGATTAAGGTAGGATATGATTGAGGTCTATAAAGTCATGAATGGTCCAGAGAAAGTGAATAAGGAAGTGTTATTTACTCTTTCACATAAAACAAAAACCAGGGTTTGCCCAATGGAATTAATAGGCCGCAGATTTAAAACAAACATAAGGAAGTACTTGATGCAACGTACAATTCATTGCCAGAGGATGTTGTGAAGGCCAAAAGTATAACTGGGTTCAAAAAAGAACTAGATCAATTCATGGAGGATAGGTCCATTGCTGGTTATTAGACATAGCCCCAGTCCCTAAACCGGAAGCTGGGACTGGACAAGGGATGGATCAATTGAAATTACCCTGTTCTGTTCTCTCTGAAGCATCTGGCACCAGGATAACTGAGCTAGATGGACCATTGGTCTGACCCATTATGGTCATTTTTATGTTTTATGTTAAGTGGAGCTAAAGTTGGCTGAGGAAAGCCTGGTCTGTGAGAAGAAAAGGCTGGAGAGAATAGTTCAGGAAACTTTTGAGCTCTGTACTGGTCAAAACATGCTTTATGTTGTACCAGCAGAAAGGGGTATTTTATAGCCTTCAGAGAGGAGGGTCAGTGGGTCAATGTGGCCCTGAACCCATAAACAGCAAACAAAGAGTTTTTTGTTTTGTGTTTTTCAAACTCGCCCTCCTAGTGTGCTAGGCAATTATTTTAAAAAATAAACTATAAATTAGGATCCACCTCCAACAATTGAACCTCCCCTTCCATTTCCACACCTTCTATTTCCATTCACTATTGCGCTGCACCTTGTGTAGTAACCTGCATCAGCACAAGGTGAGAAATGTTACTACCTCAGAATGGCTGTAATTTCATATCCACTTAGCACTAGTGTGTGGGACTACACAAGGTGCAAGGCCTGGTGAATTGGACCAAAGTTTTTTGTCTGTCCCACATTCAAATTTTTTTTTTTAAAAAAAGCTTTTAAACAAAGTTATGCCCGTCCATACAACATTGTTAGCTGAAATGGATTATTTATTAAAAAGTTGTTTCTGTATCGTAGATGAGGCTTTCCACAGCAGGCTACAGTACTCAAACTATAAATTGCACTGCTGAGTGCGTACAGAGGAGGTTCAGTGGTGCTCTCCTCAGCTAGAAACATTAGTTCAGCTTGTTTTCTGCATTACAATGGTCACCTGGAATTGAAATAAGCCAAAGACCAGAAGAGTGTAACATTTTTTTTCAGCACAGTGCAACATCTAAGTTGCTTTTCTGGGGTAAGGCTGTGTTGGATCAAGCCATGGTTTTGATTTCTTTCCGTTCCAAGCACAATTCCCTGCCAGCAAATACCTAAAGCCCTGAGGCATCTAAATAGGGGAAATGCTTATAGAATGAGCTGTATGTTCTCGTAAAACTAGCCAGATGGCTCATTTTTGTAATCAGCAACTTTTAAAGAAACAGCAGCTTAGTATTTGTGCTGTTCTCTTCTTCCTTTATCAAAACTGCCAGCATTACTGCACTAGTGCCTTCACTTTCTAGCGTGCTAACCAGCCCCTCTCCCTTTTTAAAGACATTTTTATGCCAGTCTACCTCCCCAGCCGTTTTTGCTCAATTGTGCCAGTGTTTAATTCTCTGCAGGAACAGACGTTTAACCCATTGGGAGCTAGCAGGCATTTCAGGTCAAATTTTGCCTTCTCACAAGCTACAAGCAACTTTTGTTGATTGAAGTGGGCATTGCCAATGTGTGTTGTTCGTAATACACTTCAAACCAGAACTAGCACCTTTGTTTATTGCATTAACACATTGTAAAATGGGGGGGGGGGGGAATATGCCTAACAGTGCCTGCACCAGCAAGTTTAACCAGATGCTCACTAGTAGTGTGGAAAAGATGCTTCTCGGGATCCAGAAAGGTACTTTGCTATGTAGAATGGTCCCTACGGGGCAGCACCGGAGAAGATTTACTCTCCTTCCTTCTCATTGCAAATGGCTGGAAGGGCTGTGTTAGGGAATTTAAAGAGCAATATACCGGTCCCTGCTTAGAAAGATGGGGATCCTCAGGACCAGTCTTGCTTGGAGACAGCCCTACTAGGGGAGAATTCAGAGGTACCAAGAAAATGAAGCTAAAGATTAAATGAATATCTAGCTCCTATCAGACAGGAACATCTCACAAAATTTCTCTTTAAGTAATGTAGTACTTTTGTGGCGTGTTGCATCTTTCATGTGCTGTATCCAGTGCTTCTCAAAGTCGGTCCGCCGCTTGTTCAGGGAAAGCACCTGGCAGTCTGGGCCGGTTTGTTTACCTGCTGCGTCCGCAGGTTCGGCCGATCACAGCTCCCACTGGCCGCGGTTTGCCATCCCAGGCCAATGGGGGCTGCGGGAAGCGGCGCAGGCCGAGGGATGTGTTGGCCGCCCTTCCCGCAGTTCCCATTGGCCTGGAGTGACGAACCGCAGCCAGTGGGAGCCGCGATGGACCGAACCTGCGGACGTGGCAGGTAAACAAACCGTCCCGGCTCACCAGGGGCTTTCCCTGACCAAGCGGCGGCCCGACTTTGAGAAGCACTGCTGTATACCGTCCACCGGCTGGCTTTTCAGAAAGACTGGAGTCTATGTATGCGCTGTGGTCACATTCAGAATGATAGCGTGTGCAAGTACACAAGTAGGTATATGGAATGGCAGTGGCCCTCTGCCCTCTGATTCAGGCACCAATATTTTCTCCACTCATTGGTAAAAAAATAAGGCTACATTTGTTTTACATATGGGGAAACAGGCAGAGAAATGAACAAATTTACTTTAAAGGCACAGATAGAGCCCATGTTAGCGGTGGGAGGAACTTTTTCATGTTTAGAGAGCTCTATGTTCTAAGAGTAAGCTAATCTGGCTATGTCTAATGTGCTAGTTTAATTTAATACAGTGATCAGACTGGCAACTTTTAACTGAAGGTGTTTTAGGAAGAATTACTTGCAAAACCAGCTCTGTGCTTAAGACACCGAACCAGGAACAAGCAGTAACTAGTTATGTCCAAGTGGTCTTTGAACAGAGGCCTGACTCTTGCATTGAACCTCACTCCCAGTGGTAGACTTATGGAAACATAGCAGCAAACTAATAGTTCAAAGAACTAAAAGGCCCTATTTCTATCACAGCTTATTTCTTCAAATCAGAGTAACCAAAAATGATAGTTTAACTCCAGATTTTCTAAATATAGCCAGTCCTCTTTACTCTGTGGTTGGTTTAATCTGTGTGGTATTCAAGAAATTTAAATATAAATCCACTTTAGTTTTGCTGCAGCACTGATTTAATTGGAAGTTGGGTTTTTTTAGTCCAAATACATTTTCACACTAATCTAGATGAGTCAGGTCATATTTTAAATGCATTTTTAAATATTCTATAGAAAAATATGGCTAAAATAAAATAAAGCCAAAGTTAGTGTGGTTCTGCTATATAAAGTAGCTACAGCATCTTAATAGGTCTGCCCTTTACATGATCAGATTCACGTATGGAGATGTTTGGGGAAAATGTCTAGGAATTTGAAATTGATGAAAAATGGAGTTTTCTACAGGAAATGTTTCTTTTTTAGTCAGCTCTACAACATTTCACCTCAAGCCTCCCGGAAATGAGCTTTTTTTTTAAAGTATATAAATAGTACTTAATAGAAAGAAGCTTTAAGTAATCAATTCATAGAAGTAGCTTTGCCAACCAACACCATTTTAACCGCTCTAAGCCAGTGTTTATCAAATCACTCAGCCATTCGGCGATGGCTTTTTATTAGAGATTGGCTTGAACCCGCTTTCCCAGACCTGAACGTTCCTAACCTTTTTATACATCTAGCAACTGGCTGACATGGACCAGCTTCCATTGCAGCTCAGTATAGTTGTTGGACCAGAAGCCAAGCCCTTACCTTAATACACCATCTGTGTTGATGAAAGCTGTGTGGGTTTTTTTTTGTTAGTGTTGTATTGAATGTTAGTTGCTAAATGTTTTTGTAAAACTATCATCCACCAACAGAACACTTCCTCTCCTCTCTGTATATGCCATACTACTTTGTCAGGATATTAAAACACTTTTTCCAGAAGCAACTTAATAAGTTCCATGGTTATGTACAATGAACAGTAAGTCACAGAATTGTAGTTCTTGTTAAGGGGCAAGTATTGTATGCAACACCGTCTTTGTTTCTATAACTGTCAAGATTTGTTGTAAATATTTGCAGTGTTTGAAGTCTTTTTTTCCTTAAATGTAAGAAATGTCTACTGTCCAGTACTAAGTTATTTCCCAATGTTTCCATACTTCCTACATACAGAGAGGAGTTACTTTCTTAAAGCAACATAAGGATCAGTGCAGATTTGTTTTTATTCTGTAGAGCATCCCCAAACCCCCTGAGTGAGTCACCTCTTAGAATTCTTACAGTATGCACTGCAAATGCTTAATACCTGTGGAGTTTGTACTATTGTGCATAGTCCCCTTGAAAGCACTAAAAGTGTTTGCAGGATCAAGCCCTTCCTTTGATATCAAAAGGATGTAGGTAAAAAGATGCAATTATCTGAAATTTAAGATACCTGTTCTGCCCATCATGAGCGCATGGGCCACTTCTCTGTATTCCGTTTAGAGAAACTCTTTTACATATTGATCTAAAAACTGTGATCTAAGATTGTGTTGTGCAAAAATGCAGTCTCTCAAACACTTTGACAACAAGAACCAATTCAACTGTATTCCATCTTTGAAAGATTACTTTAACTTTCATACACACTGAAAATAATGATCCCCATCAATGAAAACATATGGGTACAATAGAGGGAAACTACTGAGGCCCAATAAATACATTATATGTGCTTAAAAAAAGCAATTAATAAGATCTGCCATCAGATCTAAGTGCACATAACTAGCTATTTCTTACATTTGTTTAATTACAGTTTTTGTTGTGTTTAAGTGATCTAAAAGCTATTTTAGTTCTTTAACAATGAATAATTTTAATACAGAAAGAAAACTAACATGTCTTCAAGACTAATAATCTGAAAAGCCACTATTGACATGGGCAGTATTTCCTGTATTCATAAACAAGTGTATGTGTTTGTTTAAGGAAAAGAGGCCTTTTTCTGGTCCCCTTTAATGATTGTTGAAAGTCCATGCACAACTAGCAGCAGCCAACTTTAAATTGACTTTGCTAAAACCCCCTGGGGATGGGGAGCAAATCACTTGGCAGTGTTGTGGTTTGACTAGAGGAGTTATGCATGTAAAAATAAATAAAAAGTTCCTTGAAAGTTTAAAAAGAAATTGGTCCCAGAGGAAAGGACAGTCCAAGAGCTTATGGTTAACCAATCCATAACCATGATTTATTTTCACTTTGAAAGTTGGTTGAGCTGGGAAAAAGGGATTCACACATACACCTCACAGAAGGAAAATCTTGCCCTGATTGTTTTTTAAAATCACTATATACTGAAGATGTGTTTCATATAAAACCCTTCACTCTTTACAATGACAATATCAGATAATTTTCCTTTTTACCATCATATACACAACATTTAAATATTATGAATAGACAAAATCTATTTTATAAATACTTTAGATCAAAGTAAGTTATAATATCACAGTTGAGAGCCACATCTGTACAAAATGTTAGCAACATATATAAAATGATTAAGAAAGAAATTTAAAGTAGAACAGTCACAAGAGCTTCCACTTTTTACAGTATTTATGGTTCAAGTGGGAACATCTAAGAGAGATACATGAGCCCAGAGTGCTAACTAAGGATTTTGAAGAAACAGTACGGGATGTTGCACACTCAATGGCAAACCATTATTGTATTATTTTGCCTCCTTCCCACTTCAGCATCTCTACAGTTTCCAGTTTTTAAAACAAACATTTTCACAAACAGAAAGACAAAGTTCTACCTCAAGTGTTTTCTCTTCTTTTAACAAGTTTAATGAACAAAAATCCCTAACTAGAGACCAAGTTCATCAACTGTAAGTAAAAGAAGAATATGGGAAATGCTTGGCTTCCAACTGTGGCTTGTTTTGATTGACATATTTAAAAGATGAACAGTAATAACTTATTAAAAAGTAATACAAAATGTTTTAGGCCCTGATCCTGTAAATTCTTACATATGTTTAGCTTTACTCATAACTTTACTCATGTGGGTAGTGCTACATATATAACTAAGCATTTGGAGGATCAGGGCCTAATATTTCGAAGCAATAACAGAATGTTGACTTAAAAGGTTCATAGCTGTTTAAAGACAAAAAATGATCTGAATGTTAGTTCTGTCTTTACTTGTCTGTAAGACCTCAGTTCTATATGCTAGCTGATGACCTCACTAACAAAAAAAAATCCCACTGCAAGAACTGTTGCTTTTTAATCTTTGTGTCAAAGTTGAAAATGCTGTTTTGAATTAAAAAGACATCGTGGCAAGTATAAAAAAATATTTCAGAACATTTAAAGTCTACTGGAGATAAGTTGTTCATAGAACACTCTTGAAGAATAAAATTCTGACTAGTTTGATTTTAAAAAAGCCTTTCAGTTCACCCTTCTTATTTCAGTAAGTATTTTATATTCCTTTTTAGGCACTGAAAATATTCATAATATAACTGGATGTGCAGAAGATTCATTCTACTGTCAGTAATGCATTTTCAGTGCCATGTAATTAATTCTGTGGCCTTGAATAAATTCTGTAGTACGAGTGTTAATAATCAATAGGCCCAAGTCTTGGATCTTGTCAACCTGAGCTCAATGCAGGACATAACTGGGGTAGGATGGGGAGAGGTGGTATTTTAAGCTACCCTTCTGGCTCACAGCTTCTGAATACAAAGGGTCCATAGCAGAATCTAGAATTGGGCTTAAATGCAGTGCAATAACCTCAGATTTCTTTCCCTCTTCCATGAACTCAAATTCTAAAAAGAGCTTTATACATCTGTACTGGCCTTTTAGGTAACATTGATAAACAGATCAGGTTCAAGTTAAACTATTCATTTTCATTTAATCTAGGACAGGACCTGAGATAAGATATTACACCAATACTTTTGCGAAAGCTGCAATGCTTTGTATCTAACGTTTTCCTACTTCATCTTAACTTTTTATATAAGAAGTGCAAATCTTAAATATGTTTATTTTTTCCCCTCTCCAAGTACCTTTCTCTGATGTAGGAATGGTCATATTTACATTTTAACTCATTTTCATATTTGTATGGGGAATTGGAGAAGAACAGATGGGAAAGCAGTTGGAATATGGTATAGAAGCAGCAGTGGAAATCAGGTTATCAAGTCACACTGCTTCACATGATCACATCTAACTCCAAGGTGGAAGTGATCGAATGAAACAGTTTAAAGTAGGTAAGTGTTTTCTGCTAGCAGCTAGAAAGTTTGGTTCCGTAAGCAAGTGTTTTTCCCCACAGGATCTGGCTTTACAGGTTAGGTAGGTCTTCACTGATTTCATATACTGTCTGAACTACCTGTGGTATCTACAGTACACAAGGATGTCCAATATTCTGAGGCTTGAGTTCTGTCCTGTAGGGTATGAGAAGGAACTTTCTGCAGAACTTTCTAGTCAATGTAGCTGAGACGTTTATTTGCCTCCATACATTCGCTCGATATCATTGAGGTAATGGTTCTTTAATTCCTTCCTTTTCAATTTGAAAGCATCAGTTACTAGACCAGTCTCTGGGGTCCATGGTTCAGGGCTTAACCGTACTTTGATTGGTATTTCAAATCTCTCTAATTTCACTGCAGGGGCAATAAAAACAAAACACATTTATGATTACATTCACAGATAAAACACTGATTTATACAACTTCATGAACAGGAATAAGACTTATATTCAGTAGTCTGCTGTACTATATAGTGGAATAGTTTCATATCAATACAGTCACGGAAGCAACTCACTGAAGAAAGAAAATGCAAACTTATGGTTGTAATACTTAGTATTTGCTATTACATCCAAGTATTCTAGTAACACATGCCATAGCATTTATCTTTTGTACAGCTCCAGTGGATTGGCACTGTAAATAAAAAAAAGTGCCAAACAAATGAGGATCACAGAATAAAATCTCAAAGCAGTAACAAAGTTTCACGCTAAATGAAAAGTGCAAAACAAATGAGTCCCTACCTCAAAAGAGACTGCATTATAGGCAAAATCGGGTATAAAAAAAAAAAAAAAGTGGCTGTAGCATGCACTAGGAAGTTAGCTGTGAGCAAGGATTACATGATCAGGCCCATGATTATTATTATTCACAGCAGCAATTGAAGGATGAAACTGATTGTACTCATACCATGCGATAGGATATGATGATCCACCCAAGTTTTATACATATATTTTTTACTGTGCAGTTTTGTAGAATATTTTAGTAGAACACAGTTGACAACTTTTAAAAGTGTGTGCGCACACAAATCCAACTACAGTCTAAGCTAGGGATGTGTGCATATACACGTGTGCACTCTCACATTATGGACAACACTGCATGCACACTTTAGTCATAACATGCAGAGGGGTAAGATTTTCAAAACATGTTTAGGGGACATACTTGTTTCCAATGTACAGTCCATGGATAACGATGCTAATTCATCTGTTGGTTTTCTGTGTCTTTTAAAAATATTCTTAGGGGGGAAAAAACAAATTGCCAAAAAAGTCTGTTCCAGCATAGACTAAATGGGGTAAGTTTTATTCTTAGAAATGAAGTTGTTAAATCAGAAGAGTTCCAAAGTGAGCAAGCATTTCCTTACTTTTGTTAGTGTCATTTAAAGTCCACATGGCTCTTAAAAAAAGTCAGTTCCCTCAAATGAGAAATCCTTGCTTGCAGCCAACAGTGGCCAAATTATGAACCCTTGAAAATGAATTATCAATGGAAATGCTGAAAGTCATTTAACATTTTTAGATTATGTATTCTTCAGAGTAGGGATTGTCTTATTCTGTGTTTATACAGGGCCTAGCATAATAGGGCTCCAATCTCAGGTAACCCTTTGGCACTATCATAATTAACCATAATAACAATAAATAAGGATATTGGCTTTATAATGTTAATACTTCAGCAAAACAGAGTAAAATGAAACTGAAATAAAACCACCACGCCCAATTAGAAACTGAATTTCCAAAACAGGCTATCACAATACAACCAGTAGATGGCAGTAACTGTACAATTATTAGAATCAGTGGCCACAAAGCTCCTGCTGTATGACCTAACTTTATAGCTTTAACTTTAGACTGTTATTGCAATATAGTTTTGTTTTCATTTAGATATATGCCTTTTTGTGATTGAACTACAAAATGTTCTGCTAAAAACTAATTCCAAGATGATTAGTTTAATGTTCCCTTGGAACGAAGGCCAAAGGAAAAATCTTGGCCTTAGTTCTATCTAAAACATTAGTGCCGTCAAGGATTTTTTTCTATAAGCCAAACAAGAATAAAAAAAAAGTTATGTGGAAAACATTTTATGATTTACATGTAACACAGTAATATAGAGTTAAGTTTTTCACCAGTTCAATGGGACACATGGAAATTTAACAAAACTCATGCAAAACAAAAACTTAGCACTGCCTACCATCCTCTTAGAATTGTATTGTAAATGTTATTTAACCTATTGTCCTGATTAAAATAGGCTGATTCTCATCTTGTAGGAATAAAGTGATGAAAGAGTGTTTAATGTGTACTCTATTAGTACGGTTATTGCCAGAATAAGTGAAATTGAGACAAAACCCAATACCATCTTTAGTGTTTCCTGTTTGGCCATAAAGTCTCAATTAATTTTCCTTGTTCCTTGAAACCCTTGAAAATTCACCCTACGTTTCTTTGGCCTCATAGGCTATGTTAGAGAGCAGCCAGACCAGCTTTTGGCCATTCATTCAGCACTACAACAAGGATTAGCAGAACGTTTTAGAACCAACTGGACTGGATTCCTAGTGTCCTGCTTTAGGAACAAGAAAACTGCCCGAAAGTGTGCTCCTCTACTCACATTCAGAGAATTTTGAATAGAGTCAAATCTTACCAACTACATCCAGAGGTAACATGTTCCACAGATTTCCCAGCAAGTTAGAAAACATGGGCGAGAGGACTATATCTACAGATGTTTTGCTGCCCCTTTTCAGCTTCATGTGAAATTGGCTTAGTACAGTATACAAAACAATTCAGTTATACTCACTCTTATCTGCCACCTCTTTAATCTCTTTCAATATCTCAGCTTCCATGATAGGATTGTTACAGATTTCCACCCAAGTTCCCTTGACACCTTTCTGTTCAGCTAATACAGTCAGCTTCTTCTGATTAGGAACCACAAAACTGATCACATAAGACTGATCACTAAAACAGGATGAGAGGACAAGAAAAAAACAGGCAAGTAAGAAGAATTTCAGATTGTCAACAATTACTTGAGTCTAAGTAAATATTCCCCAGTGCTTTCAGATAGATAGCGAATTTCTTCCTCTCCTCCCCCCTCCACACTATTCAACCTTTATCATGAAGGTTTTTTAATAAGTGACTGGATTCAATCAGTCTCATATTTAGATCTAGAGAGAAGTTATAGAATGGTCCAGAGTCTCTACTAAATCCAGTATCCAGCAAGTGAGTGCAAGTAAAGTCTCACCATCTACTCCTAAGGGAAGGTGGGGGACTTTTCCAAAGCCCACGGAAAATGCTTTGGATCAGGCTTTAAGTGTCAAGATAAACACCACTGTAGCATTTGGACTGAACGCCAAAACCATCTATAAACAATAGATTATACTTATGTTTAGTAAGAAGGCTGGTATTTTCAGTTTCCCTGTCCCTGCATTGGGAGCAGGAACATAGGCGGCGGGTCGCATAGGCTGGGGGAGGCTGTGCCTCCCCAAACAGCCAGCCATGGTCCCACCCCCTGCAGTGAGTGCTCCCTGCATGCAGCTCCAGTCCTCCAGCTCCAACCCCCCTAGTGCTCCGGCTAGAGAGGCTTAGGCTGCGCGCCGCCCGCCTTCCCGCGCTCCAGAGCTGGGGAGGCTGCAGCCGCCCGCCCTCCCAGGCTGGGGCCGCACGCTGCCCACCCTCCTGGCGCTCCTTTGGGGCTGGGGGAGCTAGCCGTGGGACTGGGTCCATGGCCATCGTGGGGGGAGGGGGGGGAGGGAAGGGGAGACTAGCCTCCCCCAGCTGGTGGTTCACGTGCCACCCATGGACAGTAATGAGGGGAGTTGTGGTGGGAAACACATACGCACATCAAGGGAGCTTTAAGCTGATCCTGCACTTCCCCTATTCTGGTGCAGCTGGGAACCTGCTTGGCCTCAGCCCTATGCTAATTTACACATTGCTTCCCATTGTTCTCGAAAGGCCTGTGTATGCAGAAGACAGCTGTAGCATAGTGCACACTGACCACACCCCTCCCTCCTACTCCCTACAAGGCTTGTTGGGAACAGGGCCAGGATAGAACTTTTATGCGGGGGGGGGGGGGGGGGAAAGAGAGGGAGGGAGGAGAGAGAGCAGCCTCAGGGGTATTTCCATCCCCTTTACTCTTTTAGTGCTGTAAGAGGGCCTTAGTGTTCTGGAGAATTAGGCCTACAATCTGCATTTCAGACGAAGGATTTTTGAATACCATAGGTAAATCAAGCATTAAATAAAAGAATGCCCCTAAATGAGTTTGAGGTGAAGAGAGAATATTAACGTAACTCTTACCTTTTGGCATAAGCACATATATTGTCAATAAGTGGACAGTTCTTCAGTGCTGCCTCTACTTTACCCAGAGATACATATTCTCCTGCTTGCAACTTCACCAAATCTTTTTTTCGATCTAGGAACAGTTAGAAAGGCATGCTGCTTTAAAGGAGTTTAGATTCCTCCACTTGTATATACTCAGTTAAAATAGTTTAAGTACCACATTTTAAATGCTTATTTAATTTTAATGGAATACCATGCAAAAGACTTTAAAAAAAAAATACAAGAGAAAGAATGCCAAACAAATCACCTAGAAGCTGTTAGCATTTAATTTTTAAGGAAATGTCCATTTTAAAAAATACCCTTAAGAAGTAATTTTCAGACTTGCAACTAATATTAAAAGTCACTGAGAATCTAAACTTTAGCCATTAATACATAAAAACGAAGTGGGAATTTTCAAAGTGAAGGCTGAGTAGAGACAGTAAATGAGATTACAGACAACAGCATCAGTTTCAGGGCTTCGCACAATCACTAAATTTTGAGAACATGTTTTAACACCATGATTAAGCAAATTACTGAAGTGTGTAGCTTTAAGCATGAGTAGTCCTACTGGCTTCAATGAGACTATTCACATGGGTGAGGTTATGCTCTTGCTTAACTGGCATTTAAATTGGCAAAAAGTGTAAACTCCCAACCTATGATCTGCAGACACCCATCAGGATGAAATTCTCCAATATCTCCAGTACAAAACCATCTCTGGCCATTTTCATCCACGGAGAAATCCTCTGTCTTTTCTTCATTTTTAAAGTATCCCATAGAGACATTAGGTCCACCTATTATAATCTCTCCTCTAGGATTAGGCTTGTCTCTGCAAGTGTAGCCCCCTGAAAGTCAGATAAGTAAAACTGTTTTCAAGTCAGAATGATACAATATACATTCCTCTCCCAGGCAAATATTGAAGAATCCACACACAAAATAAAACAGAAAAATATAAAGTGATTATCCATTTATCAAGAGATCACAAAATGCTAATACTCAATTACATCAACATCGACAGTTGATTATGCGGACAGCAGGAAAACAGGCTAGGCAACAGTAAAACTAGTTACTTGGAGATCAAAATATTATACTCTTACACATATTATGCAATAGTGATCATGTATTTGCATGAATCTGAAAGGCTTGGTAGCTGTGCAGTTTGTCATCACTATCTGTTTGCTGTGTATCTTCAGGTTTGAACTCCAGCTGAACATTTTGACAAGAACGGTTCATATTCATGTTTTACCTGTAGCTTGAAACTAGCAGCCAGATTCACTGAAAGAATTAAGTAGAATGTGCTGAAAGGAAAAAAAAAAAAGTTCTCACCTTCTTTCCAGTCTCTCAATTTAATCTCACAGCAAATAAGAGGAGCCCCAACTCTGCCAGTGCTATAGTCAGAAACTATGGGAAGTTAGAAAGGAACAGTAAGATGGTGGCCAAAGGTTTTTTTTAATCTGACAATATTGAAATGTAAACACAGAGCTGGAATAGGAAGGTAGCTATTAATTCAAGTTATTCTCTAGAAGTTAAGAGCTACAAATGTTTTCAATATACTTTAAAATTAAAGAATTCACACATCTACATTAAACATGCATATTTCCAAGAGTATGTTAACATACCTTCAGTAATTGTTCCAGCTCCACAGGTTTCTGTTAATCCATAACCCTGGCCAACAGGACAGCAGAAACAGATGTTCATGAACCTTTGTGTCTGAGGCGAAAGAGGTGCTCCTCCAGAAAGCATCATACGCACATTTCCTCCTAGCAATGCTTTTACCTTTTTAAACAGCAGTCTTGAGGTAAAAGAAACCATGTATAAATATCACTTGTTCTGCTCCTTTGCAGGAAAGGCTAGAGACTCTAATATCCCTCCTTACCTATTCAGCTGACACATCTAACAAGTAATAAGATTCACAGATTTTAAAGGCCCAAAGGGACCATCATGATGATGTAGTCTGTCAAGTATTACCCAAGCCATAGAATTTTACGCAGTAACTCCTGCATCTAGCCCAATATCTTGTAGCTGAAATAGAGCATTTCTTTTAGAAAGACATCCAGTCTTGTTTTAAAAAAATCCAAGAGATGAAAAATTTACCACATTCCTGGGTAATGTGTTTCAATGATTACTGTTAGACTTTCATCTTATTTTCAGTCTGAACTTTTCTGAATTAGACTTAGTCAGTGGATCTCGTTATGCCTTTGTTAGCCCAGAGTCCTCTAGTACCAGATTACCTACACAAGGAGAATTGCTTATAGATTGTGATCAAGTCACCCCTTAATCTCTGATAAATTATATACATTGGAAGATATTTGAACCTTTAACTGTACTTACATATTACACAGAGGTGCATCATACCCCCTTTTGATCTGTTCCAGTTTATAGTCATAGCCTATCTTGAACAGAGTTCTCTGAATATAGTTCATCTCTTGGACTTTACTCATGACATTCTTATAAATTCGGTCCATTATTTCCTACAGCGAAGATTGAAAAGGGGACAAAGAATTACTACTTCTGATTGAAAACATGCATCAAACCTAACTAAAAAACAAAACCAGAAAAGTACTGTTCATTTTAAATGGATGATTTCACTTTAGCTATGCAGTCTCTGCCAAATTGTTGTATAATACTTAACATTTTCCCTTAATATGTCATCTATTTAATGAATTTATATTCTATTACATCTCAGGACTATTCAAGGTGGTAGAATAATGTGTGGAAATGGGTAACGGAAATGGAGGACAAGGTCACATTTTTTCCTTTCCTCATCCATCCCACCTCATAAACCTCTTTTAAGTTATGAAGTTGATTGCCTAGGAAAAAGAAAAAGCCTCACATAGTAAAACATTTTAGTATGGCAATCTGGCCTTGAATTGCTATAATCAGTCCTGGGCAAGTAACCAAATTACCTCTGAGACCATTTAGAAGTGTTCCAATAGTTAACAGTACCACTGACTCACTTCTACAAGCTGCATCTTAAACCTTAGACTTTTTTTTTAAACACTCTTCACATCAATGTTGTTAGCCATCTAGTGATGTTGCTGGAGTGAATATATGGAAAAATAAAAATGTCCTTGCTAATGTCTAAGTCTGCGTGTCTGTCATGGAGGTCACAGATTCTGTGACTCTCCATAATCTCTGACTTTTGCAGGGGCTGGTGCGGCTGGCTCAGGGGCTGCCCGAACAGCAGCAGCAGTTTGGGTGTGGGAGGGGGCTCAGGGCTGGGTCAGGGAGTTGGGTTGCGGGGTGGCACTTATCTTGGGTGGGGGGGGGGGAAGGGGAGCTCCCCCAGAAGCGGCTGGCATGTCCCTGTAGCTCTTAGGTGGAGGGCCGGGGGCTCTGCACACTGCCTGTGCTTGCACGCACCACCCCCGCAGCCCCCATTGGCTGCGGTTCCCCTCCAGGCTGCCAGCCCCTCCAACCCCTCTCCAGCACCAGTGGGGTCCCAGGCCATGCACTGCCACCTGCCCCCCTTCCCCCGCCTCCCCTCCCCCCATAGCACCCGCAGCCTCCCGGCCCAAGTTTTAATTAGGGGTATATAGTACAAGTCATGGACAGGTCACGGGCCATGAATTTTTGTTTACTGCCAGTGACCTGTCCATGACTTTTACTAAAAATACCCATGACTAAAACGTAGCCTTAATCATGTCCTCTACCTTCTCATACTTACAGGCACAGCCGCTATGAGTGTGGGCTTCAGTACAGTACAGTCTCCTTTGCTTCCCTTCTTAATTTTACTTGACTGAAATAAAGACAAACGTGAAGACGTTAAACTGAGAAACTGGTGACTGGTTAGGGGAGAAAACCTAATGTGCAGTTTCTGAAGTTCTCCCCCTCCTTCCCCAGATTATTATTTTCTCAGTGGGGTGGAGCAGAAAGGTATATTGTCAGCTTCATCTCATGCCAAATATATCTGCTGAAATCAAAGCCTGCTAGAACAAGCCACGTTATATGTATCGTTTTTGCTTTCTTTATTTATCCTTCTAGTATTTTCTTTTGTATGGTGTGACTTCAAGGGGGTGATTTTCAATTGGAACCAAGTTATGATGATCCCTACAAATCCATTGGACATTGATTTGTTGTTTTCTTGGTGCCTCAGTGTTTCCAAGCTGTGCATCTGCTGGCTAGTTTGCATAACAAACTTGTATTCATTTTCTCTTCTACTTTATTACATTCTTCAGCATGTGTATGGTGTTCTCAGTTATTTACATTTGGAGGCTGCAGATACATATTGCAGCCTTTCATTGATCATTTACCCATTTCCAGCCAAGTACCTCTGCCCCTTCAGTCAGCTAATGGAGGATTTTCTGCTATGGGTTTCACCTCGTTGACAACTATTAGGCAAGCAAAAGAGAACCAAAAGCTGACTAAAGGGGCAAACTAGTGATTTATAAAGCAATTACTGGCCAGGCAGGGCAGGCTCAGCAGAGCTTTTAGACAAACTAATTTTCTTTTATGTGTATTATCCAATGGTTAAATCATTTTTTTTTTAAATCATAGAACTAAAAGAACATTTAACACTCATAGCCAGCTACAGCAAAAATCAAGTGCAGTTAGTCTTTTGTGACAATGGGTAATCCTGAAACTACTGAGGCAGAAAGAAAAACTTACATGCAGTCATTTGGTTTTCTTTTAATTTACAGGTAATTCTGACTTTACCTAAAGATGACGAAAGCTCAAAATTTAGATAGAAATGCATGTTATGTGGTCTATTGTACAGTTTCACCAGGAGCTTAGTTTTGTTTGTGGTTACGTTTTCAGAAGGTACTACTGCTTTTGACATTAACTGCATTGTATATCATATTTTTGCAAGACAAATGACTGACCAAGAAAAATAAAAAAGTACAACAACCCAGATTTTGCTTAACCACTGTGCTGAAAGTTTCCCCTCACCTGGTCCGATAGAGTGAGTGGAGAGGAGTATCCAATCCTGCAGCCATAGGTAACGCAGGACATTTCTGCTGTCAATTCTAATACATGAGCCAGAGGCAAGTAGCCAACATAAGTGTCCTTGGGTCTAGCAAAGCAAGGATTATATAATTAACTTGGGGATCCAAGAGTGGGCTGAAAATATTTCATCTAGTGCAACAGAGGATTGTATATTCAAGAACAAAAAGACAGAATTACTAGTTTTCCAAAAGTCTACATCATAACAGTTCACTACTGGAGTCTATTCTCCTGTATGCGGTAACCACACTGGGAATTCTCTAAGCTCAACATTTGAAAGTCCCATTGCAGTTGATGGGAATTTTGTCACTAACTTCAACAAGGGCAGGATTTCACCCACTGATTCTAGCAGAGGGAGTCTTCTTGCAGTGAAACACGGGAGGTCCTTAGTGCTCCAACTGCCTTTTCCTTTCCAGTGGGAGGTCTCTTATCCCAGTTACGGAGTTAAAGCTGAACCTAGCTTCTATTTGGGGGTCATTTCAAAGGTGTCATTCCCCTCACGAACTTGCTGAGAAGGCGGTGCAGGGATACCAATTTATCCTTCAACACACTGAAAAACCCTCATGAAAGTTTGCCATTACTTGGTTACTGAATAGCCAAAACTTAATATATTTCTCTGTTCATTTTATTGCCTATTTTATCTCAATATATAAGCTTAATAAAAATAATTTAAAAAATGAAAGACCAAATTAGCTGCCAAATGAAAGTGGTCTTTTAAACCAGCTTGAAGTGAGCAAAGTGTTTAAGCAGATTGTGTATAGCACATGTAGAAGGATCTATACGGGCCTGGTCTCATCAGACCCCCGGAATAGGCAGGCCTTTGACAGATTCCTTGAAGTTATCTGATCTGCTCAAAAATTTCTGCTTAGAAACCACCAGCCTCTGCATTCCACTTTCTCAGGAATGCTGATAAGGACAGGGAACCAATAATAATCTACAGACAGATACCCTGTGCAAAAAGATATGGTCAGACTCTCCCCATAGTGATCAGTTATGATGGATATCTTGAAAGTACATCTCAGGAGGAGACATAACTAAAGAAGTCATACTGTCTTCTATCTTTTTGAACCTCATTTAGTTGTAGAAACATCATAACATGACTAAAGAGCTAGAGACACACTTATGGTTGCGTCCAAGAGCATGATAAATTCAAAGTGATTCCAGAAATATCACTTCATATACGATGTAAGATTAGTGGATAAAAAACAGGATTTGCTGAAGTTCATATTTTTAAAAGAAACAGTCACCAGGAATCTCAAAATTATACAAGTGATAGGTTTTCTGGAATCCAGGAACATTTATTCCAATTAAATAAAACAAAATGGTATTTTATACATACATGGGGCAACTGAGCATTTCTTACCCTAGTCCAGGTATTCTCTCACACTGGCCTGTCATTCCAGCTATCAAGTTCTTATGCATCATCATCACTCCTTTAGGTCTCCCAGTAGACCCACTAGTATACATTACTAAAGCCAGGTCTGTGGGAACAGGTTTGCTTGGAGGGATGTCTACTACAAAAGGTACAAAGGGGGGGAAAAAATCATTCACATGGACTTTAGCAGGAAGTGATTACTTCTTGAACAAACTAAGAGATGAAATCGAAGCTCCAGAAAGAGTAAACTAAGTTAACTGGTCTTCATAAGACTGACAAACAAAGTTAGTGATGCTCTACTGGTAAGCAGACCAGGAAAAAGAAAAAAGTGGCAGATCCCGTTAGGGACAACAAGCACCAGCAGATTCAATCAAGGCAATAGGTTAAGTTGGAGAATGATTTGGCTAGAAGTGTAATGTCATTGCAGAGTTTCACTGGTCAAACCTAATGAAGTTCTAGTCAAACCCTTTAAAATAAAGCCTGGGAGAAGTGCAGAAGAGGCTCATACTTTGGAGTGATGAGGGACAAACTCATACCAAGTTTTCTATTAGTAACAGCTCTAAAGCCAGGCTGTAAAGGCTAAAACACGTGGTTTGTGGGGTTTTTTTTGTTTTGTTTTAATATTTTGAAGTCAGGATGCCTTGAAAAATCTCACACTTGGTGGAAAAGTGAGTTTAACAGACCCAGAAGCCAGTATATATTGAGCTAATAAACTTCTGAAAATAAACTAAACTTGTTTTAACTCAGTTTGCTGCCTTGACATTTATTTAAAAAAAAAAAAAAAAAAAACCTACCTCTAGCCCTTTGGGCTGGCAACAAGTTCAAGAAATCAGCAGCTTACCACAGAGTAAGCAGCTCTACTGAATGTGTACTTCCTTGCATAAGCCTCCAGTTCCTGCCAACCAACTCCTTTAACTGCTCACATCTTCTCCTTTCCAGTAGCACAGAGGAGCTGGCCGGCAGGGACGGTAGACCTGGGTGGCAGGAAGCAAATCCTCATAATTGCTCACTTCCTCCTTATGGAACCTGGTTTCTCACTCCAGCCAGCCAATTGTAGTTCTTAGTGACTGAAGGAGGGAGGAATCCAGTGCTTATCCCCCTGGCCTTAGGGGTCTTCTAGCTACAAAATTGGTCAGAAAGACTTTTCTAAAACAAATGCTCGTCCCGGTCATCAGGAAAGAGAAGAAAAAAGTGATGAAGTTTTTAAAATGTTCATTAAAACAAAACAAAAATAGCCAAGCCTGACCTTAATTCTATATGACCTTCCCTTATTTTAGAAAGTGAGCTTAGTCAAACCATGCCAGTCACATTCTAAAATTAAACTGAATAAAGGAATATCTGAAACAAAGTCCATTTGGGACAATGTAACATTAAGATAAAAGACTCAAACAAAAATATTTTACTTTTAGTTTTCCACTTTTTAAAAAATATTGAGGTGGACTGGTAATTTTTCTACAGTAAATGTCAGATCCTTTTTAGGTTAAATGGACATACTTCTCCTCCACTACATATCCCTCCAAATCAAGTTCAATCACTTACTGGACTGCTTGGGTAATCCTGATTTGGTTCACTTACAATTTTCTGGTTTGGCTCCTAATTCTTCTACTGTCTGCAAACTATGAATCTCTAGTCCTTCAGGGTATTCAGATTTATTGATAGTCTTCTTATCCACATAAATGATATGTTTGAGACAGGGGATTTCTGACAATGCAGTCTGTTGAATAAAGAGAAAATTTAGTACTTACAGTAATGTATATTATAAGATTACAGTGAAATACAGTTGACAAAAAAAGTTGTTCCCAACTTACCTTAAGTTTACTCTCTAGAAGTTCTACACTGGTGATTAGATATGATGCTCCAGATTCATTCAGACCATAGGTTACTGCCTCTTCACCAAGGGTGGCATATAAAGTAACAACTGTTTTATAAATAAAAATAAGTTTAAGAGCAGAATAATACAAACCAAAAGCTTTTGAATGTATATAATTTAGTCAGCGTTGGGGGGGTGGAAAGAGAGAGAGACAGGGGAAGGAGTACTTTTCATCTGCAATCCTTTTCCACTGAGGAATAAAAGCAGCTTTTAGTTTTTTCCATGATGGAATTTTATGAAGCAAGGAGTTTATGGTAATGCTAATAGTTGTATGGAAAGAGGAAAGTGTAATTTCAGTCATAAGATCGCATGATAAGCAACTAAAAACAAATCTGTGTTCTTTCCAGTTTCAAACAGAGGGAGGAAAAGACTTTGGGAGAGCTGAGTCCTGAGGATCTCCTCTATTTTTCTGCTTCTATAAACCATTCTTAAAGCTTCATACCAGAGAAGAGCTAGACTGGGTTTCACATTTACGAATTAATTCTCCAAGAGAACAGGTGTTCAGTGTAAGGCATCACCTCCAATAAAGCATTAAAATAGGGAAGTAATACTCAAAAATCTTGTTATGAAGTAATTAGGATTAGTACATATACATCTACCTGACAAAAACCACAAAAAGCAAGAAAAATGAAAAAAAAGTTAAGCCACTTACCACTACATATCCACCACCACATGCACACACCTTACTATTATCACAGCTACTGTACTCCAAAGACCACACACTACAATCTTAATTATGTTTCCCTGTGGGTGCCAGCATTCCATCATCCCCTTTAATAGCCCTCCAGCAAACCTTCCTTGCCAAATCACCCTTTCCCCCACACAACCAACTATTGTACCAAATATTCACAACAAATAGTGTTTGGGGAGAAGAGATTCAGTGAATGCAGAAAAATGAAAGGGGGGCAGAATTCAAATTGTGGTGCACAGTCTGTGTTGGATAGAAGCAATAACGGTAAAATGTACTCTTGTGGGTGTGTAACAGCCCTAACTGCTTCATAATGAAGTTTTTGGTGTATTAATATACTCAGGACTGTGCCATTTTTCTTTCAAAAGTACTGTGTCTTGTACATTGATTAAAGTAAGGTAGAGGGTTTAAATATGTCACAAGAATCCTCAGAAGCTGGTTTGCATATTTCAGCTACCATAACATTTCTCTATTCCACCCAACATCCAGTCTCTCCCCTCACATGTCAAGTGGCAGAAGCAATTAATGAAATAGCATTGCTGCATGTTTCAGTTATGAGCAAAATTAGTTAGCCACACAGATCTGATAAACAAGTCAAAGGGCCACATTCATTGCTCTTTCCTGCCCTCCAAAAAGCGAAAGTCAGTTCTGAATTCTAAAAATACTTCTATAATAAGCAGAACAAATTAGTCTGGCTACAGCTGCTTGCTAATTTTGGGGATCCCTGCTATGCATAGCATATAGTTTATTAGAAAGCTGAACACAAATTAGGACTTTTCACTTTCTTAGGGTTACCATATTTGAACTTTCAAAAAAGAGCACACTCCGGGGGGGGTTGTAGCCCCACCCCCTAGCCACTCCCTCCCAATTCCCGCCCCCCTGACTGCCCCCCACAGAACCCCCAACCCATCCAACCCTCCCTGCTCCTTGTCCCCTGATCGCCCCTTCCCGGGACCCCTGCCCCTAATCACCCCCCGGGACCCCCACCCCTTATCTAAGCCTCCCTTATCTTTGTCCTCAACTGCCCCCTCCTGAGACCCCCCCACCCTACCTGTCCCCTGACTGTTCTGACTCCTATCCACACCCCTGCCCCCGCCAGATCCCCGGGACTCCCACGCCTATCCAACCGCTGCCTGTTCCCTGACTGCCCCCCCCCCCGAACCTCTAACCCTCCCTGTCCTCTGACTGCCCCAATCCCTCTCCACACCCTGCCCCCTGACAGGCCACCCCCAGAACCCCTGACCCATCCAACCCTCCCCCTGCTCCCTGTCCCCTGACTGCCCCAATCCCTCTCCACACCCCCGCCCCCCTGACTGCCACCCCCAGAACCCCTGACCCATCCAACCCTCCCCCTGCTCCCTGTCCCCTGACTGCCCCAATCCCTCTCCACACCCCTGCCCCCTGACAGGTCCCCCCAGAACCCCCACCCCATCCAACCCTCCTGCTCCCTGTTTCTTGACTCGCCCCCAGCGTGGGGGAGGGAGCGGGGCTGGCCAATCAGGGCCGGCTGCCATGGGCAGGGGGGTGGCTTTCTGGGCCACTCTAGTTTGTAGCGGCACAAACAGCTCCTGCTCCCGTTTTGCTACCGGCGTGCTGAAGCTGCGGGGGAGGGGCTTTTGCTGCCGGAGCGGCCCCAAGTGAGCGGCTCAATCCGGCGCGGCTGCCCTGTCAGCCGCTTTTGGGTCTTTAGATAGCCGTCCGGGGGGAATTTGTAAAAAGCTAAAAATGTCCGGGATTTCCCCCCGGACGGCTATTTAAAGACCCAAAAGCCGGACATGTCCGGGGAAACCCGGACGGATGGTAACCCTACACTTTCTTCCAGAATTTTTTTAAACAAATGCTATCCCAGAAATATGCAGATGTACTAGACATAAAGAACTGAACTGACTGTGAAGAAATTTTTCTAGAAATATAGTTAATGCAAATGCAACTTTAACACTCACGAGGAAAGTTGTATTTGAAGCAGGTTTGTGCTGCAATCATCCACTCCGCTCGGGTCTCACAGAATATGGCAATGGTACTTTTTGGCTGTAGTCCTTGTGCAGCTAGTCCTCTCCCTAAATGATCCACTCTCTGGTTAACTTCTTCATAGTTTAACCATCTATAGTTTCCTAGGATTAACTGGTTTAAAAAAAAAAAAAAAAAAAAAAAAAAAAAAGAGTAGAACAGTTTTGTGATAATGACATTAAGCTGTTAGTGTACATGTTTGCACCTATTCTGTGAGCTGGTGTGGAAAACATACTAGCAAATTCAAAGTTAGTATTTTTCTTCAGCAAAAAAATTGAGTAACAGCATGTATTATAGCTTCCTTTCTTGAGCTAGTTAAATATCCAGTTTTACACCATAAAATGTAAATTGTAAAGAATGTAAAGGTGGCCTGCAATAAATACTTTATTGTTAAGACACAAAGTTTTTGATATTACAGACTTCAAGAATTCAAAAAACTTTAAGATTACCTTTTTAAATACTTTTCCATTAGGTTGCATTTCATTTTCTTCACTCAATATTTCTCTGGTCCCAAGGCAGTCCTTCTTCCCAAACTTTGCTACAGCATGGTCAAACAGCTTGTCCAAAGTGTCTGCTCCGGGAATGTCTATGGTTGCTAGTGACTCAAGATGAGTAACAGAACGGTACGGACTTCCAGGCTTGTCCGAGATGGGTTTAGCTTTTAAGCGTTTTGCCATAGCCTTTTTCTTCTTAGCATTGGTAAGAAAATACCATGGAATAAATACAAGGGCACTGTACACAGATATTAAGAAGTACACAGGAAGCAAGAAAATGGCACGTACGTCTAGTTTAAGTTTCATAGTGGATAGTTTAAAAAAGTTTTCTCTGTCCTTTGGATTCAGAGAATCTTGGTTCTCTGAAGAAGGTAAGAGCAGAAGCAGCAACAAGTGGCAGTACAGTCAAGGAAACAACTGTAAGTGAAGCTTAGATAGCTCAGTTTTAGAGTAACAGCTAAAACATTAGTAACCTTTGGAAGTCAGACACCTGTGGGTGAAGATCACAGCCAAGCAGACAGCAGGAAAGAAAACAAAGAAAGTTTAACAAATTAGTGACACCAGGAATCAGTCCATTAGTTTCAATCCTTTATGATTTCACCACAACATGCAGCAAGACCAAGGAGGCTGAAGTAACTGGTTTGAGAGGCATATGAGCAATTGGTTTTGAAGACTGAGAGGAATCTTTTCCTTATTTGTTTTTTACCTCCACAAATATTTACTCTTGTAAGGTCCCCCTTCCATCCCCTTTGTCTCTGTTTAAATAATTCTGGTCTTTTAAAGTCCACTGTGTCCTTTATATATCAAAATATTGTTTCTAAGCTAGTTGAGCAATCCTGAAGTTGCAATCCTGAAGTTGCATAACTATGGTCAAAGGCCAGTAGCTTTTTTCTTAAATATTTGTGCTAGGGCTAGGGAGATATGGTAGTACTGATTTTTTATGACTTTCAGAAATAAAGTTATATCAACTCAGTGTTCAGAATACAGCATATTTACTGAGACTGCTCAAAATAAAAAAACCCCACACACTGTAGACCTAATTAATACACAAGATTCATATAGCTCCTCTTCTAACATCACCTGGGTTACTGCTTTTACTTTAAAGCAGGCCTGAGAAGCTCTATTTGAACGTGCACAGCTGCTGTGCACAGCTTAGAGTAATTGCCTCACAAATCAAGTCTGTGTGGCAATTACTCTAATACACAAATTTAAGGACTTCTGGAAGAAAAAGTTCAACTCATCTTCCATCATAAAACCAGAAACAAATCCTGAAGTATTTGACTGTGATTCCACAGAAATCTCTCCTGAGTAGGGACTGTAAAAGGACTAATGGGTAGATATTACCAAAAAAAAAAAAATCACAACTTTAGTTTGGGCCAACTCAGTGGCCTAACACCAGTATTCTGCATGGACATGTGCGAGATATGGGTTCAACTACAGTATTTAACCCTTGCTTCCTGGTCAGATGAAGGATGCAAGTGCTGTGGAGGAAATGCACACAGCCCCAGGGAAGCAAAGGAAAGGGAGCACCTACCAAAGCAGCTCCTCCAACACATTAGGGAGCAGTGCTGACTGGTTTAGGGCAAGGCCTATCCTCTCCCCACCTGGGAAATGGAGGTCTGATTAACAGAGACTTGAGGATGGGGGAATTCTCTCAGGGCACCATCAAGAAACTGTCTGTACTGGGCTATCTTGATTATCACTTAAAAAGTTTTTTTTCCTCTTACTTAATTGGCCTCTCTGAGTTGGTAAGACAACTCCCACCTTTTCATGCTCTCTGTATGTGTATATATATACCTCTCCTCAATATATGTTCCATTCTATGCATCCGAAGAAGTGGGCTGTAGCCCACGAAAGCTTATGCTTAAATAAATTTGTTAGTCTCTAAGGTGCCACAAGTACTCCTGTTCTTTTTGCGGATACAGACTAACACGGCTGCTACTCTGAAACTAGACATACCAAGGAATTTAGTTATATTCACCACCTCAGGTGAGGGAGAGTGACTAAAATTAAAAAAAAAAAAAAATTTTTTTAAGCGACAACTGCCAATAACAGCACAACAAGCACCAGCAATACCCATTATTAATATGGAAAATTACATTTTCTTTAGCACACAGCAACGCATATAGCATCCTTTATGTATAAGCATAGTCTGATTGAATGAAATAATGCATGAGAGATGTGTAGGTACATGCCATGCTATCTGGTAGGAGATAAGTAGTGCTTTCATTCTACAGAATAATTTTAAGAATTGCATATTTGGCAAATAAATTGAGTGAGTCACAGGTACTAAACTGAATTCTGACAAAATACAGATTTTTTTTCCCCCCTGGAGTGAATTACATGTTTTCTCACCAAGATTTAAGTACAGTGACATCTGTCTGTCTTATCCACTGAAATCAGTTGCTTTAACTAACCTCCTATCCTAACACCTCAAAATATCAATAATTCGAGTACAGTTATGCTTCACTTTTATTAGATGGCCACTTTAGTGAAGTAAGTCACTAGTCACTGAGTGGTTGCTTAAGACAGGTTTCACTATACTGATACTGTAAAAAGTGCCCCAGAGTAGCTGCTCAGCAAACAGAATAATTCTCACTGTATTACCAGCAACTATTTGAATTGCCATTTGAGTGTATTACACCCAAGTTACTGTACATTAGCTCCATTAGATTAAAATAGGTCTTACATAAATAAGTCTTTTGAAGAAAGCCCTAAACATCTGTTCTGCACTCCAAACTTCAGTCTCTTCAAATGAATGGCAGACATTTATTATACTATTGGTCTTAAATGACGTGTTGATAATTTCATTCCAGTTACTTCAGTTGGAGTGTGTTTTGAATTAGCTTAGGTTGTACATAAAAATAAGCAGAAATGCTAGGACTAAAGCTAAAGCTCCAGTGCATGGCAGTTAAACACCACACAATGTGATAAAACCAACACGGAGAAGGGAATTCTCAGTATTTTCAAGAGACAAAAGCATGCAACATAGCATAGTGAGTGAAACAGAGAATAGATTACAGCAGGCTAATGCAAACTTAAAGACACAATTTCATTGCCTTACTCCACAAGCAGTCCCACTGAAACCAGCATGACTACTTGTGGAGTAAGTACTATCAGCCTGAGTAAAGGCGGAAGAACTGGGACCTGAGAATTTACAAATCGATAGGAGCAAGGGTCAGTCTACTCAAGTCCCGTGACACATATTTGAGACTGAATGGATTTACATCTAACATACATTCTTTCCCCATTTTCAAATGCAAACACTGCTTTTTTCTGCAAGACCTGTCCCTTAATATGCCAGAAGATCCGGAGACAAACTAGCAAACATAGAAGATAAATATATCTAAGTATTGGTACCAAGATAAGTATAATTCTAAACTGGAATAAAGATTGTAGAAAAAGCATAGGCTGCCAAAATATTAATTTTAACGTGGGTGTTTAAACAGCTTGTACAGTGCCCCCAACACAATGAAAGGAGTGATTAAGTTACACGGTAAAGGTATTTTCATTGTGTAAGTATACTGAAGAATTACAGGGGATAGCAACGAATGCTAAATCTATTAGGCACTTTATTAAGAATCCTTACATTTACTATAACTCTTACTTATCTGAAGCATATGGCCCAAAACAAACATTTTAAGATGATTTCTATATTAACTACCGATAATTTAAAATGAACACATATTCTACCTGCATTAGGGTTTTGTCTGGCACCCACTGATGTAATGTCAAAGTACTAGTTACCCTTGTACAGTGGGCTTCTGTAGTTGGATTTGTATTCTAAAATACAATGAAACCGAGTTCTGCACACAGATGGTCAATATTAACATTATTGCCATTTGCTTCTCATTCTCCTTCCAACACACCTTTCCCACTGTTTATTATACCCACTGTTGCATCTTGGTCTTAAATTAGATTGTCAGCTCTTTGAGGCAGGGACTGCCTTACTGTTTTTACAGCATCTAACACAATAGGACCCTGATTTAGGCACTACTATAATGCAAATAAAATAATGATAATTAAAGTTTTAGTTCCTCCATGATTTATCAAGAAGTTTCACAATATACTAATTCATTTTTTTAAACTCACTGCTATCAACGTTATCTGCTTTTTAAAACCAAAATATGATTATTGTACCAGAAGAGTAGACTGTGACTACTATAAAATGCCTGTTATCCAATTTCACATGTAACGTTTTGGCTAAGACTACCCAAATCTAAATTTAGGGGTTAGGTACAATAATCCTGAATTTGATCTTTTGTCACACTTAAAAGGAAGTGGTGAAGGCTTGCCATCCTCAGTCATTTTAGCCACACATCTTGGATAAAAGGCATGATCTTAAATATCAGATGTGTTTCAGTGTTCTCTTCTCAGCTGATCTTGGTATCAAACCCATACCTCCGTTACTTTACTTTTTTCATTTAAAGTTTTATTGAAACATTTTAGGCACCTAAATGCTGATAGAGATTTCAGAACATTTATTTGAAAGAAAAAAAACTGAGTTGACAAAATGCCTCTTTTGCAATAGAGAGATCTGCAGTTGCTGACCTTGCTTCTATAACTGGCAATGCAATGTTCAAACCATACACACACACACACTGCCATTTACATTCATGTTAAGGCAAAACATAGAGGCTGCATTTTGTGGAAGTTTCCAATCAGATTCAATGGTAAAAAGATGATGTTTTTAAATAGATGACTTAGCTAATTTGTAAAATATGTAGTAGTTTGAGAGAGACTTCCATTCTATCAAGATCAGCAGGAAATCCAAAAAATGCCATAGAATTTGATGAAAACAAGTCTAAACTTAAAATAAAGAAAGAAAAACACTTGTAACTTTTTGCCTTTAACAAATAAATGTTAAGATACTTACAGGATATCTAAAAGTAATGACTGGGTTTTCTTCAATGATGATTCAATCTACAGTAAAATGGGAGAGAAGATTGGGGGGGAGAGAAGAGAGAGACTGATAAGATCGTGTACCAAGTTAAGTAAAAATATTAAGTGTAGAAACCAAAAATTTAACCTGCTATTTATGTACTTAAACAGTGAAGATGAATTCATGGTCTCCCCTATCCTTTTGAAAAGGAAGATGTGTCACTACTCTTATCTTCTATTTAAATGAATCCAAATAAGTTTTCACCAAAGTCACAAAATATACAAGTTACTCACATTTAGTCTTGTACTTTGAACATGTTCAGTCATGCTTTAGTCAATACAGAGGGGGTATGTGGGTGAAAGTTAATGACCTGTGATATGCAAGAGGTCAGACTAAATGATAAAATGATACCTTCTGGCCTTAAACTCTATGGAAATCTACTGAAATTACCCCTATGACTGTGTACCTCTGGTACATGATCAATCAGGTATGACTGAGCTTAAAGTTGTGAGCCATTAGAACATGCATCAGCCAGTCTGCAGGGATACAAACAACTTTTCAATTCCTGCAGCCCCCCCAACTTCCAGGATGTATTGTAACCAGTATTGTATTGTAATAAAAGGCGCCAGGGCTCAACCAGTTATGTGCCGGTGCTGAAGCAATTTTTTTACTTTCATAACTGACATAGGAAGCCAAGAAGTGCCAGGGCTATGAACTGCCAAGCCTGGAGGTAACGGTGCTCAGCCCTGGCACAAATTAAGCACTGATGGTAACCATAGGCAGGATATGCTTATTTTAAAGGAGGGAGAGGGAAGCTGGGCCAGGCTGGATTGCCTCTAACCACCCCATGGTTTCCCGCCTCTAACATAACAGTGTAGTAAAAGAGATTTCCTTCTTCTGCCCCAAATGTGGTATGTTTCTCTCACTCATTTCACTCCCCAAAACAATATTATGTTTGTACAACCCCAAATGTGGCTAAGATTTAGTCCTGCATCAGTGGTATCTTTTCTATACCTATAAGTGTTATGACTTTTAAGTTTGTTCTCTCTCTTCCAGGGTAGTTATTTTTAGATTAAAAATGCCCTAAATGTTCTAACAGATTATTAGTTATAAAATTCTTTTCCCTATGACCCTTAGATAGTTGGATTCATAGGGCAGGTCTGCACTACTAAGTTGGTCTAACTTATGTCATGCAGGGGTGTGAAAAAAGACACCCCCTGAGCAATGCAAGTTACAGCGACCTAAGCGCTGTCCACACTGGCACTATGTTGGCGGGAGACATTTTCCTGCCAACATAGCTTCCACCTCTCGCAGAGGTGGAGTAATTATGCCAACGGGAGAGCGCTCTCCCGTCAGCATAGAGCGTGGTCACCAGATGTGCTAAAGCAGCACAGCTGTAACACTTCTAGTGTAGACCTGCCTATAGTAACTGAGGCCTTGTCTACACTACAGGGAAAAGTCTATCTAAGCTATGCAATTTGAGTTACGTGAATAGCTAACTCAAGAAGACATAGCTTAGACCTACTTACCGCGGGGTCCACACTACGCGATGTCGACAGGAGACGCTCTCCCATCGACTCCCCCTACTCTTCTCGATCCGGTGGAGTACAGGAGTAGACGGGAGAATGATCTGTGGTTGATTTAGCGGGTCTTCATTAGACCCGCTAAATCGAACGCCGCACGTCGATCCCCCGGTAAGTGTAGAAAAGCCCTTATAGGCTAATGGAAAAATTTACAGGCTAATGGAAAAAGTCCCAATACTTTAAAAAAACTACACACAACATCTTCTGAGAGTTGCTAGAATAGCTTTTCTTGAAACATGAGACGAGTACAAGAACACAATATATTGTGATTTAAAGGTCTTATTGGCACTTATGGGATGATGTATATAACTAAGGCTTTTCTACTCATCAGTAATGTGACCATCCCAAACTCATGCCATTTAAACCTTTATACCACAGCATATTACATATAATATACATCATAAACAATCATTTCAGACCAGCAGAATGTCTAGATATTGATTTCATTTGGTTACAAAATGAGCCCTGGTGCTGACATCTAAGCTTATGCTGTCATTATTTATTTTTCCATGTGTCATTTTTGGGGGGGGGGGGGGGGGGGAGCAAATATCTTGTGTCAGTGAAACCATCAAGGACATTTTCAAGGCAAGCCATGTAGGGATTACTACTAAGTATGACAAAGTTCACATTGTATCTTGGGGGAATGGGGTAATAATCCTTGTTTTATGAAAATGAAGACATTTTGTAATCCTAGGGGGGTGGAAAAAACACAGTAATATGCTACATCACATCAGTTTAGGAAGAAAAATGTTGTACTGTAAAGCCTTATTAAGCGTTAATTTCAAAACCATTTTGACTACACACTATCTATTTTGGAGAGAGTATAGTGGAGCTGCCATTTCTTGAGGCAGGAACTATATTTTCAGTGGAACTGTACTACCCTCTGTTTAAAAAGAAACTAGCACATTTTCAGTACTAACACAATCTAAATAACATACCATGACCATAGCTATTGTCTGTTGCCTTCTGATAGCTATATTTTCAGTGTTCCCACTGGATTTTCCTCCATGTTAGTCAATTCATTTTTTCAATTTCGAAACAAAGCTTATTCATCAATATGCTAGCTGTCTAGAGGAGAGCTCATTCAGTTTGGGAGGAATTGTTACAGTATACACATCAAAGTCCTCTCTCATAAGCCAACACCACACTTTATATTACCAACTAAAAGTTAGTTACAGAACTTTTATAGTTCAGTTGTCCAAATGCTTGGAAAAATATATAGTATAAGTGATGCCATTGCTTACTTACATAAGCATTATCATCTATGGTAGATAATAACTAATAGTTACAACATAGTCTAGCTTTGATGTTCAATTAAAAGCTTCAGAGACAGTTTTTGATATGCATCTCTTTATTCTCTAGCAACTAAATCCTTCGAACAAAGCCTAAAATAGGGCATCAATTCTGGGACATCAGAGAGGCCCTCAATTTATGACTAATTTTTAAATGGCACACAGATGGAATAAATGGCAGGCAAGAGATTTACTTTTTCCAATAATTGCTCTTAGTTTTATCATCAAAGCTTAATTTAAGTTGACAGTAAAAGAATGGAAAAAGAGAGGGCATAGATTATAGTGCTAGAAGCTGGGACAAAAACTATTCACCAACGGTGAAATGTACTGCTCTAGATTTCAATAGTTAGACCAGAGGAACTAATATTTACTCATTAAATGTTTGCATAAGCAATTAGAATTCCAAAGTATAATTTTAAAAACTTATTTTAAGTGTTTTTGCCCAGAAATTTTAGCCTGTGCAATTTAATTGTAAGGAAGCATCAATTTAAGAGTTATTTCCACTAGCAAGAGGTTTTTGTTAGTACAAAAACTCAGAGGGACAACATAACATTCAAAAGCATATGAATTGGGGATTGTGTATTAGTTCCTTGGTTATTTCAAGAGACTTGCCTATGTTTGCATTGGTTGTAAAACAGAATAAATAGAAAAATTAATGTTTTAGATAAAGAAGCTGCATTTACAAAAATGTCCAGTTATAGTGAAATAAATGGGAATAGTTAATATATGAGAGTAACTCTTTTCAGTGAGGAAGTGGAGTGTGGGCTGAAAGAGCAGGAAGTATTTACTTTTGTAAAGAAAGACTAGAATTTGGAATGTGTGAAAGAGTTAATTGAAATGAACACTTAGGGTGAAATCCTGGCCCCTGTGAAGTCGGTGGCAAAACGCTCTTTGACTTCAAATGCGGCCAGGATTTCACTCTTAGAATGAGCATTCAGAGTTTAAAATCTTTCGGAAGAAGATACTGAAACCTTTCACCCACAGAAAAGCCAAATATGAATAACCAAAAAAGTTTCTGGAATTTGTCTATCATTCAGACAAATCTATGCACTTTAGAGACCATGGTAAATATTCACAAAAGGTTAGTGAAAAATCCAGATTTATACATTACAAAGATATAACAGAGCACATCAAATGAATGTATAGGTTATTACCATGATCAACAGTAAATATTAATCTTGACCCCCTGGATTTATTCAAATACTAGAACTGAAAGTCTATTTTACTTTTTGGTTTTGAAACAAAGATTCAGAGGAAGAAATTAAAGCTATTGAAACAAAGATATTGCTGCAAAGAAACGACTGGGTTAAGCAGACAGGAAAACGCATTCAGTACACCAACTACTCACCAAATTTCTTTCCAAGATTATTACGGATGTCTCTAGACACATGAATAAGAGAGCACTTATAAGGCAAAGAGACAAGCCTACGTAAAAAACATTAGGAAAGTTTTACGTGTTATTTCAACCTCTATATACCAGAAAGGATTGTGAGAAAAATCAAGGGAAATGATTCAATGTTTATAAGTGATGTCAATGTTCTGTAAGAACAGACTGTGCCAATATTTATGAAACTTGAAAACTTGCTGGAAAATAAGTAACCAGAGACCAGTTTTCAAGTTTGTTCCTTTCTCGGACAGCTAGCTGCATATTTTTAGGTCATTGTGTCACAAGGCACACAAGGACAGGAAATGCAAAGAGGACCTGATAGCAAATCAGTGAATTGCAGAGGTATCACAGTACGTTGCCTATGAAGGACTGGTTTATAGTGTAATTTAAAAATTCCCTCAGTAGATACAGTGCAGGATGAATAAAAACGTATGGATTCTTTTGATTTTGTTAAATTATAAGTTTTTCTTTTAAAAATAATCTGAATTCAATACAAAATACGTTAAGGCCTAAACTTATTATAATTAAGGCTGCGAGTCTGTCACAGAGGTCACGGATTCCGTGACTTTCCAGGACCTCCTTGACTTCTGCAGCTCCTATTTCTGACCTTGACAATATTGTACTAACTGCAGGTTACTAAAAAAGTAATCTTCACTACACAATTTATATTTTTTCTGGTAAGGAAGGAAAGACCCAAAACTATTAATAAGGTCTCAGTTTGCTGACAGATCTAACTAGTTGGACCGTTACTCCTGCAGAACCCTATTGAAGTTGGGAAAGAAAAATCTCCCTCTTAACTCCTTTTGCCCAGCCCATTTCCATAGGCTTAGTACAGGATTTGGCCTCCTATGGTAAAGCTCAACTATTATGTATCTGAGTTGAAGATGGATATCACACACACACACACACACACACACACACACACACACACACACACAC
>NW_020664482.1:17393032-17408278 GCF_002925995.2 Terrapene triunguis
CACACACACACACACACACACACACACACACACACACACACACACACTGGGTGATAAGGATAAAATCATTAATGTTTGTGAGGCATCCAGATACTGCAATGATGACTGCTATAGAAAAACCTATAAACAAAACCAAGGAAGTAAACAGTTTTAGGGAGTGGCACTCAGCACCCATATACATTGTACCACCAAATGATCCCAGGGGGTCTTAAAATAATGGTTCAAGACTTCCAGGTATGTCCTGCTCATCTGTTCTTTAACCTCCTCAAGCTCCACTTACTCATACGGTATAAGTCTCAAAGTGGAATATCAAGAAAAATTTGCATCCTTTCATATAAAATGGGACAAAATACACATGAACACCCTCCCCCCAACAGAAATGATGGCACTATTTCTTTTTTGCATTCCAGTAGCACCTAAAGACCCCCAAACCAGGGTTGGGACCCCCTTTGGACTAGGAATTATACACCTATAGAAGACAGTACCTGCCCCTAAGAGCTTACAATCTAAAAGGAAAAACAGACAAAAACAAAAAAGCAATTTGCCAAAAGTACAATTACTTCTATTTCCCTTTCATCCTATAATTGCCTTTCCATGTTTCCCTTGGATCAGGGTGCCAGTCAGAATTCTGGACACAGCTGGAACATCCACGTTCCCTCCCTACCCCTACAGAAAAACTCAGCCTCATTTTCAGACACTTACAGAAAAAAACAGGGTTGAGGTGTGGGGAGCAGGGGAAGTGAGGTCCCCCAAGAATCTCCCAAGGCCTCTCCCACTGGTGTCCTGTCTCGAGCAGCGGGAAGTTTTAGATCACTTCCTCTCTCTGCAGTTAGAGTGCAGAGGAGGACATAGGCAGCCCACATGGCCCAGCCCTACACCCATGTGCCCTGGGAAGTCAGACATAAAAACTACATCAGCTATGTACATCTTCCACTAATTCAGATCAAAACCTAAACACTCAGATGTAGAGAGATTGGTCACAGGATTTATGAACTTCCCTGGCCATACAAGAAACACCAGTTCCATAAACACGTGAATGAATTACACTTCTCCATAAACATATGTAGCCTCCTACCTTTATCTGTGATCATTCTAATAGAGGAACATTCTTCACTATATGAAAATCAGTGATAATAAGGTGCTTATTCAAAAAGCTAAGTAGATCATTAATGAACTGTTTAAATATTGCCTACCCTAGTCTTGCAGCTTTCGTAGCCTGTATTTGTACATCATGACCTCACAGGTGTTTTACATATTATAGTGAGAGGTGCATCAGAAGTGCCTGAAGTAGGCAGAAAATTCTTAAAACGAGATTTGAATATATATTACTAAGTGAGGTATGGTCTACATCTAAAATTAGGTTAACCTAGCTACATGACTTAGAGGTGTGAAAACTTCATACTCCTGAGAAACATACTTAAGCCAATCTAAGCCCCACTGTAGACAGCGCATATTTATCTGCTAAACCAGCAACTAGTCTGGCATATTTTTTCAGTTACTGATTATGACCGAATGCCCCCTTGTATTTACACCCTACACTCTTGTAATGATCTTCATACAAAATATGCCTTCTGAGGTGTAGTGCCTCGATGCAAAGAGGGTATGATGGAGCTCCACCCTGTCGGTTTATATAAAACGTGCAGGCTGTGTTGTCCGTGAGGACTTTGATGGTATTGTTGCGGATGAGCAGTAGGAAATGTTCTGCTGTCCAGATGGGCTCCCCATCCCACGAGGGAGGCATCTGTGGTGTTACAGTGGGAACTTTTTGTTGAAATGGAACCCCCAAGCAGATGTTTTCCGGTTGCATACACCATTTGACGGAGTCTTTCACTCTGTGGGGCATAGTGAGCCGTTTGGAGGGAATGCTTGTGTGATATATAGCAGGTGCAGAGCCAGGCCTACAGGCATCTCATATGGAGTCTGGCATGTTTGACTACGTAAATTGTAGCAGCCATATGCCCAAGGAGTTGTAGGCAGGCCCCGGTGGATGTTTGGGGGCTGTCTGATCACTGTTATCAACCTGGTTAGGTTGAGGAATCACTGTTGGGGTAATCTCATGTGTGCTGAGAGGCAGTCAAGATAGGCCCCTATAAACTCTAGTTGCTGGACCGGGACCAAGGTGGACTTTATTTGAAACCCTAGGTTGGTGAAGAGCGTTATAGTAGTTTGTGTGGCTTGTACTGCCATGTGCTGAGTTGGTGCTCTTATAAGGCAGTCGTCCAAGTATGGGAAGATCATTACCCCTAGCCTGCGGAGGAGAGCTGCGGTGATGGCTAGGACCCTAGAGAATACCCTTGGGGCTGTCGATAATCCGAAGGGTAGCACTTTGTATTCGTAATGTTGATGGCCTAATGTGAAGCGCAGGAATCTTCTGTGTGCTGGATGAATGGTGACATGAAAGTACGGGTCTTGTAGGTCGACGGACAAGAGCCAATCTCCTTTCTCTAATGCCGGGATTATGGTTGCCAGGGTTACCATTTTGAAGCGTTGCGTCAGTACAAACTTGTTGAATCTGCGTAAGTCCAGAATGGGTCTCCATCCGCCGTTCTTTTTCTGCATGAGAAAATAACACGAATAAAACCCTCTTCCCCTATGTTGGAGTGGTACTATTTCCATGGCTCCTAGTTGCAGGAGATGGTTTATTTCCTGCTGCAACGGAGTCTCGTGAGAGGGGTCCCTGAAGAGGGACAGGGAAGGTGGGTGAGTAGGGGGAGTAGAAATAAATGGGATAGAGTAACCCTTCTGAATGATTTCCAGCACCCATTTGTCTGCAGTGATGTTGTTCCAGACTGAGTAGTGTGATAGCAGACGGTCTCCAAAGAGACTGGAGGTCATCTGATAATCCGGCATGGGAGAAGATAGAGGTCTCGAGCCCTCGACTAATACTTTAAAATGATTCACGGGATGTTGAAGATTGAGATGTGGCGGGTTGATCCTGGTTCTGCCTGCATCTCGCTTGTGTTTGCTTGCGGCTTTGATCATATTGTCTCTGGGGTTGGGAATACGGGGCAGGACAGAATCTTTGGGTATAGAATCTGCCCTATTTTTTCTTGTTCAGGGGAATGTAAATACCCAAGATCTTCAAGGTTGTTCGTTTAAGGTATGAAGAGATGGATCTGTGCTCTCAGCAAATAGTTTTTGGCCCTCAAAGGGCAGGTCCTCAATTGTGGCTTGTACTTCCCTAGGGAATCCAGAGAGGTGGAGCCATGATGCTCAATGCATGACAACTGATGTGGCCATGGATCGGGCTGCCATGTCAGCAGAGTCGAGGGAGGCCTGCAGGGCTGTTTTGGCAATTAAGGAGCCCTCTGCAACGTTGACTTTGTATTGTTCCTTTGCTTCCTCTGGCAGTTGATCAATAAAGGATTTCAATTTGTTGAACAAGTTGTAGGTGTACTTTGCTAAGAGAGCTGAATAATTTGCTATATGAAATTGCAACGAGGCAGAATAAGATTTGCGTCCAAAGAGGTCAAGCCTTTTCCAGTCCTTGTTATAAGGTGTAGTTTTTGACTGGGGCTGTTTTCCCCTCTGGTGCACCACCTCTATGACCAGTGAACTAGGAGCCGGATGAGTGAATAGGAACTCAGCTCCTTTCACTGGTACATAGTATTTTCTGTCCAAGCATTTACAGGATGGTGGGACAGTGCCAGGTGTCTGCCATATTATCTTTGCAGGGTCCATTATGGATGAGTTAATGGGCAGAACTATCTTTGCTGACGGGGATGCCTGCAAGATGTCAGTAAGTTTGTGCTGGGTCTCTGGCAGCTCTGCTAAAGAGATGTCCAGGGATTCTGCAACTTTTTTGAATAAGTCCTGGAAGGACTTGAAGTCATCTCCTGTGGTGGGAGGTGGTGGCATAACTGTTTCGTCTGGGGATGAGGACGAAATATGGGTGGGTGGCAGTGTATCGCCTTCAGGAGCCTCTTCTGGCTCCTCTCCCTCTTCCTCCTGGGCCTCCGATGGTGAGAGAATCCCGGTTTCAGGGAGGAATGACAAGGGGTTAAAGGCTTGAGTCATCCTCATCACTGGATAGTGGGGGTGCAGATCTAACAGGAGTGCCTAGTTGGCTCAGTCCTGGCCTGACTGGGGTGCCGTTGGTGCCGAACAAGGGGGTTCCCGGCATGGAGAAGATTGCCAGGTCCGCCTGTGTGGTGAAGGGTTGCAGTCCCAGGAAGCTCAGTGCCATGGATGGCACCGTAGTATGCACTGACGGTGCCGAGGTCTTGTTAGGCTGTGTATATGCAGCAGGTGGCGCCATTACACTAGCCGGTGCCGAGGAGTTCTTAGGCACAGTCGGTGCCGAGCTAGGGAGCTTAGCTTTAGCTCATGAAGCTGAGTGAGAGCCTGGCCACATCGGTGCCTTGGCTCTTTAGATCATCTCAGTACCGGACATTCCCAGTGCTTCTTGGTCCAAGGTTCTCGGTGCCATTGGTACCGGGGCAGATTTTTCACCAGGAAACTGCTCCTTTTTAGGGGGATCTCTCTGTGGCGATGACTGCGACCAACGTTTGGTTGCTTTCCTAGGTGCAGGGTCCTTAGCCACGGTTTGGGTGGAGCTCTTGTCTGAGACTGTTGCTGGAGACCATTGGCCAAGAAGAGTCCTGGACTCTGGGTCGGAGACTGGCCTGAGGGATTTCTCCATCATTAATAATTTTAGTTGGCGTTCCCTGGCTTTCAGTGTCCTGGCAGATAATTTCTTGCAGTGTGGACACTTCTGTGGTATGTGGGTTTTCCCAAGACAGCGGATGCACTGAGTGTGACCATCCGATGCAGGTCAGGCAGCGTTTAAAGCCGGGAGAGCCAGGCATGCCTGAGGAGGTTCAGGGCTATAGAAAAACGGCCATTGTTCAGCCATCGTTGTCGGAGACCTGCCGGTGGCGGGGGGAAGCAAATGAAATATTTTTTTAAGTGGGTAAGTAGGAACGGGGACGGAGGAAAACCGACAAAAGGGATAAAGAAAAGTGGGAATGTAAACAATTTACGAAATAGACGGGGGTGCTGCTGTCGCTCCGACTCAAGCCAAAGGCAGTAGAGAAGGAACTGAGGGACGGTTGGCTGCGCATGCTAAGTAGCCACTCACTCGAAGCAGTGTGAGACGGCCGCCGCACGTGCGTGGCCAACCGGGGCACTGCTACTACAAATCTCCGATTACAACCGCAGGGCTCCAAGACACCCACAGTGGAGCAGTCACAGGGACACTCCTCGAAAAAGAAGGTAAAGATTTTAGTCTTTTTCAACAGGATTCAACTGCACAATGATGTTCTCATAATAGAGACTTAGTTATTTTCTAACACCAAATGGTCAGTCACAACAGACATCCTGTAGGAAAGAAAACAAAATTTATCAGTGTTGCCCTATAATAACCTCTCTGGCAGAGGGGTGGATCATACCAGTAATTGAGAAAATATGCCAGTCTGAGCAGCTAAATATGTAATATACACTGGCAAACATTACAGAGAATCCCCTCCTTATGCCATATTAAAGGATTCTGGATAAATTAATCCATTCTATGCTATTCATTTGCATTCATTTGAAACTATGCACTACAGCAGCATCTCCTTTTTACTTCAAGTACACCTCTACCCCGATATAACGCAACCCGATATAACACAAATTCGGATATAACGCGGTAAAGCAGCGCTCCGGGAGGGGCGGGGCTGGGCACTCCGGTGGATCAAAGCAAGTTCGATAGAACGCAGTTTCACCTATAACGCGGCAAGATTTTTTGGCTCCCGAGGACAGCATTATATCGGGGTAGAGGTGTATCTTGACAAATTATGATGCAAACTTTTTTTGCTTAGATGTCCAATTTTTCCCCCTATTGTTTTGCAGCTACTACACACTGACTAATGCATACTTTATTAATGACTAGTTTAAAGTCAGAGAGGAAAGAGTTGAAAGTGTTAGACACAGTTTACTGTCTTAAATGAGATATCTGGTTGTCTGAAATATCCATTTGTCTGTCTAGGATTCAATTTACCACTGGGGAAAAATGCTTTGTCACCATTTTTTTTTATAAATTTACCCTTTTACATATGAACACACACACACACACAATCAAGGAAACCATCAATCTTGCATTTGCATTTTTTACTTCCTGCCCTCTCAGATAGCCATCAGTGTGATAGTGAAATGACTGTTTGATTTTTTTGCCTTTGTTTTTTAAAAAAAACAGTTAGAGGCTTGTCTTTAAAATTTCCATATTTCCTACACAAGCCACTTTTTCAAATTAAACACAAGGTTCTCCAGTAACAGTAGCCAGAAGCCACAACTCTATCAAGAGGAGTTATGTAGAAATTAAATATGTTAGGTCTTTATTCTCCAAAAGAGAAACCTTCATAAGCAATGGTTAAAGAAGCCTGAAGTGTTGTTTGGGGCCTACAGATTGGGTATTTGACTATCCAAGCTACTTAACTGATGTGAAATACAAAACATCCCCTTCTCCCTACACTCAGAGCGTTCATATCACAGTGGCCTTCCATCTGCCTGAAGGATGAGAGATTTCTCTAGGGTCCATAACTCTTTATATCCCTTCTGTTAGTCAAGAAGAGGACCGTGGGTGTTAAAGAAAAGTATTTTTTTTTTCTTCCCTTCAGTGAGATCAGCACTGTGACACACAGGCCCATTGGTGCCAATGGGCGAGGGTTCACCCTTCTTTACAAGCAACTCCTGCCTCAGGCCTGATACACCATTACACTGAATACACCACTTTCATGGTATTTATCCATCAAGGGTAGCACATGATGTCTATACTGAAAACTTGTAACTTATCACTACTCATAATCGTGAGGTGTGTATGGTAATATTTAAGGAATAATGTAACTACTTCAAGACCATAAGGCATAGTTTTTAAAGTACAAGTCAGTCCCCAGGGAATCATATATCTGGGTGACAGCCCCGTCAAGCAGGAGGGCGTTGTCACCACTCTCTGACTAGCTAATTAGGTAATACATTGCACAACTGTCCACCATAGCAACAACACAGAAAAGTCAGTGGAAAACTATCAAAGATAAACTATAAACACTGAAACCACTTTTGAGTTTAAAAGGAACATAGACAGGGCATACTAAAAGACTGATTCAGTATATTACAAGGTGGAGAAAGACAATCTGGAGCCAATCACTGAAGAGACATTTTGTTGAGCAGGGGATGTTGTTGTTCATGAAAAATTGGATCCTGGTACCTGGAAAGCCAGCCAGATCTGCAACAAACTGCACTTTGCGGGGTGGAGAGAACCTATTTTATTAGACAGGAAAAGTAACTATTAAGTGTAGGCCTTCATTTGCATTTTGTTTTGTATTGTAACCATTTGTTTCTAGTGGAACCTTTATTCTTTCTTAAATAAAACCGGTTTTATTATAAGTGCTCACAAATGCTGTGTGTTGCACAGGAGTGGTGATTTAAGGTAAAACTGGGGTACTGTTCCTTTGAGACCAGAGGGTCTGGGATTTCTGTGAGTAGCCAGTGTCAGGGGCTAGCTATCACAGGGAATGCTTCAAAGGAGACTATGGTGCACCTCTGGTTAATCTGAAAGACAAAGACAGGGCTGCCATAGTCCAGAGGAGGGTGCTTGAGTGGTTGTAAGGCTGGTGGTGTTATGGAGCTAACATCCAGCTACCAGAGGCAAGACTCCCTCTTGCTAGAGGCAGGGTGTAATGAGGTGACTCTCAGTGTTAGGGACCCAGAAAACCGTCATAAGCCCCCTAATGTAGATCTGTCTTATGTTGCAACTAGGCAAGCTAAGGAACAGTTTATATTCAGTTACAAGGAATACTGATACTGCTGGGAGGGACGGAGTACTGAAGGGTGATTGGATGTTGTAATGTCATTTCAGGAGTAGTGTTTCCTGGAAATGTGTCATTTGAGATGAAAACTCCAAGTACCTCCAAGCACACGCTCTCTCTACTTTTCACTTTCACCACAGTATAGATCACTAATTTGGTGCAGGAAGACAATTTGATGGCCACCAGAGATGACGAACTTTGGAAGTGAGCCTATCAGAAACGTGTGCAAGCACACACTGTTTACTTGTAGAAAGAGAAACGATTAGAGGTTACATTTATAGTCTATGTATGGGACTGCAGATTCACTCAGGAATACAGCATGGTTGGGGAGGCTTTAGCCTCAACCAAGGTGTATTATTCACTCTTGAATCTTCTTCAATATTCTCATAAAAGTCACTGATACTAAAGTTTTTTATCTGAATTGTAACCATTATGAACATCTGCAATTGCAATTATTAAGACTCAACATAAACCAACCATTTTGGCATTAAATATTGGATAGGGAGAAAAAAAATAGAACTGGCTGCCCTTCAGCTAAGGGTCCAAAGATTACAATAGGTTTCCCCTTCCATTTAGAGTAAAACCTGTGGTAATAGAGACAAAATGATGACTTTAGGGTAATGGTACGTGAAGATAGCGTCAACGTATCACAAGCCATAAAGACTGTTGAAGCCAAAGATACTGTGACATTTGGGAAAATACCTGTAAGTGGTACTTTCATGAACAGTGGAGAGTGTCAGAAATACTTGGTCTGATTTACCCTGGAAAGTTCCCTCTTTTTAAAGAGCTATGTCCAGGCATGAAATTTTTGCAGTTCCATTTCAATCCAAACATACTTCTCACACGTCAGTTTACCATTCCTAATGCCTCATCACTTCCTCCTCTTCTCTCTCATGTCTACAGATTCGTCCCCTTTTGCAAACAGAGACTGCAAGTAAAGACTGATATATTTTGCAAATACTAATCTGCTAAAAAGTCTCCTTAGTTTGCTGCTGTGATGCACAGAGTAAAATTGCTATAGGCGGCAGCAATTTGGGGGGGTGGGGGCAGGAAGACTAGGATGCAGACGTACTCAAGAAGCTATAGTGGAACCAGAAAATGTTTCTACCACCTTCAAAAATGATCATATTTCCCATTACAGCTCCAGTCAAGCCATAACTACTCCTGAGGTGAGAAAGTTAAACATGTGTGTAGGATTTCAATAAAATTTATAAATAATAAAGTGCCACTGGCTATTGCCAGTATTGTTACTTATTAGCAGCAGAAGTCAGAAGAATAATGAGCCAATTATGCCAGAAGATATTTAATGAAGTGCATGTAACCATACTGCAACTGACCTTTCAGTAGCTGAGCCAAATGGCTGTTTGAGTCAACATTTAAAAAAAAAAAAAAAAAAAAAAAACACACTTTTTAAAATACCAGCACACATAAACAAACCTTTCAATCATCAAAATATTTTCTTAGATTACTGCAATAATGTGAGCTCCATCAGCAACTTACTGGCAATCAAAGTACCTGCAATTGTATAACATGTTCTGCTCTATTTTCAAATTCAATAGATTGACCTTTTCACTGGAAGTCAAACAAAACAGTTTGCAGCACATTACACTGGCGTTTTTAGATGGGAGATTTTTAACTGAACTATATACTGTGTGTACCCTCAGATATCCAAGTCACATAGCATGTAATACCAGTATCAAACCTGCAAAAACAATCTTAACTGATAACAAACGTACTCCTGTGGCTTGTCTACACTAAGGGGTTACAGCAGCACAGTTATGGCCGTAGTGTAGGCACTATGAGGAAGTTACTACAGCAACTGAATGGGTTATTCCATTGCTGTAGTATCTCTCCCCCCCCCCCCCCCACGTGCTAGTAAGTAGGTCATCAGAAGAATGCTTGTCAACCTAGCTGTGTCTTTGTCAGGGATTTAAGTCAGTGCAACTACAGTGCTCAGGGATATGGGTTTTTCATACCCTTGAGCATGGTAGCTATGTCGATCTAAGTTTTAAGTGTAGACCAGGCCTCAGATTAAATTAGTACTATGCAATATGTTGCTTTTACAACACCTAGACTGAGTTTTAGCAATGATATTTAATTTAAACTTTTGTGGAGACAATTGTGAGATGAGTTTACAGAATCCTATATATGTGTATAAGGATTCAATTTAGCTTTCTTAAATGAAAGGCATCAGGCAATTAGATGCCAAAAAACCCAAAAACTTTAGGTTGCTAAACCCCCTAAGCAGCATGACAACACCCTAACAAGATATGAGAACTTCCTTCAACAGCACATGAAGTTCTGGGGTAACTATACAGCCACTCTACCCCTTTCTGCTCCTGCTTCCCCCCATGCATGAGATTAAGTGGGAGACTAGAATAATTACTAGAGAAAGAAGGGAAGAATTTTAAGTAAAAATCTGAAGTATTGAGAGAGCAAGGTCTGGAAGGGTTTGAAGCCTCACTGTAATGTTTATGTAGGCCAAAAACATAAAGAGCCTGCTTGTTCAGGACAAAAGAAAAAAATCCTAGGCGGAGGCAGATCTTGTACTGGTATAACCAAATGTTTTGCTAGAGGACTAGATAATTCAGTGGCTGAGTAGCTACTTAAGGCAACAGACCCTCTTTAATAGGATATAGAAGGAGTTAGATTAACCCTTTTTAATAAACCTTTTATGTAACATGGCACTATGCGATAAAGCAGCCTTGGATTATATAGCATTGAGGGGAGTGACAAGAGGGAGCAGACACTGTTTGTTTTGAGAGCTCTTTTCCTCTGGGGAAGAAAAGGATTTTTTGCTGCCAGAAGTGTTAATTACCCTCAGACTTCCTTTAAGAAGCTCTACTCATAAGAGGTACTCCTTTAAAGCCTAGTTAGAGATGAAGGTTAGAGAGCTGGCTCTATCTGGGGGGAGACTGCAAAGCCCTCAGTGAGCTCGGACAGGGCTTGTGATCTTGTTATAATTTTATTTGCAAACTTGGAATCTGGGAAGGCTTTTGATTATTTGCACAGGAAGGACTAGGTGTTGAAAAATTATTTCATCAGTGCAGTGTTTGAATCCAGATTAAGAAGTGAACACAAATCACAGGTAGGTTTGGTTTTGTTTTTAAAATAGTCCCATATTTGTTTGTGATCCCTTGGCATGTGTAATTATCTTTTGGGTAGGCTCAGGGTTTGTTTGTGCTGCTAGGTGCATTCACCACCAAAAAATTCCAATTCTTAACTCTTTGGACTAAAACTTGCAGCTTATTCACAATGCTCCAGTAAGTCCCACTTCATAAAAGGAAACTAAACTGGTCAGCCACACTGCAGTAAAATTACTAAAAGCATGTCAAGCAACAAGAGAGAACTATGCAGAACTACAGTTATGGCCCACATGAGGAAGCTTTGAAGTATTAGAGTTCGATATTGAAACGGTTATACAGTTTCTCTTCTGTGACTTGGACAGAAGCCTAATGTACTATAGGAAAAAGTGTGTGGATGTTGTCCTTATACACCAAATGGAGGTACCAGGTGCAGCTGTGCAGGCAGACTGTTCCTCCACTCTTTCCTGAGTAGGTCTGCTACAAACACAAACTTGAATAAGCTTAGTTCCATCTTCCAGCTGTTCCTCTTCCCCGTGTAAATAACGCCAGCCCCCCCCCACCTCCCAAGCTATAGCTCTTAAAAATGCAAAAACTATTTACATGCTTGTGAAATAAACACATCTAACCCATTTACAGTGGAAATGAAAGAGCTCTTTCTGGATTAAAACAAAAACATACATATATACAGATTCCAGGGGCTGGAATTAAAAGCATAGACAATTAACCATCTGACAAATAGATTCAGGTTAATAGTAACAGGACAAAGACATTGTTAGTACAGCATCAATGTAAGAAGACAGTATGTAGAGGACTAGGACATACACCTCTACCCCGATATAACGCTGTCCTCGGAAGCCAAAAAATCTTACTGCGTTATAGGTGAAACTGCGTTACATCGAACTTGCTTTGATCCACCGGAGCGTGCAGCGCCCCCCCCCCCCCGAGCGCTGCTTTACCGCGTTATATCCGAATTCATGTTCTATCGGATCGCATTATATCGGGGTAGAGGTCTAATTAAATTCATAATAGCAAAGCCAGTTATGTATAGGACTGCAAGAACCATACTTGAAAAGTAATGTACAAAATGATCAACTAATTTCTGATTTGGCTCCTGGGAACAGTTTCTGAGTAGGGACTGAGGACCCACGGATCTATCCACACAAAAAATGAAGAGTCTAGGTGACTTCCTAAATTGCTTGGTCCTATATAAGTAGAAGGCCAATGCCCTTCTAACATCCAGGGTATGAAAACAGGATTTCCTGTGCAGCTTCGGGAAAAACCTTGTTATATGAATGGATTGATTAAGGTGGAACTCAGATAGAACCTTAGGTAAGAATTTAGGTGTGGACGTACCGACACCTTGTCCTTAAAGAAACCTGTAAAAGGGGGATCTGCCATCAAGGCTCCAGTCTCCTTGACCCTACAGGCCCACATGAGAGCTACTAAAAAGGCAATCTTTGCAGATAAATGCAACAGAACAGGTCTCATAAAGTAATTGAGTACCAGATTGAAGTCCCATGTTAGGGTAGGGTTTCCCCAAACCCTTAGTAAACCTAGACAATACCAGATGAGCACATATGGAGAATCCTTCTACCAGGGGATGAAAAGCTGACATTGCAGGCAAATGGACCTTAATTGAACTACTTGATAACCCTGATTTCCTTAGAATCAACAGATAATCCAGGATGACAAAGTGGCACCGAACCAGGAAGAAAGGAGGCAGCAACGACACCACCAATGGAAGAATCTCTTTCATTTCTGCAGATAAGTAGTGCAGGTTGATCTCTTTCTACTATTCAGTAATACGGAGCTGTTGTACTTCCATAGAGTTGGAGGTTTCTAATCCCGTGAGCCATCGAGGAGCCACGCCCTGAGGTGGAGAACTGCTAGGTTGGGATGAAGCACATGATCCACATCCTGTGACAGGAGGTGAGGAACGGTCAGGAGCTTGAACGATGGTTGGACACGGAGGTGAGGCAAGTAAGGGTACAAAGCTTGTCTTGGCCATGTTGGCACTCTAAGGATAACTCTGGCTCTATCCTATCTGATCTTGTTCATTGCCCTAAGAACAGATCCTTCTTCCAACATGGAAGAAAGGCATCTCCCAAGGTGTGCCATTCCAGACTCCTCCTTGAGCAGAAAACAGGACACTTCCTGTTCCTGGAGGTGGCAAAGAGATCCACCTCTGGCAGTCCCCATTTTAGGAGTATGCTATGGAAACTTTGCTGTCTAGCATTCATAATTCTGTGAGAACTACCTGCTGAGGACATCTGCTGTGGTTTTTTGAATACCTGGAAAGGTAGACTGCAGAAATGCACCAATTCCATAGTTTCATGGCTTCGGTGCAGAGAGAGGGGTATCTTGCTCATCCCTGCTTGTTGATATAGACTATGCAAGATACTTTGTCCATCATGACCCTAACTGATTTGCCCCAGATTAGGGCTAGGAAATAAAGGCATACATTCCTCACAGCCCTGAACTCCAACAAATTGATGTGGAGACTGATTTCCTGAGTAGTCCATCTGCCCTGAGTTGTGAGGGTATTGAGGAGGAGTCCCTATCCCAGCAGCAATAAATCTGTTGATAAAGTCACTGATGGGGGTGGGAGACAGAAGGGAACACCTATACAGATGCTGAGTTGATCCTTCATCCAGTCCAAGAAGTTTCTCAGTTGCAGAGGAGTAGTCACCTGTCTGTCCAAGGTGTGTCTGACTAGAGAATAGGCCATTCTGAGCCAACCCTGGAAGCAGCAGAGACATAGCCTTGCATGATCAGTCACAAAGGTGCAAGCTGCCCCATGACCCATGAGCTGAAGACAGTTCCTTATTGTAGTTCGAGGGCTTCCCTAAATTTCCTGTACCAGACCTGACAAGAAGTAGGCTCTGTCAGTGAACCCCTATAAACTGTATCTTCTGTACAGGGCTTAATGTGGACTTTTTTTACATTCAGCTTCAGATGCAACTCCTGGAACAGACGAAGGGCTGCCTGGGTGGAAGACAGCACTGCTTCATAGGAACAGCCCTCGAGTAGCCAGTCGTCAAGATATGGGAAAACTAGGATTCCTTCTTGTTGGAGGTAAGCAGCCATTAATGCCAGAACTTTTGAGAACATCCCTGCGGCCAAAGAAAGGTTGAAGGGAAGCACTTACTACTAGAAATTATCCTGGCCAATAGCAAAGCATAGGTATTTTCTGTCTGATGAGTATATCATTATATGGAATTGGGCATCCTGCAGGTGAAGGGCCGAAAACCAATCCCTTTTCTCTAGTGAAGGAATTATAGCTGGGTCACCATCCTGAACTTTTGAGACTTTACAAACTTCTTTAGAAGTCTTAGATCTAAGATTGTGCCAAAGAAGGTTGGAGACCAAAGAAATACTGTTCAAAACAATTAACACTCAGCAATTGTTTACTTGTACAATACACCGTTCTTTTGCTTTGTATTTTTGAACCCCACATACCCGCTACTGACAAATCAAGAATGCAAGCAGTGGATTTCTTTTCCTTCCATATTAACCAAAAAGAGTTACAAATATGCTCTTAGGGACAGATCCTCAACTAGTGTAAATCTACACTCCAGCTCTACTGAAGTCAATGCAGCTATAACAATTTAGCTAAGAATTTGGCCCATTCATTTTCCTTTCACTGAAAAGCAATGGCATTCAGTGTAAAACTACACTGACCATTTGTAAATACAGTACCATGCAATTTCTAAGTCTTTCAAGCTGTTCCTTTCTCTCAAATAGTTTCCCCGGAAGAATGCTTTGAGGCAGCCTATTTGCATTACTTCCCCATTAGGAGTTGGGAGGAGCAGCTTCAGGAAGCAGGCAAAGGAAGAGAAATGCAGATACCCCCATAAATTGCAACATTACTCAGAAATCTAGAAGAGCTCACTATAAGGTGTTACAGTGATAAACCTTTTGGTCTATTTTACTTTGTGTTACATGTAATCTAACTTTGGAAAGATCGAATGAGAAAAGGTATTTTCCTTCTCTGTAGCTGTGCAAGTTAATACAACATGGCCCTTACTCATATGCATGTTTTCTATATGATGATGACCATATATAATCAAATTAACAAAATGCAAGTGCTTTTAAAAAATACATCAAGAAGATCAATTCCTAATAAGTTTTGGCTGTTGCATCAGTTTAATCAAGAAGAGAGAACTCACTATTAGTTGACAGGTTTCAGAGTGGCAGCCGTGTTAGTCTGTATCAGCAAAAAGAACGAGGAGTACTTGTGGCACCTTAGTCTAAAATCTACTAGAGAAGCTTACAGGGTTGAGGGCTAAGGTGTAGTCAACTAATAGTGAAAAGAACGAGGAGTACTTGTGGCACCTTGGAGACTAACAAATTTATTTGAGCATAAACTTTCGTGG
>NW_020664482.1:17408678-17435876 GCF_002925995.2 Terrapene triunguis
CCACGAAAGTTTATGCTCAAATAAATTTGTTAGTCTCCAAGGTGCCACAAGTACTCCTCGTTCTTTTCACTATTAGTTGACTACACCTTAGCCCTCAACCCTGTAAGCTTCTCTAGTAGATTTTAGACTATCTATGGATCACCCTGTCTTGAAGGCAATGCCTCATTTGCACAATACATGCTATGTTGACATTAGACGCAATGCAGCAATACATAAAGCTTAAATACAAATACTTCCTTGACTTTAAGGTGCACCATCTACTTAAAGACATGACTGTATAAAAAGTGCAAAGCACTCTCAACTCTCCTTGACTTCAATGGATGCTGAGGAGCTCAGCTCTATGGATTAGATTCTACAGCAAAGAACATTTCAAATGGTACTACTTTAATGCACACTAGGGAGCTTTTTGTGGGTGCCAACAGGGTCCACACAGGCTAGTCACTGTGCAACACCCTAGTGTGCCCTAGAACTTACACCTCTCTAGTGCAGACTAATGCACAGTGTAGACAGGTCCTCACAATGTACTGGATTAATGTGCCCTGGAAGACGTGTGAAATAAAATACCATCTTCCTGGGGGATCTATTTGATATTATAGTGAGTCTTCTCTATCTGTGACTCTTATTATCCCCTCTGAAAAGAATTTTATAGCAAGAATACCTGAAATGAATAGGTTGTTATCCATTAAAAAATGAACAGCAAAATAACCATTGTCATCACTTAGCATAAATGAAAACAGTAATACAGCCGAATTGGCAGTGACAAATTCAGAGTTCAATGATCTTCTATTCATAAGACTTGTACACAGTCCAAAGTCTTGGGAAGAAAAGTCTGCTGAATACATTTTGTTACAATATCTAATATTTTTAATTAGTAGTGACATAAATGCATACTTTATAGTCCACATGCGTAATTATAAAAGACAACACTTTGTTGTGCTTCAAATTTCTTTGGAACATTAGTTAAGCCACCATATTTTTTTAGGGAAGGAGTTAAAACTATGTCTAATACTGAAAATAGCAACTGTAAAACTCTCCGTACGCATTTACATACATGTCTTATTATAATCAAACTGTTTATATAATGGTAGGACCCAGAGGCTTCAATCACAATGGCGATCCATTGGGCAAGAGACTGTACAAATACATATGGAGAAAATTCCCACCCTGATAAGCTTGTATAATATTTAAAATTTTACTCATTGGGATGGCTTCAGACTACATAGGGACATCAGATCTATCTATTTTAGGTACTTATGTGGTCCCCATTACAATATTATGTGAGCACCATACAATCTTTAACGTACTCATCCTCACAATACTCATGTGCAGTTGGGAAGTATTATCATCGCCATTTTACAGATAGGGAACTAAGGCACAAAGAGACTAAGTCACTTGGCTAAGGACACACAATAAGTCTCTGACAAAGCAGGGAACTGATCCCAGGTCTTCCAAGTCCCACTCTGATGCCTGGACCATCCTTCCTTTTTTAGAGAGTTATGCAGAATCTTATTCCATCATGTCTTTTAAGTTTAGGTGTATAAAAGCCATATGCAAAAGTTCTCTCACAGGCACTGAGGATAACCAAGTCTGAGAGGAGACTAACTCCCTGCACAAGTATATATAAGGGTATATCTACACGATAGCATGGAGTGTCTCCCCCAGTCTAGGGAGACAGACTCTCACTAATTCTAGCTGAGCTAGTGTGCTAAAAATAGCAGTGTGGATGGTGTGGCACTGATAGAGGCTAGGGCTAGCCACCAGAACTCAGATCCACAGGATCAGGTGGGTTTGAGAGCCACAATATCCATACTGCTACTTTTAGCACACTAGCTCAAGCTGAGATAGTGTAAGTGTGTACCCAGGCTGGGAGGCATACTCCAAGCTGCAGTGTAGGAATACCCTTAGAGGTTCTATGTTATCTACAGTTTATTTAGCTCTGTAGAGGTACACAATGATATACAGAAGGGAAATTAAGCAAACAAATAAGATTCCCTGTCCAGATGAACATACAGTTCAAAACTACGAAGTGACAGAATACAAACAAAACAAAGATCAGTCTGAGTGGAGAGGGGTTGTAAGCTTAATATAACAAGAACAGCATGCTCCTGAAGTTATATGAGCAGAAGAAAGGCTAATTGGATTACCTAATTTTAAGGGCACGTCTTCATTGCAGAGTTTACACAAGTATCTATGCTCAAATTATTCTTCTCAAGTTAGCGTAGCTCACGGGAGCTTTCAGTGTGTCCACCAACATTCACTGCATCCACAGTGGTGTTGCACTTCTCAGGGTACATCCCATAGTTCTTAGTATTGCAGTAAGCTGAGCCATTCTATGATTCTTTTCCAATAAATGGTGGGAGAACTTGTCTGTCCTTTTTGGGCACACCGGGGAACTGTGGGAAGGCCCTGGAGGACTAGTAGCACTCAAGCAGTGCTAGCCTGCGACCTTGCTACAAAGTAGTCATATTAGCAGCTGATGAGTTGTACTCACTCAAATTTAGTTCCATTACCCTCCCCCCCCTTTAAGCCAGCCAACTTGAGTTAGAAGCTCCACCACACTTGAATTAAGGGGTTTTGTGCGTGGATGGGACTCCAGTTAGATGCAACAGTTAAGTTACAATTCAAGTTAACTTTGCAGTGAAGACAAGCCCTAAAACAGCCACTTCTGGCCATTCTAGGAAGCGGGGTGACTGATAAGTATGGCTGACTAAAATGTGTGTGCCACCTATTACCATAGATTAGTTGGCTGCCATTACACCATCTAAGTGAATTAACCAAAATAAAAAAGCACTATAGCGTGACTGTACATCCTGCATCCTTCTGGAAAAAGACTCCCCCACTCAAACTTCCTTTCCTCCAAGCTATCCTTAAAAAATAGAAGTCCTCAAGATAAATGACTGTATAAACAACCAAACATGCAATGGAAACTTGTTCATGTATTTATTCCAGCCCTACTGTACCCTCAGTAATTAGCTTATAAAAAAAACCATTTATATCTTGCATAGTCATCCGAGACAAAAATAAGTTACTTTCTCTAAACTGACAAATGCCATTAACGTTAACCAGCAAAACATACTAATGTTGCATAATATTCAATTATTTGGCTCGAGCTCATATCCCTGTTTAATATTTGAATAAAATATTAACTCAATTTTAAAATAACATGATAGGGTATTTCTAACCTACCAGAAATACATTCAGAAGCTTGTGAATATTTTTATTTAATAATGCCTTCTAGAGCTCACTCATTCAAGAATTCTTCCTCTAGTTTTAGGAGAGGTGAGGTATTCCCACAAGTAGAATGAGAATTATCCCAAGAACAGATCCTTAGCTGGGGTAAATAATCATAGCTCCCAATAAATATAGCCCAATAATGAAATATTCTACTAGCTGTCAACACATTATGTAGGTAGGTAGTTAGTTATACATGGATACTTGCCTGGAAGGTACTTGAACAATGGATGCATTAAGAAACCCTTACCTAGATCAGGTCTCATTCATTTTTTGGATTATTTTCTGATGGGTAATTTAGGCCCAAACTATCCATCAGTGTAGAGAAGTGTTAATTTAAATATGCAAAAATGCTTTCATAGAACTACTGTAATACTAAAATAACTTCAAAATTCAAATGAAACAATTTTTTCTAAATGTAAGCCTTCTCCTCAATTATTTTCAACCCAATTGCAGCTTTATTTTACTTCATTAAAGACAGAAAGTCAAACTCATTAGTCTAAATCTCTTGTTTGAGATGGGTGGCAGTGTTGCCTACTACTGATTTTCATTATAAGTCTCATGATAATTGGTAGGGTTTGTATGTTTTTGATCACATGAGAATGTGAGCTTTTGATTTTTTTAAAAAGTAAGATTCTAGGCATCATGGTTGTGGAGAAAAGCTTGACAACATGAACCTTAAAAGGTCCCCAAATCAGAAGGCAAATTTAAAAGGATCTAAAGTGTATTATTTTTAAAAATCTCATGATTTTTAAGACAGTCTCATGATCATTGTGGCCTGAATCATGATTTTTGAGTACTTAGAATTGGCAGTGATGGAAATGTAAGACACAATATTAACGGTCAAAAGTAAATTAGGTTATTAAAACCTAAATATTAATCTAAGATGGTAGCAAGAGTATAGGTGAGGACTTTAACATGACAGTGTTCTTTAAAAATCTTTAGTGATTGTGGCAGCCAAATCACTTGATCTGTAGTGTTTCTCAGCTTGGACCCAATCTTGTCATGCTATTAACCTTTACTTAAAGAGCCTTGTCTGAAGACTTCATGAGTAAGGTGACAACCAAAAAAGATAACTAATGCATCATGGTTCATAAACTGATCTACAATATTTTCCTCAAAGCAACAACTGGTAAAAAGAATTACTACAGAACTTGGACTTCGTACATTATCCAGAAAAATTAATCCCCTGTGCCCCCAAAATTGGCTTATTTAAGTGTCATTACCTCGTATGCAGTAAGTACACGTCTATGCTTTTTATCGGCTTGAAAAACAACCGCCAAAAACCACACTGCAAAGATTTTACAATTCTATAAAATTCAGCTTGTATTTCAAAGAGGAAAACGCCACTCTCTTGCTCTGCATTTAGCATATGTTCTTGCCATGACGTGCAACAGAAAATATGCAACCTTGGCTGGTGCTAAGCAATGAATCACATTTTCCTTAGGGGACAGGGAGGTTGTCTGTGTGGTGCATCAGGCCACTTCCTGAGCCCAGCCTTCTCTGCAACCAGGAAAGGGGCGTGTCCGGGAGGAGCTATCACCGCTGAGGCCACAAATTGGATGCTTTGCATCCGGCCCCTGGGAGCTTGGGGGGAATGCAGCTGATGCAGGGCAACTACAGCCAGCAACTTGCTCTGCCTGCACCGAGTGCCGGGGTAGGAAACAGGAGGCGATCCTGCTGGGCAAGTGCCACGCTCCAGACACCTGCTCAGCATTCAGCACCCCTGGAGAGCACGTGTAAGTGGGGAGATGATTGTTCCGGGCACGTCACAGAAAACAAAGCCAGACCCAGTCCCTGCCCCCGGGATTTTACCGTGTCCGTATTACAGGTGATGCAGCCCCAGGGCACAGTGAAACGGAAGGGAGGCAGGGCTGGGGAGCAGGCCGAGGATTGCGGCTCCTAGCAGGCAGTGGGCATCCAGCAGACAGTGCGAGTGGGACGGAGACGCTGGAGAGGCGTTACCCTGCGCGCCACGATGCCGCGCCGTGCCCTCCGCCCGCATCCCGCAGGGCGGGCAGAGCCCGGGCGGCATCTCCCCGCCAGCTCCGGTCAGGTGCGACAGCGCCCAGCCCCGGGGCAGCCCGCCCTCAGGAAGGAGCTGTCCCCGCCAGGCCGCGCCCGGCCAGCGTCAGAGTCGCGTCCCCACCCCCATGTGCAGCAGGGGGAATCCCCCACCCGCCGCGCTCCTAGCCCGAGGCCCGCATGGGATTCCCCCGCCTCCGGTGAAGGGCCGTTGGCGCGGGGAGGAGGGGCGCACTCACCCGCTCGTGGCGCGGAGCCCAGGCTCAGGCTGCAGCGAGTGAACCCGGCTGCCGGCTCCTCCCGCTGTTTAAAATGGCTGAGAGCGCGGGGGGAAGTAAGGGGGTGAGGGAGGAGGGGCGCGTGCCCTGTTGGCCAATCCCCCTCGCTGACGCCATCGAGAGCGGGAGGGGGCGGCTGTGACAGGAGGGGTGTGCGGGGGCGGGCAGGGGATGCCGGAGTAGCAGGGGATGAGGGGGAGGAGCAGGGGATGAGGTGTTGAGGGGAAGGAGGAGCAGGGGATGAGGGGGAGGAGCAGGGGATGAGGTGTTGAGGGGAGGGAGGAGCAGGGGGATGAAGAAGGAGATGAGGTGTTGGGGGAACGGGGAGGGAGGAGCAGGGGATGAGATGTGGGGGGAGCAGGGGGGAGGAAGAAGGAGATGAGGTGTTGGGGGAACGGAGGGGAGGGAGGAGCAGGGGATGAGCTGTTGAGGGGAGAGAGGAGTAGGGGATGAGGTGTTGAGGGAATGAAGGGGAGGGAGGAGCAGGAGTGAAGTGGGGGGAGCAGGAGTGACGAAGGAGCAGGGGATGAGGTGCTGAGGGAACAGGGGGACGAAGGAGGGGGAGCGGATGGTGAGGAAGAGAAGCAGGGAATGAGGAGGAAGAAGCATTAATGGGGGAATGAGAAGTGAACAGAGGGCAAGAAGGAGCAGAGGAATGCATGTGGGGGGGTAATCAGAGATATGTGGGGAGTAACAAGAGAAAGTGAATTTAAGAGACTCCATCAGAGAATGACTAAGGCAGGTCTCATTGTCATTGCTTCCTAACCTGCCTGAGGAGTCCCCCCAAAATGTGACAGTGACCCCACCCCCCATTGAGGGGACACATGACACGAGTAGCTGAACAGGCTGTTTGAAATCATACAGGATTTCTTTCTTTATTAAACATCAGACTTTCAGGGCATCATATTTAATTATTTGTTAAATGCCATCTGTTACAGTTTAGAGCAACTGCACCTGTCTCCCCCTCCGTGGTCCACCAAGGGTACCCACTTTTAGGCTTCCAGCTCCCAGCCATCACCTCTCTTGGGCCAGAGACCTACATCTCCCCCCTCCTGACCAGGTTTTTTCCAGGCAGCACAGCTCCCTGCCTGCACTGTGATATCCCCAACAAGCAAGACTGCCTAAACAGGCCAGCATCTGCGCTTTACTTTCTGTCCAAAGGCTATGAACAGCTGTAATTGACAACAGTTACAAGTTACCACACAGCTATTTCTAAACAAGCACATTTGTTCTTAAGGTGAAAACATAGAGAAAGTGTATTAAAAACAATAAAAGAACCTACATGCATGCTAATAAACTTACCACAGATCACTCCTACTCCAGATGTGGGCTATGTCTACACTATGGACTTTACAGCGGCACAGCCAACGAGCAGCGGTAGCTACATCATGCTGTCCACACTGGTGCTTTTGTTGGTGAAACTTTTGTCGGTTAGGGGAGTGGTTTTTTTCAAAACTTTTACCAACAAAAGTGCTAGTGTAGACGTAGTGTGGGGCTCTGGTAGGTGTCAGTCCTTCAAAATCCACAACTGGGTTTTCCCTGGGGTTACGAGTTCATGACATGTTCTGGTGGAACCAGAACCCCCTCTAATAAGTTAGTCTTTCCTTTGTACAGTTTGGGCCTTTGATCTTGAGACTCTAAGAACAGCTAATCAGCAGATAATGGTCCTCTGCTCTGGACAAAGCTTCAAAACACTGGGTTTTTGCATAAGCAGAAGTGGGGAATTTGCAATTGCACTCACCTCCCCCTAGAGATTCCCCAGGCAAACCACTTGACACTCTTTATCCCAAATGTCCATTCTTGCCTGGTACATTGTTCTATATAGTCCTTTGAAGTTCATAATACTTCACAAGATTAATATCCCATCTTCCACCTAGAGAGGTTACATACAATCCCAGCACACAGAAATACATAAACTTTGCATTTAATATGATGGACTCTAAAGATACTTAAATACTTAAAGTTAATTTAATAAGATTTTTTCAAGGATATTGCAGGAAACTGCCATATTTGTTACACCAACAACATGCTCAGATGTTCCCAGGACACAAATCTAAAGGTTTCCTATCCCAGAGAGCTTTCAATCTAAGAACGGAAAAGGAAGAGGCATTAGGAGATCCAGATGGCAGAACTAACTTAGACATACAGATTCAGATCTATTTAAATATTTATTTCATTTGCTTATCTCAGTGAACCTCATGGAAAAACTGAGTCTTTAGTACTGTAATGTCATGTTTGCTGGTAGAGAGTTAAAACATTCAGTGTACATGGAGCAGAGGCAGAGCTAACCACAGGCTTAAGCAATGCATCAAAACACTTGGAGCCCCAGTCTACTACCTTGTAACGCAAGTGCTGACCCAGTCTCTTCTTCCAATAGCAGGACCAAATGAGGAAGAAATCCATCATCAGTCCAGATCTCTCTGCCTCAGAGTAGAAGGCAACGCATCAGCCAATCTCTCCCTTCTTACAAGCTGGAGGCCTGCAAGATGTAACAAAGGCCCCTGTGTTTTTTATCTGAAATATAAATAATGTGTCTCATAATCAACACTAGTGAGAGCCACTCAGATTATTCATGCAACAATCTGAGAGCCAGAGCCTGCTACCCTCCCCATGATTCACCCCCAAATTTGCAGACTTTCCCACATTAAATGTGGAATTGTGGAGTCTGCAGCTTATGTGGAGAAGAGGTAGCACAAGATCAGTGTGGTACTGAGCTCTGAAAAAGGACATGTGGTCAGTCAGCCTTCCTCTTCCTTCTAACCTCCAATCCATGTGGAGGGGAAGAGAAAATGTTTTGTTCCTCTTCTTTGAGGCTTGACCATGTGTTCTCTTCTCAAATGGAGGCATGGCCAAGTCATTAGTTTAATTTGTTTTTCACTTTTCTTATGTGAAATCTTACACATGGGCTTTACTACTTTCACTTTGCTAGACTTTGTTGCAACCCTCTTTGCCTTGTTTATTGTCTAGTGGCCAGGATCATCACTAAAGAAAATGGCTGGCTTGCACAAGGCACCCTTGGGCACATTTTGTGCAGAATGTATCATTATCTAATCTGCCTAGCGTATGTTTAGGAATGGCTAGGCATGAAGATAAACTTGCTATGGTATTTTAAATAAATAAAACATAGATAGCCTACAGGAAGTATAAAACAAGTCAGAACAGATTGCAAATTAGTACATCTTCTTATGCCTTTCAATGCTTTTTAAAAAGAAGTGGCATATTAGCCTAAGGCTTCAAATTAGCTGATCTTGAATTTACAGGTGACGTAGTAGACAAGGAAGCACATGTCTTGTTATGTTTAATGACATAGTCAAGACTCTTTTTCATATAATTTTATTAAAATATTATCTTTACAAAACTTGAATTGTTGGGACATATTAAAGCTGACAGTATTATGTTCACGAAGAGCAAAACACTTTTGAAAGAGTCACCACCATCAACCTGAAATTGAGTAAATTACTAAAAAGTAGTTAAAAGTAGTTTCAGATACTAGACCTGGCTCTGAGTTCCCCTTGCTACTTTTTCTAGCTTATAACCATATTTTCCTACTTTTATAACAAGGAAACAGATGATACGCAAAATTCTGTCATATGCACAAAGTTAACAAATTGGAAAAACAGATTTTTCTCCCCTCTCTTTCGGTTATAGACATCTTGTGTGTTACTTGTACTTAAAAACATTGAACTGTGATTTTTAAGTGGATGATGTCTCTTTTAAGAGCTCACCCAAGACACTACACTTAGTAAACTGTTTCAAAAAAATTTTCCGCCTTCGAAAGATGAAGGGCTAAGTCGACACTGCCTGGATTAAAAATTGTGATTTCAGGGAATCCTGACAGTGATTCTCTGGTCAACACAAAATTCTAAACTGTCCCCTTCACTTTATATTAATGCTATGGATTCTTGACTTAAATGTATATAAGCCAGGAAAATCAAAGTTAAGATTCAAACTTATCCTGTTCTGTGAGGTTATGTAGGGAACACTACATGCTAATATAGGAAAACCGTTCCAATAACTTGGCATTATATGCTCCAAGATCCAATCATACCTATTCTGGCTTTAATCTTGGTTGATTAAAGTGAGGCAACCCCTACAGTTATTTTTTTCTTTATTTCTTCAAATAAGTTTGGAGGTGATTACTATTTATTTTCTGTAGAATGACAACAGTGCACTATGTACTTTGAAGGCAAGTCTGAAAACAAGGGCCCTGATTCTCCCCTACACTATAACTGCTTTAGGCCTTTTCAATAAAAGGGGGAAGAAACAGTTCTTGGGGAATACCATCAGTGTATGGAACCTCCCAGCCAGTATAACCATTCTGTGCCAGCTCCTCTCCTGGGCACTAGCATGAAGGGAATGCCAGAGGAGGGAGGAAGGAATGTTGAAGAGTGGGTGGAGCAGCCTAAGCTATACTGTAATTTATGCCTAAATCTGGGCAGCAGTGCTTAATTTGTAATGAAAGAGGTGACAGGGCTCAAGCAATTAGGTGCCATGGCTCAAGCAATTTCTATACTTTCATAATTGACGTGGCAAGCCCAGAGGTGCCAGGGCTATGAACTGCCAAGCCTAGAGGTGCTGGAAATTAAGGACTGCTGGGCACACTCCAAAATACCAGAAATTGCCAACTTTGTCTTGCCTTCTCTGTTTCTGCCCTCAACAAAGGAATTAATTAATGTTGCCCTTTTTTGACCCAAGTAGTTAGTATTTGGGATCTTGCAGGTTGATTCCCTTAGGAGCAGAAATTGATGATAGAATCAGGTATACTTTGATGCAATCCTCTTTATTTACAAAGAATGTACAAAGTCCTGTTTCCCCGAACACAGTAAGAATCAAACAATAGGAGACAGTTTCTTTGCTGACAGTTCCAAGCCCCTTTCCAGTTAGCACTCTTCCCAAAAGCTCTCTCTTAGCTATTTCTTAGGGTCACATTACAAGTGCTTCTCTGGCTGTTTCTTGTGCTTCCTTACGGCCTTCTTTTTCTGATTCTGTCTTTTTTCTAATGCTTTTTTGACAAATATACACCTCCAACACACACAAAGCTCACCATCTCTGCTATGAATCTGCACCTAAATGAATTGAACTCATGTCTGTATGTATATTGATCTTTTAACCACACTTTCGCTCTTTTGTTTTTTAATAAATTTTAGTTTAGTTAATAAGAATTGGCTGTAGCATGTATTTGGGTAAGATCTGAAACATTTATTAACCTGGGAGGTAATGCGTCCGATCCTTTGGGATTGGTAGAACCTTTTCATTTATATGATGAAATAAGATTTACAGAAATTTTCATCATATTTGACGTGGGTACCTGGATAGAGGCCTGAGGCTGGATCACTTTAAGGGAACTGTGTTGTTTGGACTTCTGAGTAACCAGTGAGGTAATAAAGAAGCTGTTTTATGCTGGCTTGGTAAATCTAGGTATTGGAATATCCAACAGCTTTATGGGGATTGTCTGTCCCATTCTTTGCAATTTATCCTAATTGAGTGACCACAACTGGCTCCCCACTAGGACCCCGGTCACACCATGCCTCTACCCTCTCTTACTTTAAATCCCTCCATAAAACACACTTTAAAAAGGTCATGTTTCCACCAAAGAACTGTTAATTAAACTAGTGAAGATTTGAAGTGACTAATGTGTGAAAATTGTTTACTCACACGGCTAGCCTTGTCTAGACATTGTCTATTTAGAGTGTAAGTTTTTGTTGGGGCGGTGGGGTTGGGAGGGGGAGGGAGGGAGGTTTGATTTCCTGATGCCTTGTGTGAAGTGGCTACAATGTGGCTATAAAATGCTACCAAATCAAAATGGTACAGGTGTAGATGACTGTAAAACGCAAGTTTACAGTTATTCTGGGGGGTTCGGTGAAACCCTACTAAAGCTGGTAGGCATAAATATAAGACCCTATATAAATATAGGTAGGCATAAATATAAAACCCTAAGCTCCCTTAAGGAATAAAATAGATGAAGCAATAGGAGCCACTGCCCAAAACACAGTCCAGATTCTAGGCCAATCAAGAATCTGAGCTATATGGGCAAAGAGGTTTTGCATGCTAATGCAGGGGGCAGACAGCCCCCCAGCCTGAAGTTGCTGGTGAGTATTTGCTTCAGGTTGGGGGGCTGTTTGTAAGCGAGGACTGGCGAAGCAAATACTCACCAGCAACTACACACCACACAACAAAAACACTAACCCAGGAACCAAACCCAGCAACAAATCCTGGTGCCAACTCTGTCTGCATATCTATTCAAGGGACACCATCATAGGACCTAACCACATCAGCCACACCATCAGGGGCTCGTTCACCTGCACATCTACCAATGTGATATATGCCATTATGTGCCAGCAATGCCCCTCTGCCATGTACATTGGCCAAACTGGACAGTCTCTACGTAAAAGAATAAATGGACACAAATCTGACATCAAGAATTATAACATTCAAAAACCAGTAGGAGAACACTTCAATCTCCTTGGACACTCAATAACAGACTTAAAAGTGGCAATTCTTCAACAAAAAAACTTCAAAACCAGACTCCAACGAGAAACTGCAGAACTGGAATTAATTTGCAAATTGGACACCATCAAATTAGGCCTGAATAAAGACTGGGAGTGGATGGGTCACTACAAAAACTAATTTCCCCCCGCTGATACTCAGACCTTCTTGTCAACTGTTTGAAATGGGCCACCTTGATTACTTTGAACTCATTAGCACTACAAAAGTGATTCTTCCTCCCTTGTCAACTGTTGAGAATAGCCCTCTTCCACCTTAATTGAATTGGCTCGTTAGCACTGACCCCACACTTGGCTCGTTAGCACTGACCCCACACTTGGTAAGGCAACTCCCATCTTTTCATATGCTGTGTATTTATACCTCCCTACTGTATTTTCCACTCCATGCATCTGATGAAGTGGGTTTTAGCCCACGAAAGCTTATGCCCAAATATATTTGTTAGTCTCTAAGGTGCCACAAGGACTCCTCGTTGTTTTTGCTGATACAAACTAACACGATTACCACTCTGAAACCTTTCAGAAATAGTTCATAGTTTATAGTCCAGTGACCAAATATCACATTCAGGGCATACCAGCATAACTGGGACCTCAATCTTACAACTCAAACTTCCCTTGAAGAAGCTTAAGCAGATCTGAGATGACAGAATCAGAACCCCAGGATCTTTTATATAATTTCATGTTCTCTTTCACAAATTGGGATTTCCTCGGGGAACAAAAGGTAATTAGGATGGCTTTGAAGGAGGCCCATCACCCGTACTTAGCTATATGAATTAACATAAGGCCATTTTCTTTTTCCTTCACCATTCACAGCACATTTCAAAGAGAGATGAATACCGAGATATTCCATGTTTACAATTCATTTAAATGATATCAGAATACAGCATAGACAGGGACTGTTGATTACATTGTGGACCCTTCTCATACATATATAAATATACAAAACCACAAACATTATCTCCTCACATGTCTTTTGAGGGTTATTTATTTTGCAGGATGTTTAACCCTTTCTAGCCATGTGTCACACATGGCCTATTGAATTAGCGGAAGGGTTCCAAGAGTAGCCTCTCCTCTAAAAAATGATTGTGTGCAAGAATTTTCCTTTCTTTTAGTAATTATTTGTTTAGGCTGGTCCCAGTCTGTTCTTATGGTGGTAAGTGAAACCATATTGGAAATCGATCCCTAACTCTTTCAGTAATGCTGGGCATGAAATAGCTGATTTAAATTATTTATAACAGGGAAGACAACTCCTTTATTATCTCTGGTCTCCATTGCCCACAGAGTTTATGCTTTGGGGTGGGAGGGGAGAGAGACAGAGTTTCATAGATCTGCAGTTCTGAGCAGCTGTACTAAATTCTGCTGTCCTGACCTACACAAATCCCACTCCTCATTCTAATATGAGGCATTATGTGGCAATTTGTGCAGACATTTGCAATCACATAATAACGAGTTTTATTATGTAATATTAAGGCCCTAACTATGTGGCTTGAGTTCTGTCTCATGCATGCATACAGTCACACTCCATAATTTATACATACACACAGAAATAACATTTGTAGTCAGTGAAAGCAGGGGAGCTTCTTTTACCTGCTCATATCTATAGTGAGTTTAAAGCTCATTTTCTTCCTAAAAGGTTAGTGACCAACAGTAACCTTTCGCCTGGTGGACCCAGAAAGCCAGCAGTAGATATGATTCATTATGCCATTAATACTAAAGCATTCATTAGGCCCTAAACCACCCTGGATATCCACAACATTTCATGTTAGCAGTGATTTACTGAGTGCAGCTGAGATAGCAGCTATGGTATGTTAAATTGTTTTAATGTATTTTCTCATCTTTCATCTAAGCAAATTTCTAGTTATTTAAAGATAATGGATTAAATTCAATGCTGACTTACCTCCCTATGCAGTGTCATTGTAGTCAGTGGATTTAAACAGTATGTAAATAGAGTGGAGAATTTGGCCCTATTTATTATTATTTATTAGTTCTGGTCAAGCTGAAAAGCCCCAATCAGAATTAGGATTCAATTGTATAATGTAAGGCACTGCACAAACATACAGATAGATAGATATACAGTTCCTGGCCTGATAAGCTTACATTCTAAGAAGACAAGCGACATTTACAACAACAGAGTTGTTACTCTGGATTTACATTAGCGTAACTGAGGGCAGAATTTGGCCCACTGATTTTAATTTACTGTCAGAAACAGTCATGTATACAGGGCCGGCGCTTCCATTTAGGCGACCTAGGCGGTCGCCTAGAGCACCAGGATCTGGGGGGGCGGCATTTTGCCGTCCTTGGCAGCAATTCGGCGGCGGGGGGTCCTTCCGCGCTCCAGGTCTTCGGTGGCAATTCTGCGGCGGGTCCTTCACTCGCTCCGGGACCCGCCGCCGAAGTGCCCCGAAGATCGGGAGCGCGGAAGGACCTCCCCACCGCAGAATTGCCGACGACGACCAGGAGCGCGGAAGGACCCCGCCTAGGGCACCAAAACCCCTGGCACCGCTCCTGCATGTATAGCTTATTGGCAGAGTATATATTATACTCCAATAAACTCATATTGAATTTAAAAAGTATCTACAAATGCTTTTCTCCACTATGCATTCTTCTGCGATATTTGATGGGGGAAGAGTTCATCACAGCTGAGACTTTGACATCTCTATATAAAGGGTTTGCAGTACTTCCCACTCAATGTAATATCCTGTTGTTAGCCTGGAGACATTAAATAAAAAGAAAGTAAAATGCTAAATGAGAAGAATTGTCTTTTTGTTTTTTCTGTTTACAACATTTAAATTAACCAAAGTGTCCAACATTGATCAGCAGGAGTCACACAAAGGAGAGCTTGCTATAAAGAGTTTAAGGTAAAGGGTTTTAGTTGATAGGATAAGAGAGAGACAGAGTTTGGTGCTATACAGATAAATACCTTAATAATAATTAATTGGTCTATGCTCTTCAGGTATCTCACATTCCCTTTGGAACTGATCCCAGTGGATCAGTGGAGGTTCAGGCTGAAAGAGCAATGCTCTATAGCCTTTTCCTAAGGATGCTCAATATGTAAAGTGATAGTGTCCCAATTCAATTCTTTTCGGAGCGTCTTTAATCACCACACAAAGGTTCAAATTCAGTGATGGCATTGACTTCAGTGGGATTTGTACTGTATAAGCCAGGGCTGAATTTTGTCCTGACAGTCAAGAGAATGCCTCTATAAAATGACATGTGAGCAATATCGCAAACCCGGGCTCCTAAGTGACGGTGCCTAGTTCCATATTTGGGTTTTCCATTTAGAACCTGAATATCTAAAATTGGTATTTCTGCACCTTAACTTGGTGCTCAAATTTGAGAGTTGGGCTCACATTTGATATAATGCAAATGGTAGCAATTAAAAAGTAAATCAAAACTTAGTTTTGTGTGTCTGTCAGCAGTCAGCCATGTAAATGAAATTTCAGAGGAATGTGCAGTAGAGAAGTATAAACCATACTTCCCTCCCCCATCCTAGCAGCCTGTAGTAATGGGACTGTGTTAGAGATTGAATTTGCACACATTCCTTTGTAACTGTAAGGAGGAGTTGATAGTTATCAGGTCTATAAGACCTTAAATGTGCATGTTTCTCTTTCCCAAAGATTCACTGGGCCAAACTGACTTCGGTGAAGTTAGACCAGGGATAAATTTGATCCATTAGCTCCAGAATGTATTTTAGCAAGTGAAAGAATCTATTATAACTTTTTTAGTATAAGTAGGCTCCTATGCAGCTGCACAGCCATTACATACCCAGAGATTAAACAGGATTTTTCCTTCCAACAGTTTGTCATTATTTCAGTTTTTAAGGCAAAACAAGTCATCAGTTTGAGGTCCTCTAGAGTAAACAAACATCAAGCTCGTTTATATTTTACTGGCGTAAAACCATATATTAAGAAAGGAATTTCTGAAAACCCACAGCACAAAAGGGGATCAGAGACATGATCCAGACATGAATTAGAACAAGACTTAGAAAATGGGTAAGGAGGAAATGAATGTGAAACACTTAGAAAATCAATTCAAACTGGTCTCTGTTTCAAGTTTCAGAGGCTCCTATTTACAATGGGGGAGATTCTGGAGGTGCAGCACAAAACTTGCAGTGGCTTTGAGTCATCTCTGCATCTGCACAAAACTGGACTGCTCTGCTGACATTGTTTACATTCTGGCAGCCTCCCAGGACTTTCCTATGGGCCACATGGCTAACCAGAATCATCACAGTACTACAGCCTGCAACTTTCTCCTGACATGCTACTCCTGCCTCCAGCCCTGCCCCATGTACCAGGGCTTACACAGAGGTCTTGGGAAGGCAGACTTATAGTTGTGTTCTGCCTGGAGGAATTCTCCCCTGACCGGACATAGGCCTTTTAATGCCCTTTTACACTGCTCTGGCCCTAACACTCAGCATAAAGAGGCCAGATTGGGGGGTGAGTATCTCACCCAATCTTGTTCGACATGGCTGGAATGCTAGATGCAGTTGCAACACCTCTGTAAATAGTTTTACTGGCTTAATAAATAGCCAGTTTAATTTTAGAAGCCTGGAGTCCTGTTATTACCCAGCACATGGTACATAAAACATGATGGCAGCAGTCAGTCTCGTCATGAGACCCACAGCAAGGAAGAGAGTGCGATTAACAAGCAAATAAAGTAGCAGCAGAGCAATCCGGCAGCGTGGAAGGACCTTGAGCACCAAGAATGCTGACTTTCCAGACAAAAAAATCTTACACAAAGCAGCGGGAGCAAGAAATTGAGTCTGTTTAAAGAGCTGGCCATCAGGATAAAAATGAGAAAATCAAGGTAAAGCCTTTTTACTACCTATTAAGGAAAAAAGGATGACAAGTGAGTAAGACACTGGCGCAAGGAAAAATGCCTGAAACACTGAACAGCCTAGAAAAGTGATGAGTACTGTGACCCCAATCAGAAAGAGACTGTAGAGAGTTACTTTAAAAAAAAAAAAAAAGGCAAATCAAAAAGCAGAAGAGGGAATAGATGTGTTCCATATCTGAGAACTCTGGCATCCACATGTAACTTTGGAGACATAAAATATTCCCTAATTAAGGACAAGATCATTTGTGGAACACGTGATTCTAGCTTACAGGAGAGACTGTTGAGAGAAACAAATCTAATTCTAGAGCTGCGGTTCTCAAACTTCATTGCCCTGCGACCCCCTTCTGATGAGAAAAATTACTACACGACCTCAGTGCCCTGTGTTACTCAGAATAGTTAGTATTTTAAATAAAAAATGTTTACAAGGCCATATCTACAAAAAGTAGCCACTAAATATTTTAATTCACAGTACAATCACAAGACAATCTTTATATCCAGCAGTAAAAAATAAAAATAAATATGCACTTAATGGGAGGGGTGAGCTTGTACTGATGAACACAAATCCCTGAAGTAGGGCTCTGTGTGGCTGAGGTAAAGACAGAGGTCATCTTCAACAGTGAGACAGACCCTGTATTTGTTTTTCAGTAAAGTCAGTGCTGAAAAGTCAGCTTCACACAGGTAGGTGGATGAAAACGGTCTGAGTGTTTTCAAAGCTGCAGATGACAGCTCTGGACATTCTTCTCTCACAGAAATTCAGAAGTTAGCAAGAGGTTGCTCAGAAGATCTCAGCCTCAATGTCTCATCACAGAAAAGGTCCATTCATGTTTCTTTCACTATAAGTGATATAACAGCACTTGCAGTCATTTCTGCATAAAACAGATTTCTAATCCATGCCTCTGTTTTCTGATCCTTTTCAGGGAAGTACTCCCAAAACTGAAATTTAAGGTTTTCCAGGTGGCTGATGATAATGGGTTGCAAATCATGCTTTGTCAAGGCATTTTCATCCAAAGAGTTATCCAGTAAAAAAACCCTTCAAAACTGTCACTGGCTACATGAGAATGGAATGTTTCTTGATCCAACTTTTGATTTTGTCAGTGAGAGAAGAGACAGGCGCGTCTTGCCTTTGAAGTGAGGCATTTAACACATTTAGGCGTTCAAAAATGACTGCCTGGTAAACTAGCAAAGAAAACCACTTGGTATTTGCAAACTTTTTGGCCAGCGGGGAATCTTTGTCTGAAAGAAAAAGTCTCATTTCCTCTCTGAGCGCAAACAAACGATTGAGAACCTTTCCCCAAGACAATGCTTATTTTTGGATGTATATTTCTTGTTTCACAGACAATTGGAACCTACACAGAAGGCGCATACATTTAATTGTGTGCCTTCCCCTCGATTTGCTGAAAAAAGGATAATTCATTTCTTATTCTCCAAGGGGGAAGTAAATTTATTCTGATTCAGCACTCCCATTTCAGGTGCTTTTTCAAACTTTTACAGGAGTCCCAGGTGGGCTTTAATCCATCAACAAAAGAAAGCCAACAAAGTTGTGATTGTCTTGAATTCATGTGACTGTGGCATTAAACTTTCCTGTGCTTTTAAAATGAAAGGGAACTTCAAAAGCCTCATTGATGCAAGCTGCCTCATGTCAACAGCTGAAATCCATGAACAAATATTGCCCTGGAGCTTGCATGTGATGATGTGGAATGAAACATTTAATTAAATTGAAACTCTGATGGAGCATTACATACATATATAGTAATGTTAATGGTTAACATTAATACATATTAGGCCTAGATATTTTGGGGGCTCTGTGTTTAATTTACTCATATATCAAAACATGCAAAATGTTTAAAAAAATATACTGTAATTGCAGTAGCAGTTACAGCAATCAGAGTATTGATAAAGTAAGAGTAAATGTTTCTGAGCACCCCAAACCTGGGGAGAAGTTTAGATCCAGATCTGAATCTGAACTCTGAAGTCCAGTCCTTTCTCTAGTATTGAGTTCCACTATATTAAAAAGTTAAAGCCACCTGAAAGTAGACTCCATTATTTGTGGTGCTATCAGGTTCTGACCATCTGCTCAGGTATCAGTATTATATAACACCAAGAGAGTCCATGATAACTATTCATCTGTAGAGAAAGAAACTGTGTCTTTTTTTTTTTTTTTTTTTTTACTGGACAAGCAGTGGTAGTTCAGATGATTCTGGATGAGTTTCAGCTGAAGCCCACGTTGTGTGTATATTAATGAAGAAGTTAATTCATCCAGCGGGAATGTCCTCAAACAGAGGAGATGGAAATATTTTTGGAAACAATCAGGAGGCACTGAAAAAAAATTCTTAATGATAGCACAAGAAACATTTTGCTTCACTAAGAAAACAACTGCTTGAACCATGCCACCTCTTGCTTCTAGTATTTTTAATTAAGTATTAATCATCAGTTGTTTAATAATAATAAGGTTCTTCAGGAGCAAAATGAGAGACTGATCTATATTATGGGCAGTGCAAGTCCACACACAGGATTGGATCTAAGCTGCACCTCTCAGGAAAGTCTTCGCGGGAAACAGGATCGGGGCTTGACATCATCCTTCCTCCGCCTGAAGTTTGCCCCTGGAAGCAGCGCCCTATGGGGCTGCTTTGCAGTAGAGAATAGCCTGAGTGCACAGCATGTAACTAAATGCTGCTTCTCAGCAGCAGCCCTGGCAACTTCATGCCTGAACACAATGCGAGTATGTTCCTAATGAGTCTGTGTACATTAATAACATTTTCCTGCACACTATTTTAAGCCCTGAGTTTGCCCAGTGCCTGCCAGGAATATTCCTGGCTTTGGCTGGTGCCGCAAGTCTGAGCAACAATTTTACTCATCACTAGAAAGTAAATTCCACACGACTTAGACTCAGAGTTGGGCAAGCAGAAAACAACACACCGAGTTTAATTTCACTCACTATTCATTTCTCTGGTTTCTCTTCCCTCCCGTAGTTTGCTTTTGTTTTACATTCATTTGATGCTCCAATAGAAACAAACGTTCACATTATCTGCGTTGAACACTTTTTCCTGTGTACCCAGGGCCCAATCCTGCTCCCACTGAGGTCAATTACAAAACTCTCATTGCGTTAAACGGGAGCAGGATTGGGTGTGCTGTAGGGCGGCAAACATTTTTAACCAGTTCATTTTTGTCTTTTTCTTGCGCGGAGGAGAAGAGAGCCGAAGAGCAGCTACAGCATGGTGTAGTAAACTAAGCGTGGGAATAGGAGCCAGGAACACTTGAATTCTGCCACTGACTCCCAATCTGTAAAATAGACACAGTAATACCTACCTACCAGGGTGTTGTGACAATTAAGTAGATAATAAACACTTCAAAATGTTTGTAAAGCATTTTGAAGTGTTTATTAGAAGGGAGAAAGGGTAACATTTGCTATTGCAGATCCTTACTCTCCCTTTTTGTTTCCAAAGCAATTACACACTTGACCAGACAGCCTGCTTTCTCAGACATTCCTTACAGCTCAGATACAGAGGAAGCAGCTACTCAAATGCCATGATGATCAGAGAACTATAGAAATGAGAAAGATTAGATTAAACTTGAAATGTTAAGGATTTGACTATGGAAGTGGGGTGGGACTGCGGATGTATCTAAGTGCTATAGAACTGAAAGACCCAAAATTGCTGTCTCTATTTTCCACTATTAACGGGCAGATTAGCTGGGAAGGACTCAGCCTAGTTTAGGGGGATTACAAAATTCTGGCCATTATAGTTTTATCACCCTTGCAACTGACTACATAAAATTCTCAATTTCTTTGAGGCAGGAATTTTCCACCAAATAAATCTGAATGAAAGTCCCCTAAATTGTAATACATTAATAAGTCCAGTGATGAAGTCATACAGTAAGAGCAGGGGTTCTCAAACTTCACTGCACCATGACGCACTTCTGACAACAAAAATTACTACACAACCCCAGGAGGGGACCGAAGCATGAGCCCACCTGAGCCCCGCCACTTCAGGTGTGGGGAGCCAAAGCCAAAGCCTGAGCCCCGCCGCCCCGGGCAGCAGGGCCAAAGCCCAAGGGCTTCAGGCCCAGGTTAGGAGGCCTGGAACCGGAGCCCTGCCACCCAGGGCTGAAGCCCTCAGGCTTCGGCCCTAGGCTGTTGGGCTCGGGCTTCGGCCCCGGGCCCCAGCAAGTCTAATGCCAGCCCTGGCAACCCCATTAAAATGCGGTCACGACCCACTTTGTGCTTCCACCCCACAGTTTGAGAACCACTGAGTAAGAGCATAATCAGGAAGAAGGTGCAAGATATACGACACTTCAAATGATTAGATCTATGTTGCTGTTGTGCCACTCAAGTTTTCCCCCCTGAATGGCAAGGGGCAGCTGGTACAAATGCAAACTCCCATTTGTACAGAATGAACTACCAAGGTGGGAGCAGCAATACTGAAAACTGAACATTCAGAGATCTGCGTCTGTGCTTTGAGCCATGATGATAAAATTTGTTTGAAATCCCAGTTTGAGCAGTTGCCATAACATTGCATCCAAACATCCTTATTTAGGGCTGCAGTGACACCCACTTCCTTTCCCAGAAGCTGGCTGCCCACTGAAGGGAAACTTTACACACTGAACAATTGCACACGCATAAGAAAGAATAAAATGCTAGAAGGTCAGTGTACGTGTTTACTGAAAGCATATAATACTTATTAATCAGATTAATTGCTACGGACAATAAGAATAGCATTCCCCTCTATCTATGCACTCTGTGTGCCATGATATTCAAACTACACTACTAAGTCAAAATCTCTGGTCTCAAGGATTCATTATGTTCCAATGGTTTAAACAACATGTATATGCAACTTAAATCTGTGGGTATCCAGGACTAACCAGGCCACTCAAAACTTCACTGGAGAAGTGGGGATACAGCTCAAATCCTCATGCTTCAAAAGCAAAGTCCCTACTACCACAAGAACTGAAGGAGAATTCCTATTAGCTATTAGTAATATAGGCCTATGACACAGAGATTAGCTGTTCTAAATTTACAGAGCAGAGGGTATGATGTACACACACTAGCCAGTTTGTTACAATATGTATAGTAGGCTATCATAAATACCTGTTTACAAAAGAATCAGTTATGTAAAATATATAGTTACTGGCCTGGTAGCCATAAACAATAGAAGGGAGAAATATCTTTTTTCCAATAAAAGAGGACAGTGGGATGGTTAGGTTATACAACACCTCTGGGATTAGAAATTCTGCTGCAAGCCAGTCTGCAGACAAAAACAAGGTTGTTGTCTGCAGAGCCAGCTGTACCCCTGGCACATACGAGCCCAATAGAATTGAAGATATTAGATTCCAGTCCTACAGGAGGGGAGATTCTTGGAGCTACATACATTCTTTCAGAATAGCCAGGCTCCAGAGGAGAGTGTTCTTTAAACTCTACACACCAGGGGAAGCTTTAAAAAGAAGATACTGAGCCTATTTACACAAAGTGCTGTTACACAAAGAAATCTCGCCCAGTGTAAGCAATTTACTTAGCCCAGGTTTTGTTTTTCTTTTAACCATTCTGGCTATTATTGTTTGGAAAGATGGTTCTTCCCTCACAACACAGCAGCTACTGCTTCTTGGTCATAAATTGAACTCACAACTAGAGCTCTGCAAAATTCTTGTGAGTTTGTTTCAAGGGGATTCATGTGAACTTTGTCTTTGGTTTTGATCAATGTGGATTTGCACCCGTAAGTCTTGCTTAAGTTCCAGATTCACCAAAGTGAAAATCAAGTGAAAGCACCGACCTTAATGTACATTTGCTTTTCCAAATGGTGAACAACTCTCATTTAAAGTCAAATCTTGTAAGCAGCACAGATGGTTTCAGAAACAATGAACCCAAATGTTCTCCATCCCAACTGTAAAGGACTTGGGGGTAATGGATTTGGGGGATTTCTTGGGACAATTCCCAGATGTAACAGAGTCATTTTATGTAAAATGTGAAGTTAGTCTTGCTCCAAAATATCCTGTTTGTTGCCTCTCAGAGCATGGTGCAAAGTCCATCTCTTACTCAGGCTGAGACTGGCCTTTGTGGGTGAAGTAGGCTACAGTTTGATTTAATTTCTGGCTGGTTATTTTCTCTCTTTGGGGAAAGAGGACATTGCTGGCTTTATGTCTTATGTCATCCAACTTTTAATTCTATTAAAAGCACTTAGAGACTGGGATTCTTTCTTATATTTAAATGAACAAATAACACTGTCTCTGGTTTTATGTTCTTGCTTGTTCCTGTCCTCAGACGCCCTTAACAAACATACCTTGCTCTACTAATTCTGTTTTAAAACACACAAATCTGTTTTGGTTTGACGTAAGAATGCAGGAAGCATTAAATTGCATTTAATTTACCACCAGATTATCAAATTAACAATTTAATTGTGCATTCATTTTTTATTAGGTTAATGTGAGAGAGGAGAAGAGAACGATACTATAAATACTTGTGGTTTTGCTTTTCTTTTTTTACAATGCCTAGACCTGTCAGATACATACACAATAAAACAATTAATCATGTCTTGAACTGTTTCTTCAGGGGATTTCAGTTGTGATCTGCAAATAGAACCTAAAGCCAGTTTAGATCCTACTTGAACTAAAAATCTGGCTGTTTAACAGATACTGTTGTACTTTGTAAAGAAAACTTGACATTACAAAATAATTATTTACATAATTAAATGTTTATTAATAATATGTCACCTTGATATATTTGGTCATAATCTATTAGCAGTTGGATCAAATATTCTGACATTGCTTATTTAGGGGATGTCAGAGGTTCACTCGAGCACCTCTCCCGGTACTCACCAGACTGCTGTGACAGGATCCAATCATTGAATCCCTGGGTATTTTAAGCCCCCAGAGTCTGAATGGAGTCCAGGCACTGTTGCTATCTTAAGGCCTTGGGGCAAACGCTCAAGGTACAGATTGATCCAGCACTCCCTCCTGAGAGCTGCAATCACTTGATCTCCTGACCAGCCCCTGGAACATGTGTTGACCCCTCAGACTTCCCAGTAGCTTAAACACACCCTCTCCCAGAACTCCACCCAAAGGCATGAGCCTTCTTGTTTACCTTCTCAAGGAGGCATGTGATAGGTTTAGATGCTTAATACACACAAAGACAGACTTTGCACAATATTCTCAACCACCATTACTCCTTCTTTAATAGCATGAGAAAAATGCAGATCTATGCAGAAATACTAAACCCTACATACATTTCCCTGTCTCAATTTCCTTGCCACTCGTGAGCATTCTCTGGGCTGAGGACAGGGTCATCTGGGGCTGTCCAGTGTCTTTCTGTTCACAGTGCATGCCTTCTCCCCACTGCTCGTCTCCTCTCACCTTGGCCGGTTTGTTCCCTTCCCCTCTCCTGACCAAATTTCCTGGGCATTTTCCTGAGCCTTCCCCTACAAGTTATTTTATAACTTCCTGCTCTGTCACCTCTGTCTCTTTGTCTGTGTGATGGGGAGTCTGCCCCATACTGGCCCATAAGAAGTAATAGAGCCCTAGGGAGGCTGCGCAGGAGGCAGCCAATTAGAGAGGGTCTGCGAGGAGCAGCCAATCAGAAGGGCTGCAGGGCAAAGCAGCTTCAGTTGCACCCTGGAGCTCAAGGAGGGAGGACTGGCTGCCTTGCAGGTGGAAGAAAGCCAGCACCCTGGACAAAGCAGTGCTGCTAGCAGGGACCAGGGGTGCTAGGGAAGAGATCCTGGCTGGTGACTGGGAGTTGCAGGCGGACGCCCTGAGGCAAGGGCAAAGCAGATGCTGGGGCTGCGGGGAAGTGGCCCAGGGAAATAGACTGAGAGATTGGAAGGGACACAGCACGTGGCTGCCATCTACAGGGTCCCTGGGCCGGGACTTGGAGTAATGGGTGGGCCCAGGTCCCCCCTCCACTTGCCACTGAGGAAGGGGCTGGACTGTGGGACTGCAGTACTGTCCCCTGGAAGGGGGGGAGCACAGTGTGTGGCACAGCTATAGGGCTGTGTCCTAAGAGGACGCCACGGATCTTGGAGTGACACAGGTCCAGGAGCAGAAGTGATGGCGGGCGAGACCCTACCAAGAGTCAGTGTACCAACCTGTGGAGCTGATCTGCAAGATGACCAGCAGGAGGTGCTAGCATGGTGAGTCGTACCCTGTCACAGTCCTGCTTGGGAAATATTCACTCTCCAACCCTGACCCCAACCCCCCCCCCAGTCTCCTGTTGAGGGAAGCTGGAAATAACTGTAGGGTGCAGTTACTCTTTTGTTTTCCCAGATAAGGCCTATTCAGGAGCCACCATTGTTTGCCACCATTGGTGGATACAGAGAGGCATTCATGATATAGCAATTTTCATAGCAACAACTGCAGAATAACGTCATAATATCAACCAGAATTTGTAAGTCATATATTAGTTCCCCAAATCATCATAGAGAGGGTCTAGAGATAGATACACCCAAATAAATGAGAATAGAAAGTCTTGTATAATTCCAAGGAAGTCAGATCAATTACTTTGGTTTAAACTAGTGTCCACAAGTTTGAAATCTGTCCCCATGTCTTGATGTGAGCATAACCCCCACTAATAGGGTGAACAGACAGCAAATGTGAAAAATCGGGACAGGGGGTGGGCGGTAATAGTAGCCTATATAAGAAAAAGACCCAGAAATCAGGACTGTCCCTATAAAAGTGGGACATCTGGTCACCCTACCCACTAATGTTCATAAGGGATATGTGTAGTATAATTATTAATACAAATAAAAATCATTCGTGTACAATTAATTTGCCAAGCACTTTACAAAACTGTGATGATTTGGGCGATCTGTTTGATATTGGGAAGGGAACTCTCTATGTATGTATAACTGTGTCAGACTGAAAACTCTATTTAGCATGTAGGGCTTGCTGCTTTCTCTGTTTTCACCTCCAGGTGGGACTGAAATTCCAAGGGGAGGTGACACAGAGCTAACAATGGAGGGTCATTAAACCTTGATTGTTCTCTGCTTCCATGGAAACAACTTTAGACAAAGAGTTGTGTACCCACCTAGAAGAACCAGTCTGCCTATCTGGTCAGGCTGATCAGGATCACCTGACAAATGGGACTGGAGGTTGCAAGAAAGGGTCTCTCTTATCAGCTGTTTTGAGGGAGAAGAGACCAGAAGCAGAAAGCTGGCTGCAGGAGTGAAAGACTCCATGTTCTGGAGGGGAAGCCGTGTGCAGGAGGGCAGAGGGAGAGGAAGCCTCAGCTCAAAGAATGCTCAAGAGGGTTAGGAAGCTAAGGCAGGGAAATGTAACATGTAAGTGTTTTATTGTTTTGTCAGGATATGTATATTTCTTGTGCCATCCAAAGTAGAGAGTAAGTGTGACCCTGGAACCTCTTGATACTGATGGACAGAGGACACAGGGGGTACATAGAGATGTACAGGGATCCCCTGGGTCAGTCATAGGCATAATAATTGACTAAAGGATGGTATGCAAGGTCTTTACTGAAAACCAGTAACACACTGGTCATCATAATCACTGTGAGATATTTAATATTACAGATATTTAAACATTTATGTACTTATATTTGAAATTATATTCCTAAAGTGTGTAAGTTAAAGCAGGTCACCAGGAGCAAAAAACATGTTCCTTTCAGACAGGCAGGAGACATTTATTTGCCTAGTTATATGAAAATTTAGTATTGAATAATTTACAATGGAAGCCTATTTGTATACTAAGCCACCAGCTAATCCAGATGAAGAAATTAACAAAAGATTGTGAAATCTACAGGAAGGACAACAGCAGGAATGAGTCCAGTTTATGGGTAAAGGTCAAGGGATTGTTCTGACATGTCTGGGGTTGCTAAAGGACAGCCTGGTATCTTTCACCCAGAAGTGAGCTGATGGGGAGTTGCTTCATAAACGGAATTTCACAACCACACCTAGCTGTCGTATGCTGGAAGGATTTTGGTTTTTGCTCTTATGACATAACTATGTCCTATTAGTTAAGTTTAGGCTCTAGTATGAGTTTTATTTTATATGTAACCCTTTGTTTCCAATATTTCTACTTGCTATCATTTGAATCTCTGTTCTTTATTAAATAAAAAGACTTGCTTTTGTTGAGTCTGAACTTTTGATGAGCTTAAACTTAACCCAGACTTGATGTCTCTGTCTGAACTTTTAATCAAAGCTCTAACCTGCGAACTACTCATGACACCCCCCTCCCCTTAAGTAGCCATCTCCCCTTTTGTCTTTTTGAATCTACATTTTAACCTGTTTTATCCTGTAGAATCTTGATTGATTATGCATGACCATTATGATCTGTTAATCACTTTGTTTACTTCTGTGTATAAATATTGATGCTCACCCCTAATAAACTTGCCA
>NW_020664482.1:17435886-17449384 GCF_002925995.2 Terrapene triunguis
AACTCGGGTGCTGGAGAGGTGAGTAAGGACTTGCTTTTTACCTAACACTTTCTCTATGAACAAATCTAAGTGTTATGTATTAAGTGGAGCTATGCTCGGCCGTGTAGCTGGGAAGCTGTGGTATACTGTTCCTTTGGGAACAGAGCCTCTGGGAATTCTGTGATTGGATCAGGGCTGGGAATGCCAGGGAGACGCTTAAAGGACTCTGGGTTTAGTGTTAACCTGTAAAGAGAAAGCGGGGCCTGCAGAGGCCTGGAAGGCAGTGCTTGTGTTGCCAGAGGCTGGTGGTGTTGGGGAACTATCCACAGCAGGCACACTTCAACTTCACAAAGGGCAGGTGGTAGCGAGGTGCCTCAGACCCCTGGGTACCCTGGAAGTGTCACAGTGAGTGTTTCAGAATCCATTTTGCAAAGTCTGTATGTTATGTGCATCAACAATTACATGTCCCTGAAGAGGTAAACTGTAACCAGAGTGCCCCCAGGGCTGGAGCTCTGGGAAAGGGTGTGAAATGGCTGGAATGTTGGGGGGGAGGGGGTCTGTACTAGTCCTGGGGGCCTAGGTCAGTGGACTGTGAGGTTAGGGTTGCCAACTTTCTACTGGCACAAAACCGAATACCCTAGCCCCGCCTCTTCCCGAGGCCCTGTCCCCACTCACTACATTCCCCCTCCCTCTGTGGCTCGCTCTCCCCTGCCCCCACTCACTTTCACTGGGCTGGAGTAGGGGGTTGGGGTGCAGAAGGGGATGAGGGCTCTAAATGGGGGTGCAGGCTCTGGGGTGGGGCCAGAAATGAGGGTTTTGGGGTGTAGGAGGGGGCTGTGGGTTGAGGCATGGATTGGGGTGCAGGAGGGGGTGAGGGCTCTGGGGTGGGGCTGAGGATGAGAGGTTCAAGGTGTGGGAGGGGATTCTGGGCTGGGGCAGGGGGTTGAGTTGCAGGGGGGATGAGGGCTCTGGGCTAGGGGGTGTGGGCTCTGGGGTGTAGGAGGGGGCTCTGGGTTTGGACGGCTCAGGGCTGGGGTTGGGGTGCAGGAGAGGGGTACAGGCTCTGGGCTGGGGGTGCAGGCTCTGGGCTGGGGATGAGGTTTGGGGTGCAGGAGGGGGCAGGGGGTTGGGGGGCTCAGGGCAGGGGGTTGGGGCTTGGGGTTGGGGCGCAGGCTTACCTTGGGTGGCTCCCGGTCAGTGGTGCAGCAGGGCTAAGGCAGGCTGCTTGCCTGTCCTGGGGCACTGCACTATGCCCTGGAAGTGGCCAGCAGGTCTAGCTCCTTGGCGGGTCAGGCAGGAGCCTCCACGGTGCACACTTCTCTCGCCCACAGGCATTGCCCCCGCAGCTCCCATTGGCCAGTTCCCGGCCAATGGGAGTGCGGACCTGGTGCTTGGGGCAGGGGCAGCACATGGAGCCCCGTGGCCCCCCTGCCTAGGAACCGGACCTGCTGGCCACTTCTTGGGCGCAGCACAGTGCCCCAGGTCACATAGGTTCTAGTCTGCCTTAGCTCCGCAGCACTGCCGACCAGACCTTAAACAGCCCAGTCAGCAGTGATGACAGAGCCGCCAGGTTCCCTTTTTGACTGGGTGTTCTGGTCAAAAACCGGACACCTGGTCACCCTGTGTGAGGTCCCTTTTCTGTGAAGGGGTAACAGACAGTCTGTGCCCAGCAACTGTGCCAGAGAAGCCAAAGAAAGACAATGCTGGAGCCTACCCAGACTTTTAAAGCTTAAAAACACACAGGCCTAGTGCTTGGGGCCCAAACAGAGCAGCCTGGTGAGTGTGCAGAAGGGGAGCTTTACCAGGGCTGTGACACAAACCAAGAGTAAGATATAGCCATGTCCCAAAAGCAAGACATGGGACCACATTTCAACTATGGGAAGGTGTGGAGAGATCATTGTGAAAGAGAATGTGGTAGGAAGAATTCCTGTCAGAGTGGGGGGACCACAGAGGGGGTGCTTAGCAGGCAGGATGTGGGAGGCTGTTCTAAGAATAGAGTATATGAAGGAAGTCTCAATGTCTTGACGGTGAGAAGAAAGAAAGCAAATTTTAATAAGAAACAGGAAGCCAAGGAAGAGGTTGATGTGGTTGTCGCAGCAGGCCAGGAAGTGGTGTTTTGAAGAGACTGAGATGGGAGGCAGCCAGGAGAAGGTTGCAGTAACCTACCAAAGCATGGACAAGGGTTTAAGCCAGGGGTGGGCAAACTACGTCCACTTGCCGCTTCCGGCTCATCAGGCCTTTTAATCCAGCCCTCAAGATCCCACTGCGGAGCGAGGTCGGGGGCTTTCCATGCGGCTCCCGGAAGCAGCGGCACGTTTCCCCTCTGGCTCCTAAGCATAGGGGAAGCCGGGGGGGGGGGGGGGGGGACACGCACCCTACCCCCGCCCCAAGCCCTGCCCCCACAGCTCCCATTGGCTGGCAAGAGTGGCCAATGGGAGCTGCAGGGGTGGCACCTGCAGACGGGGCAGTGCACAGAGCCGCTTGGCCGCACCTCCACGTAGGAGCTGGAGGGGGGACATGCCGCTGCTTCCGGGAGCTGCTTGAGGTAAGCGCCACCTTGAGCCTGCACCCCTGACCTCCTCCCGCGTCCCAACCCTGATCCCCCTCTCGCCCCTCGATCCCATCCCGGTGCACCCTCCTACACCCCAAACCCCTCATCCCCAGCCCCACCCTAGAGCCTGCACCCTCAGCCAGAGCCCTCCCCCTCCCCCCGGCACCAGCACGGAGCCCTCTCCCACACCCTGAACTCCTCATTTCTGGCCCCACCCCAGAGCCTGCAACTCCCATCAGAGCCCTCACCCCCTCCTGCACCCCAGCCCCCAATTTCATGAGCATTTATGGCCCACCATACAATTTCTATACCCAGATGTGGCCCTCAGGGCAAAAAGTTTGCCCACCCCTGGTTTAAGCAGTGGGGACAATGAGGATAAGGAATGGAATCTGGTGGTATTAAAGAGGGAGATGGGGGGTGGGAGGGATGGACAGGAATTAGTCAGAAACTTGGCATGAATTGAGAAGGAGAGTCAGAGATGACACAAGTTGTGAGTCTGGAATACTGGACAGACAAAGTGGTCAGTGACGACAGAGAAGGAAATATATCCCTTAAGCAAGAGTAACCTGACTCCACCATTTCCACTATCTACCCTGACTGTAGCATTATTACTTCCAACTTATCTATTGTGGGACTATAACTCCTTGCAAAGTGTAAAATACTGACTATTAGCCCTTTGACCAAAAACAAGTGAAGCAGCATATTTTCCAGACAGCACTCTGGATGAATTTAAATTGACAGCAGTTGTGTTTGTATGTTACTATAATGAATTCTGGTCGAAAGACTGCCAAAAAAAAAACAAAACAAAAAACCAGAAATGGGGACCATTATTTCAAAATCCCTAGAAAAACAGGGGATAAGAGTGTTTCTTGCATCAAAACAGCTGGTAATACACTTAGCAGTCAGGTTTTAGTTTCTCCCTATTTTGTTTTATTGCATTCAGTGTTTGTTATTTAACTTATAACACTGCCCACTTATGGTGCTAACATTAAGGACCATTCAAAATTTCCATTATATATCATTGTTGCTGCTCAACTGTGTGTATGGGTATCTATACCTGTCTGTCTGACCTGAAAGTTGGAATTACAAAGGCATTTGTTTGAAAAAACTAATTGGATTTAGTTGTTTGAAAGTTCTAAAAGTGAGATGTGGTGTTGTCTGGTTAGTTATTACATAGTGTGCTGCAGCCTTTGCATACAATTTTTTTAAAAGCCAGTGGCTTTCCATGACTTATGGGGCCTGACTTAACTCCCATGCAAGTTAACTTCCATGGGAGTTAGATCAGGCCCCTCATGGGCCAAATACTCCTCACCTTACTCCTGTGAGTAGCCCCAAATGTCAAGGGCAGGAGTTTCAAGTGAACAGTGAATATAGCAGCAGGTTCCTTTTAGAGGTCCAAAGTTATTTACAAAAATAAGTCTGAAAAATAAACACCCCTATTTCTTCCCTTTCCTCGACTGGTCTCATCTCTTCACCATCTTACACCTTTTTGTGTTTTTCTACAACTCTTCCTTTTTTAACAATACTTTTTTCTTTCTCTTTATTTTCTATTTTCTCCCTCAACACCACCTGGCCAATTTTCTCCCCCTAGGGAGGGGCAAGATCAGAAACAAATTATCCCTCAATATACAATGGGCCAAGTCAATGGAAACTGCAAGTATTCAGCACCTCTTCGGATTTAGCCCAATAAAAACTATATATATAAAAGAAAAAGCAAGCAAACAAATTCAGAGGAAGATGCCATATGAAACAAAGAGAGAATGATCTACCGTGTCCCAGAAACCAATGCTTATTAGATGCTTGATCCTTCTCCCACTGAAGACAATGACAGAACTCCTTTGCTTTCAGCAGTGCAGGATCATACCCTAATTTCAGGATTATCAATAAAGATAAATTAATATATAAGGCCAAATTCATCCCAGCATGACTCCACTGATTTCTCCACTAGAGATTAATCTGGCCCATATGCTATAGAAGGTCTTGGCACCAGTGCAAGGGAACGTGTGATAAACAGAAGACTTACACAGTTTTAAATTGATTAGCCAGGTTTTCACTTCAGACTAATTATCGTTCCACAATGTAATTTACTAGCAATTCCTCTTAATACTGGATTAAAAAGTTTAATACAAGCAAGCCCTGTTCAGCACCATAGGAAGTCTAAAGTAATGCTAATTAAACCCGATAATCTCATAAATCTATAGTTGTAAATAGTGCTTTTGGCTGTTAAGTGATACTTTAGCTACATACTGAAATTTCTGTAATGCAGGCTGTTTGGTTTTTTTAAAAAAAAAGAATATTGAGGTTTATTGGGACAAGAATAAAGTATCTGCCATTCCCAGGAAATAACAATAAAATAATTACACTTAGTACTGTACAACTTCAAAGTGCCGTACAAACATTAACTAATTCTCACTATATCCCTATCAATAGGAAAGGATTTTTCTCCCTGCTCCACAGATGAGGAAACTGATCAAGAGAGGATGAGGTCAACATCTTAAAAAGTGACCTCTGAATTTTAGGTGTCTCAGGTTTTGGGTGTCCATCTTGAGATAGCTTGATTTTTAGAGTGCCTGAGCACCTGAATTCTGATTGATTTCAGCTCTAGTTGTGGGTTCTCAGCCACTCTGAGAATCAGGCCCATGGCATCTCACGCCGTGCACACAAAAACTGAGGCACTTACAATCACTGGCCATTTCTGAAAATGAAGGTGGCAATTTGTGCAAAATCACAAAGGAAATAAATTCCAGTGCTTGGATGAGAACTCCTACACTCCTAGCTCTACTGCTGTGCTCAGACCACTAACTATCCCTTCCTTTACTTGCAAATAGCCAAGAAAATTATCTGGTCTATTGACTCCAAAAGACACATTGGTTCATTGAAATGGTGCACCTCTTTAAGGCTGCTATGCAGCTGTAATCTGAGAAGTCCCAGATTGCAGGTAGAATCTGTCAGCATTGTACACATGCCATTAGGGAGTGTGAGAAGCCTGATGGGCGTTGCTATTTGTCTCTGTGCAGGTGTGCATAGGGGCATTCACTCCCCACAAGACAGAGCTGTTGTATTCAGCAGCTGAAGAAACTGCCTTTGGGTATGTCTACACTACAGGATTAATCCGAATTTAGATAATTCGAATTTGGGAAACAGGTTGTATAAATTCGATTGTGCGCGGCCACACTAAGCACCTTAATTCGGTTTTAGACCACATTAATTCGGTGGTGTGCGGCCACACTACCCCATTAACTTAAACACAGTAATTCGGTGGTGTGCGTCCACACTAACCCTAATTCGAATTAACAAAATCGATTTAGGCTCTATTCCGTTCGTCGAGGTGGAGTACAGAAATCGATTTAAAGGGCCCTTTAATTCGAATTAACTGGCTCTGTAGTGTGGACGGGTGAAGGGTTAATTCGGATTAAGGCAGCTAAATCCGAATTAAAGTCCTAGTGTAGACCAGGCCTTAGAATAACAGTTGGTGTATTTATCAATGACTTGCCTCATCAAGCCTTCCTTAGCGCGGCAGCGCTTTAACGTGGCTGTGTAGTCGTGGCACCAGCACTGGGAGAGTGCTATAAAAAAACCACTTCCAGCAGAGGATTAGCTGCCAGCGCTGGTGCACTGCCTACACTGCCACTTTACAGTGCTGAAACTTGCAGTGCTCAGGAGTGTGGGTTTTTTTCACACCCCTGAGCAAGAAAGTTGCAGCACTGTAAAGTGGCAGTGTAGACAAGGTCTTAGTGAGAAAAGCAAGAAAGGAGGAGCAGCAGGATGAGAACAGATGAAAGGGGAACCAGAAGGAGAGAGAGAAAAACAGGGCCTGAAAGAAGGAAGAAGAATGTAACCGAAGTGCTTAACTACATGCTCAAGCCTCATGCTGCTACTTGGTCACATTTCCCTGCACAGCCTGCACTCAGCTTGTGCTTACATATGCAACACTCCACTTCCCTGTCAAATGTGGCCCAAATTGCTTCCTAGACACGTTGTGAGCATTCTCCCTAACTGTTTCCCTTCCCAGCCCACCCCAAGAAAAGAAATTCTGGCATCTATGGCAGTGGCATGTTAACCATCAGCAATGGGGTGCTTCAGGCCTTCTTTGCCAACCAGCCAAAAAGACACTTGTTTCAAAGAAAGCAAGGAGGACAGTTTTCTGATGGCATTAATTACACTACAGGGATTGAGAAAGAGTGTCATGTCCCACTTCCCTCTACACAGTCAAAACGGCAGAGTGGGCTGAAATTAAACAGCATCTGTGCTGCCACCTGCTGCAGGATTTTACATGTATTCGCTACAGCAGTTCTTAGCTTCCATTTTCAAATAGTGTGTTGGAGGAAAGAGGACAAAGGGGGTATATTACAGAGAAGGTGGAGCTGGGTGCATAGTATAAATTCCCATACAGAAAACCTTTTAAGTTGGAGTCAAAGGTGAAATATCTATCAATCACTTAAGGGGGAAAAGAATCTTTAAGAGAGCAATATGTCCCAAAAGCTCAGTCGTGTGTGTGCATACACACAATCACAGTGATTTTTGCTTGAAATCAACCAGGTAGAAGCCTCGCTGGTAAATTTGCCTGCATAGCTCCTGTGACTGCATTTATAATCATACTAACTGTGCATTTACAAGCCTGTAGATATGAGTTTGTGGTTTTCTCCACAAAATAAAAAAAAGTAGCCTGAAAAGTCAAAGTAACAGTGACATTTACATTTTAGGAAATATGGGCATGCCCAGTTAAAATGACTGAAACAGCCTTTGACTGCGTAGATACTGGTAGGATTTGGCTAGATATCAGTGCTGCTAAACTGTACTCATCCACTCGCCTTAGGTAAGTAAATATTATAGACAGGTGACTGAACTGTCCATAATCCCCATAGCAAGAATGGGAGAGTAGATTTGATTCTTTGGGTAGGAAGGTTTCCTACAGTTTTGTAAGGCTGCCTAGTAGGTTTTCTTCAAGGTTGTTATGTAGTCCCACTATGAGAAAATTACTGTCTATATAGAATTTTCTAAGGTGCCTGTCACCAAGGTACAAAAGTATCTAGGGGCTAGAACAGAATATTGTGAGTCAAGAATGTTCGCAATGCTTTTTGAGACCAACTGATGACAAGCCCTATATAGGTGCAAAGAATTAATATTAATAGTATCCTGTCTCAGAGGTGGAGACAAACTGAAATAGCTACCTGCAGACAAGGCTTGATGCATGCTAGCAAGCCTGGGGCAGGCTCACCCTGCCTCTGGCCATGCTGATCCTGTTACATGGATATAAGACTTGCTCTCAAGGGCCATCACCAGCATCACATTCACTACAAAAAGACTGTGGGTATGTCTACACTACCCGCCGGATTGGTGGACCTCGATCGATCCAGCGGGGATTGATTTATCGCATCTAGTCTAGACACGATAAATCGACCCCCAAGTGCTCTCCCATGGACTCCTGTACTCCAGTGCCACGAGAGGCACAGGCAGAGTTGACGGGGGAGCGGCAGCAGTTGACTCACCGCGGTGAAGACACCACGGTAAGTCAATCTAAGTACGTCGACTTCAGCTATGTTATTCATGTAGCTGAAGTTGCATAACTTAGATCCATTTCCTCCCCCTCCCCCGCCCCCAGTGTAGACCAGGAGTGTGAATTCTGTTGGGGGAGAAGGCTGGTAACACTGAAATAAATTTATTCAAGCCCTAAATAATATACACAATGGACTTTTACGTAAGGATTGCAGGAACTTTTGGACTGTTTCATAAAATTAAAGCACAAATTACCAGATTCTATTTACAAAGGACAGCGAATGCCCTAAGCCATATTTAAGTATTTTATATAAAGTGGAACAGCTTCACCAGGAGACATTAAGAGACCCATCCAAAAATACCTTGCAGCCTGGTGTCTAGAGCATTCACCAAAGAGGTGAGAGACCTGGATTTAAGTCCCACCTCTGAAACAGGCAGAGAGGATTTTTAACCCAGGTCTCCCACTTTCTGGGTGAGTGCTCTAATCATTGTGCTATAGGATTTAACAGTGTCACCACTCCCTTGGGCTCTGTTTTGTTCTGGGCCTGATCCAATAGGCGTGCTCAGAGACTGCCTTCCAGATTGTGCCCTATAAGATAGATCTGTGATGGGTTGGATCATAGAAACCCCCCCTGGGAGCTGCCAACTGATGTGCCAAGACTACCCCTGCTCCTATTTTCCCTGCCAGCACAGGACTCCAGCACCCTGTCTTGCTGAGCCAGACACTCCCGTCTGCTCCAACACAGACCCAGGGTCTGAATTACTTGCCCCAAAGCTGCAGGTTTACCTGAAAACAGCTCACAGAAATGTGCTTGTCTTTAGCACTCAGATGCCCAACTCCCAATGGGATCTAAACCCGAATGAATCCGTTTTACCCTGCATAAAGGTTATGCAGGGCAAACTCATAAATTGTTCGCCCTCTATAACACTGATAGAGAGATATGCACAGTTGTTTGCTCACCCAGGTATTAATACATACTCTGAGTTAACTACTAAGTAAAAAGTGATTTTATTAAATACAGAAAGTAGGATTTAAGTGGTTCCAAGTAGTAACAGACAGAACAAAGTAAGTTACCAAGCAAAATCAAAGAAAATGCGCAAATCTATGTCTAATCAAACTAAATACAGATAATCTCACCCTTAGAGATGCTTCAATACGTTTTTTTTTCCTCAGACTGGACACCTTTCCAGGCCTGGGCACAATACTTTCCCCTGGTACAGCTCTTGTTCCAGCTCAGGTGATAGCTATGGGGTTCTTCATGATGGCTCCTCTCTCTCATTGTTCTCTTCCACCCCTTTATATATCTTTTGCATAAGGTGGGAACCCTTTGTCCCTCTGGGTCCCCCCCCCCGGAAAAGCACCAGGTTAAAGATGGATTCCAGTTCAGGTGACATGATCACATGTCACTGCAAGACTTCATTACCCACTTGCCAGCACACACATATACTGGAAGACTCACAGGTAAAACACAGCCATCTGCAGACAATGGTCCTGGTCAATGGGAGTCATCAAAATTCCAAACCACCATTAATGGCCCACACTTTGCATAATTACAATAGGCCCTCAGAGTTATATTTTATATTTCTAGTTTTAGATACAAGAGTGGTACATTTATCCTAATAGGATGATCACACTCAGTAGATTATAAGCTTTGTAATGATACCTTACAAGAGATCTTTTGCATGAAGCATATTCCAGTTACATTATATTCACTTATTATCATGTTTTTATAAAACCATATAGACTGCACAACATCACAAGATCATTTGTGGATCCCACTGGGGCTTAGGCAAGAGTTGTTAGGTGCCATGCTAGGGGGGAGGGATAGCTCAGTGGTTTGAGCATTGGCCTGCTAAACCCAGGGTTGTGAGTTCAATCCTTGAGGGGGCCATTTAGGGATCTGGGACAAAAATCTGTCTGGGGATTGGTCCTGCTTTGAGCAGCGGGTTGGACTAGATGACCTCCTGAGGTCCCTTCCAACCCTGATATTCTATGCTGCTCGGAGGTGTCAGGCCTTAGGGGGCTTTGTCCATGCCTGCTGACAGAAATTTAGGTTCCTAGGGGACTTTACTGGTGGAAGCTTCAGTACCATGGGAATTCAGGCACTACAGGGTGAGGTGAAAGTTGAACAGGGGGTTTGAGAAACTAAATTTTGGACTTTGGCACCTAAAGTTGCAGTTAAGAATCTAAATCCTTTTGTGGAAATAGCCCTACGTTTTGCAACATAAGAATTCTGAAAATTCTCATTGGAAAAACAAAGCTCATGCAATATCACCAGGCCTCTTTCATTCTTATAGAATAAAACAAGTTGACAGGAAAAATCGAAATGAAAGATGATCAGATTATACCAATGAAGTAAATGAGGGCTGGCATCTCTATCCATTTGAACAGCAGCAGCCTGAGATGATGTTGTAAATTTTTGCAGGGTTGGGGGAAGTGGATGAAAAGAAGTAGGAACTTTGGGGATACAGTACAAAATTTCAGGAGAATGGACAGTTATTGAAAACATTCTGTCCAATTTACTAACATGAAATTAAACTGATACCGAGCATGAAGGGCAACCCCTTGTTTCAGATATCTCAGCCCAACACCAGTGCCCAGTTCCAGGGGAGAAAGAACTAACTCTAATCAGAGACCAAACTCTTCTCCTGCTCATACACTCCCTGTTCAGGCACCACTGCCTGTGCACAGAACCTTGCATTACAAAATCTTGGACCAACACAGCATCTCTTCCCAAGACTGTACATTTGCTCCCATGCCAAGAAAAAGAACTTGCACGACTATATCCAACAGCCCCACCTTGCGACACTTGCCATAATATCAGGTATAGACATACCATGCAATCAGGCAGTAATTTCTTGTACAAAGCATTCACTCTGCTCTCATCTAAATAAGAATTTCACTTTGGACTTCAATGGGAGCAGAGCCAAGGTCCCGATCATGCCAACCTTTACACCAAAGAGTAGCCCTTCCAAGAGTAGTTCCATGGATGTTAGGGAAGACTTGTGTGACTAAAGCTTTGCAGGGACCAGGCCCAAAGCCCTTAACTAGGTGCATGCATGTGTATGAAGTATACAATAGGCAAGAGTATTAGCTGGTGTGGGACAGCTCCAATGAACTCAATGGAACTACAGCAATTTACACCAGTTAAGAATCTGACCCAGTGTTTTTAATGTTACCGCCCAGGACTCAGGAGCAAAAGGTGGCATTTTATTTGACTACAGTTGCCTTTTACAGGCAATAATGCAGGGCTAGGCTGTATCCAGAAGAAAATAGTTATCCGGTTTCAATGATTCATGTCCAGTAATAGCAGAACTACTCTCAGTTGCAGGGACTGATCCCACTGACTTCGATGAGACTACTTGTGTAAGCAAGCGCCACTCCAGTAAGTAAAGACTGCAAGATCAGGCCTCTAATTATAACCAATGACAATGCAACTTCTTATAGTTGATGATAGCCTAAAAGAATGGCTTAAAACTGAGATACTATAGTGGGTTGCATGCTAAAATACCTAATGCTAATATTTCATAGTTCAGTAGTGCTAGGGATTTCGCATTAAGGTTATGCTGTGGATTATTTTATTTATTTATCAAAAATTAACAGTCAAAAGACAGAATACAATATATGTTACACTCTTAACAAGGCAATGCACTCAGAGTGGACCAGAAGAGGGGACAGAGACTGCTAGCCCTGAACTGTGACACACCTCCTAAATCAAACCAGTGCAGGTTTCTTATTGAGACAACACTTTAATGTTTAGAGACTTCTGGGATAGACATTTCCCTGGCATATTAGCCTGACTAACTGAAATCAAAGACAGGTAAGCCATCAAGAAATCACTGTACACTTTTTAAAAAAATCCTTTCACTTGCCACTGTATAAATTAAAACTATCAGCAAGCTCTTCCTGTGAAAGCATGAACAAGCAGAGAAGGCACTGACTGCAGGATTCATCCCAATTCTGAGATAGGGGAAACAGCCCTAGTCACTAAACATGCATGAGATACAGATTAAGGAGGATAGTTCCCTGTTTGTTTCAGGTTACAAAGTAGCAGCCGTGTTAGTCTGTATCCACAAAAAGAACAGGAATACTTATGGCACCTTAGAGACTAACAAATTTATTTCAGCATAAGCTTTCAAGGGTTCCAAAGAGAGACTGTTGAACTCGAATTAATATGCAAATTAGACACAATTAATTTAGGCCTAAACAGAGACTGGGAATGGTTGGGTCATTACACTAATTGAATTTTTTTCCCCCCATGTTAAGTTCTCCGCACACCTTCCATGGGTCATCTTGATTATCACTTCAAAGTTTTTTCTTCTGCTGCTACTGATAGCTCATCTCAATTGATTGGCCTCTTACAATTGGTATGCGTACTTCCACCTTTTCATGTTCTCTGTATGTATAAATATCTTCTGTCTGTGTGTTCCACTCTATGCATCTGAAGAAGTGAGCTGTAGCCCACGAAAGCTTATGCTGAAATAAATTTGTTAGTCTCTAAGGTGCCACAAGTACTCCTGTTCTGTTTGTTTCAGACACTTCAAACTATACAGGTGTGCCTGAGCCAGACCCTTAGATTTGCGTCCCAACTTCCTCCAGCCACTGTCCCCTTCCCCCTACCAACCCCGCAAAAATCCTTTTGAGAAACTTGGACGCAAATCTAAACTTTGTCACTCAGCGCTAATCCAGGGGCAGCTGCAGTCCAAAACTGGCTTTTCCCTCCCCAGTAAACTACCACCAAACCTGCTTCCTTCTTTTACTGCCAGCCCAGGAAAACAGGTCATTTCCTGTGCCCTCTTCCTTCCCACCCTGCTGATCTCTTCCTTCTGCCTCTTTCACTCCTTTATTCCTTCTGCTACTCTAGTCTAGGCCCCTTCATGCCTGGCTTTGCTTCAGGGATTCAAACCAGCCACTCACTCCTACTATCCCCTATATACCCTGGGAGTAACTAGGGAAGTTATGTTAATGTGTCCATTCTGGGCCTTCCCTTCCCATGGCCAGCCATAGGCAGATCATTACAGTGCTCAGATGTGAAATGGGGCTTCTCCCTGGTTCCTGCTCTGAAGGGTCTTGAGAGAATTAGCCACTCACCTGCCTACGAAATACTCTGCCTGGGCTCTTGTCCTGCCATCACACATTCCTGGCAGGGTCTGGGAGGGTTGGTGCAGTCAGTATCAACTCAGCCAGCTGCTCCAGCTTGGACCTGGGGAGAACGGACAATAGACACAAATTTAAAAAACAAAACAAAAGACTCTTTCCAGCTCTATCAACAGTATAAACAAAAGCCTGGTGGGGCTGGGCCCCACTAGCTTCTAATGGCTATAGGGTGACCAGATGAGATGAAGAAAATATCGGGACACCGGGGGGCAAAAAAAAAAAAAAAAAAGCCGAGTGCTGCCGGTGGAGCAAAATATCGGGACAAATTGCGTCCCGACCAGAGATCGGGATGTGGGACAAACAGCTAAAAACCG
>NW_020664482.1:17454384-17484597 GCF_002925995.2 Terrapene triunguis
GGGGCAGGCGCTGACAGCTGCTTCCCCAGCCCCGTGCAGGCAGAGCCGAGAGGACAGACACTGATCCCCAGGTGTCCGAGACGTGGGGGTCTCCCAGCAAGGCAGTATCCCCCGCTGCCCCGCTCGGAGCCGGGCTCTGCCTCTCCCCGCCCCTGGCGCTGTGGGGGCCTGAGGCAAGCAACGCGGGGCTGAGGCGGGGGAGGTGTGCAGCAGGCTGGGTCTGGGGGCAGGAGGGGGCAGCTCCCTGGCAGCTCGGGCTGCCCAGCCACTCACCCCATCAGCGCGCGAGCCGGGATCCGCGCCCCCTGCCCAGCCCGGCAGTGCCCTGCACAGCCCACTCGGGCGAGGAAACGCTGCGCCGCCCTGGGGAGACTCAGAGCAGCAGCAGTGGCGGCAGCGGTGGCGGAAGCAGGACCCCTCCTCCCTCCAGGGCCGGCTCTAGGCACCAGCAAAACAAGCTGGTGCTTGGGGCGGCACATTTTTAGGGGCGGCATGGCCGGCGCCAGAATGCCGCCCCTGCCGCCCCTAAAAATGTGCCCCGGCCACCCTAGCTCACCTCCGCTGCTGCCGCTCGCGCGCCGCTGCTCCCCCTCCCTCCCAGGCTCTCAAACCTGGGAGGGAGGGGGAGATCCCGAGCGGGCGCGGCGCGCAAAACAGCTGATTCGCGCGCCGCTGCTCTCCCTCCCTCCCAGGCTCTCAAACCTGGGAGGGAAGGGGAAGACTCCAACGGCCCCTGGCCCCCAAACTGCTGACCCCCCCCCCCCTAGGCTTGAGAGCCTGGGGGGAGGAGGCAGGGCTGGGGATTTGGGGAAGGGGCGGAGCTGAGGCGGGGCCGGGGGTGGGGTAAGAAAAAAACGGCGGGGGGGGGGCGGCCAAAATTGTTTCTGCTTGGGGCGGCAAAAATCCTAGAGCCGGTCCTGCTTCCCTCCCTCCCTCCCTGGCTCCTCACACACTCCGGGATCCCCTCTTGCGCCGCAGCCCGGGCTCGGCTCCAGGGTATGATGCTCTGGCTCTCCAGCGGCAGGGCTCCAGCCAGGACCGGCTCCTGGCTTTTTGCCGCCCCAAGCAAAACAAAAACAAAAAAAAAAGGGCCGGAGTGCCGCCCCTTGGAAAGTGCTGTCCCAAGCATATGCTTGGAGCGCTGGTGCCTAGAGCCGGCCCTGGTAAGCAGCCACAACTCAACACTGAAGCTAATGGGAGTTGCAGGTGCTCAGCAAGTCTCAGGATCAGGGCCACAAAATTTATCTGTAATCTTTCAATTTTTAAAATTTTCCCAATGAGCTCAGTCTTGAGGTTCAGATTTAAGAATCTTGGGCCAGATCCTCAGCTGGTGTAAATCAGTGTAGCTCTAGTGACTTCAGTGACACTACACACCAATTCATGCCAGCTGAAGATCTGAGTGTCCCCTTCTCTCACACTGCTTTCATCCTGGGCAAGCAGTTTGCGTCGCTGCTGTCTCCATCCTCGCAAATGAATTTCAAGCTCTACAAAAGTGTTATTTCCCATTTCCAGTTAGTCTCTGATTGTCCAAGTAACATCCATCCTCATCCTTCATTGTCATCTGCCCCAGGTAGGGTGACCATATGTCCCATTTTTAAAGGGACAGTCCCGTTTTTTGGGACTTTTTCTTATATAAGCGCCTATTACCCCCCACCCCCGTCCCATTTTTTCACAGTTGCTATCTGGTAACCCTAGCCCCAGGATACCTGCATATTGCTACATTTCTCGCTGACTCACGGGTTTATTACTCAGGCACTTACCACCCACCACTTCTCATCCATAGCAATTTGAATTACCACTGAAATGACAAAACCAATACAAACACTCATTATGTGATTCAATTTGATAATGTGTGTTCACCTAACACATTATCTCTCCTAGTCATATTGAAAAGGCAGGTACTTGGCCTTACAATTTTTGTAACACATCCTCCTCATGCAATAAATACATCAAGTTTAGGGCCAACTTCTTGTATAACCTCGATTAATTACACGGTCCAACTCAGTGCATTAAGAATACTGATGCACAAACCATAATTCTAGAACCTTTCAGAAAATATTATCCAACCTGAAAGCAGCTATGAAGTCAATCAGAAAAAAATAATAATTTTGATCCAAACTAAGGGACCCATCCTATCTGATCTGCCTAGCAAATTCCAAGCAAAGGTCAGAAATAGACAAAAGAAACAAAGTTCTGTCTAAACTTATTTTCCACTGGTGTTTATAAAATGTCTTTATTGTAACCTCTCTGGGGCAGGGACTGTGGTTTTGTTCTGTGCTTGTACACTGCTTAGGACAATGGGGTCTGGTCCATGAGTAGGGCTCCTAGATGCTGGTGCAATAGAAATAATAATAATTAATAATTAATAACCATTTATTTGTGAAGCTAACTCAGTACAGAGTCATATGGAATTGATACAATATTGACACACGTGGAGCTGAATTCTCTGCTGGTGTAAATGAATGGAACTTCATTGAAGCCAGTAGAACTGTGCCCATTTATAGCAGCATAGAGCTTAGCTCCTAATGTAGTCTACTGAGTCCAACCAACATATCTGGTTATTCTAGCATTTATGCACTCTTGCTTTTGTTTCTATGATTTATTTGGCCAAATTAATCCCTAGTGTGAATTCACTGATTTCAGTGGCATTGCATTGGGGATAACTGTGGCTCTCTCTTTAACACAACTTTAAATAACACAGAACTAGTGGGTTTTCTTTAAAGTTTTCCAGGTCAAAGTAGACCTAGTTGAAGTATTGCCAACTCTCTGGAGAGACACAGGATTTTGACTTGGGCTGGAGACTGGAGCCCAGTCTGGCAATGATGTGACAAGCTCCAGCCTTGCCTAGCAAATTTGAACCCTTGGATTGACTATCTGCCCCATTTGCCCATCTCAGGGCCTGGGGCAGAATAGCAGTCAGATCTGCTGCAGGCAGAGCTCCCTCCCCATAGAAACCTGAAGCCATTCTCAGAGGAGGGGGGAGCTGAAGAGCCCAGCAGCTCAAGGAGATACCTCCCCTCCTGTGAGCAAAGTAGAGAGGACAGTTCCTCCCCCTGCAGCGCCTGGCCTTGGAGGGGGCTGAAGACATCCTGGAGCTGCCCCCCCAGTCTAGAAGTGAGGAGGGGATCCTGCTCCAGCCCCCTCCACCGAGGCATAGGAGGGGGAAAGACCCGCAGGAAGAGCGGAGGTGAGGGTGGTGGGTGTGGCTGGTGGGCAGACCTGATGAGGGGCAGAATTAATTGCTGGGCAGGGGATGGGCAGAGGTGAGGGTGAGAGCTCCTTCAGTTGAGGTGACTGGTGAGACACCTTACCCAATACATTTTGGAGTGTGGCCTACACTAATTTTCTCACGCCCTGTGGAGATGGGCCGGGAGAGTTCAAAAATTAAAAGACAAATCAAAAGCCCCTAACATTATAGTCTCTTTAAAAAACTCATGATTTTTTGGATCTGACTCACGATTTTTTATCTCTAGAGTTTGGTTATATTTAACATACACTTTTCCCATTTATTTTTCTCATCATGTCTTAAGGTGCTTACTTCCAGGGTCAGAATAAATTCCTTGCCCAGAAGCTGTGGAGTAAGGGCCTCTAATCTAATTCCCATTAAAGTTAATGGAAAAACTTCCTTTAACTTCAGTGGGTAGTGGATCAGCCTCTAAACTAGTATATCTACTCCCCAACTCCCCATCTATGCATAACCAAAAACAAGAATACAGAATTGCATAACCATTTCTGCATTTCTCATACACAGAAGCTATTTTGTTTTGGAATTTGTGCATTTAATATAGTGACTAATAACTAATGCCTGAGGACAAGGCATTTTTGAGTCTGTTTATGTTTGCTATTATGGCCCTGATCCTGGAAATAAGCACGTGCTTAAATTTACTTTGAAATCAATGGGACTACTCACAGAAGTAAAGTTAAGCATGAGCTCACTGAAAAGTTAAAACAAATATTTTCACAAGGACAACAATTGAAATTCTAAGTTGCTTCCATTTTGCAGGGCTCAAAACAAGCCCTTTTTTCAATATTTTTGCCACATTTTTTATTTTTATTGAAAACATCAAAATTGTTATTTAAACAGCAAACAATATAAAAAAAATGTAGATAATGATGGAGATAATGCGTTTGATAAGTTTCAATAACAACTTCAATAATGTGAAAAATTTAGCCAAAAAACCCCCAAATCCCAGTTTTGTTGTGAATGTTTGTTTTTGAAAAAAAAAACCCCATTTTTGAAAAAATGATCTTTCGAAAATAGAGGTGGAAGAAACTGTCATTGGCTGACCAGACCCTGAAAACAATGAGCCATTTCCAAATAACTATTCCATGTGTGCCATATATCCCCCTACTTTCATGTGAACTAGGGCAATAGCTCAGGGTGAAGAGTTATTTCCTCCTAGTCAACAAGCAGTTAAACATTTCTCTCATCCTTGCCCCTGGCACATTAACAAATATTTTATAGAACTGCAGGGGGAGATCCCAACCAAGATTTAGTATGTCTATAGATGTATTTTGTCTCCTTTGAAAGTATTAAAATAGCCAAGTGTCTCCCTCTGTCCTTCACTTAGTCTAGAGAAATACATTGTGAAAATATCCTTATCTATTAGGGATGGTTGCCTTGCCATGTTATAAGGGTTATCACCATTCTGGAACACATTCTTTATCTTATTAATTATCAATGGCTGTATGGTCCAGATCTGTGAATGGACTGGTAAGTGGAGTCCTTGATCAGTTAGTTAGTCATCCATTTTCCTTGCTTTGTCTGAACAGTACCTCATTGTTCTTTAGATGATAAATGTTGAGTCCTTTGTCGTAAGTTTAACAAGTCATACTCGAGAGATCTTTTAATGGTTAGTTCCCCGCCCCCCTTTTTTTTTTGTATAAATAATTTCAATATCTTCATCCCTGCTCTATTCGAAATGTGTTCAAGTATCCTGAATTCTTTGTGATAAAGAGCCCAATCCTGTTCCCATTGAAGTAAATTAAGTCTTACCATTGATTTCAATAGAAGCAGGATCTGTCTCAAAGCCACAACAGGACTGATGACAGGAAGCACTTATCCTGATCCCCTGCAAGAATAAATGTTTCCAAGAGTTCTGTTATTGACATTACAGGGGTTATAAGAGCACTTCCACCCACTTCCTACAGCTTGAACCCTGGAGACCCCTCAAATGTCTGTGTTTGATACAATCTGTAACAGCCCTTGGGCTGAAGAGCCTTGAGCTAAGCCAGCCCTGATTACAAGATGAACCCCATCTGAGGGGAATCAGGTGATCTAATATAAAAGGCAGCATGAAGCTGGGGATGTGTAGCTTCAAGAGGAGCAGACAAACAGAGTGCTGGATGTAGTGGAGGAACTAGAATGAAGTATGGAGTGGATTATGATTTTGGATTTTATGTTGAGGACTGTTTGGATTATTTTGTGATTAAGGACTCTGAGGTCTGTGTGGAACTTTATTTGATGTTAAACCAGCCCCAGAAAGGGGTGCTGTGAGCCACAGCAGTAGCTAAAGGGCTCCCCAGATGAAGCTATTGAGGGTAGGGTGCCTGCAAAGCAACCTCTGGTCAGATGCTCAGGAAGTGGCTACACCTCTATATAGTCAAATATCTCCTTGCTCTTTATCGCTGCTACCTGTCTTTTGGGCTGTAAGCTGTTCAAGGCAGGGTTTGGGTTTTCCTATATATCTGTATAGTGCCTAGTGTGCTTTGGTTCCAATGGCATACAATTATGGTAATTGGCTTAGCTGTATCTGGAGTAAAATAGCAACTGTTTTACAAAAGTGCTTAATTAGTCTCCATGAGCAGGAAAGCTGGTGTGACCAGTTCAGACTGGCTTCATAGAACTCTCCCAGCAGTGTCAGCAAAATCCACTTAATGAAACACAAGATAGCTAATTGTCAGAATAAATTCTCATTGACTGATCAGCAGTCTCCAGGGTCACTCTTGCTTAGCAACTTGGAAGAGATAATTTTAGGCTCATCATGTGAAGCACAATCCATTGTATGTCTACTGTATAAATCCCAAGTAGTTACTAACAAAAGAATGCCCTGTCTTGTTAAAACACTTATGATCAGATTTTGGGGTGTGTTTTTTAAAGTCACTTTGGGATGAATAAGTGATACTAAGTAACCTTAAATGGCTTGAGAAGATGATGTCTCTGCTGGCAGAAAGCTGGCCTCCTAGACTAGCCACTGCCCCTTCCTCCCCAGGGTAAGGGCAGGGGGTGCCATTCTGGAGATGTGCAGCAGAATTCTGCCCAGTTCTCATCTAGCCCAAGTTAGAGCTGCTCCTGGGCAGGGCTAGTCAGAGCCAGTTTACAGCTTCCCCCATCCCCAGTCATCAGCTTCCTACAGCATCCCCCACTGCGCTAGAGCATTGGTTAAAGCTAGGGCAGGATGGCAAATCTGCCACTTATGCTCATTCCTCTTTAATAGTGGGATGGGCATATTTGAAGCACAGTTAACTGGTTCCTTTTGTGGATTGCTCACAAAGATGCATCACTAGCTGTATCTTATATCTGTGTCCCTTCAATAAGCAAATTAGTCAGGTGCAGTTATAAAGTAATTCTTTAGTAGACTATACAACTAAATAGGCTAGGCCAATTTACAGGGGTCCCATCTTCTTTCAATTTACTCAGAGGCTCTTTGTCCAGCATCTTTCTCTTCTTCTTCAATAAAAGCTGGAAAAAACATTGTCAAAATACTCCTCCGTGTTATCTTAATCTAGGAAGGAAAAAGACACTTGCCCATTACAAGAACTAGCAGTGGGTTGCATTGCTGTAAACATTGGAAAGAATGGGATCATGGCAAAATGGTCCCCATCTAAACTACTTGCAAAGGCATTTAAGTTAGCAAGGAATTTCCTAGGGACTCCTTGAAGCAGGAGTAGAGAGTTGCACAAATGTATTATCGACTTCCAAAGGCAAAACAAGAAGACTTTATGACAGATGAGATACATGCCAATAAAGTTACACTGGTTTCCATTAGTCACCATCAGCTTTCTATTTGCTTTTGCGAGCAATTCAAAGTGTTGACTTTGATCTCTAAAGTCCTGTATGGTTTGGACCCTTGCTTCTTTACAGATCACATCTCTCTGTGCAGCATAATAATAGTTGAGAGCAGCTGGTATGGTCCCTAGGTATTAATATCTGGGGTTTGTGACAGTGTTCAGAGAGGGAAACCCATTATGCCATAGAAATAAATTCACCATTGTTCCCGTTTATTGACTTTCAGGACACAGTCTAAAGTCAGTCTCTTCACTCAGGCTTTCCTGTGAGGTCGGGTGGCTGGAAAGACTGGGCTGGTCTACACTGGGGGGGGGGGATCGATCCAAGATACGCAACTTCAGCTACGTGAATAGCGTAGCTGAAGTCGAAGTATCTTGGATCAAATTACCTGGGGTCCAGATGGCGCGGGATCGATGGCCGCAGCTACCGCCGCTCGCTCTGGTGGAGTTCCAGAGTCGACGGTGAGCGTGTTCGGGGATCGATATATCGCGTCTTAACGAGATGCGATATATCGATCCCAGATAAATCGATTGCTACCCGCTGATACGGCGGGTAGTGAAGATGTACCGTCAACTTTGCTCAATTTCTTATGTTGATTATAGTTTTTGCTCTGCATGTGCTGGCAGGCCCAAAGATGGGTGAATTTTATAAAGCTATAAATAAATAAACCTAGGGAAATCATTCACGTTTGACCTTCATTCTGAATGAATCTACCATCCATGTCTTTAAAGTTTCAATTCTCTATTATTTGCTATCCATGTAGTAATTCTTATAATCTGAGTGAGGAGAAAAAATACCTCTTCCATTTAATTGTCTGTTAATCTACTTTTATGGAAAACTCAGTCTTTTGTATAAATATCATGTTAGATTTTTTGATCCTTAAAATCCATCTACAATTTTCCTTTAACATTTAGCTTTTTCCTTTAGCATTTCATGACAAACCCCTGAAGCCACAGCTAAATGTCACAACAAAAAAACATTGGTGGTTGAGCTCTTCAGAAAAAGGAAATGAAGGAGAAAAACCCTTCCTTATGCTAATCACTGATATTATTCATTCTCTCACTGAAAACAGTGAGCCTAGTAAGCAAGTAATAAAATAGAGCAAGAATTTCAAACTAAATAAGATGCTGTTGTTGTCGTCCCCCCCCCCCCATGTAGTCATTGCATCACATACTAGGGGAAATCAGGGATGAATTTGATCTGTTGTGACCTATGTATAGCTGTTTCCAAAAGACTGCCTCTCGCTGTGCACCATGCAGTAACAGCTCTATTCAGTGCAGACACAGCAACAAACGGAGGAGCTTCAGGATGGACTTGAGAGGTGATTGTTCTCAGGGAAGGCCTTTTGGCTTAAAATGCACTGCTTCTGGAGTGAGGCTTGTCCACCAATGGAAAGATGCAAAACTTGCCTTTTTAATAAGGACAAAGATACATAGCAATTCCTACAGTGGATCAGAACCATAGTCCATCTAGTTCAGTATCTTGTCTCTGACAATGGCTAGTATCAGATGTTTCAAAGGAACAAACCTCCCAACAGCCAAGACTCTGATCCTGCAAAACACACATGCTGAAGCGTATGAGTAGTCCAACTGAGGTCAATGGAACTATTCAAGCTAAAAGTTAAGCATGTTTGCAGGATTGAGGCTCAAGTACAGTAAATGGTTCTAATCCTAGTATGTGAGAGGAGCATAGAATCTTAAACTTCTTTATCATGGTTTTTGAGGCACTTAAATTCATGTAATGGCAGCTACATACTGTTGTGATGAGCACTTTAAAAAGTGTAATTTTTAAAGGAAGCATTCAGTTCTCCATACTCATTTGAACTATAGTATTTTCCTGATATACTCAAAGGATATTTAGTACTGCTCCTGAATCCTTTATCACATGGACCTACAAAGAAATGGTCTCAGAAGTGTCCTGGGAGTTGCATCAGTGTCATCGAGAAAACAATTTTGCCTATTTGTTCTAATATGGGCCAGGGACAGCTCTAGGTTTTTTGCCGCCCCAAGCAAAAAAATTTTTGGCTGCCCCCCCCCCCCGCCCCCCCCCCCCCCCCCCCCCCCCCAGTCCCCTCCCCCACCCACACACCCTGCCGCCCCAGCCCTGGGCTCTCTCTTCCCCCCTGACCCGCACCCCCTGCCGCCCCAGCCCTGGGCTCCCCACCCCCAAACGTGACCTCCTCGTTCACCACAGCAATCCCCGTTTACACTTGCAGTGGGGATCAAACCGTTTCTCCTATTTTCATTTCACTTTAGTATAAATCTCGCGCCCTGGCCCCCGCAACCCCATCTTTAGTGCTCCAAATGCACGTGGAAGGCATAGGGACTAACCCTTGTACCCGGAAACGGATGGGGATCTAGTAAAGAGGGTTCAGGCAGAGGAGCGGGTGTGGGGGTGCTTGGGGGCTCTACACTGGCAGAGAAGCGGGGTGTGGTGTACTCGCGGAGGAAGGTGGAGGAGGAGAGGGGGTATCAGGAGGGTTGCGGGAGAAGAGGTGCAGAGGAAGGGGGAGGTGCGGGTGAAGGGAGAGTACAAGGGGAAGGGGTTCGGCGAAGGAGCAATGGGGGGGAGGTACAAGTGAAGAGGCTGCGAGCGGGATGGGGCGTGCAAGGGCTGAGAGGGGCAGGCGCTGACAGCTGCTTCCCCAGCCCCGTGCAGGCAGAGCCAAGAGAACAGACACTGATCCCCAGGTGTCCGAGCCGTGGGGGTCTCCCAGCGGGGCAGTATCCCCCGCTGCCCCGCTCGGAGCCGGGCTCTGCCTCTCCCCGCCCCTGGCGTTGTGGGGGCCTGGGGCAAGCAACGCGGGGCTGAGGTGGGGGAGGTGTGCAGCAGGCTGGGTCCGGGGGCAGGAGGGAGCAGCTCCCTGGCAGCTCGGGCTGCCCAGCCACTCACCCCATCAGCGCGCGAGCCGGGATCCGCGCCCCCTGCCCAGCCCGGCAGCGCCGTGCACAGCCCACTCGGGCGGGGAAACGCTGCGCTGCCCTGGGGAGACTCAGAGCAGCAGCGGTGGCGGCAGCAGGACCTCTCCTCCCTCCCTGCATCCCGGGCCCCGCTTCCCTCCCTCCCTGGCTCCTCACACACTCCGGGATCCCCTCTCACACCGCAGCCCGGGCTCGGCTCCAGGGGACAATGCTCTGGCTCTCCAGCGGCAGGGCTCCAGCCAGAGCCGGCTCCTGGCTTTTTGCCGCCCCAAGCAAAACAAAAACAAAAACAAAAAGGGGTCGGAGTACCGCCCCTTGGAAAGTGCTGCCCCAAGCACATGCTTGGAGCGCTGGTGCCTAGAGCCGGCCCTGATATGGGCAGAATGGCTAGGCTCCAGAGGAAATATTAACCAAGTTTTTCTGTGTCTGTTGCACATAAGATGTTTGTTTCCTTTCTCTTTTGCAGTCAATGTTTTTTGTTCCTATCAATGCTATTGTGTTTTTGTAGGGAGGAAAACTAATTTAACCTCAGGAACAAATGACATAAATATTCCACTGAAAGCTGGTTCATACATTGTGATCTAAACAGATTCACTTGCTGCTTTATAACTAAACCTTCAGCTCACCAATTTAAAAACATGAGGCTTTGACGTGCTTTTTTAAGCATCTATTTTGGATGCTTTGCGTTACATTTAATTATTTTGATACTCCCTGGCATGTGTTCTTGCTACATTATCTGACAGAAATATGGATAAATGGAGCAGCCTACTAACTTTTATCTTCCTAGAAGATGCATGCTAATGAGTCCACACTAGAGGAAATCAGCAAGTATGCTACTTTCTGGGCTTTTCAGTTGAGTAAACAAGCCTTTCTTTCAATTAATTAAACAAATGTACTTTGTCAACGACTTAATGTGCATAACATCAGAATGATTAATGACAGAATCACTATGGAACTGGATTTATGATGGCCTGGGGACGGTTGGACTGGGCTCGCCCATTATGGCTTAGCCAGAAGGAATAGGGGATGACCTTTAGGTTGTTCTGGTTGCAAAGGTAACCTTCCAAATGTGAACCAGACTTACAACAATGCAGCAATATTTGCCTGACTCTGCAGAAAGCTTGACACAATTGATAGGTGTAAGTAGTCCCAGTTTCTCAGCTAAGTGTTTACGCTGGAGACTGTCCCAGGTCCAGGATTAACTGGACCTCTCTGGTCTCCCTAAGGGCACCCCCTTAGGTCTCAGGCTGTCCTCTCTCTGTGCATGAACCTGCACTCCTCTCTCTCCAGACCAGAGTTCTAGGCTTGTAGTACCCCTTACCACTTGCTGTGCTTATCCTAGCAGGTCTGACCTTAATCTAGTGCCTGTAGTTCCCCTGTCTTCTAGGGGGAGGCTAGGACAGTTTTTACCAGTGACCAGCCAACCTTCACAAAGCCCTGTACATCTATTTGAGACAAAAGCAGTAGAGAAGAAAACTTATTAAACAGTCTTCACTCATGCTAAGCTTACCACATGTTTCCCATCTTCCACATGCAGACCCTGGTAGGTTCCCAAATTCCTTCAAAACCTTCCAGCAGGGTGTTGTGCTCTTGATTAAAGCTGAAGATCCTTGGATCAAGTGAGGGCTGTCAGATCAGACTGATACAGGTTTGGGTCCTTTGTTTCAGTAGGCCTCCTCAAACAGGTAAAACCAGTCAAGGACTGTAACCCTAGGGGCTGAAGCTTCAAAGGATGGGTGTCTGCATAACTGGTATTGGGACTTTGCATTAATCATTCCCCAGTGATTCCAGCTTCCACAGGAAACCCACCCAGCAAACCAGGACCACAAAGACATAACACTCATTGATAGAAATGGCTGACTATTCCATGTGCTCATAGCATCTGTCACATCTCAATATAATAGTCTTTAAAGTTTTCCATGCTTCCAAGGTCTCATATCTGTCACATTAACACCACTATGAACACTAACACTATTGACTATTTCATTTCTGATCATAGCATGCAAGAATGAAGAAGCATATTAAGATCTTTACAATCTGCTGAGAGTAGCATGTCATTTTGGTACCACAAGTGGGTGGTACTTGTATGGGCAAAGCTAGGGAATGAACCACCACTAATTTTTTCCCCAATGTGAGCCTGGCCCTGATAAGAAGATGGCTACCTAGGGACTGGAAGGCCGAAGAAACTTAGCCTTAGATATGCACTTTAAGCCCAATATTTTGTTTGTGTCAAGAAATTTTTTTGTAAAAATTAACATTGATAGGAATGTTCTCAGTTATTTAATCTCTTTTAAATGAAAAGAGTTTTGAAGCTTAAATTTAAGTCTATTTACCAGCCTCACTGAAGTAACATGATAGTTTCACTTTAGGGTTCTCATGCACTGACTAGTCTATTTGCCTTACCCTCAATAAGTAAAATGCAAAGAGTAAACGATCAGTATAAATCATGGGTGCACAGCCTGCAGGCTGCCTGCAACCCATATGGCATTGTCTGCAGCCCCATTGCATTTGGATAGAGTCTCATGCCTTTGGCTAGAGACTCGGGCATTTGGTGGGCAGGAGAAAGAGCAAAGAATTTACCAAGACTGATTACATCTGTTTGGTAGAACTTCAACTGGGGTACTATCTGGTCACCCCACAATAAAGCAACACAGAGAGAGTGCAGGGCTTGGCAAGTTGCAGTGAAGACAGTTCTCGAGCCTCACCTTTGATCAAATCAATTAAGAGCAGGGCCTCAATTTTCCTAACTTTGAAATGTACAGTTTATCTGATGTCATTCCTATGCCCCCTAAATGGCAACCAAAAGTCTAGGCATGGAGTGAAAAGAGGTAGGGTGTCAGCAGAGAGGAAAGGCTCAAGGGTTTCGGTTTCCTATTCTACTCAGATACAAATCCCAGGATTTTCCAGATAATATAAGTGCTGTTGCTTTTAGGAAGGACTATCAGTTTTCTATAGATGAATGTATTCAACTTGTGTGCATGTTCTGTAATGGCAGCCAAAATCTCAGCATTGTAACTGTTTACAGGCACACTGCAGCCTGTGACAGTATGCTAAGTACCACCCTTCAGAATAGAAACAATGAGCTAAAGGGATGCCTCAACCTAGCTTCCATTTGTGCAAGTTTGTACATGTGGTCACTTGTACATACAAGTGACCACATTTTACATGTGCTACATTGGCTTGTGTGTTTAACAGAGGTTCTCACATGTAAATACTACCATTTGATAGTGCATGTAATTTTTATGCTTTTAGGACTTGATGCAAAGGCCACTGAAGTCAGTGGGAGTCTAGCTAGATCGGGGTGGGCAAACTTTTTTGCCCGAGGGCCACATTGGGGTAGCAAAACTGTATGGAGGACCGGGTAGGGAAGGCGGTGCCTCCCCAAACAGCCTGGCCCCCGCCTCCTATCCGCCCCCTCCCATTTCCCACTCCCTGACTGCCTCCCTCAGAATCCCCAACCCATCCAACCCCCCCTGCTCCTATTCCCCTGACTGCCCCCTCCCGGGACCCCCCACCCCTAACAGCCCCCTGGGACCCCACCCCCATCAACCTCCCCCCCCGCTCCCTGACTGCCCTGACCCCATCCACACCTCTGTCCCCGGACAGGCCCCCCGGGACTCCCACACTTATCCAACTCCCCCACCCAGAACCTCCGCCCCATCCAATCCAATCCCCTTGTCCCCTGACTGCCCCCCAGGATCCCCCACCCCTTATCCAACCCCATGGCCCCAGCCCCCTTACCATGCAGCTCAGAGCACCATGTCTGGCAGCTGCGCCACCCCGGCCAGAGCCAGACATGCTGCTGCGCTGCCCTGTAGGAGCGCGCAGCCCCGCCACCCAGAGCACTGCCCGCGGGGCTGGGGGCTAGCCTCCCAGGTTGGGAGATCAAGGGCTGGGCAGGACTGGCCCCCGGGCCGTAGTTTGCCCACCTCTGATCTAGATCATGGCTTTAGTTTTTAACACAAATTCTCCCCATCCCTGCTGTTCTTCTCAGTCCAGCTCTTCCCCTAGCTAGCCACCAATTTCCCTCCTCCAACCACAGCTGCCACCTGTCCACATCAGTGAGAGGCCCACTCCCCCCTGTTGTTAGTTGAGGCATACAAGAAACATAAGGTACCACTTGTAGTTTTGAAGGCTGTTCCTTTAAGAGCTGAGTTTTCCAGGCAAAATCTGGGCAGGGCACTGGGAAACTTTTTGTTGTTATGCACAGCTTGTTGGAACCAGATGCTGAATAATGCAAATCTCCTGCAAGCTCCTTAAGGCCTGAGTGATCACTAAACACTACTCCAGCTAGCCACATGAGGACAAGGGTGGCTCCAGGCACCAGCGCACCAAGCGCGTGCCTGGGGCGGCAAGCCGCGGGGGGCAGCCTGCTGGTCGCTGTGGGGGCGGCAGTCAGGGAGCCTTCGGCGCCGTGCCTGCAGGAGGTCCACTGGTTCCGCGGCTTCGGCAGCAATTCGGCAGCGGGTACGCCGAAGCCGCGGGACCAGCGGACTTCCTGCAGGCATGCCATCGAATCCATGCTACCAGCCGGACCTCCCGCAGGCGCGCCGCCGAAAGCCGCCTGACTGCCGTGTTTGAGGCGGCAAAATACATAGAGCAGCCCCTGCTTGAGGGAGAACTTTGTCTCATGCATGGTCAACCTTCAAGGCATGCATCCTTCAAGAGATGTGGAATGGAGGTGGGAGAAGAATGGAGAGAAAGAGACAGGGAAGAGGAGAGGAAAACAAAAGGTAGGAACACTATGGAGAAGGATGGTCTGTGGTTAAGGCACTGGGCTGAATTCAGCTCCTGGCTCTGCTATAGTCTTTGTGCGACCTTGGGCAAGTAAATAAATCTATCTGTACCTCAACTCACATCTGTAAAATGGGGATAACCACACTTCCTTTCCCCTCCCATCTTTGGGGGATGGCTCAGCTTCAATATGGTGGGGTAGGCCTATCTCCAATTATTTTTTAAATTAACAGTGCCCCTGTAACTAAATGGCTTAGAAAGCTTTACATTCAGAATCATAATAGAATAGACTTTTATTTATTTTTAAAAAGCTATTTTTTACATATGGGATGAGACATTAAAATTATCATGTATTTTGGCTTTCCCTCAGCTAAGGGATTCTACTAAACTTTATTTTATTGCTTTGTGTATAAACTTGTACACAATAGGCCAGGAGGTAGAAATACTTGGTTGCTTTGTGTCAAGGCAGGATAGCATATATATATATATATATATATAATATAAAACTCTTGCTGTAATTCCACTGTCAATAGTTACCCATTAGGCCAAATTCATCCATGGTGTAAGTTTCATTCAGTTTCCCAAGAAACTGAACTTTTCTATAATTTACTGCTTAAAAATATTGCTAAAATTTTTTGGAAAAAATTTATACAAGACACAGGTACAGCTTATCGTGAATGAAAGTGAAATGGAGTATCCATTGGGTTTAGCTAGATAGGGAGGTGTAGATTAGTGATCTTAAAGGACAAAGTAAAATTATGCTTCATCTAGGCCCTGACTGTGCAAAGCATTTAAGAATGTGATTAACTTCAGTGGGACTTAAGCAGATGCATAAAGTTAATCATGTCCTTAAATACTTTGCTGAATACGCATAGATTTAGGCATGTGCTCAAATGCTTTGCTGAATTGGGATGCTAAAGAAGAGTTCCCTCAGTTTACTGATTTTTGTGTTTGAAGATCCCTGGTCAAATCCTGACAGTGTTCGTTGTATTTATTGTGTGGCAATGTGTTCCAGATGTCAGACTTTGCCTCTGTTCCCACAGAGTCAATGGGAGACTTACAACTGACTTATTAGGAGCAGATAGGAACCTTCTTTATTTTTGGGAGGGAAGACATTTATATAAATTATTCTTTTAAATTCCTATATTTTGCATTTCCTCACAGATTATGTTTAGATCTCATTATGGTAGGTCTCTGAGAAATACAATAAACTGAGCCACGGACAGGCAAGCAATCCCATGCCAGATATAGGAAGCACAAGCCTCAGCCACTGGTCAAACATCCCAGACACAGCAATTTATTGCCTTTAGGTGATCAATTCAACTATTGACATATGAGAGGTCTGTTTACAATGGCTCTCAGGAAAGTGATAAGCTACCCAGTGAAAGGCAGAGAAGAAACAGCAAACAGGAAAGGCTTATCGTTTTGCCAGTAAGAGGCTTGTATTTGCATTAGACTGTAAACTCCACAGGGCAGGAACCATGTGTTCTGATTTATTAGCAGAGCATCATGCACATCAGCAGTATGGGCCTGATTCAAATTCCACTGAAGTCGGTGAGAGTTCGATAGAATGAGCCTGCTCTTTAGGAGCAGTGTTCTTGTTTTAAAATGTTCTTGTGCTTTCCAAGGTAGGTCATGTTTTATTAATCAGTGGCCCTACTGCATTACAGGAGTACTTAGATAAGCTGGGAGCCCTCACTGCTAACTATAGGATTCATCTGAAGTCTGACTGGTCACTGTGTATTCAGGTAGAAGTAGTTTGAAGATGTGAGGATACAGTGGCAAACTCTTCTTGGAGCAGTACATTCCATCTTGAAAAATAACAATTTTTGCTGAAATCTTCTTTGGTTTTACTAAGAAGTCTGTAACCCATTTCATCTTGATAATGTGTAAGATGAGCCCTTAATAAATCCTGAGATTTATTCACATAACTAACTTGATCTGTTACAAAGATCCTCTTTGTTCATACTAATAAAAGTGAGGGCTTTGTCCGCTGCTACTGATTCCACTTGTTCAATTTAAAAAGGGGGCTGTTATGGTCATCTTCATGATAGGTCTGTTAGCAGCCTTGCTTTCCCATTCTAATGGGCTTCTAATTAATTTAATACTAAGATTAAGATCTAAGCTATTCTATAAGGACTTTCCCTGAGACTTATGCCCAGCTATAATACTGACCTTACCTAAAAGGACAGGCTAATCAATCTGGAAAAGAAAGATTTAAGTGGATCAGTTTCAAACATCTGTGTGTGTTTCCTCTGGTTATGTACTGTAATTCTCACTGCTTTCACTTCTTCATCTTGTGCCTTTGGCTACAAATTTAATTCTTCATATCTCTCTCCAAAGAAGGTTCCCTATAACACATGATTCTATTTTTAAAAATAAACCAGAACTCCTCACACAAGAAGCTCAATGCTAACAACACTGGCTGGCAGTTTTCTTCTCTACCCACTTTTCTCAATAAGACCATAGTTTATGAACACTAGCACAGAGTATTCTGTCTGATCAGGACTGCCTATAGGGTGTTTCTTTGTTTGTTGTTGGTTTGTTTTTCCCCTGCCCTGAACAACTTGAAATCCATCCCCTTCCACTGCCTCAGCCATGTACAATAAAACCATCACTGTTGCCACAAACAACACCCAGATCTGCTTTATGGCAGAGACAGCAGCCCAATTCCCTGTTAGTATGTTTCTTCCAGTTTTCTCATCTTTTGTAGGGTCTATCTCAGGGACTTCTTTCCTAAACTCTTCTTTTGTGAAGAGAAACTGAGTGACTAAACTTATTAATACACTATTTTAAACTCACCTATGTAGCATTTATCTTACAATACATATAAATGTGGAGCTGGAGGTGACCTTAAGAGGTCACCAAGTCTATCCCCCTGTGCTGGGGCAGGACCAAGGTGTTTGTCCAACCTGTTCTTAAAAGCCTCTAATAATGGGGATTCCACAACTTCTCTTGGAAGCTATAGTGGGGTGGCTGCCCCACTCCAGTAGGCATAGGTTAAAAGCAGCCCTGGAGAGGGCTGTGGCTGGGAAAAGCAGTGAGGGCAGCTGAGTGAGTAGCTGACCTCAGGTGTGGCAAGCTCAATCAGGGCCCAGCTGGCCCTGATAAGAGGGCTGTGGAGCAGGAGCTGTGAGGAAGTCTCACTCTAGCCCTGGAGTAAGGTACCTGAAGCGGAGCAGTGCTGGGGAAGGGCAAAGGGAGCTGAGGAGCTCCAGCCTGGTAAACCCCCAGGCTGCAGGCCTTGTTTAAGGCCAAAAGGTACTGGGGCTTCAGAGGGGTAGCCCGGGGATAGGCAAAGGCCACAGGTCTGACTCCCTTGCCAGTGATGAGTGGCCATTACAGACTGCAGTTTGCCCCAGGGAAAGGAGGCTAGATGATGACTGGCAGTAGCCACTGAGACAAGTTGGTCTTAGAGGGTTGGGGGTTCCCCTGGGAGGGGAGACCCAGAGTATGAGGGTACTGCTGGGGCAGAACCCTGAGGTAAAGGGGCACTGGGGTCTGGGAGGGACATGGGGCCTGAGGCAGGTGAGCCACCGGCCAGCAGGAGGTGCTTTTTGGCTGGAAAGAGCTAATTCCCAGATGACCAGCAGGAGGTGCCGCACCGGTGAGTCAGCGGCCTGCTACAGAAACCTATTCCAGAATGTAACTGCCCTTGTAGTTAGAAAGCTTTTTCTAAAATCTAACCTAAATCTCCCTTGCTGCAGATTTAAGCCCATTATTTCTTACCCTATGGTCAGTAGACATGAAGAATAATTGATCACCATCGTCTTCATAACAGCCCTTCCCATATCTGAAGACTGGGAGAAGTAGGACAGTCTGCTTTTAAACAGAGGAGGATAACTAGTTTAAAAAAACCCAAACACTTGATGATAAAGAATTAGAAAACCTCTCAAACATAACCACTTTTTAAGCATTGTAAGAATAAATGAAAGCATCCCTTTGGCTTCACAAACAGACACAGAAATGTTCATCTTAGCATTTCAAGGAACATAGATGGCATACTATCCCCCACCCTTTTTATGCTGCTAAATGATGCAGTGCACCCAGTATTTCCAAAAGCATCCCATAAGTAAGGAAACCAAGAAAATAAATAGCACTAAAACATTCTCTCTCCTCAAAGAATATTCATTGCAATAAAAACATATTTGCCTTTTGTTAAAGATAAACAATGTTGCAAAACAAATTCTAAAACAAATCTTCAAACTTTCATACATTATAGTATAATTGTAGCAATAATTTCACACTATACTGCTACTTCACAATTCAATAACTTATTAACTGTACAAAAAAGGTTCATGTTTTCCAGACTTTGTATTATAACTAAGAATAAATACTGCCCCACAAATTAAGTGTTTACATCTGTGACCTATTCTAATATTATAATCTGTAAAAATCTTAATGGCACAGAGGTTCAAGTTTCTATAACTTTGTAACACGCTGGATGACAAAGCATCCTGATTTTGAAGAAGAATTCTCTATCTGAGGACTGGTACAATAGTCTACCACAATGATTAAATTTGTAAAAAGACAGATGGTTCCTTGACATATCCTTAAATACTTAAATTTAAACTAATGTTGCTTTTAGAATGATTGTTTTACAAAAGTCACTCTTTGAAATACCAGATTTTTACAAACAGATAGTAACAGTACTTACATATTTTTCTAAATGCTAGGTGTGCCAAGTCTCTAGATCAGTGGTGGAAACGGCAAACTGCAGCCACTGGGAACTGCGGGCGACCGTGCAAATGTAAATAAATGGTCTGGTGGCCTGTCAGCGGATTACTCTGACGGGCCATGTGTGGCCGCACGTTGCCCACCACTGCTCTAGATCTTAACACAATTTTCCTGTTCTGCAACACAAGTTAAGAATATTAAAGACAGGATACTAAAGGGATATATAGAAAACACCCACATCATTAATAAACTTTACTCACCTAAATTCCTCTGCCTTTTTTTGACCTTGCCTCAGCTCAAATCTGTATTCATGCCTCAGTGCTTAATAATATTCAGCACCTTATAAGTTCAGGCCCTCTGGTACTGCCATCTTTTATGGATTTACTTAAGTCCCATGCTAGCCAGACTACTCTCTATAATTATAGAATGTGGGCTTTTTCTGCCCAACCGACTTCCTATCCATCTTGACATTCAATTCAAAATCACTCCTGGTTTTCAAATTTACAGATTTACACAATTCTGTCTATATAACAATTCAGCATTTCTATACCACTTAACCAGTTCATCACCTGCACCCCCATAGAGATAACCTCTTTATTTACTGATGGGAAAGTTCAGATAGAGATAACTGGGGCAGGAGTTTCTGCCCCCCCAGTCCCATGCTGAGATCACTGGACAAAACTGGTCCGGTAATGTTAATATCCGCCTACAAGTCTTGGTGGGAGGGAGTAGATAAGGAAGGGCAGAAAGTATGTTCCATTCACTACTGTTACCTCATCCTATCTAGAGCTCTACATCCTACACAGGGCCTGCTCCAGGCACCAGCGCAGCCACCTTCTCGGAGGGAAGGACCTGCTGCTGAAGTGCCGCAGAAGAAGAAAGCGGCACGGTGGAGCTGCTGCCAAAGTGCCGTGGCTTTCCCCCGCCGCTTGGGGTGGCAAAAACCCTGGAGCTGGCCCTGATCCTACAGCCGTACATTGTGCTGGTGGCTTCCTGGCGCCATGTGTCCTTCCCACCACTACATCTACATCATGTATTCAAGAAGGTGTGAGTGAAAAAGGAAAACAAGTCTGGTGCTGCTATTTCACGCAATGTGCAGGTTTATTTATAGAGCAACAGGAAAAAGTGTATTAATAAACAGAAAAAACCCAACAACATACCTTATTTTGTTTTTTAGGTCGGATGTGGCATCCATATCTTTAAATTCTCTTGCAATTTGCACTGTTCCATAGCCCCCACCTGCAAAGGCCAACTGTATTTGAGGAATCTTTTTGACAAAGAGAAATACAATACACTAAGCATAGGTTGCTAAATAACATAAGAACCCTTTGTACAAAATTCTCATATTTGTTCTCTCTCATTTTTTGTTCACAGTTGACTTAAACAATAAGCTCATATAGTGTGTTTTTTCAACCAATAGTTGCCATGTGGTTTAGGCAAATAACTTCCTCCCTATTTTAATGGAGGGAGCTGGGAGACTGAGGCAAAGAGAGAGAGAGAGTAAATAACTTGCCCAGGGTAGCACTGGAGTCCATGGCAGAGCTGACGGGAGGTCCTAGCATAACTACAATGAAAGTGGTCTTATTTACAAGTCCTTATCTGTACTAGTTTGCCTTTGTAGTTATTTTGAAAACGGAACGTACCTGATGCTGATAATTAAAAAGATGATGGGGAGGGGGGGGGCCTTAACAGTTACACTAGAATACAGAACTGGCACACAGATGCTATAATGAGACAGACAGTACAAGTTTGTTCGCAGTACAATATGCCTTAAGTAGTGACAGTGTTATTATTTTTAAGTTGAGATTGGCAGCAAGAATTGGTTCAGATCACCATACACCCTGGGTGGAATCTCTGAGAAAAGTTCTATCACATGAGACAGTTGTCTAGTTATGTTCACTTAAAGTCCTACCAAGTTTGACAGCATCCCCTTAATCCCACAATTCTACTTTAATACTTATCTTTCCTATGGCAGCAAAATTATATATACACATTTTATAAGTACACTACACAGCTACGAGCCAGACATAGTTGGCTCTTGCCAGTTCTTAGGACCAAATTTGCAAAACGAGGGTTCTATTTGTGTGCATATACTTTTGCATCCACAATGATTTACAGTGCTAATGTGCACACAAAATTCACTCTGTGTATACGGAGTATAAGTGGAGACTGAGTCAATTCTGTTTGAGAACACAGTGATAGTACACAAAAGTTGCCCTTAATGGTTGTGAGCACTTTTAATATATGCAAATGAGGGTGGGGTGAGGTGGGGTTGGAGCCTCTTTTGAAAATTTGGCCTTTAATGGTGCAGCAGGTGAAGTAGCAGGCTGCTACATCTACTATGACCCTTTGCTTTGGAGGCACTTGCAATAGGAGCTGGTCCTTCTCATGGTAGTTGTGCTGTTTTTGTTGAACTGATTCACCAAGAACTACAATTATGGGCATGATGAAAACAACCCCATCCATGCCAGCATTTAATATAGGAAACAGCTCTATTAACTTCATTGCAGAAGCGCTGTGTGGGGTTTTTTTTTTTTTTTTTTTTTTTGTGGTTTGAAAACAGCAAGAGGGAATCCATCCATCTACCTTTTTTCACCCTTTCCCTGCTCCTGTGCCTGGGATTAAAACAGAGGTAGGCAACCTATGGCACGCATGCTGATTTTCAGTGGCACTCACACTGCCTGGGTCCTGGCCACCATTTAATTTTAAATGAAGCTTCTTAAACATTTTAAAAACCTTATTTACTTTACATACCACAATAGTGTAGTTATATATTATAGACTTACAGAAAGAGACCTTCTAAAAACATTAAAATGTATTACTGGCACGTGAAACCTTAAATTAGAGTGAATAAATGAAGACTCGGCACACCACTTCTGAAAGGTTGCTGACCCCTGGATTAAAACAAAACACGGGGGCATTTTAAAGATGTCTGAGGTAGCTGGAGCATAAAGGAGGCGGTGGCAGAAGCAAGAAGTAGCAGGTTGGGCCAGTGGCACTGGAACAGTTTTTATAGTGGGGGTGCTGAAAACCATTGAACCAAACTGTAAAGTCTGTCTATGAGGAAACCACTTCAAGCCAGGGGGGTGCTGCCACACCCCCCGTTCCAGCACCCAGGGGCTGGGGTGAGTAAAAGAGGAGGCAAGAAGTGGGGAGGCGCATGAGGGCACAAGGAGGTGAGTGGGGGAGACGGAGAGGAGGGAACTGGCAAAGCCAAAGGAGGGTGCAGGAGGTGAGTGAAGGAAAGTGCAGAGGTGAAGGCGGGCGCCGGGGGGTGAGTGCAGGAGGAGGAAGGAGGGGTGGGTGAGGGCTGAAGGAGGCAGCAGGGCTGAACGGGGGTGAGGGGAGCAGGAGGAAGGCGGGCGCAGGGAGTGGGTAGAGAAGGGGGAGGAGGCAACAGCAGGAGGGCGGAGGAAGCGGCGGGAGGAGGGAGCCGCCGGAGCGGGGGGCGGAGCGGGCGGCCCGGCGCAGCCAATCGGGGCCTGCTCATCCATGTCTGGGTGTGAGTCGGGCACGTCGGTGGGGTGATGTTGCTGCGCCGGGCGGGGGCCGGGAGAGCCGCCCGCGCCACAACCGGGACGCGGCAGGGGCGGGCGCCCCCTGCTGCCTGGGCAGCTCGGCGCTGGCCCCGTAGCCAGGGGCGCTGGGCCTGCCCGCTCCCGGCCCGCTGAGGTAGCGGATCCCCCCGCCTGCGGGGCCCGGGGCGGCGGCAGGCGGGGAGCGGACACCGACGGGAGGAAGGGGGCTGGGCCCGGGGGCGGGGCTGCCGGGTCCCCGCCCGCGCTGAGTGGTTCCCTCTCTCCGCAGACTCGCCGCTGCTGGCGGTTCCCAGCCGCCGGGGGAGCAGGGCTCGGGGCTGCCCGGCTGCGTGCGGCTAGCTCCTGCCGGGGGGTCCCCGCTTTTCATGCTCCGCCAGCCAGCCAGCATCCTGGCTTGGGTCCCGCCCTGGTCCGACCTGCTCCGGGACAGCGAGGGCGAGCAGGAGAGGCAGCCCCGCGCCATGGCCCGCTACAGCCTCGGCAACCTCCTGGACTGGCTCTACGGCGGGGTGGACCCCAGCTTCGCGGGCAACGGGGGGCCCGAGTGCGCCGCCTTCCTCACCCCGCAGCAGCGCCTGCTGGAGAGCCTGGTCTTCCTCACCGTGGGCGTCCTGGAGATCCTGGTGTCCCTGCGGAAAATCAGGCGGCAGCTGCACTCCAGGGAGGAGGGAAACCATCCGGCCCAGCAATCCCAGGCCAAGCAGGAGAGCCTGGGCAAGAACCTGCTGCTGGTGGCCCTCTGTCTCACCTTTGGCCTGGAGGTGGGGTTCAAGTTTGCCACCAGGACGGTCATCTATCTGCTGAACCCCTGCCACATGGTCACTATGTTGCAGGTAAGAATTGTGTGTCATCTCTGTCCAGGCTGGGAAGTTGGAGTCAGCCCCCTTTTCAGCTCACTCACTTTATGCTTGAAGGAAGAGAAGCCAGCAAGAGATGCCTTGCCAAAACCCACCTGTTAGGAGGTGAATGGGGTGGGGTGTCACCTGGGAGGCTAATATGCTGCTGCAGCCAAATCACATGTTTAAAAATCTCTCACTATGATCTTAGAAACATCTTGACTAGATTAGGTATTAATTGAAAGTTTGAAATACTCTGATCAATTTTCAGAGTATCAGCCGTGTTAGTCTGTATCCGCAAAAAGAACAGGAGTACTTGTGGCACCTTAGAGACTAACAAATTTATTAGAGCATAAGCTTTCGTGGGCTACAACCCACTTCTTCGGATGCATATTTTTCACTCTTGTATTGTCTTTGGCCCTGATGGAGCAAAGATTTAACCTGCCGACTTAACGGTATACACTCAGAGCAGTTGTGTTGGCTTCAATGGGGTTCTTTAAACCCATATTTAACTTTATATATTGCAAGTTATTGTAGGAGCAGAGCCCTTGTTTGCATCTTGTATTTGTTCAAGATGAGAAAATGAAAAGAAACTAGTCAATTTTGTTTTCCTGGTTCTGATACACCCTTCCAGGGCTGTAGTGTTAGGGTTGCAAACACAGCAGGGGAGTGTGTGTGTGAACTATTTTCACTGGATTTTTTTCAGTAACATGCAGATATTTCCTTTGGTTTTAGGCTTTATATATGTTTATTCATCAATTTTTTTCACCACCCAATACAAGATAAAATGATACAAATATCAGGCATTCAAGAGCTCTAATGTTTAATAAGCAGTTATATCAGGGGAGGGCAAACTAGAGCCCACAGGCCCGATCCGGCCCATTAGGGCTTTCGATCCGGCCCGCGGGATTGCCAGCCCCATGGCGCAGTGGGGCTAATGCAGGCTCCCTGCCTGCCCTGGCCCTGCGCAGTTCCCGGAAGTGGCCAGCACCACGTCCCTGCGGCCCCTGGGGGCGGGGGCAGAGGGCTCTGTGTGCTGCCCTCACCTGCAGGCACCGCCGCCCACAGCTCCCATTGGCCAGGGAATGGGGAACCGCGGCCAATGGGAGCTTCGGAGGTGGTACCTGCAGGCGAGGGCAGCACGCGGCAGAGCTGCCTGCCCCACCCCACCCCCAGGAGCCACTGCCGGACATGCTGGCCACTTCCGGGAGCGGCGTGGGGCCAGGGCAGACAGGGATCCTGCCTTAGCCGCGCTGCATGCTGCTGCGACCCCAGAGCTGCTCGAGGTAAGCTGCGCCGGAGCCCGTACCCTGCATCCCTCCTGTACCCCGCACCCCTGCCCTGAGTCCCCTCCCTGCACCCCAACCCTTTGCCCCTTCCTGCACACCGCACTCCCTCCTGCACCCTAACCCTGTGCCCCAGCCCTACATTCATGGCCCTGCATACAATTGTCCCACCCAGATGTGCAGGTTAACAACTGCAGGCTCTGACAGACCAAGCAAATTCCAGGTAACATCAAGAGGACTCAAGCATCTGTTCGTATTACAGTAATTGCTAGGGGAGAGAGTCAGTCTTTTAAGGGGTGGGACTGAACTGTTTCCAGCTTTGTAGACTAATACCAATACCGTGAATTCCGCCCAAAAACTAATTGGTAGCCAGTGAAGATCCCATAACACTGATGTAACATGTGAGCTGTGTGTGTCACCATTTAATAACTTCTGCACTAGCTTCCCATAAGATGGTAATGATTCTTGGTGGAAGAGAGCAACATAGTTGCATAATCCATCAGTCAACCCTGTTAATGTAATGAAAAGTGGAAATTCTGCAAGGGCTTCATAAATATTTAAGCAATGAAATAATATTGCCACACTTCTCAGTGCATTGAGTATGTTGCAAAGTAAAATCTTTTACTGGAGGAAAGCTTTCTCCTAGAAGCTGTGGAGAGCCTATCTAATATCATTATGTCTTGAAGTATCTATTTCATGCCCTTGGTGGGAATGGCATTTTGCAATAATACAGTATTTCTATATGTATTTAGAAAAGCTTGGCACCTAACAGGTCCTTAATTTAGCCAATGCCTTTTTTAATGAATGGTCTTTTTTTTCCTTAGTGAAAACAAAACATCCAACAGTTTTTTTTACTCAGTCAGGTGCAAGTTCTTTTTAAAAATTTTTTTTCCCCAAACCTTGGTTTCTGACCAATTATCAGGCCTTTTGTAAGTGATGAATAAGATCATGCTGGGTCACCCGCAGTTGGAGATCAAGTGGGACTCCTGTAATTTCAGCCTTTCACATTTTAAGGGCACGGGGTTCCCATCTCAATATATGAAAACTCATAGAAGGAAAAAAATCAGGTATAGTTAATATATATATGGTGCCAAAAGTGCTGGAGGCACTTCACAGAATGTAGGAATGATTTAGGTCTCTGTCCTTTAATTTGTGTGTGCTTTTGAAGTAGACTCTGTATTTAGAGGGTTCCATTATTTAGATCAAAACCTTTCTTGGTCCATGGTTTTGTAATAATCTTTTATGCTCTTAGAGAGAGCTCTAATAGATCCTTATAGAGAACAGTAAGTATTACTGCATCCCTGAGATATTTTTAGTCCAGGCCTCCCAGATGGCTGACAGAATGAAAACAATGAGCGTGGAACAAAAATTGGCTGGTGTTTTCAACTGGTCATTTTCCTTTTTGTTTCCCAGCTTGCTTAACCTTTCCTTTCCTTATATTCCTTTCTAGTCTCTCTTGGTCTCCGCTTTCTTGTTCCTTTTCCCAAGTTTCTGGCTCTGTCATTGGTACAATCACTTTTCCAGGTGAGATCAGGAAATGAAGATTTTTCTATTGTCTAATTCTACAGTGAAAGCAAAAGGAAGTCTTCCTGGTTCCTCATAACTCCCATTTGCTGGAGTCTTCTCCTTACTTGCTGTCTCAAGTCTTTCAGGGGTTACCTCATCCACAGCTTCAACCCCAAGATGGCTATCTTGCACTACAACAGATCTTGCATTATATCCATGGCTAATGGAGAGATTGTTTCTACATAATCTCAATTGGTTCCCAATACCTTCCCTGCTATTTCAAACCCCCCCCCCCCCACCCTGGGGTTCAGAAGGAAAATTTAGACTCTTTTATTGCCTTCATACAGGTAAACCAGACTGCTTTTTTATGAGTTCCAGTTAACTGAAACTCCAGGCTAGCCAAGGGATTGTTATGTTCCTGGGGGCTACAGTAACTGAAGTCCCATAAGAGCTTACCTTCACTTCTGTTGATCTTTTAACTGTCACAATGCTGAAGCTGACCCGCAGAACTCCTCTGCAGACACCCGTCTTTGAGATTGACTCTCTGTGGAGTACTAACCCTTTCTTGATTTTTCCTAAGATTTCTGATGATCTTTTGCAGAGCTTCATAAAACTAGGGTTAAATTAAAACTGATTAAATTAATCTTGATAGCAATCATGGGCAAGAGGTGATGACTAGAGGATTACATACTTTCAAAGGTCACAGAAGGATCTGAGAGAGACAAGGTGAGTGTGGTAATATCTTTTTCTGCACCAGCTTCTGTTGGTGAGAGAGAGACTAACAGAAGTTGGTCCAGTAAAAGATATTATCTCACCCACTTTGTCTCTCTAATATCCTGGGACCGACATGGCTACAATAACACTGCATACAACAACTGAAAGACCTGGACCTTTCTGTTGTAATAACCTTGGATTCATTCTCTTGCCTGCTCCATTCCAAATATTAACAACTGTCTCTTATGTGGGGGTGATTTTTTTTTTGGCGGGGGGTAGGCGGGAATGAATACTTATTCTGAAATTATATTTAAATGGTCTGGTCTCTGCCGTTCAGAGCTCTGGATTAATGCTGTAGTGTTCTTACCGCCTGCACTCTCTTCCCACCTACCTCTGACAAAGGCCACTCCAGTTGGCTTTACTTCCACATTTTCCCCATTAAAATCATTGCTTCATATTATTGACTCAGTAGTAACTAGGTGATAGTTAGTGCATCTTAAGCAGCAAGCACTCTGTTGTTATCTAAACACTTGAAGGGTGCAGGTTCAGCTGTTAAGAAATATATGATCTGTTTTAAAATGCCCTGAAATGTTTGCACAAAGAAGGAAGCGCTTCATAATGAGAGATTATTTCAGAAGCTCTCAGTGAGGCTCATTTCATTTCTCTATGACTATTGCCTTTTTTAGTGAAGATGGTTTTTTTTTTTTTAAGGCTATGCCAATCATGTTTCAGCTTCTATTTCAGCGTTGCTGTTTCGCCTTTTAAAATGGTTAGAGGAGAGAGTGAATCTCTGCCTTGCAGACCTTTTTTTCCCATTTCCATCACAGAGACAGTTATTAGAACTGTGACAGAATTTATGCCCAGGGTATCCACTAACTTTCCATATCAATCAGGACATTATACTGCTGGATTTCAGTCCTGATTCTACCTCAAGAAAGTGAGAGAGAAACTGGTGCTATCTAGGTTTCAGAAGATTACTTCCATTTAAATACTGCATGTTGAGACTAGCATCAGACTACATAGCCTTTCATTGCCTGTCAGACGAGGGCACGCTGGACACATCTGAGCTGTGGCACAAGCAGGTGTTGTTCCCTGTTGTATGGTTAGCCGTAGGATGTCAGGATGTCCCTGTCCACCACAGGCAGAGTGGGATAAAGGACACAGAGACAGACTTTTCTGACACCCAGATCAGTTCCCCAATTAATGTAAATCCCAGGGTCAAATCCTGACTCCAGTGAAGTCACTGGGAATGTTGCCATTGACTTCAATGGGCCAGGATTTTACCTCAGGAATTTATTTAGTATGAGTAGTTAACATCTAAAGGTATCCAAGCAGGTGGGCCCCCTCCCTATCTGTATTCCCAACAGGTTTTACATCCCAGGCTCATTTTCAGTCCAGTAGAGATCACTTTCCCGTCCTGAGGGAGAAAAGCCAAACTGCTTCCCTTTCTGATATGCTTTGCCAAATGAAGAAGGACAGCCAAAGCTTCCCTTTCCCACTGCGTTAGCCAAATGGCTTAGTCAGGCTTGCATAGCTTACTTCTGTCAGTGTTCTGTAGCCAGAGTTTGTATTGTATCATGCATGAAGTTCATCCTTCAAGTAAGAGTAGAAAACTTTCCAGAGCCTGCTTTCTTGCCTTTTTTCCCTCCCTGGAGCCTACTGTCAGAGCCCCAGTGTTGCAGACCTAACAAAGCCAAAATGGGGAGGACAAGTTTAGCTTGTTAAGCATTGACTTGATTTCCCTCCCCCAAAATGCTTCCTTAATCCCCAGTGGTAGCTTGCCATGTTCCACTCCCATTGCTGATAATAGGCATTTGTCCTGTGTACAGCAAAGTTGAACTTGCCTAGTGTGTCTCACTCGCTTGTTGCTAGGTAGATTAGGTCACGTTTGTCTGGAGATCTCCCACTTCCCTTTCTTTTAGATTGAGGGTAAAATTTTCAAAATAATGTAGGCTCCTAAGTCATCTAGGTGCTATTTTCAAAAGTTACTTAGGTTTCTATACCCCTGTGACTTTCAGTAGACAAAAGTAAGATGGGACTTAAGTGCTTTTGAAATTTTACCCCTAGCTGTTAAACTAGGGTTGCTGATTCAAGCTGTGATCTGTTTACTGTATAACAATAAACCCATATCAGTCTTCCTGGGAGCTTCTCTGTGCCTGCTACCTTCTTACTCACTTCTTACTCCCTCACCAAAGATTCTTAAGCAAAGTAAGCTGTCATGGGATAAGAGGGAAGGTCCTCTCATGGATTGGTAACTGGTTAAAAGATAGGAAACAACGAGTAGGAATAAATGGTCAGTTTTCAGAATAGAGAGGGGTAAATAGTAGTGTCCCCCAGGGGTCTGTCCTGGGACCAGTCCTATTCAACATACTCATAAATACTCTGGAAAAAGGGGTAAACAGTGAGGTGGCAAAATTTGCAGATGATACAAAACTATTCAAGATAGTTAAGTCCCAAACAGACTGCGAAGAGCTACAAAAGGATCTCACAAAACTGGGTGACTGGGCATCAAAATGGCAGATGAAATTCAGTGTTGATAAATGCAAAGCAGTGCACATCGGAAAACCTAATCCCAACTATACATAAAAAATTATGGGGTCTAAATTATCTGTTACCACTCAAGAAAGAGATCTTTGCGTCATTGTGGATAGTTCTTTAAAAACATCCACTCCATGTGCAGTGGCAGTCAAAAAAGCAAGCAGAATGTTGGGAATCATTAAGAAAGGGATAGAAAATAAGAACAGAAATATCATATTGCTTCTATATAAATCCATGGTAGACCCACATCTTGAATACTGTGTGCAGATGTAGTCACCCCATCTCAAAAAAGATACACCGATATAACATGGCCCGATATAACATGAATTCGGATATAACGCGGTAAAGCAGTGCTCCGGGGGGGGGCCTGCACACTCCAGCGGATCAAAGCAAGTTTGATATAATGCGGTTTCACCTATAACGCGGTAAGATTTTTTGGCTCCCGAGGACAGC
>NW_020664482.1:17504597-17547970 GCF_002925995.2 Terrapene triunguis
AACTCTTAAAAATCCATACTCATGGATATCTCCATTGATGCCTGTAGCTCCCATTAACATTAATAGGACCTGGACAGTTTTCTGCCAACTGCAATAGTTTTGCCTCCCTTCTCTAAGTGCAAGATAGTCACTAAACCATCTTCATTCTTGGCTGTGTCATAGTTTAAATATCTTGTTTGAATGATGTTTAGAAACAGAGATTTCAGAAAAGCCAGAACTGTTTTACTTCAGGAGGAAAACACCAACCTCTCTGAATAATTTTCTTATTCCAATTTGTTGAAAGTCAATGGGACTTCAGGTAAAATTTTCAAAAGTGCCTGAGTTCATATATAGGCACCTACATAAGTGGTGTGTTTATTTGTTTTCAGAAATTAAATGACTGCTGAACACTATTTATTTTTTTGGAACATAAGGCACTTCTGTAAATGCCTAACTGGGGATTTAGGGTAACATTTTCAAAAGTGCCTAGGACCCACTGACTTTCAGTGAGACCTAGGTTACGAATTCATGTAAGCACTTTTGAAAAAATTATCTTTAGGCTCCTAATTTTAAACACACACTTCTGTAAATCTTGGCCTTGTCTTTATGTTCTGTTGGATACTAGACATAAGGCCTAAACACACGTACTGCATCCAAACATTCTCAAACTGTGGCCAGTTCTGTTCTCTCACAGTGCGTACTTTCTCACTAGAGACTTTTTTTGAGGTTATACTGAGATTGACCCTGATTCAAATAGTCCATTAGTCACAGGAGAGAATAACCTGATTGATTTTAGCTGTAGTAAATTAATAGGTGGTATGTTTCATGAATGGGGTGTGGATTATTTGCATTATCCACCATTGTTTGCAGATGATGCAGTTTAGTCCATGAGTAAGGCTAAAGCTTTTGTCATGGGTATTTTTAGTAAAAGTCACGGAGAGGTCACGAGCAATAAACAAAAATTCACAGAAGCCTGCGACCTGTCCCTGACTTTTACTAAAAATACCCTGGGGAGGACAAACAGAATGCATCCTTGGCTTGCTGCTGCTCCTGCAGCAGGGGCTGACCGCTGCTGCTCCAGCCCCAGGGAGCTGACCCAATCCAGCCGCTGTGGCCCCGGGGCTGGGCACCGGTCAACTGTTCCGACGGCCCTGGGGCTGGCAGCTGCTCCAGCCCTGCCTCAGAAGTCACAGAGGTCCCAAAAAGTCACGGAATCCATGACCTCTGTGACAGAATCGTAGCCTTATTCATGATCAAGTAAACTTTACTCTCCTATGAGACAGCTCACATACAATTAATCAGCCACATGCAACATGATGGATCTACCACTCCCCCATATGGGTACTATGAGTATTAGTTAATGATGTAATGGGATGTGCAAGTGGCATTAAAAAACAAAATAATGCTTAATGTGGCTCTGGTTTGACTCATTTAGAGTAACTAAAATGCATGCTGGTTTTGCAGAGAAGAAAAACAGAAGAGTTGAACACGTGCAAGTGTTTCCCCAAATGTAGCTTGGAGGTTAAGTTTAGTGGAGAAATGCACTCTTGTGCCTGTGGATCAATTTGCTATCCTTGCAGCTCAAGCTTCATAAGGAGGTAGAGTAGTTTGGTATGGCTTGGGTAATCTTTATTTTATTTTGAGCAAAGAGGTGAACAAGTTGCTTTTTAAACTATTGGAGAAAGTCTCCCAGCACTTTTTCAGTGGATAGTTACTCCTCCATAATCTCTTGCATTATTAATGTTTATCTAGTCAATGATTGATCTAGCACTGGAGAACTACATGTCTTTTATTGATACCATATACGTATGTTAACTTCAACTCCATTAAGCATTTGTTTCAGTACCAGCAGTATGCTTGCACTTTTTATGGCATGAATAAAGACACCATCTCTTGCTCCAGAGAGCTTGCATCCTGAAACAAAACCTGACAAGAAAGCATTGGGAAACCCCTAAATTGGGGAGAGGGTTGGATGATATCGATAGGAGTTAGTGGATCTTGCAGAAGAAATGTTTGCAAGAGGGGTCTAAACAAAGAGAGAGTGGGGGACTCATGTACTGGCAAAGGGTGTCGTAGGAGGGCAACCTGTGAGAAGCAAAGTAAAGGAGCAGTGATGCTGATGTCATTACAGAGTGAAAGGGCTGCTAGTGGCTGGAATATGAGGAAGTGCAGATTTTCTCTCTCTGATGTCATTGTTCCTCCTTCCATTTCCTCTCCCCCAAAGTGGTCCATAGGCCTATTTTTTCTAAACGTTAATGTAAGCAACCTACAGTACTGTCAAACTGATGACTGTCAAAATACAACCTGTATTCTTTTAAACTGGCTGATCTAGTCGGTTAAATAATACAAGCGTTATAAACTCTAAATTGCTACCTGTCTACGTGTCAAGCTGGTTAGCCTACAATTTTGTTTGTCTCAAAATATGAACTAAAAAAAACCCCAATTTGAAAGGTAAAGGGGACATTGCTGAATCTGAGCATGAATTTTAACCTCCCTCCTGGGCTTTCTCTCTTCTAGCAGTTAGGAGAGTGGGGATTCCTTTCCCTCCTTTGTGGCTCGTGCAGGGGATATATGAGTAGGACTGAGCCCCATTGCCGCCTCCTTTTAATTATATCAGAGTTAACAGGACATATTAGTTACTTAAATGGTTTGGTTTATTAGTGCAGTTCTAGAAGCGTGAAAATAGTCTTATCAATTTTTGTTCTACATTTGACAAACCCGTGTTTCTAGTGAAGCTGAAGTTAAAAAGCATTTCTCTGTTTATACATTTGTCAGTGATAATAGAATGTTAACTGCTGTAAAAATGGAATAGAGGCCTCAGTAACTTATATTTTTATGGGTCATACTGAAATAATGTTTTTTAAAAAAACCTAAGCATTTGGTGTGTGTTTTAATTAAAACTTCATTGGAAAATACAAGTGCTTATGTTTGAGTTCAGACTTAAATTTTTGATGATCTTCATCTGTCCTCTTTTTTGAGTTTTCTGTTTGATCTTTATTTAAACTATTCCTTTGTTGACTAAATTAGAATTGGCATTGGAGATTAAATACTAAGAAAAATTAATGATCACTTTAATTATTGAATGAATGTAATACCTAACTGTAAAATCCTTCCAAACCAAGCTAAGTTTTTAAATTACTTTTCCCTTAGTGTGGTTATAAGTCAGTTTTATTAAACAGAAGTGTCATGTTGATAAAAGTACTCCATGGAATATTCTTGTTGACTCGCTCTAGGTTATGGGATATTTTCTGCAAAAATCTCCCACCTCCCAGAATGCCCATGACTGAGAGTCCTTCAGGTGTGGATAAATCTTGTGGAAAATGAGTGTACGAGCAGGTTTGAGTTGGATTTGAAGTGAGATTTCTATTATTTGAGGGGAATGGACTAAATGGCCAAAGAGTTCCTTTCTGTGTCTTACTCATAAAATAAATTCTATAGCTGATTTATTCAGTAACTGTCAAAACCTGGAACGATTCAATGATGTGTCAAGAGGGTCCAGTTTTTCTTGTTTCAGGCAAGGCTGCTTTTTAGGTCTGATTATGCACCCAACAAACATGACGAGTTTTGAGAATGACTCTTTGTTTGGAGCAGGATCAAGCTATTGTACTGTATTATATTGTATTGTAACCTCAATAAAAGATCAGGGTCCCGTTGGGCTGGGTGTCATATGGACAGGTAGCCAAGAAGACACGGTTGGGAGACATGGAAAGAGGAGGTAGCAAAACAAACTATGTCTAGTGGAGATCGCTAACCAGTGCCAGATGAGAGTGACTTGCAGGCATTGTAGCTGAGGTTGGTTTTAAGGGGGGATTTAATTGAGGATAAGGGGGCATCAATTTGGGGTTAAAATTTGAATGAACTGCCCCTAGAATGGGAGTACTTGTGGCACCTTAGAGACTAACAATTTTATTTGAGCATAAGCTTTAGTGGGCTACAGCCCACTTCATCGGATGCATAGAATGGAACATATAGTGAGGAGATATATATCCATACAGAGAACATGAAAAGGTGGGAGTTCCCCTACCAACTCTAAGAGGCTAATTAATTAAGATGAGCTATTGTCAGCAGGAGGAAAAAAACCGTTTGTAGTGATAATCAAGATAGCCCATTTAAGACAGTTTGACAAGAAGGTGTGAGGATACTTAACATGGGGAAATAGATTCAATGTGTGTAATGGCTCACACACTGAGGGCTGTGACTCTGAAACCTGCCCCTAGAATGAGTCTCTCCATATGCATTCGAAGAAGTGGGTTGTAGCCCACGAAAGCTTATGCTCTAATAAATTTGTTAGTCTCTAAGGTGCCACAAGTACTCCTGTTCTTTCTGCTATCATGGTGTGTGTAGAACATACATTATCAAGTCAGTCTCTCTCTCTCTCATATTTATTATAATATTATATTTTATAATAAAATAAAATAATCATTCCACTCGTAACATGGGTTAAAAAAAAAAAAAGCAACAATCCTCAACATTTTCATTTCATACCATTCCACCAAGATTGTAACTTGCCTTATGTGACTGCAGTGGCGTATGGAGGTATCACATGCCTTCCCCTATTTCCCTGCATGGCTTGCGTGGACTGCTGCTCTGTGTGCAGGTTTGGGGGAGGGAGAGCAGGCTCGCAGGACCATTTGCCACCGCTGCTGTACACATGTATTTGGAGAGGAGAAGTGGGCAGTTTTTGTCCCACCTTCCCCAAAACATTAGTCAGCAAAGCTTACCTAATACTGGGGAAGAAGTAACCTACTAGTGACGGAGAGCTTGTGCAGATTTTCACCTTGGAGCAAGGGAATGTAATGTGACTCTTAAATGACAATTCCTTCCCTGGACTGTTCCTGAGGTGCCAGAGCTACATGCTGCCCTGACACAGGAGAAGACTTGTAGATCTTTATGATTAATGTCATTACAGGAATGATCAAGGAAATGAGTCTCTGCCTTAGGGCTAGATGAGGGAGAGGTGGTAAGACAGGTTACTTTAGTAAAAGCCAGTACAAGAGAAGATGACACTGGAATGTCCCCAAAAGCATGTTTTTATTCTCAACACCTTAGGTTTTCCTGCACAATTAGAGGATAGACGTTGTCAGCCTTGCCACAGCTCTCCCTATCCCTAGAGCCTGCGAATCCGCGGATATCCACTTTGTATCTGCGAATGCGAATATCCACAGACCATTTTTGCAAATCACGGATCGGATGCCGATATAAATTTTATATCCACGCAGGGCTCTCCCTATTGCCAAGTACAAGCTTGATGAGTTATGTCACTCTTTCCAACCTCACTCTTGCAGAGTCCACATTTATGTACCACAAGAACTACTTTTTTGTTGAAACGTTTTATTAAGGCAAAACTGTAACATGCTACATCATACATTACTTATTCAGGATCAGGTTTAAAGATTCTGGCTTGCTGGCTGGGGAGCCCTCCTCCTCTGAGTACATTATATCCTCTTTTTGGTACTTTTCTTGCGTACTTGGTGTGAAAGCTTTTCATTACGAGGACAGTTCATATTTTACTATACCACAATTCCATAAGGGGGGGGGGGTTCACATATTTCCAGTTATGTGCAATACGAAGTCTAGCGGCTAACAATAACATAAATTAATGTGTTGTTTTTAAAATTTAGATCCTTTACGGGAGCATTAGTAAGCAAGTCTGGGGATCTTCAATCTTATGATAAAATGCTGGCTTCCTAATCTCTTTAATTTCTTTCATAAACCATCTAATTCCTGGACACAACTACCACATGTGCAAGTATATGTCCGTTTTCCTGGAACCCTTCCATCAGATCACTTCCTTAGTAGCAAACATATGGATCTTAACTGGAGTCAAATAACTTGTATAAATTGCTGTATAAATGGCTTCTTTGAGCTACGCAAACTGAAGATGTAGATCTCCTTTCCCATATAAAGACTTATTCATATAAGTCACTTTTTGTCTAAATCCCTCTCCCATCTTTTCATTTGGGTTGGTTTCTTGTCAACATCTTTTTTTCAATCAAAACTGTGTACATCTTAGAAATTAAATCTTTTGTTCCATCTTACCTCCTGGGTCAACTCATCAAATGTGGTTTAAGGTCTAGATAGAGCTGCCTCATATCCAGATTTCATAATAAAATGTTTGACTTATAAATATTGAAAATACGGGATTTTTATGTTTACATTATTGCATATCTCTTGGTATGATTTTAGAGACCAGGAACATACCGGGAACAGCTGTTCAAATTGAGTAATCTCAGCCCTTACCCACAATGAATAGTTATTTTCATATTTTTAGGGATACATTTCAGATTAACAGGAACTACTCTTTACTGTTTAGTTTTGTGTAATGCTGTGCCAGTGGCATTGGGTGTGGAACCATGAAAACTCTGATGCACCATAGGCCCGCACCCCACCGCCCCTTTCCCCGTTCCTGGCCCTGCCCCGACTTCACCCCATCCCCGCCTCTGGCCCCGCCCCCATTCCAGCCCCGCCCCCAAAGTCCCAGCGCTAACTCCGCCCCCTCCCTGCCCCTATTGGATCCCTTCCCCAAATCCCGGCCCCGCCTCTTCCCCCAGCGCGCCGCGTTCCCCCTCTTCCCCGCGAATCAGCTGTTTCGCAGCGCAAGTGCTGGGAGGGAGGAGAAGCAGGACGTGGTGGCACACTCGCGGAGGAGTCGGAGGTGAGCTGGAGCAGGGAGGTGGGGCCATGGGGAGCTGCCGGTGGGTGCTCAGCACCCACCAATTTTTTTCCAGCCCTGGAGCACCCACGGAGTTGGCACCTATGTGATGCACAGTTAATTTCTCCTGTGAAATAGTTCGTTATTCCCTGAATTTACCTGACACCTGTCACAAGATATCTGTTTCTGATAATGAGCTGCTAACTGTGTTGCCACTGATAGGTAGTGAAGTTGTAATGCCTCTTCCTTTCTAAACATTTTGCAGTATTTCCTGCCACGCCAATGTTATGGACTTCTAGAAGAGCCTTCTGAAAGGGAGCCGAACAGCCAGGTTACATAATGTGGCTGTTCTGTGCTGACCCGATAGGCATAAGGTCCCTAAAATAGAAATGTTGACAGGGTTTGTACCTATCTAGACACTGAATCTAATCTGCATACTGGAGTTAGTAAAGCACATTTTTTTACAACATTTATTTAGGAAGCAATAACAGGAACTCCTTGCCATGTAAATATCAGAAACAAAACAATAATCATAAGTCAGTTTTTGCTTAAAAAGACATGGTACAGGAATATAGTGATCAGACCTCTCTATTTAACAGGGTGCTGCTATACTACCAAGTGAGCATCATTACAACACATATGATGTCATTTCTAGTGCGTTTATTAAATTGAGTGGAATCTCTGATTACGCATTTAACAGACCAGATGTCTTTCAAATATTAATATTAAAAAAAATTGGACAGATGTTCGTTTTCCCCCCCCAGTGAATGTACTGTGAGTATTTGAGTAAAAGGTAACCAAATATCTGGTTGCTCCCTGTCTGTTTTGCTGGGTTTGTAAGTGGCGTATTAAGTGTTCCATAACAACCGCCCATATTTTTTTTATGAACCATTCCTCTGTGGTTAGACTATATTTGAACAGAATCATGAACAGAATAGGTAATCATCAAGTGATCCATCCCCATCTTCTGGCAAACAGAGGCTAGGGACACCATCCCTGCCCATCCTGGCTAACAGTCATTGATGGACCTATCCTCCATGAACTTATCTAGTTCTTTTTTGAACCGTGTTATAGCCTTGGCCTTCACGACATCCTCTGGCAAGGAGTTCCACAGGTTGACTGTGCATTGTATGAAAAAATACTTCCTTTTGTTTGTTTTAAACCTGCTGCTTATTAATTTAATTTGGTGACCCCTAGTTCTTGTGTTATGAGAAGGAGTAAATAACACTTCCTTATTTACTTTCTCCACACCAGTCATGATTTTATAGACCTCTATCATATCCCCCCTTAGTCGTCTCTTTTCCAAGCTGAAAAGTCCCAGTCTTATTAATCTCTCCTCATATGGAAGCTTTTCGATACCCCTGATCATTTTTGTTGCCCTTTTCCGAAACTTTTCCAATTCCAATATATCTTTTTTGAGATGGGGAGACCATATCTGCACACAGTATATTAAAGTCCTTCCTTCAGCAGTCTTCCCATTCACTGTCTCAGGGGCCACTCCTTCAGTGGCTGGTAGGGGAACCCGGCCCTGCCTTCTACTCCAGGTTCCAGTCCAGGGACCCCCAACCCAGCAGTTCTGGGCTTTCCTCTTCCAGCCCTAACTGTTCCTTCCCTGGACTGCTTCCTACAACTCCTGCTTCCCCTCCTTACTCTGGGTATACCAGCTCCAAACCCTCCTCCCTCTTCCCAGGGAGTGGCTGCAGCATACACATCCCTGCAGCAGGGGTGCTGGAACAATTTGTATAGTCGGGGTGCTGAGAGCCATTGAACCAAACTGTAAACACTATATAATGGAGACCACTTCAAGCCAGGGGGTGAGGCAGCACCCCTAGTTCCAGCATCTATGCCCTGAAGCTTCCATCACTCCTCCCTCTTCCCAGGGAGTGACTGCCCTTTCCCAGCAACAGCCCCTGTCTGTTGCCAGCTTCCTGGCTTTATAGTCCCTGCTGCTTCCTTCCCAGCTTAGCCTGCTTGCAATCAGTCCCTGCTCCCTGGCTCTTCCTCCAGGTGCAGCCTGTGGAGAAAATAGGCCTACCTGGCCACTTTAACCCCTTCCAGTCCTGTGTGGAGTGGACACCCCATCACACTGACATAGCTTAAAAAGCAAATTCCTTTAGTTTATTTAGTGCCTCCTTGTTCCAAGGCATCAGCATCATTGACGTCAGTTGAAGTTCTGAGTGTCAACTGTCTCTGAAAATCAGTCCCATGATGTGTCAAGTTGGGCAACCAAAATCAGTGGCTCCTCTTCAAAATTTGGTCGCTACCCAATTGCTCTTTTCGTAAAGTGACTGGTGTCCTATGATATTTGCAAACTAGCGAGTGTCCTTAAAGGTGTGTAAGCATCAGACCGACATTTCTAATATGAGAAGGCAATGGCAGATGGCTATTAAAGCAAACAAACCAAAAAACTCCTCCAAAGGCCTGTTGAACTGACTGTTCTTTATTCTGTTCCAGAGGGTACTTAGATATGGCTCATTTGGGCTAATTGAAATATAATTATATCTTATATGATTCTGTTACATGGTATATCTGTCATATTAATAAGCGTGAAAAGCCTGATAGATTTAAACTTGTATATGCTGTATGTGTTGAAGCTTGAAAGCTTGTCCCTTTCACCAGTAGAAGTTAGTCCATTACACATTGAGAGAGGTAATATCTTTTGTGTGTAAGTAAATATACCATAATTTTAGTAAATTTTATCCTCATTGGGAAATTTTTACTTTCTGATGTTTTTCTTGCTATGTGACCTTGGCCTAAGCTCCTTTATAGTATACTTGCCTCAGTTTGCCCATCTGTAATATGGTTGAAGCAATATTAATCTGACCAAGATGTTGTGGGAATTGATGGGTGATTACAAAACACTTTTGAGGCTCTCAAAAGAGGCAAATTATTAGTCAAGTCACTTTGCTTTATATTCATTTTGTTCTCTTATGACTCCTGGGTTTTCATACCCTCATCTGCACTCACAATATTAAAAACAAAATTTTAAACTCAAAGTCTCAGCAGATGTGTTTAACAATTAAAACACTCTGTTTAAAATCACATACTTCATGATCATCTCGATTTATAACCTGGTCATGTACATGTGCATACAGATGGCTTACATGCAGGCCGCTTTCCCATTTAGGATCATTAAACTTTCTTTTCTGTAGTTTACCTGTGTGAAATGTAACAACTTGCCTGTAGTTTGCTCAGCAAACTCTTCTGCCAGCGGCACCTTGTGTTGCAGTGCTATAAATATTCCCATCTATGTTCTGTGTGCCAATTGTTAGACACTGAATTCTGAATGTAGCTAAAGCTGTGTGGATTACCTCTCTCTTCCATTCTTTTTTCGCCTTTTTGTATACTTTTTTTTACTTGTTTTCTTTACCTTTCTTTTTTTAGTTTGTTTTTGATCACACAGTGTCTTCTATTTGTATTATGCATGTTGTTTTGGTTATCACTGTGGTGTTTCACTCCATATTATTTATGAAAATATGCTTGATATGAATATGACATAACTGAGATTTACTTTATGCAAGATGGGTCTTGTAAGATATCATTAGAAAGGTTATGATTTACTGAATGTGATTATCCAATTTGTATGCCTGTATCATTTCTGTATCTGAAGTTAGGAATATTGACTGTGTCTGTATTTCAACTATGCTACTTTGGGTGACGCCCACTGCTAACACTTCAGGTACAACAATAGAAAAGCCAGATAGGGCTGATGACCCATCAGCGAGGACAATGGACTGTGAAAAGGCTTGGCCTTCCTGTGGACTTTCCATACTGTGACACTACAGAGTCAAGTGGTCTTGTCACCTGATACTAAACATTACTTGGGACTTCTTGTAACTTTCCACTGGAAGGGGTGGGGGGTCAAGTTTGGGAAACAAAGGATTCCTGCCTTATGTAAATCCTATTTAAGGGTGGGGAGGAAGGCAAATGGGACTCCTCTTCTCCATGGCCTATCTGTCCAAGGAGAAAAACTGCTAAAGCCACAGCAAGGGGGGAGTCCAGACTGAGACAGGGGTCCAGTGTGAAAAGGAATACAACTGGAACTCTGAACTGCAGAAACTTTGCAACCTGCCTAAAATAACATTTATGGTGAGAATTTACATTTTGTAACCTGTTTCTTAAGTAAATTGAGCTTAGCTTGCGTATTTTGCTTTCTTTGGTCAGTAATCTGCTTTGTTCTGTCTGTTATCTCTTATATTCACTTAAGTCTCCTTTTGTAGCTAAACTTATTTCTTGTTTATAATATAACCCAGTTTATGTAATTTCTAACTGGGGGGGGGGGCAAGAAGTTGTGCATATCTCCCTCCACATTGAGGGACGGGGCAAATTTCATAAAACCTGTGGGTTTGTACCTCTTAAAGGGCGTGGGCACCAGGTTATTGGGGTAAGCCCCTAAGGCTGAGTCTTTCCAGAGTGGATCTCTGTCTCTTTGTGCAGCTGGGTATGGCCATGCCTGTGTGCTTGACTGGAAGAGGCTTGTGAGCCCAGCCCAGCAAGGCCAGGTAAAGGGGACCCAGGCTGGCAGAGTAGGCTGACTCAGTGGCATCCCAGCACATCAGGTGACACCCCAAAGGGCCCAAACCCATCACAGCCACCCTCTCAGCCTCAGCCGTTGAGAAAAGAAAGTGTTGCATAAGTGAGGTTTTGATTGACATCTGAAGCCTCCCGTCTGCTGATAGATAGGAAAGGGAGTGTAATCTAGTACTGTAGTTAAGAGTAGAGGAGTGAGAGTCAGGACTTCTGGGTTGTACTCTTATTCTGCCATTCACTCACTGTGACTTCACCATGTCACTTAACCTCTCTCACTGAATTTAACCACCTGTAAAATGGAGATAATAAGAAACTTAGTCTTAGGAGAGCTGTGAAGCTCTTTTTGGTTCTTGGAAGAAAAATATCCTGAAAACTAAATTAAGCGCCAAAATGTGAAACTACTTATAACTGGCAGTTCAGCCAAATAATAAAAAAAAAAAAAAAAAATCACTGGATTTCCCCCATCCAGTATAGATACTCTCTAATAGATGTGGTAACATTGTTAATAGACAGATGGAATCCAGGTCTAAATGTCTGAAAAAAGGCAACTGGCAAAAATTACCTTTAATTTAGATGTAGTAATACCGTTTTACTCTTTGGTGTATATGTATTTCAGAAGAAGCATTGCATCCCTTTGGAGAATAGCAACAGGGAGCTTCAGAACCTTGAGTTGCTGGAGGATTTTTGAAATGGAGAACAGTCAGGTTGAGGTTGAAGAGAGATCAGAGCTGAAAAAATATAGATCCATCAAATCTCAGAGGAACTAGGAAAACCCAGCCAAGAACTCCTAAGGCTACGTCTTCACTACCCTCCTGAATCGGCGGGTAGAAATTGATCTCTCAGGGATCGAATTATCGCGTCTCGTCGGGACGCGACAATCGATCCCCAAATCGACGCTTGTACTCCACCAGCGCAGGTAGGAGTAAGCACCATCGACGGGGGAGCCATGGAGGTCGATTTGCCGCCATCCTCACAGCGGGGTAAGTCGGCTCGGATACGTCGAATTCAGCTACGCTATTCGCGTAGCTGAATTTGCGTATCTTAAATCGACCCCCTCCGTAGTGAGGACGTAGCCTAAGTCTTATATAATGGGCTCTTGTATTTAAGTGGAAGCCAATGGAGAAACTTTTTGAGCTGCTCTTTTTAGAAATTCTCTTGCACCAACACTGTCACCAGGGTAGGGGTGTCAAGCAATTAAAAAAATTAATCATGATTAATGGCGTGATTAATTGCACTGTTAAACGATAATAGAATACCATTTATTTAAATATTTTTGGATGTTTTCTACATTTTCAAATATATTGATTTCAGTTACAACACAGAATACAAAGTGTACTTTATTTTTTATTACAAATATTTGCACTGTAAAAAACAAAAGAAATAGTATATTTCAATTCACCTAATACAAATACTGTAGTGTAATCTCTTTATAATGAAAGTTGAACTTACAAATGTAGAATTGTCTTAGCAATTGGCTGAAGAAGAAGTAGGATCGAGTGGACTTGTAGGCTCTAAAGTTTTACATTGTTTTGTTTGAGTGCAGTTATGTAACAAAAAAATAAAAATTTACATCCAAAATATTTAATAAATTTCAACTGGTTTTCTATTGATTAATAGTGCAATTAATCACAATGAATTTTTTTAATCACAGTTAATTTTTTTGAGTTAATCGCGTGAGTTAACTGTGATTAATGGACAGCCCCACACTAGAATTTTTCATGACCTGTAACATATATAGAAGGCCTAGTCAACTAGATCAGAGTTGTCTTAGTCCAGGCTCCAGCACATTCCCCAGCCTCTTGCTATCTACATTCAGCAGCATAGGGTACGTCTACACTTACCTCCGGGTCCGACGGCAGGCAATCGGTGTTGTGGGATCGATCCCGGAAGTGCTCGCCGTCGACGCCGGTACTCCAGCTCAGCGAGAGGAGTACGCGGCATCGACGGGGGAGCCTGCCTGCAGCGTCTGGACCCGCGGTAAGTTCGGACTAAGGTACTTCGAATTCAGCTACGTTATTAACGTAGCTGAATTTGCGTACCTTAGTCCGAAGTGGGGGGGTAGTGTGGACCAGGCCAAAGTTTTAAATCTAGCAACACTCCTAAAATAGACAATTGGAAAACTTAAGTAATAGCCTGGTAATAAGTTGGAGACAGTTGCTCCTCTAAATTCCCCGTATGTGGAGGTTATAATAGTGCCACTTTAGTAAAAAGGCCAGTTTACATAGTAAACTTGGCCTCCTTCTCCCCAACAAAAAATACCTGTAAAATGTGGAAACAAAATGCATTAAAGAGGCACTGTTAGGTTTAAAAATGTTTTCCTACTACCTTAAATATGACATTAAATGTTAGATTTCAATTCCTCCCCCCCCCATTTAATTGACTGTTCAGTGCTCTGTTTACTTTTTCCATCTCTCAGCCTGGTTAATGAGAGTAGATTAGTCAGTTTCACTTTTGTTTAAAAGTCTTTAGTCAACTTCATTTTTAAGATCTTGTGCCACTGGCCCATTGCTGCAATGCTTTATTTGCAAACACTGCAGGAGACACTTATTTAAATAACTGTTTCTGTTTGGACTGGAGAAACAAATAATGGAAACGTTTCTGTTTTGCTAAATTTGACCTGACAATCAAAGCACAAAGTGCTGTAAAGAGCAAACAGTGAGAAAATGGTGTAAAGGGGCTACTCGAATCTCAGAAAGACAAGGAAATCAGAGCAAATACTAAAATGCTGGGTTGTTAGCAGAAGAGGTGGATGAATACTGCAATCATTTTCCTATTATATATTATTTCAAAACAATGAATAAATTTACTTTTACTACGTTTGCTTTTGGCAAGTATTCTAGCAATCAAACTTTACTGGTGTGAACAAATATGAAGGGCAAATTTCAAATTTAAATATTTGCTGGAAGCAAATTTCCAATTGTATAACCGGGAATGCAAAATCAAAATTTTACATTCTGATATGCAATTTGCAATTCATGTTCTTAGGATGTATGTAATTAACCGCCAGAAAACAGAGGCAGCATCACATGACTTATGACTACCAGCATGACATTTGAATATCCTTAACAAACTTTTTATAGACCAAGAAGAATTTGCTGAAATTTTTTTCGATTAATTCTGAATAACAAATCTGAGAATGTTTGGCTCTCTGTGACTAATGAAACAGGGTGGGGGAACAGAGATTCATTGAGTAAATTTATGATCTGTTCACCCAGCTGTTTTCTGTTCCTTTGCCGTTATTCATGGTTTCAAAACCAAACCGAGAGTATCTATTTCAGAAGAGAGTGGTATTTAAGGGGGGTGAGTAAGGCTTGATGGTAGACTGAATGCTGCATTTTCTTGCTTTGGATGACCTTTTTTGGTTTGTGTGTCGACTTTGTTAACAGAGTTCTGTGCCATTTAATAAAATCATTTCTCCTTGTTGCTCAGGCCTCCCACCCTCCACTGGATTTTCTCTTCTTTCTGTGCTGGCTTTGCCTCCCACCCCAGCTTAGTTTGGAGACTTGTATAGCCTGCGTCCAGGTTTTTACCACTGTTAAAGCTGATGCATCTGACAGTAAAGAATGTTTGCTGCTGAAGGCCATCCTCTGACTGTCTGTTTCCCTATACAAAGCTTGTACATACAACATCTAAATAGCTGTTGACAAAGTCACTGACTTTTATCTAAATAAGTTTGTTGTCCTGTCAAGGAGTACGTTAGGTTCTCTTTCCTTCTTCCCATTTCTTGAACACTTGAATTTTCAGAGTTTACAAAAATAATCTTTCCATCCATCCAGCCTTCCAGTTCCTAATTAATCATAATATTTCCTTTGAGCTGAATAACTAGGTAGCTGTGATTTTTAAAAAGGAAGGGAACTGGCAGGGGATTCTTTAAATAACAAATGCAACATTTTGTGACATCCATCTCTCCCTACCCAGTCACTCCTACCCAGGTAAACACAAACAGCCAAAGTATGTTTTGAAAAAGGCTGCTCTTCCAGTACTGGCAAATGGATGGTTGACATTTTGACAATATCATTGCAGTCCTGAAATGTGCCTCCTGCCATGTGTTAATGGAGAATAGTGAAACCAAAATTGCCTCCTTTGCCTGCCTTGCTTGGGAGGGAAGGAGAATTGACATGGAATGGAGATGCGCCTCTTGGGCTGATTAATGAGCGTAATAATAGGGGCCAGATACTGATCTCTGTTACAGTGGTGTAAATCCAAACTGAATTTGATCCTATTTGTTCACTTCCTGTAGAACACGGTGCATCTGTCTTCAAATGGAAGGATCCTTTGCTGTGATTTAAATTACGTTGGATCTGGGAAAAGGATGCATGGCAGACCAGATTAAGGGCTTATCTACATTGGCAAGTTTCTGCGCAGTAAAGCAGCCTTTTGCGCTCAAACTGCAGACGCGGACAGACTGCCACACCAGTTTGTAGAAGTGTCTTGAAGTGCAACAAGGTGTGCTGGGTGCTATAAACTCACAAGGTTGTACCATCCGATCGGTCAGAGAATCTGTCCTTGGCCAGTAGTTTTTGACAAAATGTTCTTTAGAGGATTCTTAGCTTCTGTCATTTGGGAAGTTGTCCCATGGGTCAAAACATCAATTCACTATCCCCATTAGATGAGATCTGCATGTAAATTAAATGTCTCTTTTATTTAACAGGCTTCTTATAGACCATTCCCTATAAGGTGATGAGTACCCTCAGTTCTCACTGAAGTCAGCAATATTGCCAACCCCCAGCATTAAAAAGATCATATTGGCATTTCACCTGTGAGTTGATACCTTTGAAGAAATGTCACTTTTTAAACACGTATGAGTTAGTGTGAGAATAAGCAAAATATACATCCTATAATATTGGAAATAACTGTTATCTGCATACCAAACACAGTGTGTAATCTAATACTAGTAGTTTGATTAGCTGGAACCTTAGCAAGTGAAGGAAAAAATACCCACACTGGTAAAAATGTAAGGATCATCCATCCATTCATACTAGGATATAAGGATCATGCATAGAATATTCAAGTATGTCCTTTGGCTATCTTTGCATTATACCTTGCATAACTGATCCTTGCATCATCCCTGCGTGATTCTGGCATATTGATAGTATGTATGGGATAGAACTACCTTATTTCAGTGGCTGCTCCCACTCTGTCTCCCTGGCGCTGGAGCTTTTTGAAGATTTGCCTGATGTAGGTCAGATTTGCTCTCAGTTCTTTGTGGTGGTGATAGTGGCGGTGTCTGGCTTTCTCACCTGCAGAAGGGGAAGGCACTAACTGGGTGCTGAGCTAACACCTTGGCTTGGCAAGCTCTGAATATTTTTTCAAGTTGGCAGATTTTCAGACTAGAGCCTTTTATTTCTCTGAGGCATTTTCTTGGTTTTGAAAGGGGCACATTCTTACAAGGTGCAAAGTGGTTAGCTGCTCAAGAGGGATTGAGATTAAATCCATCCTCCAATCCCCCTACTACAAATCCAACTCCTTGGCAGGTGCTCAGGCTCTAACCTAGTGCCTTTGCCATTTTCCACCGTATTGATTTTAATATGCTCGAGAGAGATGTTAGAAAATGGCTGCTGCATAATTTAATAGTTTATTTTTGTATTCTAACAAGTTTGAACTAAATGGAAGAACCTTAACTGTGTATTTATTTCAATGCTGGGGAAAAGTCCATGGGCAGGTCTAGATACTGTACTGGTGCATATAACACACCATTTGTGGAGTGGTCACAGCAAGCTCCTCTTCTCCACTGCCTCATCAAAGTCCCACTGCTAGGGTGCAGGTAATATAGTCTAGTGTCAGGGGGTAGCCGTGTTAGTCTGTATCTACAAAAACAACAAGGAGTCTGGTGGCACCTTAAAGACTAACAGATTTATTTGGTCATAAGCTTTCATGGGTAAAAACCTCACTTCCTCGGATGCATAGAGTGAAAGTTACAGATGCAGGCATTATATACTGAGGGTATGTCTACACTACGAGAGTAGTTCGATTTTACTTAAATCGAATTTGTGGAACCGATATTACAAAGTCGAACGTGTGTATCCACACTAAGGACAGTAATTCGACTTTGTGAGCCCACACTAATGGGGCAAACGTCGACATTGGAAGCGGTGCACTGTGGGCAGCTATCCCACAGTTCCCGCAGTCCCCGCTGCCCATTGGAATTCTGGGTCGAGCCCCCAATGCCTGCTGGGGCAAAAAATGTGTCGAGGGTGGTTTTGGGTAACTCGTCATTCAACCGTCACTCCCGCCCTCCCTCCCTGAAAGCGCCGGCGGGCAATCAGTTTGCGCACTTTTCTGGTGAGTGACAGCGCGGACACCACAGCACTGCGAGCATGGAGCCCGCTGCGATCATCGCTGCAGTTATGACCGTTGTCAACACCTCGCACCTTATCGTCCACCTTTTTCAGAGTCAGATGCTGAGAAATCGGGCGAGGAGGCTACGGCAGCGCGGTGAGGACATTAAGTCTGAGAGGGGCACAGACCTCTCACAAAGCACGGGACCCCGCGCCGTGAACATCATGGTGGCAATGGGTCATGTTGATGCTGTGGAACGGCGATTCTGGGCCCAGGAAACAAGCACGGACTGGTGGGACCGCATAGTGCTGCAGGTCTGGGATGAATCACAGTGGCTGTGAAACTTTCGCATGCGTAAGGGAACTTTCCTGGAACTTTGTGAGTTGCTGTCCCCTGCCCTGAAGCGCAATGACACCCGGATGCGAGCAGCCCTGACTGTCCAGAAGCGAGTGGCCATAGCCCTCTGGAAGCTTGCAACGCCAGACAGCTACCGGTCAGTCGCGAACCACTTGGGAGTGGGCAAATCTACTGTGGGGGTTGCTGTGATGCAAGTAGCCAATGCAATCGTTGAGCTACTGCTGTCAGAGGTAGTGACCCTGGGAAACGTGCAGGTCATCATAGATGGCTTCACTGCGATGGGATTCCCAAACTGCGGTGGGGCTATAGATGGAACTCACATCCCTATCCTGGGACCGGACCACCAGGCCAGCCAGTACATTAACAGAAAGGGCTACTTTTCAATGGTGCTGCAAGCACTGGTGGACCATAGGGGACGTTTTACCAACTCAACGTCGGATGGCCGGGCAAGGTTCATGACGCTCGTGTTTTCAGGAACTCTGGTCTGTTTAGACGGCTGCAGGAAGGTATTTACTTCCCGGACCACAAAATAACTGTTGGGGATGTGGAGATGCCTACAGTGATCCTCAGGGACCCAGCCTACCTGCTAATGCCCTGGCTCATGAAGCCCTATACAGGTACCCTGGACAGTGAAAAAGAACTCTTCAACTACCGTCTGAGCAAGTGCAGAATGGTGGTGGAGTGTGCTTTTGGCCGTCTCAAGGGGAGATGGAGAAGCTTACTGACTCGCTCTGATCTCAGCGAAACCAATATCCCCATTGTTATTGCAGCTTGCTGTGTGCTCCACAATCTCTGTGAGAGCAAGGGGGAGACCTTTATGGCGGGGTGGGAGGTTGAGGCAAATAGCCTGGCTGCTGATTACGCCCAGCCAGACAGCCGTGCGATTAGAAGAGCCCAGCGGGACGCGCTGTGCATCCGGGAGGCTTTGAAAGCTAGGTTCCTCAGTGAGCAGGGTAACCTGTGACTTAAGTTTGTTTAAAGAGAAGCTGAACCTGCCCCCGTTTCTTTACCCAGTTAATGTTGACTATCCTCTCCAGTTACATACCCCGTTCCCCCCCTTCCAACACACGTTTAAAAATAAAATAAATGGAACTTTGTTAATTAACACCGTTTTCTTTATTACGGATTTCACGGTAAAGTGTTGAAACTGGGACGCAGACTGTGGTGGGGAGCGGGCGTAGTGATGGAAAGAACGCTTCTAAACTCGAGGAATGACAGGCTCCTGCTCCTAGAGCGGTCCGCAGTGGTGGACTGGTTGTTTCAACGGAGTCTGCCACACGTCCTTTTCGGGACTCTGTGTGTGGGGGCTATGTGACTTTGTGGCGGGGGAGGATGGTTACAGATCCCCTGCTGCGTGGCTCTGTGATCCAGGCTAAGGACCGCTGCATAAGATCTCTAACCGCCCTCCCCCGCCACAAAGTCACGTAGCCCCCCCCACACAGAACATGAAAACCACCTCCCAGACTGACCAGGGTGCCTAGTGACTGCAATGTGTGTGTGACCTTCTGCTGAACCTGCCCCCGTGTCTGTACCCTGGTAAAGGTGACTGTCCTTTCCAATTACAAACCCCCTTACCCCCCTTCAAACACACTCTCCTCTAAAAGAACATGATGGAAACAGTAATTAACAGAAACGTACTTTTTATTAGCAACTACACAGTTAGGGGATGAAACTGGGACGGGGGCTTGGGTGAGGCGGGAAGGAAAGGACTTATCCAATTTTTGGGAATGAGAGCCTTCTGGTACTTGAGCAGTCTGCAGGGGTGGAGTGACAGTTTTCACGGCCCCTGCCGCCCCTCCTTCTTGGGACTTTGGGTGAGGGGGGTATGGGACTTTGTGGCGGGGGAGGGCGGTTAGAGAGAGACTGCAGCGGGGCTCTGGCTCCGCTCCTGCAGAACATCCACAAGGCGCCGGAGCGTGTCCGTTTGCTCCCTCATTAGTCCAAGCAGCGTTTGAGTCGCCTGCTGGTCTTCCTGCCGCCACCTGTCCTCCCGTTCGCTGTGTGCTCGCTGGTATTGAGACATGTTCTCCCTCCACTGGGTCTGCTGTGCCGCCTCGGCTCGGGAGCAGCCCATAAGTTCTGAGAACATGTTGTCCCGTGTCCTTTTCTTTCTCCGCCTAATCTGCGCCAGCCTCTGGGAGGGGGATGCCGGGGTAGGTCGGGAGACAGTCGCAGCTGTGGGATGGGAAAAAGGGAGTGAATTCCTCACAAAGATACATTTTTGTGAACAATGAACAGAGTCTTTCTCTGTGAACAAGACCATGCACAGCACCTATCACATGCGCACTCAGGACAAGGTCGAATTTTCGGCCTTCACATTCAGTGCCTGGGGTCTTGCAGTGGAGATCAGACAAGCGGGGCAGGACAGCGGAATTCGGGTAGCAGGCTGACATGGTAAGCCGTAGACTTTTGGCTGCTTAAAACAGCAGTGCCCTCCTTTCACGTTCAAAGCAATGCTCCTAGCGTTGGCCAGTTCCTGTTGCCGGCAATCCGGCAAGCATGAACTCTGCCCCTGTCCCACCCCCTCGCGGCTGTCCCCGGGAAAGATCCCTGTATGCTGCCCCTCTCCCGCCTCCACCGCGTGGCTGTAAACCGCCGGTTACAGTTATGTAAAGGAACAGGCAAGCAGTCCCAATACTAACAGTCCCCTAATTCAAAGCAGGTCACCATGAGCGACATCATTCTGATGAGGATTTCTGACACAGAGAAAGACTGCATGCTGCGTGAAAGCCAGCAAAAACTAGGGCCGTATGCCGCCATGCTCTGTGAGGCAATGATCCCAGAGTACTTGGTGATAGCCTGGCACGGAAAAGTTTCCTACCACGGAGGACGCAATAAGGCCTCTCTCCCCAGGAACCTCATGCAAAGGCTTTCCAATTACCTCCAGGAGAGCTTCGTGGAGATGTCCCATGAGGATTTCAACTCTATCCCCGGACATATTGACCTTATTTTCCAGTAGCTGCACTGGCAAGGACTAAAAAGTAGAGCACCTAGGGCAAACTAATCATGATAAACCGGACATTGTTAGATTCTTTTGCAGTAGTTGCACTGCCAAGGACTAAAACGTTAAGTGCCTAGGGCAAACTAATCATGAAAAACCCATTGTTAATATTCCTGTTCTGTTCAAAATAAATGTTTACATGTTTAAAACACTTACCGACTGATCCTTCCCCTGATTCAGGGTCCGGGTTAACGCCTGGGGAGGGTTGGTAGGGGATCTCCGTGAGGGTGATGAAGAGATCCTGGCTGTCGGGGAAATCAGCGTTGTAAGCGCTGTCAACTGCCTCGTCCTCCTCATCTCCTTCCTCATCTTCTCTGTCCGCTAACATCTCCGAGGAAGCGGCCGTCGACAATATCCCATCCTCAGAGTCCACAGTCAGTGGTGGGGTAGTGGTGGCGGCCGCACCTAGAATTGAATGCAGTGCCTCGTAGAAACGGCATGTCTGGGGCTGGGATCCGGAGCGTCCGTTTGCCTCTTTGGTCTTCTGGTACCCTTGTCTCAGCTCCTTGATTTTCACGCAGCACTGCGTTGCATCCCGGCTGTATCCTCTCTCCGTCATGGCTTTTGAGATCTTCTCGTAGATCTTCGCATTCCGTTTCTTGGAGCGCAGCTCCGAAAGCACGGACTCATCGCCCCACACAGTGATCAGATCCAAGACTTCCTGATCAGTCCATGCTGGGGCCCTCTTTCTATTCTGAGATTGCATGGTCACCTGTGCTGGAGAGCTCTGCATCGTTGCCAGTGCTGCTGAGCTCGCCACGATGTCCAAACAGGAAATGAGATTCAAACTGCCCAGACAGGAAAAGGAATTCAAATTTTCCCGGGGCTTTTCCTGTGTGGCTGGTCAGAGCATCCGAGCTCGGACTGCTGTCCAGAGCATCAACAGAGTGGTGCACTGTGGGATAGCTCCTGGAGCTATTAGCGTCGAATTCCATCCACACCTACCCTAATTCGACATGGCCATGTCGAATTTAGCGCTACTCCCCTCGTCGGGGAGGAGTACAGAAATCGTTTTAAAGAGACCTCTATGTCGAACTAAATAGCTTTGTTGTGTGGACGGGTGCAGGGTTAATTCGATTTAACGCTGCTAAATTCGACAACCTCCTAGTGTAGACCAGGCCTGACACGCAGGGAGTTACTTCGCAAGTGGAGAACCAGTGTTGACAGGGCCTATTCAATCAGGGTGGATGTAGTCCACTCCCAATAATAGATGAGGAGGTGTCAATTCCAGGAGAGGAAAAGCTGCTTCTGTAATGAGCCAGCCACTCCCAGTCCCTATTCAAGCCCAGATTAATGGTGTTGAATTTGCAAATGAATTTTAGTTCTGCTGTTTCTCTTTGAAGTCTGTTTCTGAAGTTTTTTTGTTCAATGATAGTAACTTTTAAATCTGTAATAGAATGACCAGGGAGATTGAAGTGTTCACTTACTGGCTTATGTATGTTACCATTCCTGATGTCCGATTTGTGTCCATTTATTCTTTTGCGGAGGGACTGTCCGGTTTGGCCAATGTAAATGGCAGAGGGGCATTGCTGGCACATGATGGCATATATAACATTAGTGGATGTGCAGGTGAATGAGCCCTTGATGGTGTGGCTGATGTGGTTGGGTCCTCTGATGTTGTCGCCAGAGTAGATATGGGGACAGAGTAGGCAACGAGGTTTGCTACAGGGATTGGTTCCTGGGTTGGTGTTTCTGTTGGTGTGATGTAATGGAAATAACAGCAAGCATGGTTGAGAGCTCTTTTTGTTTAGATTATCACCCCCAGGTTCAGTCATCACATTCGAGGTGTGTTACTGTCCAGTTTTTAAGTTCTCAGCTATTCTGACTTTATGAATTACACCTGTTCAGAATGATTGACCAAGTTACCACACTTGTGCAACAGCATGGCTTTTAGCTACTACAGTAAAAGCTGTGTTATCCGGCACTTTACCATCCAGAAAGCTCTATAAACCGGCATTTCTGATCTTCATTGAAAGTCTGGTTTATAGCCCGGTTGGTGCGGGGCTGGCAGGCTCCCTACGTGACTCTGCGTGGCTCCCCAGAAGCAGTGACACGTCCTAGCTGCTCCTAGGCGGAGGCACGGCAGCTCTGCGCACTGCCCCTCCCCCACCCCGAGCGCTAGCTCTTTAAGGTTTTGGGTTTTTTTAGTGTCTTGGGATAGTTTTAAAATGTGTCTGACTGCTCTGCTCTAGAACTCTCTTCTGTCTGTGTCACTTGGTATAACGTCAAGATTGCTGGGGTAAAATACGATAAAAGGCCACGGAGCTAGTTTAGTATTTTAATATTTCCCTTGTGCAACATGAGTATCTTTGCAGTACAGACAATAGGTTAATGCAGCCACTAAACCCATTTTGAAAAGCTTAATTCAAAGCAGAATCTGCCTAACCCTTGATGGGGGTGTGTGTGTGTGAGAGAGAGTGTCCTACAGCGGCTATATGCTATGCAACTGATATGCGGGAATATATCTAAGAAGTATGCTCCTTTTTTTGTCTCTGCACACAAAGCATCAGTTATTGGACTGTTACTATGCAGCCGTTGGATTAACTTGCTCATTAAACTAATGGAGTGAAATGATTTGCTTTTTGAATGCAAGAAATTCTGATTTGGTTTTGAGGTCTCTTGGTAAGTAAATGTCTTGAGGCCCTTTCAGTTAAATTTAATTGATACCTTTTTTGTACTTTGAAACCACAAACATTCTGTCTGCTGACTAGGATGAGATTTTTAATGCTTCAAACAGTAACTGAGACTATTTCACTTGATCAAATGAATGAAGCAAATAACTTGGCTGAGTGAATAATCCAATGTATGTTACCCTGTTAAAAACCTGCATTGGAATCCAAATATTCACTGTACCAATAGCTGTCTGGTTAAAGGTTCACTTTCAGACTCTAATGCCACAGTTCACAATATTGTGTTATTTAACCTTCCCACTGTTGCTGTAGCTTGGACATGATCTGGTAGTAATTAAATTGAACATCTGCCAGGTGCATATACCAGGCATGTCCTGCAGTACTGGAGAGAGGTATGTTTGCTGAATATACCTGATATTTCACTTTGGAGAAAGAGTTCTTGCATAGAGTAATTTGATATTTGGAGTACTGGCCTGGCAACAGAATAATTCATTGGATCCTCCTTTTAACCAAATATAAGATATTTTCCACTGATGCTCTCTATTCATGACGGCAAGGTAATGAAGCTGAATTGTTTTTCAGTCCAAATTATATTTAGATCTTTCTTGGCTAGTTTGGTGATTGTGTGTGTTGCACCAGAAGGCAATAGGCGATAAAATGTGATTCTTCTTTCCACTAGCGGTATAATCACTTTGTATCCTGGTTAAGATTTGCTGATGCAAAATATTTGATCAACTGGATTTGAATTCCAGCACCAGGGGATGATGACTTTAGAACTAGTAGATGTCATCCTCTCACACCTAGTTTTTATTCATAGATTGGAACAGAGAAAACAAGCTTTCCTGCTTTTTTCAATTCCCAATTGTTTTATTAATTGACTGAACTGAATTAATTGACAGAATAAACCGAGATGAAAATATTGTTACTACACCTGCAGAATAGGCTACTTCTGTCAAAAGCTGGTTAAGAGACTCAGGTCCTAGGTGACTTGTCAGTGACTTCTGTTGTCAGATGTCACTGGTATGGTGCTCTGCTCTGTTCAATGTTGATAAGCTGTGTGTGTTCTCCCTGTGTGCTGTCCCAGCTCTGTGCAGATAGCTGGCACAGCAGATCTCGAGCAAACCGCCCAATGACCACAGATTCCGATAAGGTACAAAGGCACCCGGCCAGGTTTATTGCCAAATGAAACACAGTCTCTAGCTCCCTGGATCAGATGTCTACAGTTCTGCTAGTACATGTGTGCTCCCTGACAATGGACCAGCTCAGCCAGTGGCAGGATTCTCCACTGCCCCCTAGGCCAGACAAAGACATCCACTCAGGGATGCATTCTTATACATGGGTACAAACAAGTTACACATCACTCCTGACATATCGAGGTACAACCCCTCTGAGTGTTGGGGTGCTGCCTCTCTCCTACTACATCTTGGTTCGAACAAACAAGTCTATCCATCATATTATCCTTCTGACCCTGTCTTTTAGGATGGGTTAGCCTGTTCCTCATTATTTCTGTGGAATGTGTTTGTACCGGACAGTTCTGGTGCCATCCTGGTCCATGTTTATCCTATTAGTGCTTGATACCCTTTAGATATGTGTATACATCCAATTAGCAGCCGCCTTCTTGCCAACTTTTGGGAGCAGGGCCTGCCTCTGGCTCACAGCTTAACTTTGCTTTATGTTAAAGTCTTGACCATTCCTTTGGTTCAGGCCTCTGATACCAAGGGTTTATGTTTCAGGGCCTCATCTTACTACAACTTCCACCAGTTGAGTAATTTGACTTTCTTTAAAACTTGGCAGAAAATACGTTCTACTTAATGTCACATTTTTATTTAAGTTAAATCATATAAATATATTATAAGAAGGCTAGACCTTAACATAGGTTGTCAATTTAAAATTTAATTTACAATTAAATTAATTTGATTTTCTTTAAAAAAAATAAACCTATAGTTAATTTAAACTAAAAAATCCAATTTATTTTTTTTGCTCTTAAAAATCATCAATTTTTACCCACCTTGCCCGCTGTTCCATTATCATTGCATTATCCTTGGTCTCAGGAAATATATATCCATTTACTGCTGCAGTTCATACCAGTGCTTTGGAAAGACAGTGGTCACTTTTAGACATGTTTGTGCTTTAGATAACTAACTTCAGTATTTGCCACCGCTTCCCGCAGTTCCCATTGGCCGGGAATGGAGAACCGCGGCCACTGGGAGCTGTGAGCGGCTGTACCTTCGGACGCTCAGGTAAACAAAGCATCTCGCGGCCTGCCAGGGGCTTACCCGAACAAGCCACGAACCAAGTTTGGGAACCCCTGACTTAGCACAACAGGGCCTTGTTGCTGATTGGAGCCCTGGCAGCTATCACAGTAGAAATAATTAATGATGTTGTAGTTTGCTTTTGTACAGCAACGGTATTTGAGGAGCTCTTGTAATGGGGAGCATTAGAGATGGACTGGACATCAAACTTGAGCCCTTTGCACTTGGGGAAATGAAGTTTTAGATGCCACTTTTGCTTCTCAGATCTAGCTGCAGGTGGCATGGAATCTTTAGCTTGCTAATGCTTTTAAACCCTTTCCCGGTACAAAGGCCTGCTGTAGCTGGAACAGTCCATCCAGTCGGAAGTTATATGTGACATGTGGGAGAAGGAGAGAAATGTTGAGAAAATTAATTTTAAAAAAATCATACCAATAACCAGCTTTTTTTGTTTAATGTTTCAGATTTTTCTCCTCGCCTGTCCCCCATGTCGTGGTGCAATGGTTCTGTTCAGGTAACATCCGTTCTCTCTCTTACTGCTTTCCTATCTATTTGCATAATGGATATAGGTTGTAATGCTTTATGACCTCAGCCATGTTTTAAAATTATATATCTGGGTTGTGTGTGTCATGCACTGTAGCCCGGAGCTGGCTGGAATGAAAAGTAGAAAACTGTCTGAAAGTGTACATGATTTAAATCAGGGCTTGTTGCCGTGCTTAAACTTGTTTCCGTATTTTGAGGGTGTTTGATCTCTCTAACAATAGGCAATGGCTCAGCAAACTCAATGATGGATGCAAGTGTTCTTGCACTGATTAGATTCTGGGCTTGTGTAATCTACATCACATGCCTTATGCCCTTTGATTATCTCCCCCTACCATTTTTTAAAATGTATTAATTCCTCTACGTCATTCTGCTGGCTCTATAGGATAAACACATCATTCTAAATGCCATAAAGACAGAGTTAAACCATTAAATAGCTGCACCAAAATTCTTACCAGTTGCTCAAACAGATTGACAAATATTTAAAGCTTTATTTCTCTTTTTAAAACATGACTTACTGGTGCTAACTTGAAAGGTGATACTAGTACCTGAAGCAGTTTTTGCAGTAGCACTCAGTTTCCAATAAGGAACTCAGTGTGACCCAGTGAATGTAGAGCTCTGGACTGGGCTTTGTGAGACCTATGTTCTAGTCCCAGCTTTGCCTCTGGTTTGATGAGTAAGGTGGGAATGTCACTTCAGTGCAGTTCACTGTGCCTCAGTTTCCCTATCTGTAAAATAATGTAAATTACCTGTGAAGTGCTTTGAGATCTATGGATCAAAAGCACCATATGTGAGCTATGTATTGTTGTTGTTACTTAAGATGGAAGCAGTAAGTTACCGAAATGCAAGACAATGACATTCTCGCGATGATTAACACCACCACATTTAAATCCCAATAAGTATTGATCTCAAAGTCCAGGTGTGCAGTCCTGACCCTTTAAAATTCCTTCTTTTTTTTCAGGGGGGGGGAGGGGCTTCTAATTTTTTATGTATTAGAGGAGTTCACCGTTCATTGGAACTCACCCTGCAGGGCAAGAGGAATTTGAAAAGGCTGGGATTCTCTGGGTGTGTCTACACTGCAATTAAAAACCTGTGACTGGCCCATGCCAGCTGACTCAGGCTTGTGGGGCTATTTAATTACACAGTGTAGACATCCATGCTTGGGCTAGAGCCTGGCCTCTAAGACCCTGCGAGATGGGAGGATCCCAGAGCTTGGACTGCAGTCTGAGCCTGAACATCTACACTGCAATTAGGAGGGCCAAGCTCAGCTAGGACTGTGGGATTAATTTGGCTTCATGTTTTCTCTAGCATTGTATTTTTCAAAGTACAGGTGGAGAGTGATGTAATGCCCATACTCCCAACTAACTGTTTTTATTGGGGGAAGGCGGAGGAGGGGAGGAGAGTAATGGGAGGAATTATTTTTGCCTATTTTCTTCACTCAGTGGAATAATTTAATTCTTTAAAGGAAATCAGCGCCACTGCCATAGATAGTCTCTTCAGAGGCTTTCTGATTTGTGCTGATTTTCTATTACTACATGAAGAGAAAAATAAAACTTTCTCTTACCAGTGTCCGTAAAACTGTTACCAAGCCTATTTTGAGTCTAATCTGGTGTGAGGTTACACTATAAACTCGTAGAGCATGGCTTTGATATACATAAGGAGCTTTTAAGTATTCCTGTTGGATAACAATAATACTTAGCATTAGTGGTGTACAGTGCCTTCCACTGGAGGATCTCAAAGGACTACCAGCATTCATCTGAGCCAGGCTTGGCAAATATTCTCAAAGCTCTTTACAGAGCCGGGTAAATCACGTTCTCTTCATTTCACAGATAGGGAGACTGTGGCACAAGAGAGGCTAAGTGACTTGCCGACGGTGGCATGGAGAGTTGGTGGTGGAGCCAGAGCTTTCAAAATGAAGTGGTAGTTCTTAGTCATCCTCCTTACATGTGACGTTCCAGCACAATAGTGGGATAGTGGAAAGAGTTAGTAACGTGATTTTTTCTGTCCCAAGTAGTAACCTTTTCTGTTTCTCAACACCCAGTACTTTAGTATAGCTAATTATTGTGCAAGTGCCTGCACAAAAAATGCTCACTGTGAGAGTCATTGGACACTGTACTTTTAATATCAGGGAATAGGCTTTCTAAATGCCATATTGACTTTAAGGGAATCTCTTATGTGGATGACTTGCAGCGAATTCAAAAACAAAATGCATTCAGGAGAAGGGAGTGAACACTGTATGGATTCTATTGTGTGGTCTTGGGTGTACCAAATTAGGCAAAAGCTACAGCCTCTTGTTTCAGATATGCGAAATACATGTCCTCTGCCAACATTCAGCTCTGTAACTGATGCCCGAGATTCTGTTTCCTCTTGCAGTCTCGATCTTGATGTGTCCTGACCCCAATAAAACCCTGCCTCTGAGAGAGAGGAAAGATTAGTATTTTCATTTCACAGGTTGTGTGTCAGTTTGGAAGAAGTGGGGACTCTGAAAATTAAGTAGTACAAGCAGAAGGAATTTTTAAAAGAGGAATGTGGGTGGTCTACTCTTTGGAGGGCTGTCTGTGCTCTAATGTCCAGATGTCAGGCTGCTTTATTGAATTTAGGATTATCTTTTAATATTATAATAGAATCTGCTTACACTTGTGCATGGACCTTCTCTTTTCCTTTTGGCATATGAACATGTAGACTTTCTTAAGGGGACACTGGCTTTGGCTCTTGGATTGCTGAATACAGTGCAAAGTCTCATAAAAAAACTTTTGATTTCCCCCAATTTCAATCAGAACTGTTTTTTCTTTTTAAAAATGAAAACCACCCTTTTTCCTGGGTCTGGTAATAGCTGTTCCTGCACCCTGATGTGCCTGGTATGGTGTGGTTTTTGAAATCACAGTAACTGATTTATGCAGCGCTTTGCAAAGACATTTTTATTTTAATTGAACATTGTCTCTATGGAGTCCAAAGGGAAAGAATATGTGCAATTAGATTATCCCTTACAGTATGTCACTCGAGAGAACCTATAGTGATAAATGCAGTTTCCATGTTCTTTAGTCAAGGTTATTAGAACTGTTGGCATGAATCCTGGTGAAATTTCCATATTAGTTTGATTGATAAAATAGCATGTCTTTGAACCCTTGCTATATAAGCCTAAATCCTGCAGTTCTTACTCCTTGACTTCAACAGGAGTTCTGCCTGAGTAAGGATGGCAGGATATTGCCAGTAGAGATAAAAGGTAAAATGTTTATAATAAAGCGACTGGATATGTTAAAAGGGGACAGACCAAATAGCCCAGATAGGATTAAATGAGTTTGTCCAGGGGACTATGTGACTTGAGATTTGTAAGGGGATACAAATCCTTGTACCCCATGGTCATTGTTTCTGCTCCAGCTCAGTTTGGGTAGGGACTGTAAAACCTCACTTTCTGATGGCTGTGGTGGCCTGTGTGAAATGAAGTCTTACGTTTTCTTAGTCCAGTTCAAGTATTTTGAAATGTAAGAACAAGATGTTATTGCATTTCCAGGTGGCTCATTAGTGCATTAATTGACTACAGCCTCAATCTCCGCAGTAGCTATATAAAACAATTGGCTGAGAACTCTTAGATGCTTTTAGCCAACGTGATAATGAGCAGAAACTCCAGCCTGTGTGTGGCAGCCCACCTTAGAGTAAAAATATAATACTGGCTTCCAGATGGCTGAAATTTTGTTTTGGTTTCTAATGATACATACGTTCCTACTGTTTTAAGCCACAGATGTGAGCTCAAAAATGATCCTACCTTTTGGTCATTCACCACCTTGTCAGCTCTGGCTTGTATGGATGTCCTTATTTGAGACTCGGGGATTCTTCTTGTAATGAGATTTTAGCATTAGCAGTTTCAGCAATGAGGCTTGCAGGCTTAGCTTCTCTGCCCCTTCTTGCTCACAGGTCGAGATAAGCTTGTTGGTGTGAATGTTTGTCCTGTTCCTGAAATTTAATTATGTATGTTACAGTAGCACTTAGAGTTGCTAACCATAACTGGGCCCACACTGTGGTAGACACATAGTGTAAATACAGTAAAGGACAGCCACTGTCCCCAAAACCTTACTATCTAAATAGACAGGGCATGAGGGGAGATGGCGGTGAAGTGACCTGGCTCTGCCAGTGATGCCTCAAGAGTATAACCAGGTCTCCTGAGTCCCATTCCAATGCCCTGTGCATTCAAAGAACTTTCTCATAAATTTGAGGTCAATATATCTTTCTATTTAGTAACTTAACTGTTTGCTCAGAAACAGGGCTGGCTCCAGGATTTTTGCCGCCCCAAGTAGCCAAAAGAAAAAAAGGAAAAAAAAAAGCGCCGCGATCTGCTCTACCGCCGCTGCTTCAGTTTTCGGCGGCAATTCGGCGGCTGGTCCTTCGCTCCCGGAGGGAGTGAGGGACTTGCCGCCGAAGAGCCGGACATGCCACCCCTCTCCGTTGGCCGCCCCAAGCACCTGCTTGCTGGGCTGGTGCCTGGAGCCGGCCCTGCTCAGAGGGAGAATGGCAAGAAATGGGTCAGGCAAGTAGTGGCTTAGGAAAGAACGCTAACAGATAAAGCTTATGATTAAAACATCAACCGAGGAGCAAACCACAGAAATTGGATTCTGTTTCATGTGCTGGTTATAGCATCAGACTTACTCCATCTTGTGTCTTGTCTGTCTTACTCTAAAGCAGTGGTTCTCAAACTTTTGTACTGGTGACCCCTTTCACATACCAAGCCTCTGAGTCCGACCCCTCCCCCCTTATAAATGAAAAACACTTTTAAATATATTTAACACCGTTATAAATGCTGGAGGCAAAGTGGAGTTTGGGGTGGAGGCTGGCAGCGCGCGACACCCCATGTAATAACCTCGCTACCCCCTCAGGGGTCCCGACCCCCAGTTTGAGAACCCCTGCTCTAAAGCATGTTTTCAATTTTTTGAAGCAGTCAGTGTCTTTTCTGGGGCAGTGTGTTTTAATATACAAGTGTTAGAGCTTGAAATCCCCTCCGCAAGTATCTAGAATGATACAAACAGGTGTTCCAGATATTGTACCAATTACTCCTTGTAGGTTAAAAGGACTGAAATTTAGGCTCTTTCTACCCTATTAGTGGCTGGCTTGCTATCATAGGTACTTAAATGACCCCTTATTACCATAATATCGGACAGTCTTTAATGCATTTATCCTCACAACAATCCTGTGAGGAACTTCTATTTATCCAATTTACAGAGGGGACATGAGGCACAGAGAGACTAAGTGACTTGCCCAGAAAATCCGTGGACAGAGCAGGGAATTGAACCCAGGATTCATGAATCCCAGGCTAACACCCTAACTACTAGTTCGTCTTTCCCTGCGTAGCTCATAACGAACACTGTGTTTTAAAGTGCTTAAACTTTCTTCTGTATTTGCCGGACAGGGATTGTCATGTCTCATTTTTGTTGTGTTTTAATACATGCTAAATAAGATAACTGTAAATTTTAGAGTAGATGCTAGAAGCCAGTGGTTAAAGGTGACAAGGAACAGACACATACCCTGGCACAAAGTTTGTGTAGTGTCTACTCTATAATTTAGTCATGTTAATTAACAAGTGTTAAAACACAACTAAAAATTAAAGTTTAGACATAGCATGTATGTCTGCACTGCATTTTAAAACCCGTGGCAGTGAGTCTGAGCCTGGGACTACAGAGTCAGGCTTGCAGGACTCATGCTATGGCACTAAAAACAGCAGTGTAGACCTTGCAGCTCAGACTCTGAAGACCAGGGATGGGGGTGGGCTCATGCACAGGGGTGAACTAATCTCTAAATGTGGAATCAGGGAGGAATTTTCCCCCTTGGTTCATTGACAGGATCTCTCTTGTAGTTGAACAAGGACCCTTTGCCTGGATTAGGTGGGCTTCTCTTACTTGGTGATCACTTCTGCAGTTTCCTGCAACAGGCACTGGTGGACCTTCTATCCTTCCCATTTCTCTTTATTAGCCAAGTTGCAGGGTTGCTAGTCCCATTTCTCCTGCCTCCTGTTCCTTCTCACCAAGTGCACCATTGCCCAAGAATCCTGGTATCCAGCCTGGGCAGCTACAGTGCTCTGCTCCACTTCAGACCTGTGGTTCCCATCGTTTTCTTTGAAGACATTTTGGGTGAGGAGAAAATAAACACAGACTCTGCATTCATTCTAGAGGTGGTTTGTCCAGGTGGGCTTGAATTCAGTTGTAATTAAAACGGTCTAAAGATGTAGTGAATTTGTAAGCAAACATAAAAGTAACTTTCCAAAGATTTATTGGTGTCTGGTTTTAACTTTATATTTCTGCAGGACAGTCATCCCTTGATATTTAACTTTTGTTTCCATGCATAGGAATGTCAGATTGCCTCTTTTTAAATTTTGGATTAAGCTGGGATCCTGCATGACCGAGGAGAGCACACTGTGCTTTCAGTCAGCATTCGTATTCTCTTGAGTTTTAGTTGGATATACAAGAGGACTATTGAGGACTAAGCCTGGATGAACTGAGATTTTTGAGAGAACAGAACCATGTACTCCTTTTGTGAGTGAAATGCATACTGAGCTCAAGGATATGCTCATTTCTCTATCAAAATGCGATCTTACAGCAATGCATGCTTGGATTCATAGGAATGTATTGGCTGTGTTAGCCTTTTTGCCACTGGCTTGCCCATTTCAGCATGTTAATATCATGATTAGCAGGTAGGGATGAGTTGTTAGGCTTGGCTCCCCTTGCAGCTCACATCCTGCAGGGTTCAGGATGCACAAACAATTGAACTGCTGGTGTAGCTCCTTGGTTTTTTTGTCTTGGGATTGGAGAACAGGGGAAAATAACTTGCAAATAAAATGTTCCCCAAATGATGGGGAAAATGTATTTCACAAATACCATTCAACCTTTTGTAGAGTGGAACAGCAGAGATTACTCCTGTGAATAATTATTTTGGGGAGGGGGGAATGGAATCATTGTAACTAGTGTTACTCTGAACAGATTCTTTGGCCAGCTCTACTCACCATATGGAGCTTTATATGCACTGTATCTCTTCTGTAATGCAGACTTAAACAGGACTGATTCCACTTATTATGTGAGATGAGATGATAGTTTAAGGTGAGATCACCTGCAGTTATAGGAAATACAGCATGTTAATTGCAATAGTGTTTTCCCTATATGTCCAGTTCTCAAGATTTGCCTTGTTGGCTTGAATGCAGAATGCATGAATCTTTCTTATATTTTAAACTTAGATACCACTCATAAAAACAGTGCTGCTGCTTAAATTTCTGAAGTCTTAATTTGACATCATGCATTTTTATTGTTGAGTAGGAATAAAGGCGTTAAGTGAAATACCTATTTTAAGCCCCCAAATAAAAACCCTCCAGCAGCCCCAGGCATGACCATATTACAGACCAGCAGTCCAAACCACTTAGGAATCCAAAGCTCATTATAGAAAGCATTCTTACTATAGGAAATTATTTAAACGTTTATTTATTAAGAAGGTTTTATCCGGTTTATGACAGTTAACAGTGGGTTTTAACCCACGAAAGCTTAGGCTTTAACAATAAATTTGTTAGTCTCTAGGGTGCCACAAGGACTCCTAATGGCTTTATGGAAATTCAAGCCAACAGAGCTTGTGCAAAGCTTTTGCTACTTTATGGAAAATCCTTCTACAGTACATAAAATATTTTGAAAGTACACTTTTGATACTTAATTTCCAGGCCGTGAAAATAACATTGCCCCTCTTTCTTCTAAGGTTACAGATGCATATGTTAAATGGGGCCCTCTTGGCATTGCTGTTTCCTGTGGTTAATACACGCCTGGTGAGTAAACCATGCCTTGTTTTCTCCTCTGACTTTTTATTCTGTAGTCCTGGAGTTCACTTTTATGTCCTTTTTTCTAAAATGCTGTTTCCCTGGAAAGAGGTTTGACTTTTGCAACATGCTCAAAGCAATACAGAGATTTCTTGAGCATCTCTTCAAAGCAGTTACCAAACTATGCAGATATGGCACAGCACCCAACCTCCCAAATGCAATGGAAAGTTTGACCTTTTATAGTTCCTCACTGCTTGTAAATTGATGATCACAGAAAGCTCCTTTAATCCCATAGCTTTGTTTCTACAAGGATTTCCTCCCTGCAAAGCCAGTTGTGTGCACACCATTTGCATAATGAATTTCTGTGTGCTATAGTTGTATTCATAGCTCTGTATTTTGCCAAGTTTATCTGAGATGTTGAAAAAGTGCTGGCCTGAGAGAGTCTCACACAGAATGGATGGAAATTGGTCCTGTTCCTGAGAGATCTTGCTGAAACACAAAAATAGCATGTTTAAGTGGTTTGTTTTTCAAAAAATTGGAACACAGAACTTGCCATATTCACTCAGATGGTGGGTCTATCAAGTTGGATGTCCTGTCTTCAGCAGTGGCTAACGTCTGACTGCACTTGGAACCTTGTGGCAAAGCTGCCTGTTGTAAGTAGGGATTCTTTCCTGATTGCTGCCACAAACAGCTGGCCATCTAAATCACTACACATTTTTGTTTTTAAATGTTTGTTTTTAATTGAATTTGTGCAAGAGAGCTGCATTGTATTGTTCTAACAGGGATAGCAGGTTCTATATGCAGTTATAGAGTATGCCTCAAACTACAAAAACTTGTTGCACTAGCATTGTTCTACATACATACACCCAAAGAGAGGAATTCACATTGAAGGGAAAAACAAATCTGAACTGAAACACAGTCCACCCTTTTATGTGCTGCTTTGCAGCAAATTGAGACAGGTAATGTCTCCCTGAACTGTGACGTGGACGGGGAGGATACAACATGACGAGTTAAAGATTTGAGGCCTGATACTACACTCCCTTACACTTAGGTTGTCTTGTCTTTACTAGAAAAAAATGTGTATTCTTAACTTGACATAAAATCCTAGTGAAGGCAGGATAGTCTGTACTTTGCACACAAATGAGCAGGTGAAGTTAAGGCCTAGGCTCTCCTTTATTCTTTATCTCAACATACTAACAGATGTGAGAATGCAAACTGTCTTGTCTTTACTAGGCTTTTACCTCATGTTTATTAACTCAACTTAGCAAAATTGAGTTAACCCACATTTTTTTTTCTAGTGTAGAGTAGAGCCCTACTGTCATCTCCATGGCACCTATTCGGATTCAGGAATGTTCTACACTCACTCTACACAGGTATCAGTGATCATTCAAGGTGCAAGGCCGTGCAGAATCCGGTCCAGAGTGCCCACCTGGAATCTCTTCTCTCTGAAATTACTTGCTTGTGTGGGTTCGTATCAAACACTAACATCACAGGGAGTTAACGTGATGGCATTTGCAATGTCAGCCAGATGAAAGCAAACTGTTTATTCAGGCAATCAGTTCCATCCTGGTCTTTCAACCAAGGGAAGGGTTCATAGCTTTCAAAAGATACTTCACAGTGAAGAAGGCCCAGAAAGGGCTTTCAAGATGCTGTGAGGGCTAGACATAAATGGCTATATTTTCAGCTTGAGGCATGGACACACATTTGGGCATGCCTAATCTATGATGTGCATGAACATGTGGCCAGCTAGGCCTATTACACTTGTAAATGCATAGAATGGGCATGTAACAGAGTATTTATATGCATAAATTCAGCATAGCAGTTGTATGCATCCTGTGTCTTGATCCATAGCTTTCAAATCTGGTACAAACTTAGCTGCTCAGAAGGAAGTGATAGCTTAATTTATTGGGGTTTGGAAAAATAATAATTTTCCAACTCTGAACTGTTTGGAAATGGTATTGAGGGTCAATGGTAAGACAGACTGACCCGCTGACTCTGAGCCACATTAAAAATGCCAGTAGATTTAAGAGACATCTATTTTCCTGTGCATATAGTATGTACATACTGTGCTTGTTCACTGAAACATCCTTCAAGGGCACTGAGAATATGGAGTATAGGTACATTTCATTCTGTTTAATGACTGATGTTCCATGTTGATGGAAAATATGGTACTTGGTTACAGAAATTTTGTTATAGTTGCACTTATAGTAGGTATCATTTATCGGGTGGCGGGGGGAAGCTCTTAAATTTATCTGCTTAATGCAATATTCCTGTAACTCACCAGCTGGCTAATCTATGAAGGGGTTAATGATATTCTTCATTAGCAAGATTACCGTGTGCTTCAGCTGAGTGAAGTTGAGGTGGTAAGTATCATCAGAAAGCCAGTTACTGGTTGTCCATTTGCAAATCCTGACCGTCTTACTAGCATTGATCTGCATAAAATCAAATTAGTCTCATTTGTATTGAATTTTATTAATCCTCCTACATGGTTTTGGTTGATCACTTTGGTATCTAGAACATGAGAAGGTCCATCAACCTTGGCATGTAAGCGTTTTTTCTAAAAATCCAAAACATTTTCTTGAGAGACCATACCGTTTCCAGAACAAGTGTATTAACAGCATTCACCTGCAGGATTACACTTTATAAATAAACATGAAAAATAGTTTCTTGTGGTACTTAAGGTAGAAACATGTAAGGTTAAAGATGAAAAATCAGTGTTGTTTTTTTTTTTCTTTTAATGCTGAGAGTCCCTCTCTTTAATTTAGTATGAGGCTCTGTCATAATTGATATAAAACCCCAAAGACCAACTACCCCCAGATGTGAAGAAGGTACAATGGAGGGCAAATAGAATGATTTTGAGTGAGAGGAACTTTGACAGTTCTTTGGAAAGATGAGCCACTGAACTTACTTTCTGAATGGAATAAATAGATTATCTCCGTGTTTCTCAACTGATGGGTTGTGAGCCGTTGAAAATGTTGTTACAACCTAAAGCAAAGAAAATCTTGTTCCTTGTCCTTGCACGCTCTTATCCTTCCAGGCAAAATATTCTGTCTACCCCTTGAAACGTGCACACACATATTTATCATTATCACCGATTCATTTATTATTCTTATTTTTATAGTAAATCTAAGGGGTTATGAAACTTTTTGACTTTGACTAAGTGGTCACCAACCTGAAAAGGCTGAAAATCACAGGATTGGGTGATGCAAAATCAGATTGAGTCACTGTCAAGTGTAGGAAAAAATGAGGCATGAGTATAAGAGAAGCAAGCAGCTGAGGAACACTAATGCTGAATTGCTTTGCATATAACTATGCGCATTAATTTCTACAGTGGAGCTGTTCTGTTTGAAGCTGGCAATTGGGGTTTGCCAAATAAATGTAATGGGATTACTCATGTGCTTAAATTTAGAAGTGTGCTTATCTTACCGATTCAGAGATCATAGTTAACATGAGCATCTAGGACAGTGTAAAGTGTTTCTGAAGTTAAGGTTTCTGTCTTGAAATGAATAATGTTAAATATATTTTTTTTGAGCAGGATTGTTTAAAGACGCTGCATAATATGATGCTGCTAAAAGAATAATTTTCAATTTAAATGCTGGGATTGGCGCACTCGGTTTGAAATGCATCCCTATGTAGAGTGCTAGAAAATTGCCTAAACACCACTTAAATCTCACTTAAGCATTTAAAATAAGAGTTTTACCTGAGTAAGAAGATCTGCACATTTAAATCCTGGTGTAGTCAGTGTGCAGCAGATCCCCTTTGAGACCCAGTAATTCCAGAATATAGACCATGGCGCACAGGCCAAGCAATGCATGAGCAACTGAAAATTTGACAAATAGTCATTGCTTCTGGGCATTAGCCTGTAAACTACTGTGGTAGTAACTTTTTACTGTATTCTGTGTATTTTTTTCTGTGCTACTGAGCAAAACTCTTATCGCCATCTGATAAATGTTTTTGTGTTGTCCTGCAGAAAGGGTCCTGCTCCTTCTAAATTGTTTGTGTCTACTTTTTGAAATAGAACAAGAAGTTCATAACGCTGAATTATTTTCAAGGTGTAGAGCAGCAAAAGGTTGAGTGATGATGATCATTTAAATGGGAGCTAATTGGGAGAACTGGGGAGGGAAATACTGGCAAAATTTTTCATTTCTATGTTCTGTCAAAATTTTGTGTGATTTGAAATTTTGCAGCTGGCTGTGACATAGTTATTTAATAAGTCCTCAGAAAACTGATTAAGTTGAATGCATAGTGTGGGTATTTGCTTGAGTTGTTAGTTACACGTTCCCTCTCCTATTCATCCCCTACCCCTTCTCTACTTGATTCTTTTATTTCAAAGGTACCAGGGATCTAGCTTCTAGTAACAGAAGATAGTGCAGGAGGGAGAGCTAAGACCTGGGCTTTGCTCAGGGGCTCCCATATGTGTGGGGAGAGGAGTGTGTAGCAGCAGCAGAATCATTTCACACCAGTTAGTGGTGGTGGTGGTTTCATCGGTGTCCTCAGCGTTAAAATCTTTTATGTTTTGAGTCTTTAGTTCTGTAATAAAGATCCTCTGTAAACGTGTCCATGCTCTGCCATCTTTATCTGCTCCCCTCCATTCCATGATGTCTCAAATGTATTCTGAGCAGCCTGTTAGAGTTGTGAAATGTTTCACTCCTGTTAAACAGCTGTTTTTTAAAATGCTCTTGCTTATGACTCCTGGTGTAAATAATAGGTGTTATGGTGATAATTATAATAGCTGCTAGCACACACCACCATAGATTACGAAAATTTAATTACTGTTCATGATAGCTTGTGAGGCATTAATTGCTGCTTATGGACTCCACTTTCAGTATAAGCATGTCTTTTAGCTCTGGGTGTTTGTGCTCATTACAGGCTGAATACACTGAGTTTCTTCAGGATTTGTGTCTTCCTTTCTAATCAGGATAACTACCTATACCAATTCCTACAGTGGAGCAGTTCTGCATGCAGCTGGCAATTATAATGTTTGATAAGTAAGAAATACATCTGCTGCTAAAGAGAAAATAATCAAATGTACGTTTAAATCTATAAATATGTGCTTAAAATGTGTGAAGGCTGGACTAGACTGCTATCCATAATTTAGACCTAAATACAACCTATGATTTCAAGTAGAATTTACACTCAGTTTATTTGGTGCAACTGAGTTCACTGGGGCCAAGATTTCATCCCTTGTTTATAAGTTACCAGTGCAGTGTCATGAACCTACTAGTGGGTGAGAACCAGGGAGTGAAATTGACCAGTCTCATCCTACATGAGTAAAGTATCATCATAGTGAAAAGTAAAAATGAAATTCTCTGGTTTTGGTGGTGTGTCAGTAATGTGGGTAGAGAGGCTTTAAAATGTGACTGTCCCATTCTGAAGTAAAAAAAATCTGCCTACTCACAATTCTCCACTTAAAAAGACAATGGTTCCAAGTTGGAGGGGTGTTAGCAGGTGTTACTAAGTCATACTCACATACTCATGTCAGAATCCAGTTTGATACAATGTATGTTGTAGCTGAGCTGTCCAAATGGAGTTAAATCTGCATCCTTGCTTGTCTGTTCTTAGTTCTGTGCAGTTGCATTGTAACATGGAATCATGAGAGAAAATCATTGCAGGAATTCAATTTAACACAAAGAGCAAGTTAATATAAAATGTGTTGTTCCTACAAGAAGTTTTTTTTAAAAGTGCCCCAGTGTTGAACAGCTGCTACAAATTTAGACACAGACACCTTCTAATTGAAAAACGTGCAAGATTAGATACTTGGTACCAGACTCTTCTAATCTAAGGTTCATCTCCCTTTCAGTGTATTGGTGGATAGTGGGGATACATATTACTTGTTTGGGGGCACCAGAGATTCTCCAGGGAATATTCAAATGCTTTCAACTTCACGTGAAATTCTGCGACTAATTCTGTTTGGAGGATCCCAAGACCTTTTGTCCTCTATCATGTACCTTTGAAGTAAGCCTAAGACACATTTATGGTTTAACACCTTGCACGGTGTAGCGCTGGTCTCTATTTTCTATCCTTCTCTGGCATAGGACTATATGGGTGCTGTTTTGTGGCACTGCTGCTGTGGGCCAAATTCTCTGCTGGTCTAAAGGGAGGCAGCATAGTAAACTTAAATGGTGTTTCACTCATTTACACTAGCAGAGAATTTGGATCATTGACCTAAAGGTACTCAAGTAGTTCCCTTCAAGTTTAATAGAATTGCAATAAATTAGAATTCACACGAAGACTTTGTCCCTTTTTGTCTCCTATGTGACCCTTTCTTGAAAGAATTTGACTGTCAGGAATGGAGTTTGGTACAGGTGTTGCTTAGACATATGTACTATATGGCGCGTCTGTGGTCATCCCATGACCAGGTGGACTTCCTCCCTCCACTACAAATTTGTTCTTCTACTTGAAATCTTGTCCTCCCTTGGTTTCCGTGTCTCTCCTCTGCTGGTTCTCCTCCTACCACTCTAATCACATTAGAGCAGGGGTGGGCAAACTACGGCCTGGGGGCTGTATCCGGCCCTCCAGACATTTTAATCTGTCCCTGGAGCTCCCGCTGGGGAGCGGGGTCAGGGGTTTGCCCTGCTCCAGCCAGGGAGCAGGGTCGGGAGCTTGCCCCACTCTGCGCGGCTCCTGGAAGCAGTGGCATGTCCCCCCTCCAACTCCTACACGTAGGGGCAGCCAGGGGGCTCCGCATGCTGCCCCGCCCCAAGTGCTGCCCCCGCAGCTCCCATTGGCCGGGAACTGCGGCCAATGGGAGCTGCAGGGGCGGTGCCTGCGGGTGGGGCAGTGCGCAGAGCTGCCTGTCTGCACCTCCGCGTAGGAGCTGGATGGGGGACATGCTGCTGCTTCTGGGAGCTGCTTGAGGTAAGCGCTGCCCGGAGCATGCACCCCGACCTCCTCCCGTGCCCCAACCCCCTGCCCCAGCCCTGATCCCCCTCCTTCCCTCGAACCCCTCGGTCCCAGCCCAGAGCCCCCTTCTGCACCCATAACCCCTCATCCCCACCCCCAGCTGGAGCCCTCACCCCCTCCTACACTCCAACTCCCAATTTTGTGAGCATTCATGGCCCGCCATACAATTTCCATACCCAGATGTGGCCCTCGGGCCAAAAAGTTTGCCCACTCCTGCACTAGAGGATCCTCCTCATCACTTGTCCATCTTTGTGTGGGTTCCATGGGGCTTTCTCCTTGGTCCACATCCTCTACAGGTTATCTCTAGGTAGTCTCATCACAAACACAAATTCAACTACTGTTCTGCTCTGTGCTGATTACTCACAGCTTTAACTCTCTGCTCCAGACTTGTCTCTGTCTATCCAAGCTAAAATATTTGCCTGTTTCTCTGACATCTCTTCACAGATGTCTAGCCGTCAGCTCAAGTTTAACATGGCTAAAACGGAACCCTTAATCTTACTACTCAAGTCCTTTCCTCCATCTCCTTTCTTGATCACTCTGGACAACACCTCATCCTGCCTGTTTCTCAGGCCCATAACACGGGCATCATCTTTGACATGGACCCCTTAGTCCTCACATCCAGGCTATGTTTAAATCTTACAGATTCTTTCTGCATAACATCTCTAAGGCAAGGCCTTTCCTATCCATCCACACAGTTAAATCTCTCATCCAGGCTCTCATCATGTTTGAATTTCCGTAATGTCCTTCTCTCTGGCCTTGACAAATGCAGTCTTACCTCACTCATGTCCTTTCAGAGAATGTAGCTGAAAATATCATTTTGCTAGCCAGTAGCTTTGACCATGGCACCTCTTTGACTCCCTCTGCTCCTCCTCCTCTGTCGCATCAAACATAAACTACTTGTCCTCACTTTTAAGGGCCCTAACAGCCTATTCCCACCCTACCTATATCTCTTGTTCACTGTTGAAATGTTGACTTTCGCCTCTAATCAGTCTCTGGTGCCAGCTTCCATTGGCCATTTGTTAAATTTTCAAACAAGCAGTGCTTTCTCCCATGCTGCCCTTCGCACTTGTGAGGAACTCCACCTAAATATCTGCAAAGCCACTTCCTTGTTCTCCTTAATACTCTCCTTTGCCACGATGCCTATAGGAAAAACTTGAGTTAGGCCATGGGTGTGCTGAGAACACTGTTTATCATGTTGACTAATATTTGTTTCCTTGTACTCCCTGTGTGTCTGTCTGTATCTAGTCTTACGCTTAGATTGTATGTTCTGTTTGTATAGCACCCAGTACACTGGAGTTCTGGTCCATGAGTGGGGCTCCTAGGCACTATGACAATATAAATAATTAATGATATACAGTTGTGAAATGTATCAGACATCTCATAGGCAACAGATGTTTAATGCTGAGCTAAAGTCCTCTTTTGAGCAGCCTGCTAATTTATCAGCAATTTCAGCAGCCTGCCCAGCCAGGCACGCATCAACAAACCATTGATAAATACAGAGATGAAGCAAATGGGTTGCAGCAGAAAATGACAGGTGTACAGTGCTGTGTGCACTCCAGGGTACTGACAACAGCAATCGGTAAAACATGTGGGGTGAAAGATAAATATTATTCTACAGACTGGTGAGTGTGTGCCAAGGAGTTAGCAGCGGATGGCAGGATTCAAGATGACAATATCCCATAATGTTTTATGTATTCAGGCTACTGCTTGAATGGCTCAGCTGGTGAATTTTCTATTTTAAGAATTGGCAGTATTGCACTGGAGGTGGGAAAGGAAATGTAAATAATTTGGGAACATATAAGAACATAAGAATGGCCTTGCTGGATCAGACCAAAGGTCCATCTAGCCCAGTATCCTGTCTTCGACAGTGACCAATGCCAGGTGCCCCAGAGGGAATGGACAACAGGTAATCATCACATGATCCATTCCCTGTCGCCCATTCCCAGCTTCTGGAAAACAGAGGTTAGGGACACCATCCCTGCCCATCCTGGCTAATAGTCATTGATGGACCTATTCTCCATGAACTCATCTAGTTCTTTTTTGAACCCTGTTATAGTCTTGGCCTTCACAACATCCTCTGGCAAGGAATTCCACAGGTTGACTGTGTGTTGTGTGAAAAAATACTTCCTTTTGTTTGTTTTAAACCTGCTGCCTATTAATTTCATTTCTTGACCCCTAGTTCTTGTGTTATAGCTATGGACATAATGTATGCAGCATGATACATAAGAGCAGGAGACTGGGAATCTAGAGATGTGTTCTACTGTAGTTTTTGCCACTGATCTGTTGCGTGAGAATTGGCCAGCTTAGTTTGTATTGTAGAGAATTGGCTTTTGGGTGACTGAACTAAGGATGGCTATTCCAGTTCGGGCTGGGTATTAGATAACTGTGCCCTCAAATTTAAGGTAATCTCTCCCTTCTTAAATATAACTTTTTTTTCAGAGGAAAAAGACCATCCTAGAAAAAACTTCTTTTTACT
>NW_020664482.1:17548070-17559406 GCF_002925995.2 Terrapene triunguis
TAAAGGAATATATCAGTCTGTAAACGTTCTCTCTCTCTCTCAAAAAAAAAAAAAAAAAAAAAATCTGCTAAATGCATCCCCAAAGGAATGAGAGAGAGACAGCACCTCTGATTTTGCACAACATTTTTTTTTTGCACAAAGGATAAGTTACTAAATTAACCAGTGGCACTCTTGTTCCAAATGTAAACTGTTTAAAGTTCTGGGCTTCCCTTTATGCCCACAATAGTCTGTTTGGATCCCAATTTAATGAATCACATTAAGCTACATGAAAAATATTGAAAGGCATTGTAAGTATTCCTATGAGAGGTATATTGTAGTTTAATCCTAAACCAGCAAATGAGCAAACATTCTTCTGAAAAGGAAATTTTTATGGATCTCTGGATCAGTGTCAGATCTTTGTGGTATTTCTGTCAGAACTCTTCCTTAAAATAAAATCCCAGTAGTTTCATAGCTATGCTGATTAGTCTGGCTACTGCTAGTGGAAATGGTAAAGAGTTGAGATGTTCATTGACGTTCCAGTCGAAAGCTTTCTCACTTGGTAAATGCTAACCTTTCAGTGACTCTATTCATTAAAAAAATTTTCTGACTGCAATGGGTACCTAGGATGGTGATGTGAAAAAGTACAACTTTAACTATCAGGTCTGTTTCTGCAGGTGAATTAAAAAAACAAACATACGTTTACCTACCTTGGCAGATAACCTCTCCACATGGTATATAATTGCCAACACTTACTAGCCTTGGTAAAAGACGTATCAATTTATGATGTTTCTTTACTAGCTAAATATTCCTGTGAGCATTTGTAACGCTATTTACTGAGCATGTGCAGCTGGAAGTCAGTCTCATAATGCATCAAAATATTTGCTGGACAGAGACAAAACAGTTGAGTTTTTCTTCAAAGTGAATGTTTATCAGAGCACTTGTTTTCTTTCCAGGAAGTAGGGGATATTTTTGTTCTTATTTAACATATGATCCATTCTCTAAGACAGTGGTCTCCAAACTTTTTTGATCGTGCACCCCTATCAGTACAAAATTTTTGAGCACGCACCCCCTGCCACCCCAAGCGCGCGCGCAAAAAAAAAAAAGGGGCTCCGTCCCCCCCCCCAACCGCCGAAGCGAAAAAAAAAAAAAAAAAGCCACCCGAAGCGGCGCTCCTCTGCTGCGCACCTTGAAGGATCCTCTTGTGCACACCCCACTTTGGAGACCACTGCTCTAAGATATTAACATTCCTTGCTTATTTTAAACAATCCGTAAGAAAGTAAGGTGAATTAAAAGATCTGTGTGATGGGGAGAGAAGGAAGGAAATGAAGGAAATTCACAGACTTTCATGTACCAATGTGTGGTCTCAGCAGGGTGAGAGAAGAAATATGAGAGCCGAAGACATTTTGTGTTCTATGACAATGGCTCTGAACCTTTCTGGGCTACTGTACCCCTTTCAGGAGTCTGATTTGTCTTGTGTACCCCCAAGTTTTACCTCACTTAAAAACTACTTGCTTACAAAATCAGACATAAAAATACAATAGTCTCACAGCACACTGTTACTGAAAAATTGCTTACATTCTCATATTTACCATATAATTCTAAAATAAATCAATTGGAATATAAATATTGTACTTACATTTCAGTGTATAGTCTATAGAGCAGTATAAACAAGTCATTGTCTGTATGACATTTCAGTTTGTACTGACTTCACTAGTGCTTTTTATTAGCTTGTTGTAAAACTAGCAAATTACTAGATGAATTGATGTACCCCTCGGAAGATCTCTGTGTACCCCCAGGGGTATGTGTACCCCTGGTTGAGAGCCACTGTTCTATGATATGAAAAAAAGGACACAGATTAGGCCATGAGCGTGTAAGCCACTCCACAGTTACAGATGTGTGGAACTCTGTTAGTAGGGTGCCAGATGGGTGCAGGGGTTCACCCACGCAGATCAGTTTGCAGTATTGCAGCCATAGCGAGTAGACTCCACTGTAGCTGTCACAAAGACTGAAAGTGCTTGGGCAGTAATTGGTTTTGTGTGACCCTTCGTATTGCATTAACAAGACTAGAGAAAATCTCTCTGTTGGGTTTAAAGCTTTATGTTTTGTCAGCTGGTGTCCTGAAAATGTTATTGTGGATGAAATTAAAAGTAGGACAAGTCTGGAGGTGGTGGGCTCGCTGTCTTTGCTGAGACTGCTGGGATGGATGGTGCAGTTATGGCACTCCCAGAAGCTATTGTACTGTTTGGATCCAGAGATTTTAAATATGTACCAGAGTCAAACTTGGGTCAGTATTTACTGTGCAGCTGTCCGTGGGACCACGATTATATTTGCCATATTATGAGTGTCCTAGATTTTCTATTTAGTTGGCCTTTATTTGGTGAGGTATGAACTACCTTTGTATACTAAAGGATTTGTTCAAAACATCATTGTATTGTAGAGGGTTTTTTTTTTTTTTTTTTTAGTGATGCCTCAACAGAAAAAAAACACTTATTCTGCAGATTGAAGGACAATTGACTGCATTTACCATCTTGGGCTCTGTCCCTATAAACACTTAAGCACATGTCTAACTTTTTCCCATGTGAAATGACTCACATAGGCAAAGTTAAGTACGTGGTTAAGTGTTGTTACATTTTTGTTGTGTCTCGGGTAATACCAATCACTGATGCAGGTCAAGTATTTAAAATAAGAATAGAGATTAAAAAAAAATCCCTACAGTTGACCCTGTTGAGATCAACTGTGCATTGCTAGTTAAACAGCAAAACTAGCTTGACCTTCTTGGTCAATTTCACTTTTCTGGTAGTGATGGACTAAGACCAAATCCCCCTTGGATGTTTCCAAAATTTGGGCAGAATCTGAATTCTGGGGCTATGACCTATCTTGACTTTTCTGGGTTTTGTTCACTAGCAAAAATACTTTTTTGGTTATCCATTGTGACGGGGGCAGCCCCCATTCTTCTGTTACCTAAATTCCTCCAGATTTTTCTTTTCTACAGTACCTTCACAAATACATGTTCATTTTTTTGCTCTCTAGTCTGTGCTCATGCATACTAGCGCTTCCCTTTGGTAGCAGGTGCAGCCTCTTGGTCTCCACCACTCTGGCCCTTGCTAACTGAAAGTGTGAGTTGGATGAAACTGCTGAATAAATCCTAATTTAAAACATTGATACTGTGCTTCTCTCTACCAAAATAAGATGGTTTGTGCAGCAGAATAGCCCTGAGGACAACTGTTGGTGGAGATGAAACTGAGATTGTCGTCAGGGCTCATCAGCATTTATGTAAATTAGTTCAGAATATCTAGGAGCGTGGCAGGAAATTTGAATAAAACAGTCTTGCCTTTAAAATATCAGGAAAAAAAATTGCTGTAAAGAAACGTTAAATGAATGTGCTTCAGAATCCAGTACAAATTTCCTTGTGCAGCTGGCACCATTCCACACCCTTGATGCTCTTTATTTTAAAGGGTCCTGCTGTCTACAGGCTTTAATGCTAGCAGTATTTTAACAGCTTTTGTTTTTCTCTCCCCCCCCCCCCCCCCCCCACTTAGCATTAAAATATGGGAAATACCCTTGCTGATCCATGCTAGGTTGCCTGCCTGGTGCCCAAGCCAGAGAGTTGTGCAGATCCTGTGGAAATAACTGGTATCATATGTCAGTTTCTTGGCAACTCATCTGCTTTGGCTTCCTGGAGAATTCCAACTCCTGGCAGGCTCAGTTAAGCTGTATTTATAGTATACTTGCTACTATCCAAATGCACTCATCAAATAACTTTTAGTTTGCAGGTGTCCAGGCTACACTGCCAAAAAAATAAAAATAAAAAAAAACCAACTCCAAAACCTTGTGTCAGCAAGTCTCAGAGCCCAGGTCTGCAGACTCAGGCTTGTGCCACAGGGCTAAAAATAGCAATGTAGATGTTCTTACTCAAGCTGGAGCTTGGGCTCTATAACCCAGCAAGGGGGGTGAGTCTCGGAGCCCAATCTCCAGCTCGCGTGGGAACATCTACATTGCTATTTTTAGCCTGCACTCTGAGACTTGCTGCATGTGGTTTGTTCGTTTGTTTTTGTAGTGTAAATGTACCTTATAAGGCGGTTGTCCTGAATATTTGACAACTGTTTCTTCATGGTAGAAAAAGCCATTCATAGCCATCACTAGACCAATAGATAGATAGATGCTCAGCTGTCGAAGGTTCCTGCAGTAAGGGCTGGTTCCAAAGCCTAATGTAGTTAATAGAAAGACTTCATCAAATTACTTAATTAGGGCTATAGCCAGCCCGCTTAAGGGCCACAAGAACTTGTGTGCACAGAAGACTGCCCTCCATTCCAGTGACTCCTCTTTTTGCTATGCCACTGCGTAAATCCGATAGGAATCTAAGATGAGCATAGATGAGAGGCCATCCTTCAATATTCCATGCATCACACGCTGCTTCTCCTTTCCAAGGACTCATGAGCAGTAACAAGGCTGCCATGCGTTCAGATGAAGTAGAAAATTCACTAGTCGTCCATAGCCTGCCCTTTTTTGGGATGAGAGGTGCAAGACTTTTTGTAATGTGTTCTCTATTCTTGGAAGCTATCCAATAAACCCTTTAGCATGTGTCCTGGGGAGGGCTACATTGAATCTGCATCATGCTGGGCTAGTGTTAGGGACAAGCTGCAGATGTGGCATTATGAGTTATGCTCTTTGCTGAAAAAACAATATGCCAAATATTTTCTAAAGCAAATTTTACTAGAAAATGTAACACTTGAATAGTTTGAAAGTAAATTTTCCAAAGCTTCACATCAGCATATTTTGATCATGGGCTAGTTGGATGCAGAGGGTGTGTGTGTGTGTGTGTGTGTGTATGTATGTGTGTGTGTTGCAATTTGTTATAAAATAAACAATACATAATTTGATACCCATATTAAAAATTCTATGGGTAGACAATACATTTCCCAAGAAATTTCTGAACTCCACAATCTCCATATGTTTTAATATTGAAACAACGAGCAACGAAGCCAGTAATCTTTAAAAGGAGAGAAATTTTATTGGTTGAGTAATGTGGGCTGTGGTTTGCTTTCATTTTAACAGTTATGGGGACCTGGGATAGATGGTTAGAGAGGGATGAAATATCTGCTAGTGGAAGAAGGCGACAGTTCATCCATCTATACCTGTCTTGGACCTTTGCTTGTTTGAGTGTTCTAAGAAAAGGAATCAAGTTTGAAGAGTCTCTTCCCAATGCCATTTAAAGTATGTTAGTTTTTCCATGGCTAGTGGGTCCTGTCTCCTGGTAACTCAGGCCTTTTTACATCAAGTTGTTCTGTCTCTCTGAGCTGCTATTGTACATTGTACAACAACCAGCATTTGGGAACTCTGTTCACCTCCTCTGACATCGTGTGTACCTCTCACACGGTAATCCTAGGAGAGCCACTTTTACATTCAGAAGCTAAAAATGTCTGATGTTCTGTCCTGTTTTCAGAAATGGCATTAACTGTGATGCATCAGTGCTAAAAAGGTGTCAAAAGAGGTAAATGCCAAGTCACAGTGCAGGAGCACACCGGAGAATAGAAGTTAGATGGAGAGGACCTACTCGGTCATCCAGTCCATCTCCCTGTCAATGCAGGATTGCTCCCTATAGTGTTCTGTCTAATGTCTTGCCCAGTTTAGTTCTAATTTTCCCAGGCAGTTGGATTTCTGCTCTGCCTGCTCTGAAGACTTTACTGTTGGGAAAGATTTCCTGACATGCAGGCTAGCTATCTCTTTCTTAATATTGCCCCTGGGAGGCCGGGAGAGCGATGCTGGTGGTAACCTGCAAGAAGAGGGGAGTTTGGAACAGGCAGCCAGAACAGTCCAGCCTGTCTCAGTCACCAGAGTGTGTGAAGCTCACAGGGGCTGGGAGGTGGCTATGTGGCCAGGGATAGTGGCCTGGGCCACTCCTTTGCCCATTGCCGGGGACATCTTTGCTCTTTGAAGTTAACACCATCCTCAGGAGGTCTGGCTTTGCTTCCCTCAGTGAGAGGAGAAACCCACGGGAGCCTGGCACCCTTAGAGGTGGTCCCCTTTCAGCTTGCAGTTGCTTACAATGCTTTATGTTCATGTTCACATTTCAGAGCCAAATCAACTCAAGCAAAGAGTGTTCATCATCTGTCTCCTCTTGTGTGCCGTGGGCAGGACACCTCCGCAGTGCTGCCTTCCCTTTGACTTATAAAATGGGCATGGTAAAACTGTTGTGAATAGAGGTTACCTGCAGAATTCCTTAAATCCTGGATTGACAGGTGACCCATTCTGTGCTCTCTTCACTGGCTATGCACGTAAGTGTGTCACCATCTTAGTTCTTGGTGCACATACAAATACCTAAGTGTTTTATGGAGCAAGCAACACACCCAAAGCGAACACTTGCTAAATCCTAGCTGTGCGGTGAATCAGTTGTTCTGTACAGCTTTACAATTCCTCTCATGTTTGTTTTGTTCTTTTTCTTTGTTGTAGCCTGGCTGTACAGTGTGAGTCTGTTTTTTGGCATTTAAATGCCTTACTGTGTAGAAAGGAAGTCTGTGTTGTCTACTCCACACCAGGAAATGCTCTTGCATAATTAGTCAGACCTCAGAACAAACAATCTTTCATGGCATGAAAATGTCGTTTTGTTTAATTCAGTAAAAACTGTAAACACTGTTGCAACAAAACAACTGTCCTCTGTTCTCAAGTGTGTCCTGAGTGTGGAGTTGGTATAACTGACCCTCACGTTGACTCAACTAGTGCAAAAGCCCTTATGAAACCACAGACAATGGATGGAGAAGGCTTCTCAGCAGGAGCAAATGTTGCATGTTTATATCTGGAGCTATTATTTCTGATTCTCAGGCTGTCTAAGTGGCAGAGCTTTTCCATTTGCTAAAGCCATTTTAAGCTCCTTTCAAGTTGATTGATCTCTGATTTGCTCCCTTATGCCCTCAGTGTCTTTCAGGGAATAACCCAGAAGAGAGAAGAAAGGGTTAGGATGCAGAAAACTTCCAAGGGTTCTTGCAATGCTTTGCCTTTGCAGAATATTGCTCTATTGTTTAATATTTTTATTGCAGAATATTTGAACAGTCTGTTTAAAAAGAAAGAATTTGCATGGAATGTTTATAATTCACTTCCCTAACAGTTGCATGAACATCTTGGAGTTTGCAGTCGGGACCCTGGCAGTGCTGAGCATAGTCAGCCATTGTGAATCAGGGCTAGCAGAGTTGCCTATTTAAGGAGATTCTTACACTGGAGTATGGTTAAAAGAAAATATTTTGTGCCAATAAGATTTTGCCAATAGATTCCTATCCTGTCTCCCTGCTGTTATTAACTCTTATTTGAAACAGTTTCATTCTCAGTCCAGCCTCTCTCGTCTCTTATCCCTCTTCAGTGAATCCATAACTCTATGTTTAATGCATTGGCACCGGATGACTTAGAAGTTGTTATGCTGTTGCCAATTAGCATCATGACGTCGTTACAAGCACAATGCCATGTCAGGGCGAGCTGTGCTTCAGGGAAGGCTTCGCCTTTCTACCAGTAACTCTGATTACTAATACAGATGGGCCCACAACAGCAATATTTGGATGTGGATTAGCATCAGGTTATGGCTTGGGTCAGAGATTGAACCAAGGCCAATGATTGGGTTTGGGTTGGATGGTATAAATCAGGGGTCGGCAACCTACAGCACGCGTGCCAAACACAGCACGCAAGCCGATTCTGAGTGGCACGCTGCTGCCTGCCGCGGTCCCGGCCCCCAGCCCCACTCAGCCCCCCCGCCCACCGTTCTCCCCTGTGGGGGCAGGAGGCAGAAGCTTGGTCCTGTGGCAGCCAAGCTTCCCCCCTCCCCCGCTTCTTCCCCCAGCGAGGTCTTTCCTGCCCCTCCTCCTCTCCTTCCCTGCGCCGATCAGCTGATGGCCCTTGCGAGGGGGAGGGGGACAAGTGGCAGTGCGCTCGCTGCTCCGTAGAGGAGGCAGAGAAGAGGTAGGGATGGGACCTTGGGGAAAGGGGTGGAACAGGGCATATCCCTTCCAGCCCCCTGCCATGAGCCGCTCAGGGCAGGGGGCTGGGAGCACCCCCATGAGCCAAGCACCCCAGCCCTCTGCCCTGACCCCTGAACCCCCCCCACACCCCCCCCCTTCCCCCCCCCCCCCCCCCGCACCCCCCCCCCAGGCCTGGGGTCCCGGCTGCCGGCCCCTTGCCAGCCGGCGTCCTGGCCTTAGGCCCCGCTCAGAACAGAACCCCAGGCTGGCAGCGGGCTGAGCAGGCTGGCGGCGTAAGATCAGCATTTTAATTTAATTTTAAATGAAGCTTCTTAAACATTTTGAAAACCTTGTTTACTTTACATACAACAATAGTTTAGTTATATAATATAGACTTATAGAGAGAGACCTTCTAAAAAACGTTAACATGTATTACCGGCACGCGAAACCTTAAATTAAAGTGAATAAATGAAGACTCGGCACACCGCTTCTGAAAGGTTGCCGACCCCTGGTATAAATTTTGCTGAGCTGTTCTTGTGAGATTTCAGCCTAAAATGATGGTAAATATTGTCCAATGTTCACACCTGAACTCGATCAGAAAAACAGGTGTATTTGACCTTGGAAGTGAACCAGAACTGTAACTATGGAGGCTGTTATGGATCCTGGTGTTTGAATCCAACTCCTCTCTGTCTTCCGCCCCCAAATTTTGAATTTGAAGTTCTGGGAATTTCCTTTCCATGTCTCTCAAGCAACGTTAACATTCAGACTTGTGCTTCTCCCTGTGAATTTTGTTGATTTAAGAGCAGGCTGGCACAATTACGCACTAATGTATAGTTGCTGTATTTTACCCAAATCGGGTGGTTTGAAGTTTACAAGTAAGGTGGCTCTTTAGCAGGGTACAGTTTTATTTTTTCTATGTATTCTAAAGTATCTTGTCTACAAAGTGGGCCTTTCCTTCACTTTTTTTTGCACAGACTTGCAATTTGGTTGTGAGCTTTCTTTGTATGTGCTTTGTCATCCCTTGCAGTGAGTTATACTTCCTTTTCTTTGAATAGCATAGAGGTTTTGTGCCTTACGCTGCTGGTAATTGGACAGAAGCAATTTACTGAGGAAGAGCAGAGAACTGGCTCAGCGAGTTCCTCTTTTGTCTTTCTTCCAGGCTGTCCCTTGTCAGGGTTGCCTGCCTGCAAATATTACACAGTTTTGTTTTTGTATTTGCTATTGGAAAATCTAGACTGCCAGTGCCAGGGGTTAATACATTTGCCACCCTTTCATTAACACATGTAGGTGGCAAAACAAGGCCTCATCTGGAGTACTGTGTCCAGTTTTGGGCCCCACACTACAAGAAGGATGTGGAAAAATTGGAAAGAGCCCAGCGGAGGGCAACAAAAATGATTAGGGGGCTGGAGCACGTGACTTATAAGGAGAGGCTGAGGGAACTGGGATTGTTTAGTCTGCAGAAGAGAAGAATGAGAGGGGATTTGATAGCTGCTTTCAACGACCTGAAAGGGGGTTCCAAAGAGGATGGATCTAGACTGTTCTCAGTGGTACCAGATGATAGAACAAGGAGTAATGGTCTCAAGTTGCAGTGGGGGAGGTTTAGGTTGGATATTAGGAAAAACTTTTTCACTAGGAGGGTGGTGAAGCACTGGAATGGGTTATCTAGGGAGGTGGTGGAATCTCCTTCCTTAGAGATTTTAAGGTCAGGCTTGACAAAGGCCTGGCTGGGATGATTTAGTTGGGGATTGGCCCTGCTTTGAGCAGGGGGTTGGACTAGATGACCTCCTGAGGTCCCTTCCAACCCTGATATTCTATGATTCTAAAACAATGTAATTGCAGTGTGGCATTTGAGGACGTGATGGCTGACAATTCAGTTGGAATTTGGCCAGAAATACCACATCATGATTTAGCTCAGATAGGGATGGTTGATTTTTAACCTCAGTCTGGGACAGTCTCTGAGTTAGTGTTGAACCACTGTCCCAGGTTGATGAGATACAAAGTAAATAATGGTGGTTTATTTATTACAGGGACTTCCAACACAGATAATTGCATTGTCTTCCCAACTTTCCCCATGGTTTCACTAGGAAAAGGTGTTCTTCCCTTCCTAACCTAACCTGCTTAGTAGTGATGTTACTCTTGTTATCATTGCTTTTGCCTTCTAGCCTGCAAGTGTCTGCATTTTGGTGGAGCCAGAAGAGAAATGATCCCTATGCCGTGTATGGATAGTTTGCAACATACTTTGTGCTCACAAGAGATGCTTTGTTAATCATGAAAAATGCTTATTAATGTTTTCCTTGTTTCCTCAGCTTCCCTTCGAGGTGGAAATTTATTACATCCAGCATGTGATGCTCTATGTTGTGCCCATCTATCTGCTGCGGAAAGGAGGTAGGCCTGCAATCAGTCTGAGCCATATTACCCTACTGATATCTGATAGGTTGGAGTTAACTAATTAAGCACAACCTGTTTCATTATGTCTCCAGTTCTTCTAAGGCAACACTTTGCTTTACCTGCCATTAGCACCCCGGGATTATTATTGCTGTTTATTTGTTTTGAGGTAGTGCCTAGAAGCCCTTATGGCCCAGCACCCCATTGTGCTAGGTGCTGTACAAACACAGAACCAAAAGACATTTCATGCTCCAAAGAGTTTACAAGTCTGCATCGGCCAAACACGTTCTCTTCCTAACAGACATCCCTGCCACCTTGTGACTTCGAAGACACTTGATTATGTTTTCTTGCCTTTTTGACCAAGGTTTGTGGTAAAAATGCACTTGATTGCAGGAGTTCAATTTTTTTTACATTTGAAAACTCGAAGACTACAAAGCTATGTAAACTTTTGCCCATGAATATAGTAGTCTTGGATGCCTCCAAGCATGGAGTACCTGGGGAGAACTGCTGTTCTTAATGAACAGGGAGGGTCTCTCTTGTAGCACTAGCTCCCCAGGTGAATATGAATCAGTCAGTGTAAAGCACTTTGTTTAACTGTGAAGCTTTGAGGAAATCTAGTGTGAGGTATTGGTGAATCAGGGATAGCTCCTTCGTTGCCCCCTCCTAACAAAGTACTTTAGTTCTTCTTCGAGTAGCGTCCCTATGGGTGCTCTCCTTCTGGTGCTCGTATGCCTTCGATGAGAGATTTTCGGTAGCAGTACCCATTCAGCCCACACATGCACCCTAAGTGCCCTCGTGCCCCGTATCAAGGCTATACAGGGCTGCGCGGGCAAACCACCTCAGTTCCTTGTCAACTGCCTGGGCTTGAGACTGAGAATTCAGCGTGTCCGCTTCAGTTGGCCAAGCTTGCACTGTCTAGTTTGTTAGCTGGCAGTTTATTTTTTTTTCTCCCTAAACCACAGCAGAGCAGGAGGAATGCGAGTTTACACACACACACACACACACACACACACACACACACACACACACACA
>NW_020664482.1:17559416-17648128 GCF_002925995.2 Terrapene triunguis
CACACACACACACACACACACACACACACACACACACACACACACACCCACACACACACACACACACACACACACACACACACACACACACACACACACACACACACACACACACACACTGTCAGGAGGGCATTAGCCTTCTACCTGGATTAGGAAGTCTTCCACATCATTTGTGTCAATTGCTGACAGATCTAAAAGGTATACGATCTCTACCCGGAGACTCTCTAGGTGGATTTCTGAATGTATCATTTCCTGTTCTCAATCTCCCGATATACAACCTCCATTCCACAAGATATCTTTCTACCTCTGTGATGCTGTTCAAGAAGGAGAGGTTACTCATCCTATGCAATAATTGGAGTTCTTCAAGATGTGTCCCCTTCATGGGTGCTCCACTACCAGTCCTCTTCCTCTCTGCTTTAGGGTTTCCTCTGTGGGATTTTGTGGTGGAGAAGGAAGTGTAGGGCCGAATGGGCACTACTAACGAAAATTGCTGATTGAAGGTGCATGGGATGCATGCACATCTGAAGTGGAGCACCCACAGGGATGTACATCTTGAAGAACTCCAGTTACTGCACAGGATTAACATTCATTTATGTTAATGTCTCAATGAGTCGTAAAATTGGGAATGTTACAGACTTCTAATTAGCGCACTAGAGAATGGAAAACAAGATGTTTTATTAGCATATATTCTACATTGTACATAAGAAGCTAAACCAAACTATGCTGTACTCCCATCCTGGGACTCGAGATATTTCCAAGTTTCTGATGTTTCCCTCTTGTGTTTTGATCTCACTGGAATTGATCTCACTGGAGATTTTGTAGCCTTATTATATATACTTTAGCCCATGTAATTCCATATTTGTTTTGCGGCATTGCCTAAGAGCGTCTCTTGGAGGCTCCCTTTTAGTGCTTGATTTCTGGAGTATTTTGTATGGGTTTGTCCTCCATCTACCTGGGACTGTGTCCTGCAACAGGAATGGCTCAGTGTAGTAAGTCTTCTCCACCTTTACCATCCCTGTGGCATTGTTCTGTCTCTTGGCTATTGATCAGTTTACAGCTATCTGCTGCCATCTAATGTTGACGTGTGAGCAGTGAACTTCCAGCCTGACCCTTTCTGCTAGCTAACAGACATCTTTTGTAATCACCCTTGGGTGAGGCTGTGAAGCCAGTTGGTTCCAGCTTGTTTTACAGTTGGACCCTGTGGTAGCACCCTTTTTACCTGATCGATTAATACCTCATTAACACAGGATATTGAACTATTGTACAGTACTTGTGTCCCCGGAGACTGGTTCTTGCCAAATCTATATTATGTCTCTTCTTGGGAAAACGTGAATTCTTGACAAACTTGGTGAGGTCCAGCACAGATAGAACAGCTACAGGAATGACCTAATGTCTGTAGAACCGATGCTAGAAAATTATTTCCTCTTAATATTCTGCCCATCTCATAGCAGATCTGGTCGAAACACTTTTTGACTCAATCACAGGTTGCCTTCTGCTGTAACAATATCCCAGGTGGCTTGATCTGTGATCACGGACCTTCAGCAACATGCAGTAATCGGCCTATAATCTATCTGTATACCTTGGGCACAAGTTTGTATCAGATTATGATTATGTGGATTATGACCTGGGGAAATAGGTTACATGTGCAGCGAAATAATAGTTCATTGGACTTGGAAGCATATTAGAATGGTGCAGGAGTTTGATAACAGGGACAGTGAGCCTTTCACTTCGAGGTTATCGGTTTTCAGTCTAGCCCATTACTTAATGGCTGTTTAGCTTATGTGAACTGAGTTGGTTGTAGTCCAGTTCCTGGTTGATGCATCAAAAAGCGACAGTCTGAATTTGTTTGTCTCTAAGGTGCCACAAGTATTCCTGTTCTTTTAGTCTGAAGTATTGTGGCATTGACTGACGCTGGCAGCCTCATCTCAGGGCCATCTCGGAGACACAACTGCCTGTCAAAGTGATCTTTCAGAACAGGAAAATGAATGGTGTGGCATAGGGAAAGGTTATGCAGGTTCAGCCCAAGCAGCTGTAGTGTGTGTGAGACCGTAAATGTAGAATTCCAGTTCCATTTTGGAACTTTACCAGCACCAGGATATTTTTAAAAATACACCATTCTAGTGATGTAGAAATTTTGTGTGTGTGTCTTCATATTTTGTTCACTCTCATTGTGATCCTGTTCTCTGTGGCAGGCAAGGCAAGGTCACATAACACTGCCAACCTTGCAGCTTCTGCTTTGTGTCTGTCCTGAATGGTGCGGGGGCTCCACCTTGCTCAGGTTTGGTTGGAAGGCTGGTGTGATGCTGACTGCTCACACTCCAGTGTTGCACAGTGAGCAGGATGAGCTGCCTTGTCCTGACTCGGAGCTGTGCTGATTAACTTCGGCCTTCTAGGGAAATGAGATGTCTTCCTCCTCCTCCTCCTCGCCCTTCCTTTGGACATTCTGGCACATCATCGATTTCCTTTCCCCCTCTTCCTGTTTGTTTAATTTTCTCCCCAAATACATACACCAGTTCTGGACACAAAACGTGTTCCCTTCCCTCCCCAAGGGATTGAACATCGTCCCCAGAACGGAGGCTTGAGAGAGAGAGAGAGGTCACACACCCAGGGCCAAATCCTTGACCCCCTGTGTTGTGACTCTGATGATGCAAAGATGTAATGCTGGTTTAACTGGGCAGCAGCTTGGGGGATGGAGTAGAGCTGCAGATAGCAGCTTCCTTACCAGCCTTATCCCAGCCCCAGGCTTTGGGGTTGTGTCTGGGGCAGTTCTATACCCTGTTGATTCCTGACTGCCAGTAATAGCGCTATACAGCTGAACAGAAAGTAGCATTCCTGAGGCAGCTGTAATTTAGTCCTGGTATCAGTCAGTCTGTCCAGCTGCAGGATTGGGAGGAGGGGCATAAAATGTGGTCTAAAGCTACTGTCCCATCCCCATCCTGCTGCCTCTTGAGCTGCACCACGTACGCCTTGCAGACAGCGCAGGATTTGAGTCTCAGTCTTGGACTTTAGAAATCAATGTACAAAAGGATTGTAAAATGGCGGTGAGGATTTAAATACATGAAAGCAGCGTGTAAATGATTATAACACCTAGGAGAAGACACCATGCGCCATATGTACATGGCAGCTAAACAGCTGACTTAGGGCTGCTTTTTTCTGAGTTGTTGAGGGGGAAGCAGGGTAGATTATTTTTTCTGCTGCATATTTAGTCTGGTACTTGCTAATAAAGCTGGAAGCTGGTCAATAACCCTCTTGTAATTGTGTGTGGATGCTGCGTTGCCTCTGTGATATCATGCCAATGTACATTTTTGCTCAATGGAAACATAAATGAGAAATTCAATTTGTATTTTCTTTGGCGCCTCCGTATTTTTTTTATTTTAATTGAAAATGTTGTATGTTAGTGGGGTTTGGAAACCACATTAATTCTGTTTCTGTTCTCAACATAGCACAGCCAGTGAGTATTAATTAAAAAATCAGATGCACTGTGCCCGAGAATGCTTCCATGGGAACTCCCAAAGGCTTTCTTGTCCTGTAGACCCTAAATCGTGTCAGTGTGTTTAGCTGCCATAAGACCCTGGTTCAGGCGTGTAAGAGCCAGGCACTATTGGGGAAATGTTACCTTTTCAATAACAAGTGATCTTGCTGAATGTGCAGTTACTTGTTTCTCCAGTGGAGATAAACTCTGGGCAGACACACCTCTGTAGTCTTTTCCATCCGTGGAATGCAGCCTCCTCCCTCCGTCGCTCGCTCTCCCCCACCCTCACTCACCTTCACTGGGTGGGGCCGGGGATTGGTGTGCAGGAGGGGGCTCTGGGCTAGGGCCAAGGGGTTTGGAGTGTGGGAGAGGGCTCAGAGCTGGGGCAGGGGTTTGAGGCACGGGATGGGGTGTGGGCTGTGGGGTGGGGCCAGGGATGAGGGGTTTGGAGTGCAGGAGGGGGCAGGGAGTTGGGGTGCGGGAGGGGGTGTGGGGTGCAGGCTCTGGGAGGGAATTTGGGTGCGGGAAGGGGCTCAGGGTTGGGGCAGGAGTGCAGGCTCTGGCCGGGCGATGCTTATCTCAGGCGGCTCCTGGAAGTGGCCAACATGTCTGGCTCATAGGCAGAGGGGCCAGGGGGCTCTGTGCGCTGCCCGTGCCCGCAGGCACCACCCCTGCAGCTCCCATTGGCCAGTGCTCACGGTGGGGGCAGCACGCACAGCCCGTGGCTGCCCCTGAGCCTAGGGGCCACAGGGAAATACTGGCCGCTTCTGGGAATCTGCCTTAGCTGCACTACCAACTGGACTTCTAGCGGCCCGGTCAGCAAGGCACCCAGGGTCCCTTTTTGACAGGGCATTCCAGTCAAAAACCAGATGCGTGGCAACCCTAGACAGTGAGATGTGATTATACAGTCCTTCGTCCTGTGCATTGGTGGTGCAAGTTAACTGCATAGTTATCTGCAGATAATTCAGTAACATCCACACACAGTACAGTGTAATTGCCGTTGCAGTGATTTAACACGTCCTATTGTGGTAACTGTTATTTGTTTAGTTCTGTTCACTCTGTAGAATCAGCTGGGCAAAGTGATACCTGCTTCCGATGGGTGTAATGCTTGAATACCTTGACTGAAGCACCTCTGAAAATCAGACTGTATATTTATGGAGTAAAATTAACACTCCCTGTTGATTTCTCTTGGCCACAGAAATACTGTTTCAGTGGAAAACAAGCAGGATTAGTGAGAGTTAATGTCTTGTATAGTCTTTAATGATCAAATTAAAATACATCTAGCCCCAAACGCTGGATCAGAAGGAGGGAAAAGATAATGAATGTATTTCAGGTGAAAAATAAGGGTCTCTCAAGTATTCACTGTCATGAAAGTTAGTTACTAGGTGGAATCACAGTAATTCAGTTAAACATTAATACTTTTTTTTTTTTTTTTTTTTTTTTTTAAGGTATCTACACTGCAGAGCCACTTTGCAATTTCTGGTGGGCTCTGTTATCCACTGGCCTGATGTTTGTCTATCATTTTAGCATCTTACAGATTTTGGGACTGGTAAGTGACTACTCATAAAGTAAACATTTGGGCCAAAGTTTCAAACTGTTTAGGTGCAAATGGGTGCCTAATTTGCTGGGGCAATTATGTGCTCAAATTGGGCAATTGCACATGCTAATGGCTACTTATGATCATTTGCATGTCAGTCATCCCATTCACACAAACCCATTTTACCATGCACAAATTAGACATGCAGTTGCATAGACATTGAGTGCACAACTGCTTGCCTTACTTCTGAAAATCTGACTGTGTGCTGAATAAATAGGTGAGTGAGAATTGCCAACATATTAACTTGATTACTTTGATTTTTAGGGGAGTTAGGAATTCCCATTTTAGGTTTCTGAGTCAATACAGCACAATATAAGATTGATTTATAAACTTGTTATTGTCCCTTTCTGCAGGTCACGGAAGTGAATTTGAACAACATGTTATGCCCAGCCATCTCAGATCCTTTCTATGGGCCCTGGTATCGAATCTGGGCATCTGGACATCAGACTATCATGACCATGGCTCATGGAAAACTTGTAATATTGTTCTACAGTGCTGTCCCCGTCTTTAAATATAGTGTGGATTTGCTTAGACTCCCATCTAAGAAAATAGACTGAAATTTCTCCCTGGGGAGTAGCACTTACAGGAAGCGGAGGTACCTGTATTCATATTGGAGAAGAAAGAGGAGAATGAAAGGACAGTGTGTTAGTGTGTCATGTCTGCTGCCCCTCCCTCCCCCCTCAATATTTCTTGCCTCAAAAGATCTCTACAATAGAGTGAGGATTTTCTTCTTTCAACTGCTGTTTTTCACTGCCCGTAGCCAATGGCACAATTAGTGGCCTTATTCTGGGAGAAGTTGGTGTTTCTTACATATTTTATGCAGATTACAATGGAACCTCCCTAACCCACACTATATAATTACCCCAGAAAATGGCAGGCTCTGTCTGCATCCCAGCAGAGAGAGTGGCAGTACAGTCCCCTTATCAAGACTTCATTATTGTTTGCTGTGTATCCTTCAGTACATTTACTGATTACATTATAAAGTATAAGAAAAAGCTGAATAACTACTCTAACCGAAAGTGAACCAAGCACGATTCGTAATGCATCATCCTGGCTTAACTTTCATTCTTTGAATTTTGCTAGTTGGTGAGTAAGTGAAGCAATATGCAGTGGGTCTCCCAGTTTGTGTGAATTAGTGAGGTTCTATTGCACTACTTTAAGCTGGTTGAAGATAACGGGGAACAAAAGAATTATTCTAAATATTTTTTTAACATTTATTTTTTAAATTGGATTATTTCTTTCTCAGCTGCTATGGATCTGCACCTGTGTGGTATGAGCCCAGCATAGTAACACCTTTGAGGATGCTCTGACTTGAATGCATGAAAAACCATCAGGTTGAAACAATTGTATTAAAAAATCAGGCAGGGTGTAAATTGTGATGGGTGGCGTTTATCTAGTCCTTCAAGTTGCTCCTGAACAGAAAGAAATATGAATTAAAGGGACACTGTCAACCTGGTTTAGACTGAGAAAACAAATTACAAAACCTCACGTGAAGAGTTTTAAACTTCATTTCATGCTTTTAAAAAATTCCTGCCCTGTGTTCTGTATTGAACAGATGAAGAGAAACTGCTATTCTGGTTTCTCTCTCTAAGCGTCTACACACCATATGCAGTGATTTAAACTAAATCAGTGCAACTCTAGTCTGGTGGCAGTTATATCAGAGTAAAGGTATTATATACCAGCATAGCTTGTTTCATTTGCTACTATAACAAGCTGTACTGCTAGAAACACCTTTATACTGGTATAACTGCCACCACAGTAGGGCACTGCACTGATTTAACTAAACTTATTGCAAAAACTGCATGCAGAGATGCAGAAAGAACAAGTATAACCGGGGAAAAGCAAATTCAATGTATCCATTTACTTCAGTTTTAACAATGTTCAGTATTAAGATGTTATACTGTACAGACAAGTGGAAAGGGGAAATCTTGACAGTGTTCCTTTTAATTTTTGAAATCTGAGTTCATGTTGGTTGTATTTCAGAGCTGCACCACAGGAATTTGCTGCAAAAAGTGATTTTTGGCTTGCTTGTGTTGCATTGCCATAGCTGTAATACTGTACAGAGCCACCATACCTCTCCCTTCGGCTGAGTCGCCCTGCGATCATGTTCTGAAGTTAAGGTACAACCATTTATACCTCAAGGAGAGAGCTCATTGCCTAGAAAAATTATCAAAGTTACAGACTTGCATTTTTTAAAATTTTTACAAAGGCAGATTTTGATAGGGGAGAGGGAACACAAATGACTTCTCTAAATAATTTCACTCCATTTAATTAAATATATATATATTTACAATTGCATTCAGGAGTATCCTGTCAATCTGTATTCTAATTTGTAAACCCTTTTCTGGACACACTCTGTGCCTGGTGGCATGTATTAAATATCATGAATAACCTATGCTGCCATAATTAGATAAAAAAGCAGATTTACTCATTGCACAGTTGCGATCAATTTAAATTCCTGTTACCCAGACCAACAAAATGCATGTTCCTGTTCCCTATCTTCAGTCTCCAGCAGGAGTTCGCCTTTGAGAGCTAAGCCCCTGATACTCGCAATGAATATCTGTTTACAGTGTGGCTCTCAGGCCCTGATCCTGCAAGCACTTAAGCACGTTTGACTTCACTCATCAGAACAGCCTCACTCCTACTCCTGTATGTAAAATAAGCACATCTTGCGGAAGCATTTGCAGGAGTGGGGGGAAAGCACCAGTGTTAACAAAGGCGTGATCCTCCAAAGGCAGAGCACTCAACTCCCATTGATGTCAGTGGGACTGCAGGAGGTGATGTCCTGGCCCCAGTGAAACCAGTGGAGTTTTTTGGCCATTGATTTTCATGGGGCCAGGATTTCATCCAGGGTACTCGGCATATTGCAGGGTCAGGCCCTAATGTTCATGTTGCTAGATATTAAGCAGTGTCCCCTACTTGAATATACGTTATCTCATAGGAACAGCTGAGCTAAATCGTACAGCACTTCCTCCCATCCCCTAAGCTTGTCTGAAGTTTATTTTAGTTTATTTATCTAGCTAGCAGTCCCTTAGGAAAATGCCCTGGGCCAGACACCCCTGCTGTAACTACAATGAAGTGTGTTTCGAAAGAGACCATTGGTGTTACCACAGGGATGCAGTTGGCCCATCCTTTCAACACTGGCACTATTGCTTGGATTTAAGTTGTCTGATTCTTGCCTTTTTCTAACCCATTTTTAAAAAATGTTGTGGCTACTGACGGATTTTGACAGCTACATTCAGAACAGCAGCAGCCTCCCAGGTTTAAAGCCTCTTAGTATTTTTGAAAATACAGCACTTCCTGCCTACAGCTGTGTGCTTCAGGGCATTCTAATAAGTACAGCCACAGCTCTTTTAGGCCACCACTAGCCTCCTATGATCAAATAATGAGGCTAATGAGGAATTTCAAATGTGTAGCTCAAGGGGTGCCACCTCCATGGCAGGGTATTTACTTGAAGAGCTGAATTTCTAGCTCTTTTGGCTGGTTTAAAAATGTAGGAGCAGGCATGGCAATTTTGAGATGAGTTAGTTTCAAGTCGGGGAAGCCCCTAAAGCAGTAGGTCTGTTCCTAAAATCTGACTCTCATTCCTCAGCTGATCTCTTACAATAGACACAGTCTGTAAGGTGCAGCAGAAAGGTGGGGATTGTTCAGTTCATAGGATGTTGGTTTGGATGATAGTGGGCTACTCAGAAGCTGGGCAACTTATTAAAATATCCCATGGGAGGGTGACATCACTTCTATGGTGGAAGATTTATTTTTCTCCTAGTGAATGGGTGGGTTTTACAAGCACTTATAATAGAGATGATGATCCTTGGTTGGCTTCTGTTTATACTGGAAATGAAGAGGTGAAGCCAGGTGGCCAGGAAGCGTGAAAAGGAGAGGAAAGCACAAGGTGAGTGACTAGTCAGTGTGAAAGGGATAGCTTGCCTCTGGCCAGCTGAGCTGCCTGAGACAGATCACTTTGTCTTCCACTAGTTCATGTGTGACAAGTCATCCTCACTACCAAGGAAAAATCACTTATGGTGCTGATAGCTAACATTTCACCCTGAGAAGGTTATTCTCCATAGTATTCAGACCTCCAGTGACAGGAAAACAATTTGTGGTCTTTAATATTATTGTTTTTCCATTTTTAAGCAGATGACTTGTCAGGTGGGAGCCTGAATAGTGTGATAGTTTATTTTAAAAAAACAAGAGGAAGGGGAAAAATAAAAAGCCTAGAAAGGAGAGACAGACTCATAGAAGTGTGGGCCTGGAAGGGACCTCCATAGGTCATTTAATCCAGTCCCCTGCACTGAGGTAGGGCTAGTATTATCTAGACAGATGTGACTGGCTAGTCTTTGTGCCAATGGAATCAATCCCAAACTAAACCTAACTCTATTTATCAAGTGCATCCTTATTTTGGGGGTGTCTCCCCCTCAGTGGAGAACTTTGTGTATGTTGAGGGTAAAATTGTGTCTTTAAAAGCTAGCTCCAGCTATTTAGCAACATAGTGCTCTGACCGCTGGAGTGGGCCTTTCTGAGCACACCAAACTCTGCCCTTGTCTCCTCTCTACTCTACAGGAGGAGCCGTTAGTAGCTACAATTAAATTTACTGATCCCACAGTTTGTTTATGCTCGGGCTGAGAAGCATGAACTAAAGATGGTAACTCTTCTGCCCCCATGTAATGTTGGGCAGCAGCCGGTGCATGGTAATGGATTCTGGTGCCAAGGCTTTCAGTAGTCTAAGACACAGCTAGTGCTATTTTTCAAAGGTTCAGACACACCTCTGCGGTGTTTTACCATTAATCTGTTTTTGTCCATCTTCCGCTTAACTGCATTGGACTTCAAACACCAAAGATGAATTTGCATCTTGTTTCTCTCATAGGCTGGAGATTAACAACTCTTAGTCATGTTCAGAAATATATATAAAAATGGATGCAAGGCCATAGCCCCCAAATACACCCCTAGACGTGGTATTAGTTTGACTTCTTAGTGCTTGGCAAATGCTGCTTGTAGGCAAAGCGCTTTGCTGAAGCTGGGAGACATGAGCAGTCAGTTCAGTTGTGCACTTTAAGGTTTTAGAGTACCTCAGTGTAGATGTATTCCCCTCTGTCTGTAGCCGCAATCAGGGTTTTGATATTTCTGTACATTTGATAACTGAATGTTTTGTAAAAACCTAAGTGTCTTTCCCTTTCAGAAATGGCTATTTGCAGTTGTTTAAGTACTTGATTCTGTGTCCCAAGTCTTGTCTATAAATCACAGGCATTAGTTTCCTAGGTATTTGTAACTACATGAGGGAAAAAATATAGATGGGCAGTTTTCTTGTTGCAGTTATTTCCAGTTGCATTTGTTGTTTTACTAGGTGAACTTTTCATAATTTTATTTTAAAAGTAGAGGGATAAAGGGATGCTGCCGCATACAGATGTGACGCTGGGAAAGTTAGTCGTCCTAGTTTTAACAAGGTAAAAAATTCAAAGGGGCATCTGGTATTAGTCTGTAAGCGGCAATGCTGCAGGTATGTTTGTAAAGACAAAAACAACGACTTTTTGTAATTAGAATAAAACACATGATGAGATTCATAACAAACAGTTCTTTTGTGACCTCCTGCTCAAGGTGATATTGCTGTAACTGTGTTTTTCTGCTTCGTGTTGTTTAGTTAAAGCCGAGCTGTTTTGAAAATGGCTGTATTTTTCTTGAGGGTCAATTTTATACCTTTTTTATTTTTGCATTTATTCTGAGTCATAGTTCTCTCAATGCGGCAAGTAGAGCGGTGAGTGTACCCACAACGCTGTTGACAGCCATGCTCTGCCAGGATGCTGGAATTGCTACATGCACTGAGCTGAGGCACAAAGCTGTCTTTGGAAACTTGCAGTTCCAAGTACCCCGCCCTTGGTTCCAACCACCGTATTATCCAGGCACAGACTGGAACTGCAGGGGCAGGGACCAGTGTGGGCGCTCAGCTGCCACCTCTGCTGTTGGTTCAAAGTAATTTGTAAAAGTGGTCTAAATTTTGTAACCTTTTTAATGTGCTAAAACTTGGTTATCAGGTAACATTTGCAGATAAGGGGTATATTTGTGTACTTGGTTTTTTGTATTTTGGTCTGTTTTTGTTGGTCCCTATCTGAGATCCTGCTCATTGGGCAATTAGTTGTTAAATCTTTAATTAAAGGAATAAATACCTTCTACTGTGTGTGGGAGCAATTTTGTCGTCATTTTAGCTATGCCAGGTCCTGAGCCTACCTGAACAATCTTGATGCCTGATTATAACCAATCATAGGCAAGAAAACTGAACATCTTCCACTACATCCCTTCATATATTAGAGTACAAAGGAGAGATATGAGACCACACACCTGTACTCCTTCCTCTCTATTCACTGTTTAAACCTCCCCTACCCACAAGTGGTGGGTAGAGGTACAGGTGGCAGCAGATACTTTCAAACCTTCACCCTTGAAGAAAATGCTTTTTAAAACTTTGTATGTCTTGTTAGTTACACTCTACCTACCTCAACACCCTCTCCATTGAAGTGGTAGAGCATTCTTTCTAATTTTCTGTACTGTCACGCCAGTATTTCACAGTAGTCATAGAAGAATTACCAGGTACAGAACAGAATATGCACAGGTTTCAACCTAAAACAATCTTTTGGACGTTTTATTCTGCAATATTTTCACATTTTGTCACTGCTGCTCAGCTGCAGTGGACAGGTAAATCCTAACTTTTAGTTTGTCATTACAGATGACATTGAGCCCTAATTAGCAGGTTTTTATTTTTAAAAAATCCTCACACTTCATGAGTGGAATGATTGACTACACTTCAGACCAGCAGTGGTTTTATTACAAAAGCTATTTAGCATCTTCACTGCAATCCCATGAACAGTATCATTGTGACAGGCTACTATATAACTTGCAAATAGTGTTCATGGAAAAGGAAACTGACAAATTATGCATATAGAGGCCATCATGAGCTGTGGCTTTCATCCAGTCAAGGAGCAGAATCTTGGGCTGACCAGTCATAATGTGTGAAGACTGAAACCATTGGCGCTAATAACTTGAATGCATAGCTCAAGCCACCAGAGTAGATTTCAACCTATGTGAATGGGAGGCAAACTAATTTACCAAGCTGGAAGTTTGAATAATAACTCGGACAAGGGGCTACATTAATCAAATTGTTCCCTACCAATAGGTGATGTAGCTATAATCGTCAATCAATTGTATTGTTTATATTTGTTTTAATAGCAAATGTTTGTCAATTTTAATCTGTCACCCAAGAGCCATAGCCTTAGCTCACAGTACCACAGATTTTTTTAAAAAGCAAGTTGCTTCATAGACTGGAGCAGTGATCAAGTGGTGGGGATTTTTTCATTCGTAGGTATAGCCACCCATGAGTCCTTCGCACTTTGGGAATGCACCATTTGGGAATATTACCATGGGGAAAAGGAGAGTGGCTCTCTACTTGAATACTGCAGGATAGAAGAGCATACATATGTCACTAATACTACTTTGTAAACATGCCTTTATACCGGTGACAAAATCTGGTAAATGCCAAGATGGAAGCTTTAGTCAGGTAGGGTAAGGATGGGATTGATTGCCAGAGCATTACCTATGTATATGGGTCGCAGAACGAGGGGAAAATACTTAGTATTCTGCATGCATTGAGTGATTTTTTTTTTACTTTAGCAACCGCAATCAAAACAAGTCAATTCCTGTGTATTAGTGATGAAGTGAATGTTTGTATAAAGGCTTTTTTACCAATCTAATGACTACTTTCCCCAAACTGTCCTGTGCCTAGATCACGATCACTCTGTTACTTCCCCAAGACACACCCATGCCCCCCTGCCAGAGATGGCATTTCTATGAAATCTTTCTCTCCTCCTCCTCCCCCACCCCCCAGCTAAAGGGTACCTCCAAAGCCTTCCTGCAGAATGTCCAGATGTAAAACTGCTAGGAGTTGGCGAAAGGATTATTAAACAGTTTTAAGGTACAGTTCAGACTAGATTAATCCTTCATAGAAACAAAGTATTAAAAACAGATTTGCTGCTTGATGCTATTAGTCACAATTTTGAAAGTACTACAGTGATGTCAAAAACGGTAAAATTTACTCATCTAATTTTTCATTTTCTGAAGTTGGGACCTGATGTTCTGTGATCCATTACAACTGGGTTATTTCTCCAAGTCTTCCAAGTGCAGAAGCGTCTTTGTTTTAAAACGCTCTCTAGCTGTACAATGTACGCCAACAGGTGGAGCTGTTCTGAGAACTGTAACTCCCCAGCGAACTGCCCTAACTTAGAAGACAAACTATACATTCTGATTATTAAACATAAAATATTAGTATTTCCAGACAGGAGACTGCGTCTACTTACTTTTTTAGACAAAAAGTGGAAATGAAGACTTATGGCACAGTCCGATCCCAATTTGAGGGAATCCCAAGATTTCTCCCTCTCTGAAGGAATACTCCAGGAGGGGAAAAAAGGAAGGATCAAGAGTTCCTCTCCAACTGGAATTTAATGCAAAATTGGACACTTTGGAGGCGGTCTCATGGAGCCCACTTAAGAGAAGGAAAAATGACAGAATATGTAAATTTTACTCTTCTGCCTTGTGGGCAGCTGATGCTCTATGAGCACTACAATTGGGAAGAAGCCAATCTCCAAAAATGGGGAGAAACCTTAAACCATCAAGGAAATTGAATCCTACAACATATGGAGTACAGCAAAGAGAACATCCTCTGGGCTATTAGTGTAGATGTCTAGCCCGATAGCTTGTCTTTACAAAGCCACCCACTGACACACATGCAAAAGCTACACCAATATGCCCAAATTTTCACATTTGGGCACCTAAATCTAAAGAAGACACCTCAGTAAGAGTGGTCTGATTGGCAAGGGTTCTGAGCACACTGTTCTCAATGGATTTGGTTCCTAACTTTAGTCACCCAAGTTTGGAAATTTGGGGTCAAGGTTTTTGGGGAAAGAAATGCATAGTCTCCCCAGAATTGCCTAATCCCATCTGCTCCATAGGAGGGGCTGCATCATTTTTACATGAACTGTATAAATGAAGAATTAAATTTACAGGGTTGCTGGAATTTTAAGTATTCACAACTGCATCACTCACCTTTGCTGTGGAACGTGGTCAAAGTTGTACTTTGTACTAGCACAATATGAAACAAACCATTTGAAGAATTAAGCAAGACCAGTAACACTGCAAGTAGTCTATTTTGAAATGATGCATGCTAAAGAAGTAGTGTGGGAAAAGAAAATGAATTAACACTGATCACTATCTAGACCCTCCGGGATGGTGTAAATAACTTAGTCCTGCCATGAGTGCAGGGGACTGGACTAGATGACCTATTGCGGTCCCTTCCAGTCCTACGATTCTACTTTAGGTGGGATTTATGATGTTACTGTATGTATTCATTTCCTGAGTTCTACACCAGTGGTTCTCAAATTTTTCTACTCGTGACCCCTTTCACAGAGCAAGCCTCTGAGTGTGACCCCCCCCTATAAATGAAAAACACTTTTTAATATATTTAACACCATTATAAATGCTGGAGGCAAAGCAGGGTTTGGGGTGGAGGCTGACAGCTCGCAACCCCCCATGTAATAACCTGGCGACCCCCAGTTGAGAACCCGTTCTACACTGTTTTGTCACATCTCCCAAAGATGTACTATATAAAAGATAAATGACAGCTGAAGTTGTACCACTATGACTGGTTTTGCAACAAGGCGGCTATGTATAAAAGACCAGACCCCTCCTGCATCCTGGGGGATTTGATTTAAAACGGACTGAAATCAATGGAAGTGGCATACACTCAGTAAATCGAGCTCTGAAGGAACTGAAGTGTTACATGTTCGGCAGGGTGACACCACTTCTGAGCTAAATTGTCCATTTCTCTTTGCCACAAAAATACCAAGTGGTTCATGCCCAATTTATTCCTCTAGCTGGGAAAATGAATAGACCAACTTCATTTAGAACAAAATGTACCTCCAAATGCATAATTAAAATCCAAATTCCCTTTTGGAATTCTCTAATCTCAAATGTTCAAAAAAGTAACTGAGCAGGCCCCACAATTTAGCAAAGAAACATGAAAACAGGAAATGGTGATTCTTTTTCCTTATTTTATTGGGTAAATGATTTAAAAGGTAAGAACAATAGTGTTAAAACTACTACAATATCTTTCCACAGCCATATCTCACAGACCCACAGATAACCTTCTATATATTTTTTTTGCTTTTTCCTCATTTTTACCTTTTTAAGCCATACTCATAGTAAAATGCCCATTTCAACAGTTTCTTCACACTAATAGCAATTAAATGTTGGAAGGGAGGATCTAGTTATAATGGAAGGGGGTTCAGGTAATCTGTGATATTATTGTAATCAATAATCAAGTTACTAATAAGGAAGGAAAAAATAGGGGCCCTATAAGCTACTCCAGGTAGCTCAAAGCCCATTACATGTGTCACCATTGCATTCCAGATAACTCATTATGCTGGTGAACAATTCAAAGTAATTTTTTCATAACATATAAAACACTAAAATAACTTAGAAACTAGATCCAAATATTTTGAAAAGAATCAACTTTGATATACAAAAACAGTCATAAGTTGTTACAAAAGTTTCAAACAAAAGTTTGTCTTCTCAGTGCGTTTATGTACCAGCGCAGTTACTGGATCCAGAGCAAAGAAAGAGGTTTTTATTTTTTTCTTTAACAGTAATAAAAAACAAGGAAAACATATCTTTGTATATAAAGAATCATTGCTGGTTTTAAGAATAAATGTAACCAGAAACCCTTAAATCTGAGAGGCACACTTTGGGTTTCTATATTTATTTTTAACATAAAAGGAAAGTCACCAGTTTATTTAAATGTAGGAGGTACTCAGACTCCTCAAATAAACTTAATTCAATTAACATCACTAGCAAAAATCAGTTAGAAACTGTACAAAAATAAAAAAGTTAACATTTAATCCTGCAGGGCTTTTGTAAGGACTAGAAGGCAGGCTTTAGGAGCAGCATTTGTGCATGGCTGGAGGCTTCTTTGGTTCGATCTAACACACACAAGAGATGTAACCTACTCCAGACAACAGTTTCAAAAAACCGCACATTTGAAGACAAGTAAAGAGGTCAATATACAAATGTCAGGGTGTGCCACATCAATTGCCTTGATTAACTTCATACACCAGGTCAAAACTCACTACTGTGCCCTCCACCTGCTGTATCTAGCACTGGGGTGGAGGCTGGAGAAGTCAGTGTGACAGCACAGTCTGGGGCAGAAGGAAGGCCACTTGAAGCATGACTGAGCAACACTTGTGTGAGTTAGAGGGGCTCGCTGTCTAACTCAGCTAATAGCACATGGCTCTGAGGAAGAGACTTCAAAGTGACAATTAAAGCCTTTTAACATGGAATAAAGCAAACTGATTAGTGTTTCTCTAAAACTAAAACGTTAACTTAAAAAAACCCAGTGAAAGTACCCAACATAAAAATATTTCCACTGAACTATATCTAAAAGGCTATTAGTGTAGTTAAATAAGAATGTTCGTGAAACTGATTTCACACACTATTCTTGATCAGGTTTAGAAAAACAGACCTATTCTGTCCCAGGGCATGTCTGAGTGAAATACATGTATGTTTATTCAAATATACTCGTAAGTATATAAGAAACATAATCAACAGCATTCTCGGCCCTTACATATCGAGGAGATAGGTGCCCCTGAAACACAGTAGATAGATTTGATTATTCTAAGCATGAAAAACCAGTGTATTTCTATGTAGCTCATAGAAAACTGATTGATTGACCCATATCTCTGTAACAGTTTTTTAATGAATGACACAAGACACTGGTCCAGAAGGACCTGGGCGTTAATTGATTTTAAAGCACACCTTTACAATTTGTATAACACTCTTTGAACTATTCTTTTTAAGCAACAGCTACTGAAAGATAGACAAAAATTCATTGTGCATTATGCTGTGTACAAAAAGGAGACAAAACTATCCTTTTTTTCCCCCCCAAGCCATGATGGGAAGTATTGCTGACCTTGTCCTTCAAAACCTGCAGGATTGTTTATTTCATCAGTATATCATCATTACACTGGTAAGAAATTCTGTATAACATCTGCATATATTGAGGATTTTTAAAAAATCTGATATGATTTAGAGTCCGCATGACCAGTCACGTGACCTGCTCAAGGTTGATTAGCACCTTTAAATACATATATATTTTTATATATAATAGATTTTTTTTAAAAAACTTCTAACGAGGAGCTCATACAGAAGCATGAGCATGCTGTAACGAGATGATGGGTAAAGATGGGGTGAGTGACTTTTTTTTTTTTTTTTTTTTTTTTTGCAGCAGACAATATTATTCAGCTTGTGCTCAGTTTCCCTATAAGGGCAAGAAAAAAAAAACTTTCAATCAAGTAGCCACTTGTTTACAGTTTCCACTTAAAAGCTAATCCACTTTAAAATGTTCCCCAAGTAGAAACAAGACAATAGTATCATCCAAAATATCCTCTATATAAACATCTATTGATTTTTTTGCAGTGTCCGCTTGGCATATCTCTTGGCTACTGAATTTTCAGGCCCTTTTGTTTGCTTATAAATTAAGGCATCACAACTGAAAGTGTTAACATTTGGACATCAAATGCTGTGGATGAAGGAATACCAAAGATCTTCTATCTTAAAACTAACCCAGCAAAACCTGCCTCATATTACAGGTGAGCAGTAACAATTTACCCAACTATCTTTTAAAATATAAAAGTTTTAGAATTATCAACTAGCAGTCTGCCATTTGCTACAGCAAAAGTATTATTAGCGCCATTTTTTCCCTCTTATCTGTTTAGAATATATATTTTGTTTTATATACACACATCCATTATTTGAAATATCTGGGGATTTCTGCTTAATGTATTTTACTCACCCGTATGTAGAGGGTCTTTTTCTATGATGCATGGGGTATATTATCCTCTTGAATATGCAGTAATAGTTTACTAGTGCTAGTGAGAGTTCTACAGCCATACAAAGCAAGGAGAGAATAGGCCCCAAAATGTTCAGGTCTTGCTACTCTACCACACATACCTTTTATAAATCCCATCTCCATTACTACAGCTGGAACAAAACAAAACATTCTGATCAATACAGTAAATGGATTTCTACCTCTTCTTAGTGCAGTAAAGTTACCAGAACTATTTCACAGTACTTACAACTCTCCAGGACTGTTCCTGTAATAAATGAAGACATCTGAAATCAGGGCATATTTGTCCTGTGCTCTTTCTCCAACACTCACACTGTTTCTTAAAACAGCAGTTAATTATTATCTGGCTAATCATGACATAATAAAACTTAGGAAACCCACAACTAAAAAGAAAGAAGAAGATGGGGAGAGAAGAGAAATTCTTTCACGATTTGCTTGCTCAAAAGAATCCCAGTTTAAAAAATAATTTACACCAGATCAGTAGAGAACTGAGCATGGTTTGCTAAGCTGTCCGGTGCTTTTAATATTCTTCCTATGATTTTTATGTAACTATATTTATGTCCTAGTCAAAAGGCACAAAAATCTAAATCCATTTTCTTCCTAATATAACACTGCCTATTCACCAACCATTATTAAAACAAAAGTGACTCCTATTTTTAGAACGCCAGAAAGTAGTCTCTTCTCTGCATTACAAACACAGTTTTGGTGTCTGATCCTGAGAGGGGCAGAATACCCTCAATTCCCATATAATAGAATGAGAGTTGAGGGCACTTAGTACCCTGCTGGATCAGGCACTTTAAGTCTGTAATCAATTAGACCAACTGATCCTGAAATACTTCCTATCATCATTGCCTCTTATGCTAGGTGCAACAGCTTCTCTTCATCTGGAATATCGCCCTTCAAATTCTGTCTGTAAGTACTGAATCTGAAGCTCATGTATTTAACTACATGAAATAAAGAGCCTTTACTACAGTGGTGGGGAATGTATGCTTAATACCTGAATCTCTGATATGTTTCATTCCCTGTTACAACTATTAATGCAACAGCAACAAATGTCTTACTCAAAAAAAGGATATCCCTAATTGTAACCCTTAAACATTAAAGTCTTCCTTCCATCCACAGTCACAGAAAACCTTGATTGATATAATTCAATGTTAATGTAGTATAAATTTCAAATTTTATAAAAAAACACAAGGGTTATATATGCTGCAAAAAAACCCCGCAGTGACTCAATAAAAAAGAATTATGGGAGTTTGTAATAATGCAGTTTTCTCACCCGTTGCCACGATGAACTTGACCAACCAAGGGGAAGCGTCAACGTGGCAACGGAAACTATCATCATAAAATGGTACAGTAATAGAGATAGCTAGACCAGGAAGGGGCGGGGTCTCCTGGGAAGAGGTCTGCAGAGAGGTCCAGTGACTGGTCATGTGGCTCAGTGTCAGGAATAATGGTTGTATGGTGGAAGGGGGTGCCCAATGCCATTTTGGAAGTGATGATGCTGACGATGGGCAAGGTACTCTGTGTAGCTCATGGTCATCTTCTCACTACGGTACCTAAAAATGGGCGAAGAAAAAAGTCTCAAAGGATTTTTAAAGGAAACCATTACAAACACTGAAGTTAGGCTTGGAAGGACTAGATTTCATCGGTAAACATCAACTTCACTGTATGCACACAAACCGACAAAAAATATTTCCATTGATTAAAAGCTAAAATGTACAGAGTGGCAATGTAAGAAAAATGCTGCTTGAGAACTTAAAGTTTGATTTAAGGATATTACTTTATATATTTTGACATGTGATGTTGACAATTTGTGTTAATAAAAAAAGCTTTACTTCTTGAATCTCTATCTACTGTCATTAAATAATTGTCTGCACTACCCACATAATCCCACTACTGTGAAAATTTAAATAGATAAAAATAGAAAAAATGATTACAAATAAACATGGATATTATCCACCAAAATGACAAACAATACAATAAAAATCCAATTCTGCCAGTACTGACGGAGATTATGGTACTCGTCATGTGCTTTCCAAAAATAGAGATTCCATCATTTTGCTACTAGGGAGTCAGACTCTAACCTCAGTTTCAGTGATGCAAACCCAGAGTAACTCCATGGATTTCACTGGGGTCACTTGGATTACTTTTTCAATTTCTTTAAAGCACCTAGCCGGGTGACTTTTTACAACTGAATATATACAAAAAGTATAAATGTCTTCAGAAGGTGTTGCCCATTAATGGTAGTTATCCAAGGAGGTGGTAATAAAGCAACAGCAGTTTGTACCAGAGTTACTCCATATCCTTAGCCAACTCTCCCCACGAAGTCGGAGAAGATGCAAGAACCACACGTGGCCCAAAATCCATGTGGCCTCCTTTCACATAACATCTTTAGTTGTAAATGCCCAGTCTGGACCAAATTATGCTTCTATACGGGTGCCAATGCAGAATAACTCCATTGAAGTCAAAACAGAGTTACTAACCTTTTTGTACCAAAGCCTGGTATACACCTAAAAGTTAGGTTGACATAGCCCGTCTGTCAAGGGTGTGAAAAATTCCCACCCCTCAGTGCTGTAGCTCTGCCAATGTAATCCCTAGACACAGCTAGGTTGACAGAAGAATGCTTCCATTGACCTAGCTACCATTCCTCAGGGATGTATTCCTGCAGTGATAGAAAAACCCCTTATGTCACTGCCGGAGGCATCTACCTTATCGCACTATTGTGACATAGCTGTGGTGCTGAACCTGTGCCGCTATAGCACCCATAGTGTGGACATGGCCCAAGTATAACAAAGAAGAATCTGGCCCCTGTAGTTTCTTTTGAAACTCTCTTTATAAAAAAAAAAAAGTTTACTAACAAAATTGCAAACTGCTGCTGTACTGTAAAATAGGGAATTGTGCATTTATGTTGAGACTATACCTTGCGCTCTTGCCACAAACTGATTCGAAAGACCAAAAATAAGGGAAGCACAAGTGTACTTGACACGATAGTGTTTGTTAGTGATGTATTAATTCATCAAATGGCTTCCAGCCTTGGCTGAAAGACGAGTCATGCGTCTCCTCAGTTTGATGTGAATGAAGTGTGGCACTTACTATGCTGCCCCTTCCACTCTGAAAATAAACCATCAACTTGGCAGCTAATGAAGTTACTTGAATGTATGTCAAAGCAGGCCAAGGGCAGTCTGTCTGAAACTAGAATCACATCTGCTTGTTTAACCAGATGGAAAAACAAAATGCTACTGCTATCCTTATCCTGCCTCCTAAACCACTTTTTAGACATCCTCTGTGAGAGAGGAGAGAATTAAAGTTAATGCCAATACTAGAACTCAGAGGATAGCTGGATCTACTGCCATCACTCTGAAGTGGGGATCATGAGCAATGGACCAGTTTTGGTCTATTTCAAGGGTTCTCAAACTTCATTGCACCATGACCCCCTTCTATCTACAAAATTACTACACAATCCTAGGAGTGGAGAGCCAAAGCCTAGCCCCACCACCCTGAGTGGGGGGGAGGGAAAAGAGAGGGAAAGCCAAATTCCAAGGGCTTCAGCCCCAGGCATGGGCCCTGTAACCTAAGCCCTGCCACCCAGGGCTGAAACCCTTGGTCTTTGGCCCCAGGCGGTGTGGCTCGGGCCTTGGCTTTGGCCCCGGGTCCCAGCAAGGCTAATGCCAGCCCTGGTGACCCCATTAGAACAGGGTGGCGACCCATAGTTTGAGAACTGCTGGTCTATTTAAAACTTTTTTCACCCCTAACATCTTGAGTAGAGAGAAGTTATGCCTCCTGCCCGAATTCTCTCAATAGTCTAGGAGGTAAAGGGGGCAGCAGAAGCTGCATGACAACACAATTATTTCAATACAAAAAGCAACTGGAGCTGTGTTTCAAGACATCTTATCTGACAAGAAGTGTTTAATGTTTCACTGTTACCCTATATCCCAGATGTCAGTAGGGGTTGTTTGAATTGTTAAACTAACACAACTAGCAGATGTGGAATTCTGAAAGAAAGGAACAGTCCTCTAAATACATATTTTTGACTACTTACTTCACTGATGAGGGCCAATAATTCTTCACTGGTTTGGGTGCGGTAGATGTAAAGAAAGACTACGCTCGAGCTGGAGGTGTTATTTACGGCTCAGGTAGTTGTACGTGTGCTAGGTGTGATCAAGCTAACACACTAAAAACAGAAGTGTACCTGCAGCGGCATGGGCAGTGAGATGGGTTAGCCACCTTGAGTACAATCATTTCCCTGTAAATCTTATTCTCTGAAAACAGTAGAAGATTAATATTCCTAGGTTCTTGTGACTTGTGGAAACTCATATCAAAGCTCTAATACCATTAACTCTAGCAGCAGGAGCCTCTCCTACCATCTCCAATTAGTTCCTTTCTAAGCAAAAGGTAAAAAGTTATAGAATTGAAAAAATAAAGGTTCAATTTTCTATACTTGGAAACTGAGTTTGGTCTGCAAAGACTAGCTCCTCCCCTTGAGCCCCAGGACTGTATTATTTTCTCTATTTGTATTCTTCACAATGATCAAGTTCACCAGGAGAACTTTGGATCGTGAGTTGTCAGTGAGCCACAAACACTGTATTTTTCAATGACAATGTCCTCACTCACCTCCAAAACACTTATTTTCACAGATCACAATATCATTCTGCCTTCGTCCTCTCTGAATCTAAAACACAGTAGCCTAACTTGGTGGGCTACAGCACTGAGTATTTATCTTAAAGAGAACCCAACTCTTCAGAAAATCTCAGTCTTTGTTTTTCACCACATTAAGAAGGCAGCTTCTATATAGCTAAGTGATTAAGGTATACACTTCAGAAACGTATCTCCTCCACTAGAAGCTGGCGATCACTCAGTCAAAGTTGGTGGCTACCTTTGAATGGACAAATCTCATGCATTCTCTGATAAGATCTGCAAGACCACAGTATTGTTCCCCACTCATATTTTCATCGGACAGATACCCACTATATGGCTTTTGGGCCTACAGTTGATACCACATCAGTAATTTAGTGCCTTTATCCAAATTTACTGTTTAAATGAAATGATTCTCAGTGATTTCCCCCTGCCCTGGGGGTGATCAGGGAAACTCTCTAGTACAAGTTATGAATTTTGGTTGATTTGTGGAGTTATTATGAAATGTTACTATGAAAAGTGCTGTGATCATGAATACCTATATATATAAGTGTGTGTGTGTGTGTGTGTATGTGGATCCTCCACTGCAGACAGAACCTGCTGCAGGGGGTACACACCTGACAAGAGACAATGGGGCATACTTAATGATCATGCTTTAATCACACAAAGTTATGCTAAAGAATGGATGCATCCTAGGGGAAAACCAACTTTACCCATCCTCTAAGGGTGCAGGGTTGTGGGGGGAAGGAAAGTTACCAACCACAGAACAAACAGCAACAGAGAGAGACAGACAGGAAGAGGGAGCATTGGACAGAAGAAAGCAAAGTTGCAAGCTGGGGGAAGGAAACTTCATGAGGGAAAAGCTACCCTATATGTAACAGCTTGCCTAAAGCAGGAAAACCCTGCCTGCCTTCCTGCCTTGGATACAGATGGCCTCCAAGGACTCCCAAGAGACAGGTGATCTAACAAGGCGCATTGTGTTTTGGATGTTAGTTATGGTCTATAGGATCTGTAATCTCTTGTGCTTTATATGATTAAGTAAAAGAAGATTATATGTTAGACTTGTGAAGCATTTAGCACAGACACTTTGCACAAAAAACGGTGGTTAACCTTCCATAATTGTAGCTCTTCATGTGCTGCACATGTCCATTCCACTCTAGGTCTGCATGCGCCCTGAGCATAGTTGCTGGAAATTTTTCCCTCAGTGGTACCCGAAGGGTGTCACATGCCTTAGTACCGGTATAAAGCGTCCAATCGACCCTTCAGTTCCTTCTTTCCAGAAAACTCTGATGTAGAGGGGCAGGAAGGCAGGTCATGGAATTGAGAAAGTTAGTAACTGTTTATTTTTTCTTCTTTGTGTGATTGCACATGTGCATTCCACTCTAGGTGACTCCCAAAGAGTTGAACAGGTGGAGGAATCGGAGTTCATGGACACACTGACTGCAGAACAATTTGCCCAAATTTGGCATAATCTCTGGCCTGTTGAGTGATGGCGTAATGGGAGGAGAACGTGTGCACTGATGACCAGTTCACTGCTTTACAAATATCCTGAACAGGGATCTGGGCTAGGAAAGGCAGATATGTCATTTGAAAAAATGGATTGGTTATCCACCCGGGGTTGGAAAGCTGATATTGCTGCAAGGTGAACCTTGATAGAGGAGATAGCTAAGCCTTGCTGCTTCAGGTGCAATAGATATTCAACTATTTCTTATAAGGATGACTGCATGGGCGAGACTCCACATTGCAACACCCAGACAGAGAACCGCTTCCACTTTGAAATGTGAGTAGTCCTGATGGAGGACTTTCTGCTACCTAATAGGATCTGACAAACTTGCTCTGAGCAAGCCTGCTCTCTAGGATTTAGCCATGAAGCTTCCAGGCTAATAGGTGAAGGAAGCTCAGGTTTGAGTGGACCAGTCGACTGTGGTCTGGGGGTAACGGAAGCAGGATTGGTGTGACCACTGAGAGGCTTAGCAGAGTGGAGAACCAATGTTGGCAGGACCATGCTGGGGCTATCAGAATGACCTGGTCTTGGTCCCGCTTGATCGTTAGCAGTACTCTGTGCATGAGCAGGATAGGGCGAAAAGCATAGTAAAGATGTCCCATCCACAGTAGCAGAAAGGTTTCTGTGATAGAATCCGGAGTGTGGCCTTGTAGGGAGCAGAATTGGGGACCCTTTGTTGTACCTGATTGCAAATAGGTCTATGTGGGGAGGCCCCCACTGCTGGAATACATCCCTCACCACATCTGGGTGAAGGGACCACTCTTGGTGACTGGAGAAAGACCTGCAGAGGCAATCTGCCATCTCATTTTGTGTTCCTGGACAAAAGAGGCAAGAGGAAGCTCCTCCTTGCCTGCTGAGATAAAACATGGCTGTAGTGTTGGCCATGAGAACAAACAAGTTTCTGCCCATAATGTGGGGCATGAAGGTCTGACAGGCCAGGTGAACTGCTCTGAGTTCCCTGACGTTGATGTGGAGTGAAAGTTCCTCCGGAGACCAAAGGTCTCAAGTTCTGAGGGGCCATAGGTGAGCTCCCCACCCTAGCTTGAGGTGCAGCCTTGTATGTTGTACCACGTAAGTACATGAGGCCATGTGACCTAATAGTCTCATACAATTTTGGGCTGTTGTGATTGGATGACCTCTGAGGTGTGTTATCAGGGATGTGCTTGACTGGAAACATCCCTCTGGGAGGTAGGCCTTGACCTGAGTAGAGTTGAACACTGCTCCAATGAACTTTACCCTTTGTGCCAGAGTGAGGGTAGACTGCTCTACATTTATCAGAAGGCCTAGGGACTTGAACACTACCTGAGCCCTGGACCAGTTCTTGTCTTGTCAGTCATCTAGATAAAGGTAGACCTGCACCTCTAAACTTCCTCAGGAAGACTCCCACTATCACCATACATTTTGTGAACACCCACAGAGCTGCAGCCAGGCTGAATGGGAGGACTGTAAATTGGTTGTACAAGTGGTTCACTATGAATCTGAGGAACCTTGTGTGTCCTTGGTGTATTGATATATGAATAGGCGTCCCTTTAATGGAGGATGGTGTACCAATCCCTGGGATCCGGAAAGGGAATAATTGTTGAGCTGACACAGGTCTAAAATCGGTCTGAGACCTCCCTTGGCCTTTTGGATTAGAAAATAATGGGAGTAGAAACCCTTCTCTCAAATTCTGCAGAACCGCATCCACAGCTCCCACCCGAAGCAGAGATTGAGCCTCCTGGGCCAGAAGTTCTTTGTGAGAGGGGTTGCTGAAGAGGGGGAAGGAGGGAGAGTGGGAAAGAGGGGTAGAAATAAACTGGTGGGTGTATCCCACTTCCACTGTGCTCAACACCCAAAGGTCCATGGTGATACAGGACCACACGCTGAGCAAGTGGGAAAGTCTAAAGGCAGTTTGTGAACAAAGGAGAAACAGGGTCTGGCTTAGAAGTGTAGGACAGAAAGAGACCTCGAGAAATCTTCTGGTCCAGTCCCGTGCACTCAAAGCAGGACTAAGTATTATCTAGACCATCCCTGACAGGTGTTTGTCTAACCTGCTCTTAAAAATCCCCAATGACGGAGATTCCATAACCTCCCTAGGTAATTTATTCCAGTGTTTAACTACGCTGACAGTTACGAAGCTTTTCCTAATATCCAACCTAAACTGCCCTTGCTGCAATTTAAGCACAGTACTAGGCGGGCTGTTGGGGCCTATAGTGCTTCCTTGAAGGGTGCTGATGTGTACAGTCCAAGGGACTTAAGGGTTCCCCTGGAGTCTCTTAATCCATGAAGCTTCAAAAAGTACATCCTGCAGGGTTTGCTGGACCTCCTGTGGGAGTCCCAAGGACAGTAGTCATGAATTCCTGCACATGTCCACTGCCAAAGCTGAGCCAGCCACATCCAAAGCGGCTTGCAATGAGGCACCTGCCACTAATTTTCCCTTTTTCACCAGTGAGGAGTACTCTTGCCTAACCTCTTGTGGGACCAAGTCCTTGAACTTCTGCATGGAGTCCAACATGTTAAAATCATACTTGCCCACCAGTGGCTGCTGGTTTGCAATTTTGAGTTGTAACCCCTCTAGTAGAATAAACTTTCCTACCAAATAAATCCAGTTTCTTTGAGTCCTTTGATTTTGGGGTTGCACCCTGATAGGGTGACCAGATAGAACGTGTGAAAAATTGGGAGGGGGAGGGGAAGGGAAGGTAATAGGAGCCTATATAAGAAAAAGCCCTAAATAGTGGGACTGTCCCTATAAAATTGGGACATCTGGTCACTGATGATCCTGTCTTACTGTCTCATTGGCAGCGGATACCAGCAGGGATCCCGTGGTGGGAGGGAGGGGAAGATGGGTGTAAAGGTGCTCGTAACCCTGGGAAGGAACAAAGTATTTTCGCTCAGCTGTTTTTGACGTGGGTGGAAGTGATGCAGGGGTCCATAATGGCCTCTCAGTGAGGCCGGGCTACTTTTGATGGGCCTGCAGCTGCTAAAATGTCAAGTAGGCTACGGGAGGATTCCTTCACTACCTTCACCTGTATGTCCAGATTTAAGGCCACCCTCTTCAACAAGTCTTGGTGAGCCTTATAGTCATCGGGGGAGCTGACACGCCCCTCTCTGAGACTGCCTTGTCAATGGAGGAGGCGGCCAGCATCAGCTGTGGATACTCTTTGTCCCTGTTGGCTCGGCAGGATCCTGTTAAGCTGGCTCCTGTAATTTGGTACTGAACTCGGTACGGGAGTCAAGACCGGGTGCTGCCAGATGAGATGGTGGTGCCCTCCAGCATGGTCGGTACCGATATAGTGTTGGTACTGCACTGTGTTGCAGATGTAAACAGCTCATCCGGTACTGGACTTGAAGGTGCCAGAGTCAACAGTGCAGACTTCTGCAGTACTGAGCCAGAGGAGTGACCTGGTTTAGATCTAACTCTACTCTGGCCTCCATGCCTGGCCATCCTCGTTGGTGATCGGTGCCAGGACTTAGGTATGGCAGGAGAAGCACTCCTTACCAATGCCCAGGCACTCGGTGCCGAGACTCACCAACCTGGCTCAGATGGAGGTCTCAATGCGGCTCCATGAGCAAAAACTTCAGCCTGGCCTCCCGATCCTTCTTTGTGCGAGGTTTAAAGTCTCTGCAGATCTGGCAATGGTCCCCAACGTGAACTTCTCCTAGGCACTTAGTGTAGGTAGGTCAGGAGCATAGCCTTGTTGCAGGAGGCGCAGGGCTCAAAGCCCAGTGACCGAGGCATGCCTCAGCACCAGAGAACAGACAAAAACTCTGCTAAATCACCAAGTTACAGAACTTCACTAAAACGAATTACAACTAACTATACAAATATAAGAAAAAGAAGACCACTGAGACAGCTTGCCAAAGGAAGGTCACTGGAACTGCTATCCATCACGGGCGGTAAGAAGGAACTGAAGGGGTGTGGGGCCAGCTGGGTGATTTATATTGGAACTATAGGCGCATGGCATCAGAGGGCACTTGAGCCGCCCTGATGGGTACCACAGAGGGAAAAATTTCTGGTGACTGTGCTCGGGGCGCTTACAGACTTACGGTGCAATGCACACGTGCAATCACTCAAACAGGAACTACAGTTCCTCGAGAGAGAACTAAACCGTAATCAGAAACTTCATTCCTTTAGGGTGAAGTTCTAGGAGAGGGTGTGTTTAAGCACGGGGGAGTCTGAAGGGTCAGCATAGCGCTCAGGGGGGTAGGCAGCTTGACAGCAGGTTCCTGCTTTCAGAAGAGGGTGCCAAAAAAAAGGTTAGCATCTCAACAGTATGCTTAGGGAACTAAGGATTGGACTTCATTAAGGCTCCAGCGGCTTAAAACACACAGGAATGCAGAGACACAGAATTTTCCCTTCACAACAGTCCAGTGGGTAGCCAGCAAAGGGGCAGATGGCCAGTTCTGTGCTACTGGGATCTTACTTCTACTTTGGATGGTCACACATGAAAATAAAGGACAGACATTTTGTCCTGCCTGTTAGTTTCTTTTCTTCTAGTTTCAGTCCTTGGGGTGATATACATAAATAAATAAAAATACATGGGACAAGTATTCCTACATCTCTCTCTCATGTTGCTATATTGAAATAAATGAAAAAAAGTGGCTGTCTACAAAAAGATGAGGGAAGTAATTCTATATTTAGCGGTCACTGTACTGGTATCACTGTTGGAGTAATGACATCTGGAGCTTTCTACAGAGGACTGGCTTTTGTTATGAATCTGAGTGACAAGTCTACCTGCATGCAGAAGGGAGAATCCAAATAGGAATGAGACACACAAATTATAAGAAAAGAAAATTAAAACCCACACAAACCTGTCTTTCCTTTTAAAGTGTCTAAGATACTTCAAAACAAATTCTTAATCTATGGGGACATTCAAAAATAAAATTAAGCGTTCGTTAGGAGGCAGGAAATTTCGTGCAGTTTTAATAGAGAAACAGGTTCTGGTAACACAGATAGACCAAATTTGACTTTTGCTCAAAGACTGAGCCCAAGCAATAATGCTTTGTATAATATATTGGCCTAGTGTGGGTAATCATGACTCTCTGTAGTGGCTTTTCTCGGAAACCATGCAGCCCGATACTTAATTCAGTGCTATAGGTAGCCTATCCTTTGGTGCTGAAGATCCTAAGTTCTGTTCCTTCTAATGTATGAAGGTGGGTGGTTACCACGTGGCTACCCTGAAAATTTCAGACAGAAAGAGATCAGTGGCTTGCTAAGGACACATATATTACTCTTGTTGTGCCTTAACAGGATCTTTAAGTTTTAGTTCTGCAAAGGAGTAGTAATGAGAGATTCTTTTCCATGGTTCTTTTGGGAACAACATGTCCAGGGGTATTAGTGCCAAATGGACTTTAGAAGGCCTTATTTTACTACAGCCTCATGGCCCATTGATGATCAACATATAGAGAAAGATCTTATTTGAACAGACATAATGGCTTGAGAAAAGTATTGACAGCACGATGGTTAACTGGTGTAGAACGTCACTACCACCTTTGGAAGGAATTTAGGGCAAGTGTGTAGCACCACCTTATCCTTAAACCATTTTGTATAAGTAGGCCTAGTCACTGAGGCTTGAAGGGAATTAAGTGTCTAAAATGAAATAATTGTCACCAAGGAAAAATCTTTCTAGAGACATTCTATTAACCATTCCTGGAGACGGGAAAGCTAACTATTACCAATGGTACCTTTGGAGAAGTGAAAATGACTTACTTGTAATTCTTTTTTCTCTGACTCTTAGTAGATAATCAGCTGATCAAATTGAGAGTTCTGCAGTCTCTCAATTTTGTAATTTATTTATTTTTCAAGTTTATAACAATGTACACCTCTCTTGGTGCATGCAGAACTGCCCCTATTAAAACCACATTTCTACATCATCCAGTTGACGGTGTGTCCTCTACAAATGAGAAGGTAATCTCAAAGCACTAAAAGTCAACAAACACTGCCTGGTTTGTGTGGAGGGAGTGACATCCCCAGCCCAACAATATAGGGACTGTCAGCCTAATTAACCCAGCTGTAGGGGTAATGTATCACCTTTCTTTCAGAAAGGTTGGGAGGGTAATGTAGTTTCCTAGCAGGGGCATATGAAGCATCTGCACAAGCTGAACTTTAGAATTTTGAATGGTGAAAGTTCCTAATCTCTCTCGAACCCTAGAGGAGATATCTATTACACCCAGTGCACTAACTTTGGAAAGTAAGAGCTACCACACCCCTATCGTTTTTCCAAGTTGCAATCTTTAAGCAGCAGCATGAAATAAAATATACAGAGGACTCTTGGAAAGACCTACATTAAACAGCAATTCATTCTTCCCTTGCTGAATGCTGTGAACTCCTGTGATGATTAATGGAATTTACAGACACACACCAAAAGAAGAAAGGACCACTGTTGCAGAAGGAAAGATATTGTTAAATCTGTTACTATGAAGGAAGACTTTACCATCAATATTTTAGCACATGTCTGTAGGAAATAAATAATTTGGGGCAATATTGAAATAACAAAACATATCTGTAATGTAGCCCCTAATACATACCTGGTCAGTTTTATGGTTTTCCTGAACTCATTAGTAATTGGAGCTTTGTAGCCTCCTTTCCTCAATAAGGAATCTATGGTCTGAATGTGGTCCCATCCTGTTGAGTTTTATCAGAATAAATATCAGCAAAGAGCATGTAATTAAACAGACTTTACATTAAAATATTACTTCATGTTATATTTTTGCATCTACTCTGCTAAAGTCCATTATAAAGATTCCCATAGATCTGTAACATGTAAATTCCTGTGTTCCTAAGAACAGCCTCTTGCAGGAAGTACTATATACAGGATTCTTCCTACATCAAAGTAAGTTTATTGTGCAAGGCAAAGTTCTTGCACATAGTTTAAAAGTAGATCCAATACAGCCATGCTTTCTGGATATGGAAAAACAAAAATTATATCCTTCCAAAGTCTAAAGGCTGTAAAAGAAAACAAGGACTTCATCCTACTATGGCAAGGTCATGTATCACAGTAACCCTTTAAATCATATTGAAATAAAATACATAGAACCATTTGAAAATCAAGTTTCTAGTGGAAATATTGCATGTAAGCAATCTTAACTGGCTCAAAGTGTGCTTTAAGGGGTGCAGGTGGAGGACAGAAAAATCCCATGCCTCATCACCAAATGGTATGGGGTCTCACAGACCTTTCTGTAAGTGCCACTGTTAAAGTTAACAGCGATTTTTTTTCCAATTTCAGAATTACAACATTAAATAGTTTGCTGGCGGTTGGCTTATACATTTTTGGAGTATTAACCCACAAATAGTTTAGGTTAATTATGGTTCTCCTCCAACAAGTCTTTTACACTATTTTAAAGCAATATATAATGATCAAATTTTGAATACATGGTATCTCAATAATATGTAGAAAATGAACTGTTATTGATAAAACTGTTAGATGTATTTCAGAAGTAAACAATTGCTTAGATTATTCAGATAGTATCTAACAAGACTAAATATATAATTTTGCTTTGTCTGTTTAATAAACCACATGTATAAAAACCTGTTTGTTTTTTTTAAAGAACCCAAAATTATATGTATAAAAATTTTGACTAAAGAATTTTACATAACAATTACACTTTATAAATATAGTATGAGCTGTCTTAAGTGACCATATAAGGGCTCAGCAAAAAACACTTTTTCCTGAAAGATGCAGACTATAATTACAGAACAAACAAAACTGTACTGGAAATCTTAGGGATAATTTTAAGTGGTCACTTATAGACAGGGAGTTGTATATTCAAGGTGATCCTTAGTGCAGGTTTTTCTTTATCTCTTAACACAACAAATCCAAACATAAGGAGGCAAATGCAAAAACAATGCAAAAATGAAAAAAAAAAAAAACCCTGAGTCACAGCTAGAAGAGAAAATATTAGTAAGTAGTTAGCGGATCAGCACCACATACTGGTATTAAACAGAACTAGTGTATTTTGTTCTTCCAAATGATGAACTTATAAGTCTGTGCCTCTTTTAAAAGGGTCACACCTTCATTTACAAAAGTATTTTGGGACATTCAATATGAAACCAACTACCTTCTATCCACCCAAGAAACAATGGGAAGCCAAAGCTCTTAAAGAGGATTAAGTGACGGCAGTGAGAGCCTAACGAGAGAAAAACTTCAGTATTGCAGGTTGAGAAATAACTCCACTGTTAAGATCCACGAGCAGTCATCCCATCACTAAGTTAAACGGGTTTTGCATTTCACTGATTGTACCAAGTTGGGTGTATGAAAAATGGCAGCTTTTAATTAGCACTGTCCCACCCCCTACCTCTTTTATTTTGCATATTGCTGTTACTTTACTGTTTGTTTATGACTTGCTTAACAAACTGCTACAATTTATTGAAATCTTCTCAATAAAGGGATTGATTTTATACAGGCATTTAAGTGGCATTTATAAGAGTCATTCCTTACAGTTAAGTATTGCTCCATCATCTGACATCAGTGCAAGGTCAAATATTGCATTTTAGGTTTATATGTATATTTAAATTCTTCACCAGATCATATGAAATAAAGTGCAACAATGACCTTGCTCCTTTGCAACCTCCGGTAAGTAGGTGGCGGTGCGTTTTGATCCTTTTTCATTGATGAATTCTATTCTAATGCCATGTACACCCACCTGAAAGAAATTGGCAGATTTATTAGTACATTTAAAAATAATACAAGACATTTCTAACGTGAAATATCCCAAGATGTGAGCCTTTTAAAGAAAGGTTTACCCAATTTTAGATTTAAAAAAAAAACCAAAACATTTTCAAGTAATTCTGAAGTGAATTTAGCCCTCTTTAATGGCGTCCAACTGACAGCCTGGCCAGGGCAGTGGCAGTGCAAGCATGCCCTACAATGCCCCACTGAAGTACTTCATCTCTGACCTGAAGGGAACACCATTTGAGGTGAGAGTACTTGGTCTCCATGCCCATTCAATGCTTAACCTCTCTTCTGATCCTACCAACGGGGGTGTTATTAAGGGGATGTGAACACCTGTCCACCAGAAAGTGAACCAAGTTCACCAGTTCCATTTCATAGGCAACCAGCTGGTCTAATGACTTGTGGCCATTAACAGCTGGGATCTTGTCTGAACTGGCAACCTAATGGTGAAAGTTTTGAGCTATTACCAATCCCTTGAGCCTTTCCAGTTCATGAAATTTCCACTAATGTATGAAGAAGAGGGGTACAGGAAGGAAAGGTATTTCAAAGCTTTGGGAAGCTAATCAACTTCAAATTCATATTTCCATATATAGCAAGACTGTTTTCTAGTGTAAGGTCTACTGCCTACAATGAAGAAACCAACATTGCTGACAGAAAGGAGTGACATGCAACTTTCATGAGATGTTCCAAATTCCTAGAAGAACTAGGCTGGTGCCCTTTGAGGCACTGTTTGCAAAAGTAATGCGTGTGTACACAGCACTTCCCTATTTTCAAGGGTACAATAATTCTGCTGTAAACACATGCTCTTGATCAGTTTGTCGTAAGAGGCCTCTAGCTGGAAGTGAAATTTCTTACCAAAATTTAATCAAGTTTTCAGTTACTTTTAAGTTACACAAATGTAAACATAAATGTTAGTAGCCTCAGATTTTTATTCTTGTGCTCCTTAAATTTGGAAGTCCTCAGGTGCAGGTGGAAACATGAGTATTGGGAGTTTAAAAGCTTATAGTGTTATTTGGTTTAGATACCTGTTTTTTGGCACAAACTAATTTGATTTCAACAAAAAGTATAGAAAGATTTTTAGAATGAAGACTTACTCTAGAACAACTGCATGGCAACCAAATTCAAAACCAAGGATTAATATAATGGAGCACACGCTCACCAGGGCCAACTGTCCAATTAACACACAGATATTTCAAGGTAAATATTATACAAAGTTATTTTTGCTCTAGCATCTTCATGTGGCTATGAGTGTGGGGTGAGGGGAGGGAGATTACTCTGGTGACCTTGATTTGAAAATCCTCCTCCTCTTTATCAACGCACCATGTCTTAAATATGATGAAACTTTTCTGAATGAAGATGTGAATCAATAACACCTTCATTCAATGATTCACATCTTCATTCAGAAAAGTTTCATCTCTACTTCCTTCATATCAATTAGTCTCAATTAATCTCCCGTACATTTCTGAACCTAAACTTTCAAGTAAGCAGCAGGTGTAACTTTGTTTTAGAAGCAATATCTGTACTCTTTGAAGGTGTAATTCTGAACCAGACGGTTCTATTATGGCAAATGGAAATTTGGGAATGAAAAGTTTAAGCAGATTTGTCTAATTTATTCTAGGATCAAGGAAACCAACTAGTAACTTTATGCAAACTGTAAGACCACATCTGAATGATGGGAAACTTCACACTAATACAAAGTGATGCACGTCAACATGGTCCATCCATGTGAAGCTCAGGTGCCCCCTTTTATTAGTGTAGCAATTTGCATCTTTTTCAGATCAAATTTGCAAGACAAATTGATTAGAGCAGAAAAGTAATTACAGATTGACTAATTGCCAAGATAAAACCCAAAATGTATCCTGACCAAAACATTTATGTTTACATACAAACACTACCAGTTTAAAATTTTCCTACATACCAGAAACTGAAAAAACATCTATCAGTCCTCAAACACAACTGCAACTCCTCTGAAATCTCTTTTTATTACAGCATGTAGATCGGGATTGGGGTCCCGTTGTTCTAGACAATATACAAATCCAGTACAGGATGGTCACTGCCATGAACAGCTTACAATCCAATTTAAGAAAAGGCTCAACAAGTGGGTATAGCAAGAAATTGGAGGTAGAAAGGGGAGGACATGAGCCTGTCAAAGTTATGTAGCCTAAGGCGCATACAACATGACCACTGATTCCATTTTAAACCTTAACTTTGTTTTAACTTTTCCTATTTCCAATTTGTACAAAAATATTTTATTTAGCCTCTGCGTGTGGTATTATTATTATTAATCTACCTGTTTCCACGCTGCTTCTATTAGGCAACCCACAGAGCAGTCACCCAGGGTATTGGTTGTGCTGTGATAACATATATGCACCCTCATCACTCTCCTTGCCTGCTTTATAATAGTAAGCTAGACGGCTATTGACATTCTCATTGTTTTAATTCACAAATGACAATACTTTTATGGATCCTAAGAACAGATAAGGAGAGCAGTGGGATTAGAATCTAGATGAACAGGTATAGTACTTACGGTGGTATATATTCAATTACTTAAGGTATTTTGTAAAATATGTTTTATTTTTAGCATGTCTTCAAAATCAAATTTTAAAATTTTGTAGAATATATAAAGTAAGGTCCACCTTCCTGTGCTAATATCCTGTGCAACAGAAGTGATCATGAAAACCTATAGTTTACAATATTTATGAGGAATTAACCAGAAATACAGTAAAAGCTTTGTTATCTGGCATGTTGGGGGAATGGTGGGTGCCGGTTAATCAAATATTCTTAACTGAGAGTTATACATGGAATACCAATTTTCAAAGAATTAGAATACAATAAAATGAATAAAGTATAAAATACAGTAGTGCAGTACACAGATATTCACCACTCCAGTAGTAGTACTGCACTGCAGAGTGGCTGGTTTCTTGAAGCACTTAGGTGTATATATGTGAACCTACTGTATAGAAAACTTTTATCTAATGACACTACATATCACTATGGACAGTGCATGGCGTACTCCCAGATCACTAAAAATACACTTAACACTAAAACTATACTGAACATAATTTAATATTTCTTTGGTGATTCAGAAGGCACTTCAAGGCTCTTGCAGTGCCTCAGGGCCATCATGATCATTGTAGATGTGGCAGGTGTAGTAGATTAGGCTGAATCTGTAATGGCCCTATGATATGACACACCCTGGAAAACGCTTTTTTTAATAAATCCCTGATATCAGCTTGCTTGTTTGTCTTCTGCCTCTTTTGCATAAAAGTAGAGTGCAAAATGTGCAATTGCATAACGTCCTGGGCAGTATACTAGTCCCCGTTACTAGACTGAAGATTTGTATTGGGAGATATCGGAAATGCCGGATAATAGAGCTTTCCGGTTGATAAAGTGCCAGATAACACAGCTTTTACTATACTGATGATGTGCTGAATATGATTCAATACCCAACCAACAAATAACTGCACTCCAACAGAGAGTAAACATAATTCTCACTGATGCGTAGATTGTGTGTCATAACCAATTACACTGACAGAGTTCATGGAAATGTCTTGCTCTAATTATGATGTCCAACACACTCCTGACATACTACTAACCCTGCCCACAACTACACAAGAACATTGCATTGGTATAACCTAACTTGTGAATTTAAACCACTATAGCTAACAACTGCAAACCTCTGCGTGGACATTCTTCTTCTAGTGTAAGTGTGGTTTTTTTTTTCCAGTTTTGCTTACGTTGACGAGAACAGGCTTAAATTTTGGGTGGTTGTTTTTTTTAAAACTGTCTCCTGGGTGCATCTGTTCACCAGAAACTCTAAAATTACTATCTAATTTCGTACAGACTGATGAAAGGCCATCTCTCAGTCATTACTATTCACTTTCATCTCATCATCAAACCCCACAGCCACAATCTCAAGAGTCTTCTACAGATTGGTAGCATTTCATCGAAGGACAACAAATTCAGGATAGAAGACCATTTCACATTATTTTAGGAACCAGAAGCTGACAAAATACTGGCCATTAAGTAGCCTGAATTTGTATGACAGTATGCTTAATGTGGAACTACTGAAGAAACTTGGCTAATTTTCTGTTCTGTCTGAATTCTGACTTTTCTTGATGTCAGGAAGGCTTGTTTCAATATCCCAAAGCTTTCTCAAGGAATCTGAATCACTTTGTGGTGAGAAGACACAGATGATCTTAACAGGAGAAAAAAATAACTGAAAGGAAAAGTACTGGGGAAACCCATCTGCGATTGGGTGTGAGTGACTGAGAAATGATAGCATAGCTTTTGCTTCCTTCTGTATTTTCATAGAAGAGAAATGCAGAAAATGTATAAATTAGTTTGTCTTTCACACATTAACAAGGTATCTACTCCCAAATAGCCAGAGTTTGTAGTACCAAAGCTTGCCTCATGAAACATTTAAGCATATTTCATACCTGTCCTATCCATTTGTAGGATTCAATTTTTTCCTCCCAGGGGCTCCTAATACAGCATCCTGAACCCCTCTCATGGGGTAAGGGATTCAGTGGCCTGAGATGCAGAATGGATACGAATCTCCTCTTTTTTTTAGGCTCTAAGCAAACCAAACAATTCCCTTTTAAAAAAAGGATTCTGAAACCCACTGTATTGTTTAGTAACCTAGCAGAACTTTTTTTGTGTTTGATTTCCTCTGTGGAGCATTGTATTGTAAGGAAATGTCTCGCTAAATAGTTTAAAGATTCCAACTCTGACATGAGTTGAGAGTAAAGGAATTCAAGAGCAAAAAAGCAACGAGCAAAAAAAAATAAATAATTTTGGAGAAGAGGGAATTGCAGTCTGTGCAGGGCTGGGATGACCTTAGTGGAAGGGTAGAGAAATTAGGAAGGTGATTGTAAGAAGGGTGAAGGGAGGAATAAAGCTGAGTTTGCTTTGGGGATGGATGGCTGCAAGGGGAAATGGAATGGGAGAAAAAGTCCCATCAGATACACTGGTGGATGTGAAAGGGTGCAGATCTTACTGCCTCCATGTCAGTAGCATTAAACAGTATTTTACCTCCATGAGCTGCTTCCCCACTTGCCCTCTGGTGTCTACGTTCTCTACTAAAGTATCATTCAAAAACATATCCCAGAATTCATGACACTGCCTGTCTCAGACCTTTTTTTGATGGAAAGGCTGTGACACTACACACAAGTAGTCGTCGACAGGGGTAGTGGAGAGATGTCTCGTGGGAGGAAGACTCTGTGTTTAGAGAAATGAGGAGACAATGCATATCTGCCCAGCATCCATTTCAAACCACCACGTGTGTGAACTACTGATGCATAGTGCAATCATATACAGTCATGCGTGAATGGAAACCCTGTGTATTTTATGAAGTGTCTTCATGAACCACTGTACTGCAGTGATCCTTCGACAGTCAATAGAAAAAGGTGCAAACCTTTATAAGAGGTGAAAATGGTGGCAATTTGAAAAATCATATGGGAGCTAATGGCAGTCAATTCACTCATGTCTCCTGTTTACTCGCCTGAAGTCTCTGCTGCAAAGAGGATCTCTCACTGCTTGCTGCAACTGAAAAACTGATCTCTTCAGTTTGGGAAAACAATTCATTAATCAGTGGAAGGAAGATCTATCAGTCTGTTTCAGGGTATAGGAGGCACTCCTGTCCTGAGCCATGTCTTCAAATGATCTCGTCTCTAAACCACCACAGCACTGCAAGCTGTCTGGATCTGCAATTTTGAAATATTTTGACTTCTGTCAGCAAATTGCTGAATTAGCTCCCACAAGATCTCAATAGCATACCTACAGAAGTAAGGTCTCCTAACCAGGCTGATGATTTTTCAGGATGATCTGGAAATGAGCAGTTATACCAGATGGAAGACCCAGAATCTCTCTTTAGGTCATATTCTAGCCATCTTGAAATGTCTTTTTGCCACTGACATTGCATAACTGCAGTTCCCTTAAAAGAAACATGGATGACATAAGCTGTCTCACTGTAAGGGGCATGTACAGTGACACATCATTCTTTTAAGGACTAACATTTCAGTATAAACTTCTTACTTTATATGGAATGCCTGTACGTCATTTATAGTTATATACAGCACCATCACTTGAAAAGCATGGCAGAAAGAACTACAGGATTTTGCCATGTTTCAGGAGACTCATTATATTATGGCCACCTCTTTTGATTCCCTTACCACGTTAGAGGCTTTAAAAGTATAATATTAAAATATTTGACAATACTCCTCTATCCCGATATAATGCTGTCCTCGGGAGCCAAAAAAATCTTACCGCGTTATAGGTGAAACCGCGTTATATCGAACTTGCTTTGATCCACCGGAGTGCGCAGCCCCGCCCCCCCCGAGCACTGCTTTACCGCGTTATATCCGAATTTGTGTTATATCGGGGTAGAGGTGTACTCTTGCCTTTCCCACCCTTCCTAAAAAGGTTAATGGTTTCCCTTATTGAAGTGTCTTGAGAAATTTCATAGCGAATATTTTTCTACAGAATTTTTAAACCAATGTATAAAATTCTATAGCTGGGATATAGTTCTCTATTTAATTCTATAGGGAGGATTACAAATTCTATCGAAAGGAATTTATATTTTATTACTATCTAAAGTAATTTCTGTCATATCATATTTTTTTCTTCTGTTATTAAATTCTATAGGACTTTGCAATAAAATACAGAAAGTGAAATTCCTGAAGTTACATATATACAGACATTTAAGGTATAAATTAGAAGATGGGCTCCAGATCACAACATTCAGATCCAAACTTTCCCAGAGTTTGGTGGGTGTTCTGAGCTGGGGTTTTGGTTTAAGCCCCCCTCTCGAACAAATATGTATTTTGGTCATTTTTAAGCAATATGCTTATCTGATAGGCTTTGAAACAGTTTGTCATTATGTAAAAGTATTTCTCTGGAAACTTGAAATGCATATTTCAACTTGGGAAGATAATGATCATTACATTGTACTGTACTAGACAATAGCATGAAGCCAATAAAATATTAGCGTGCATTTAAAACGTTATGAAAAACAGTTTCTGAACATGCTAAACTGTAGCAAGCAGACTAGACAAAATCTCAACCAGACAGTTTAAATTATTTACTACATTGATTTAATTATTGGCCTGTAAAGTTTCATTTAAAAAGTCGCTGTAGTTATTAACGCTTGAAAAATTGTTGTCCAAACTTATATTGTACTTCTGTATCTCAGAGACCAACAATTGGATTGTCTAAAAAGAACTGTTCCTGGTTTAGGACAAAGCTTCAGCTCAGAGTAAATTTTTGACAGATGAGAGATAAATCATGAAAAATGGTGTTTATGGTGAAAACACTGATCGTTCCTCAAAGAAAACTTGCACCCATTTTTCTCAGCAGTAGAGAAGACATGAAGCCGTTGGCACTACCAATTAACTGTGAAATGCATTATATTTAAGCTTTCAATTACTGTACAATTGGCATTTCTGAGGCGAACGCTGGAGACAGTCACCCCAATGAAAATGAGGTTCCTTATGACCTTTACCAGTGAGAGCACCCAATTGTGGAGACTATACACCAGTTTTCAACCTGCACATACAGCCAATAGAAAAGCATTAATGTTCACAATTTTTAAAAAACGAACACTAAGCATTAGAGCTCTTTTATGTGTGTTAAACCATTATTAACACAAGACAGTGGAATTTGTTTTCTTTGTAGTGGACTAGAACATGTCCATTATTTTCATAAGTGACAAATTTTCAGTAAAACTGTCACACGCAGAAATATACATTGTAAAAAAAAAAAAAAAAAAAGAAATTTAGACATAACAGCAATTGCTTCTTAACCTGTGAGTTTTTATGCTGCTGTGCCGACAATGTGTGCAGTTTCCCTTTAACCATAACAAGTAAAGTGGATGCTGCTCTTCACAGGATAAGTATTAAATTGAAAAAATAAATGGTATATTTGGTTCTCGTTGTTTTCAAGGGATTAGTGGGGACAGGTTCTAAGTGTCCAGCTTGCACCATTTTCACTAGATAAAGTGTTATTTGGCTTCAGCCATCCATGCTTATTCCTATATCTAAATGAGGCAGGTGTAGGGGGGTGTGTGTGCGCACTATGTGATTCCAGCAGCTTAAGGTCAAATGTAGTATCAGTATATATTGTCTGGTACAGCCTCTTTCTAGAGACTTATCTTGTTCTAGCAGAGCGACGGACTATGACTGTCTTGGTCTCCTCTATAACTACTATATTACAGAAAGTTTTGATCCAAAAACTAAGGATGTATTTTGGACGATGTCTATTGTAATATTGCAGAATTTAATCTTAAAAAAAAAAAAACAAAAAAACAAAAAAAAAAAAAAAAAAACCCACCAACCACCAGACATCAATGGTGTCTTGTTCATGTCTCTCTTTTAAGAACACAGGTTTACTGTGATCATCCAGTGGGCATGAAAATGGCTCAGTTCCACTCTATGGTTTTCATACCCTGAGAACTTGCATGGTAACACCACATCTCCCAGGAAACACCAGAGATGCCTCATCTTATGTGTATAAAAGACAACTAAAACAATAGGAGAACTACACTAAATATTCCAAAATTTCAGTTATTTTCTTATTAGTTGGGAGGAACTAGAGGATACTGGTATCAAGATAACTTTCTTTAAAAAGATCTGGAATCCTTACCTCCCAGTCCAAGTAATCACATACATCTTCAAAATTAGTGAGTAGAGACACTGAGCAGAAAAGCCGTGGCAGCTCATCCCTCGTCATTGGGGGGAAACGGCTATCTTTAAGGGCACTGTTGAAAACAAAACAAATTTTTAAAGCACTTTTTTTTTTTTTGCCTAAATTGAACTACCTAATGAACCAACTGGAAAAGAAAAAGGTAAGAGACAGCAAAAATAAAAGCTGATGGAATGATGACTACTCTGACAATTAATTCTTAATAGTGCAATACCCCAGTATTGCAAATCCTTTTCTCTTAGACAAATGGTTTCCAGACTTCATGGCAGGACAAGTTATATGGTCACACCAATTGACTAGATTTCCTGGGTGGTCACTCCTTGCTGAGTTGGTTTTGCTACTGGGACAGTCTTAAGGAGGAACAAATTTTGGGGGAAAATATATAAAAAACAGATCAACAAATCTGTTTTGAAAAGATTAAATGACGTAATTTTGGGTAGGAGAAGACAGTTATGCTGGGAAAAATATATTTTGACATCTTGAAAATAATCAGAATGATAACTCTATAAAGAACTATTGTGTTTAACATATCAATGTAGATAATCAGAATGAGCAAAATACTCATGCAAATTAAGAAATGTCAACGTAAAATACTTATAATGGTACGATCAAAGAGACTCAGATTTGTGAAACTATAGGACTTGAAACTATTCTGCAAAACAGATGTATGATAAGTAATAGAGCAGCTAATGAACATCTAAGCTAATCCACTGATAACGTAAGGTCCAGTGGGCAGGTGTGCAATGTAGCAGTGCCACATCAAAGGGAAAGTGGTACCATCTACATTCATCTCAGTAACATCTGCATTACGAAAACAGGAGAGAATGGTTAACCAGAGATGTACGAAACAAATGTCAAGGATAATTGTGTATTGTGCAAGATTTGGTATAAGGAGAACTGGGCAAATCGGGGGTTGGGGGAAGGGTAAAATGAGTGCAATATACTTGCATTTATTATTTTCTAAGCTTGGGATAGGAGATACTTGTATACAAATGTGCCTATGTTTAACAAGAAAAAGAACTCATCTGGCCAACTGGTTGTTTCAGCAAAGGAGGAGAATCTAACAGGGCAGAAGTCTAGTCTAAGGAGCTACATAGTCCTCAACTGCCTTCATTTTCCACCCATTGAATGTAGGATACAGTCATTAGTTCTATGAACCCTATTTGTAAAATGACTAGAGATGACAACTCTTGGATCTGATACACAACTATGTTTCTAAAGGTGCTCAGGGTTCATTGAAATCTCTGGGTCAAATTCAGCCAGTGTGTAGTCCTATCATTGGTTCCACATAGCTAAATTTAGCTCAGATGGAGTTGTAGTGCAGAGTGCAGTAGACTCAAAAAAGTTTAAATTGAAACGGGGAAATTATAGTGTGTATACTTGACCCAGAGTTAATATTCCATTACCAACTAATGGTAAAAAGTGAATTCCTTCTTATGAAACAGCATTTTGAAAAGAATCAATATATTTTACTGTGGTGTAATGCTTGAAAACATTCAACGAAAAGCTATTGGAACTACTGAGGTGGTGAGAATTACTACAGGCCCCTTGTCAAACATTGGTAGTTTTACACAAAAAGAAGAGGAGAAAGTCCAATTTTATTTTTGGATGGAGTTAAATGTAGTTCATTGTATAGGTTGACACAGGACGAGGGGGTTGCTCTACCAAGCATTAAGGAGTATTTTAGGATGCCCAGCTTCAAACCATGGCCGACAGAGAGACTAGAGAGACAGGAAAACATGGGGAGGGTACATCAAATAGAAAAGCTAAGTATCTTTTTATGAATGAGGAATATACTTATTAGGAAGGAAAGATCGAAGCATTCTATGCCTCAGCTTTCCCACTGGGAAAATGGGGATAATACCAATCTATGTAAAGCCTCAAGAAACTCTGTATGAAACCATACTATATACATCTCAACTAAGATTATTTTTGGCAGGATTATGAAAGTGCATTTGTGTATGTGATTGCCTTCGTTAGTTCATCTCAGAAGGTGATTGATATTCTCCAAGACCCCATAGAGTTATTTGCAAAACCAGCTGCACAACTGCTGCAAATTGAAAAATCAGACTCCAGTTCCTCTCCCTCCCTTGTTCCCGTGACATGGAGCAATATCAGAAAACAAAATCTATTTTAGACATGATGAAGTAGTGATAATGAGAGGGTACGAGGTCACCCTTTATAGCTCTCCATGTGCTGTTCTTCCTGGGTTTGAATGAGGCACTTCACAACATCATGACAACTAGCACAAATGCTAGTGGGAAAAAATGGCAGTTTAGGAATAGACAAGTAGATGACAAGAACATGAGTAGAGCCAGACTTCTTCACACTGGTGGAATTAGAATTGACATCGCCATAAATACTGCTTACGCTGTAATCTCTGTATAATTACGTATTCTTCATCTGTGGTTGAGTACCACTGCAATAACGTGTGTTTAACCTGATGTTGGTTATAAGTTACTACTTCAAGGCTTAAACTGCTATTTTTCAGTGTCACTTAACAGAACAATTCTCAACAGCAATAAGTTAATGAAACATTTTTGTTGATCAAATAACTTTGCATTACTTACTGCTGTACCTTTCCATCTCTAGAAGGGCAATGTTGTAATTATAAGTGTGATAATTACTGAATAATAAAGAAATATGCTAAGCCAACATATATACAATCCAGACACTTTCCTGCACCTCTTAAAAATCATACAGTAAGAAAAATTATGTTCTGCAAATCTCAATTTGATATTACTGATTTCTAATTTTAAAAATCAAGATGGTAGGCCACATAAATCTATTGCCAACCTAAACCTGGCCTATATTAAAAATCATAGTTCAGTTTTTCTGACATATGCAGGTTTGTGATTTATTACTAACTAACAATGCCTACATTATTCTCACCACTTTAACATTCCCTTTTTTCCCCACACACACTGTGCCACTGGTGTAAAAATACACTGGTCGAATACACTGGCATCTGTAAGTCTGAGAGACTTAAGTCATCCTGGTGTTTTGGGTCAGGTAAGTGATTAAGTCAAAATATTAAGGCATGAGTCCGATTTTTTAAAATTAAATTGATAGTCTTGTTTCTTCTTTTAGTCAGAAAGATTATGTTTAATTAAGATTCCTTGTTACTTTTGTGAATATGCTTTATTATATTGCATTAATATGTTTGGAACTGTTCACTTTTTTATTTTTAAAATTCATTGATGAATTTCACTGCATATTATTTTTGGGACGTTTCCCCCATCCCACAGGAAAAGATACTGCTAAAGATTATGGCAATTCATTATTAGATTTCTAGTTTCTCAGGGCTGGTCTACACTGCCGCGCTAGTTCGGCGGCTGGGGATCGAAGTTCCGAGTTCGATTTATCGCGTCTGGTCTGGACGCGATAAATCGAACCAGGAAGTGATTCCCGTCGACTGCGGTACTCCAGCTCAACGAGAGGAGTACCGCGGAGTCGACGGGGAGCCTGTCTGCCGCGTGTGGACCGCGTCTGAACCGCGGTAAGTTCGAAGTAAGGTATGTCGAATTCAGCTACGTTATTCACGTAGCTGAATTTGCGTACCTTACTTCGACTTGGGGGGTAAGTGTAGACCAAGCCTCAGTAACATAATGTGCCTGTACAGTATTAATAGCTTATTGAGTTCTACTGATGAAAAGAGGTGGGTATTATTAAATCTAAACCAAAAATTCCAATTCTCTCAGGACCAACCTGTACAGACGACTGTTATTAGAAAACTTCTAGGTACTGTGTATGCTCCGATCCACCTTTCTTAATTTGTGCAGTAATTTTGTCATGTAAAACGCATTCCGTACCAGCTGAATTTGATACATTCAGGAACCAATAAGTTGTGCAAGAGAACCTATGTAATCACATGGTCTTATTTTTGTAACCTTTACTCTCCCTCTCCTTTTCCACCTTTTATTTCATCCATCATATTTGCTTGTTACATCTTGCTTCAAATTAAAGACTAAACTCATTGGGGCAAGGAATATCTCACTATATGTGAAATCATGGGCCCAGTGAAGTTAGTGGCCAAAGTCCCAGGTATAAATTCTCAGCTGGTGCAGACTGTCAAAGCTCCACTGACTTCAACAATTTTACATTAGTTGAGGATCTGCCCCTTTGACTTTAATGAGGCCAGAAGTCATCCTATATGTTTAATGCAGAAGTCACCACAATAACACCTCAGTTCTAACTGTGGTTATTGTGTGGTTATGTGCTACTTCAATAGTAAATTAGTAACATTCTGAGAGAGAATATGAAATCATAACAACGTTGAGTAATGCCCGAGAACTGAGATATGAATCCTAGTATGAACCTATCAAAGACAAAAAGGCACATGCAGCAACACAATAAGATGAAAGTCAAGTGCACAATAATAAAAATGAAAATGTACGGCCACCTCAATTTGAAGCCTGTGGCAGGAAAAAGCCCTTTGATGTTATTTTCATACTTGGCAGCTGACTGAAGGTTTTAAAATTTTAGGAAAATAAGCATTAATTGTAATTTGTATAGTATATCATTAATGTGCACCTTCACTGTACACTCTTGTAACTGCCCAGTTATATCATTATCACAAAATTACACAATATTATGGAAGTGCTGGTAACAACTCTATAGTTAACAATGAATCAGAAGTTTTCAGTGTAATAGAAGCTTTAAACCTTTATTTTGTAAGTCAGCGTAAGTGCCAGTAAGTGAAATACAGAAAGTAAACTAAGTATGATTTAATATTTTCATGATGGTCTGATGAAAAATGGATTGATACAGACAATAAGAGTTCCAAACTAACTCCTATTCAAAAATTTGTCATTGATTATCTGATCTTTTCTAAAACACCATTTGCAAGGAAACTAAAACATCTGGGATCCGTGCTTTGCTCCTCATGCTCATTAATACGGTATTAATTACAAATAAGTAGTGCTTGTTTGGATCATGATGATTAACTTTGTTTTCATAACTGAAAAGAAAAGCACCAACCCAAACTGCCATATTTAGCAGCTACAAAGTAATATAGCCACTCGGGTAAAAATGGGGGACAGGAGAATAGACATCAAATTCCCTTTCTGAGTATGCTTTCTGTAGATATAAGTGATATGAAACTAAATACCCACTTGGGCCCCACACCTGTAATAATTTACACCTAGGTGCAAAAAGATAAATCAGACTTTAAAAATCTGACCACTTGTGTCAACACAAACACATATGGGAGCACATGAGCTAAGTGAACAGTTCAATTCTATAGAAAGCAGAACGTCAACATTTTGAACAACCTACATACATTTTAAATCACAATTTATAATATTGTATATCATAAGCTGTTATGAGGTCATGAAACGCAAAAAACCTATTCTACTGTAACATCTTCACAAGTTGCTCTGCCTGTGCTGGAAAGAAGGCAAAGTACCACAAGAAATCAGAGAGGCCAACATCATCACTCTCTGTAAAAACAAGGTTGACAGGAGCAACTGTAACAAATATCGTGGCATTTCCCTTCTTAGTATTATGGGAAGTGCCTTTGCCTGAGTTGTCCTGAACAGACTTCAGACCTTTGCAGACAGAATCTATCCAGAATCACAGTGCGGCTTCAGAGCTGAAAGGTCTACCATCGACATGATCTTCTCGCTGAGACAACAACAAGAGAAATGCAGAGAACAAAAAAAAAGCCCCTTTACATAGCCTTCGTCGATCTCAGAAAGGCTTTTGACTTTGTCAGTAGAATGGACTATTTGCGCTTCTAGAAAAGATTGAATGTCCCCCGCAAACTCTTAAGCATGATTTCGATCCTTCCATGAAAACACGTATGGCCCAGTTCAATACGATGGCTCAGTCTCTGAGGCTTTCCAGATTCGTAGCGGAGTTAAGCCAGGCTGTGTACTTGGCCCAACTCTGTTTGGGATCTTCTTCTCCCTGCTGTTGAAACAAGCTTTTGGTTCCTCAACTGAGGGAATCTACTTGCACACTAGAGCTGATGGAAAGCTGTTCAATCTTGTAAGATTCAGGAGGCCCTTATCCAATACCTCCTCTTCGCTGACGACGCAGCAGTGACAACCCACACAGAAGCCTATCTACAAAACCTCCTGGAAAGTTTTTCCAAAGCCTGCCAAGACTTCGGCTTAGTACAAGCCTAAAAAAGATGAACATAATGTGCCCAGGAGTTGAGGAAGCACCCTCCATCAAGATCAACAACTATGAACTTGAAGTGGTGAACGAGTTCACATACCTGGGGTCCTCTATCGCAGTCAACCTCTCACTTGAAACAGAACTCAACATCTGCATTGAAAAAACTGCCATAACAATATCTAGACTGAGCAAGAGGGTATGGCAAAACAACAAACTGACAGAACACACAAAGATCTGTGTGTATTGTGCATGTGTTATCAGCACACTTTTGTATGGGAGCGAGCCATGGACCTTATATTCTCATCAGGAAAAGAGGCTCAACAGCTTTCATATGAATCTTTGGTCAAGATATAACTTTCTCCCATTCAAGTTACAGTTCAATCCTAGAGATATAGCACACATGAAAATTGCAACTGACATGAAATTGCACATTACACAAACTTGCTTCTTGAAGGGTGAGAGTAGGTTTAACAAACAAGTTTTACAACTTTTCTGTTAAATTTAGATTAATGACAGCTTGACTAGAGGTAGTGAGGAAAATATCGAGTTGGAAAAACAAGGTGGAATACAAAGGAACTACTGAGGAAAGAAAAATTGATTAAAAAAAAAATATTTGCCAATCAACTGCTCCTTACTTCCTCAATCCCCAGAGCTCATTCACATCCATTACTGCTGACCAAGGAAAGGCATGCTGTACCAAATAGCTGAAAAGAAGTCATGCCAAGCAAGGGGGCTTCAAGTTGCTCAAACTCACTTAAGAGATGGCAATGTTTCAGCAAGAAGTCTGCTGCTCTTGAAATTAAAAGTTTTAATGGAATACATAAGCAATACCAAATCACAGTGCAATGTGATGAATGCATAATTTATGGAGCAAGAAAAGAGTATTGCAACTCAAATATACTTAAAGCACATTTATGCAAGCTTGGGTGTCCTACTGAGGGTAGATCAAGTTACTGTCAATCAAGAAAAAACAAAGAATTACTGTCAGTTTTCCTTCATACAAGACATGCTACACAAGTCTCAGCTTTTCACAAATAAAATTCAAAATGGTCTATAAATTCTCTAATGCACTTTTCTGACTTTGGTTTATACTAGATTCTGGAGCACACTTCACATTTGGGATATGGAGATGCACAGAAAACATAACTGTTGACAGCAGCTGAAGGGTACTCAAAGGGGGAGGAGAAGGAATGAAAAAAAATCACAGAAATGGGAACGAGAAAAAGGACTTGTTTAGGGTAGTCCAAGAATAACTAACAGGATGAAATTTAGCAAAGAAAAATTAAGCTGATATCAGTAATATTTCTTAATACTGAGTATTATTGGATTGTAAAATCTCCCCCAAGGAAAGTTGCTGCACCACTTGGATAATTTGTCAGATGGATAAAGCAAACTGCAATACTAAAGTATTTTCCATCTGTAATTTCTATGGTAAGATTGGTATGACTTTATGAAGGAACACATACTGGAATATGGAAATGCTAAAAACATCACTTACCTGACTGCAATTAAAACTTCAATCTTCCACACGATAGCACCTAACCCTGGAATCCAACCTCTAAGCTACAACTCGTGAGTCTCAAGGCAAAAAGCATTCAAATAAGTCATTTTGGTGCATGTGCTTGCTTTGGAATAATGGATATGTCCAGTTGTAATTGGATTGCAATTTTGTTAATGACAAATATTTAATCAGTCACAAGTGACAGGCAGTGCATTTCTGGTTAGTTAGTGCATGTTTTGTGAGGTGTTCTGAGATACGAGGCTGAACGGCACATGGAGATAGCCCAAAGAAGTAAAATACACACTATAAATGCACAATTTGGAGTGTGTTATTGATAGTTGGAAAGATTAAAATGAAGGAATTGCTGATAAATGGGAAAGCCCACTCCTGTAATGACAAATCAAGGTTAAGTGACTTCCCAAAGCACACAACTGATCAGTGGTAGAGGAGGGAACAGAACCCAGGTGTACAGATTCCCAGTGCTCTACAAGTCTCTCTCCTAGACTAAAAGAACAGGAGTACTTGTGGCACCTTAGAGACTAACAAATTTATTAGAGCATAAGCTTTCGTGGGCTACAACCCACGAAAGCATCCGAAGAAGTGGGTTGTAGCCCACGAAAGCTTATGCTCTAATAAATTTGTTAGTCTCTAAGGCTTGGTCCACACTGGGGCGGGGGATCGATATAGGAAACGCAACTTCAGCTACGAGCATAGCGTAGCTGAAGTCGACGTTTCCTATATCGAACTAAAAATACCTATTTCGGGTCCACGCGGTGCAGGCAGGCTCCCCCGTCGACAGCGCTTCCTCCTCTCGGCGAGCAGGAGTTCCGCAGTCGACGGGGGAGCGCTTCTGGGATCGATCTATCGCGTCCAGATGAGACGCGATAAATCGATCCCAGAAGATCGATCTCTACCCGCCGAATTAGGCGGGTAGTGTGGACCAGCCCTAAGGTGCCACAAGTACTCCTGTTCTTTTTGCTTATACAGACTAACACGGCTGCTACTCTGAAACCTCTCCTAGACTAGACTGCCTATGATTGCTAGCCCTCTAACTCTAGACATTCTATAAAAGATACAATTGTATCTGCCATAAAAAGGTTAACTTGGTGGTAGGGAGTGAAAAATAAGATCTTTGACAACAACCAAGATTTTATCTTAAATTATCTAAAATAAGTCCCTTTCACCTCCCAACAAAGTAAAACTCAACGTAATAACTTCAATTCTTATTGTCAAGGAGCCTTAGGCAGATTTGGCTTCACAAATTTGTTTGCAGCTTACTACAAAAGCATTTCTAAGGTAGCGTGTTTTAAGCTATTGTACGTGAGAAGGAAAGTAACCATAATAACTTGAGCGAAAAATAAACGGAATTTAGACTAGGCAGCTAATTAGAGAGTCTTCTTTCAATTTATGAAATAAAACTTTAAATTGATTATTATGTCATGGTTTTCATAACTGTTGATAGTAACGGGAATCACAAATTCAGGTTTTGCCAGTAAATCTTGATAGTAAAACCAATCTTTCCTAGGGTTTAATGGATTCAGCAAACAGAAACAAGAGAAGAAAAAACCCTGAGAGTTAGATCCCAGCATACAAGATCTTTGGTTATGTCTACACAGCAAATAACCAAAAAACCCAACAACCCAGTGAATCTCAGAGCCTAGGTCTACAGACCCAGCTTGCGGGGCCTGTGCTACAGTGTTAAAAATAGCTGTGTAGACGCTCAGGCACTGAAGCGTGGGGAGCAGGGTGGGTCTATTTTCAGCACTGTGGCACAAGTCCGGGTGTTTTTTTCCTGCCATCTAAACCTACCCTTAAAGAACATCCAAGTAAGGTCATGTCTATATGTACAGCGCTGCATCAGCACAGCTGTGCCGATACAGTGAGCCGCTGCAGAGCGTCTGGTGAAGATGCTCTATGCCTGGCAACGGGAGCGCTCTTCCATTGACATAAAAAAAACCACCTCAGTGAGCAGCAGAAGCTATGTCGGTGGGAGCACTTCTCCCGCCGACATAGCGCTATGCACATGAGCACTTATGTCAGTATAACTTCTATTGCTCAGGGGGTGGAATATTCACATCCCTGAGTGACAAGTTTTGCCAGCATATGCGGTAGTGTGGATATAGCCCAAGTCAGATACTGAGAGAAGTATTCAAATTACTTAATAACAAACAAGGCAATTATAGGATCCTAAGGTTTGTATGCGTTAAATACAGTTGACGGTAGGTCAAAAAAATATTTGCTCATTCACAAAAATCTCTCTGCAGAAGGTTGAAACAACCACCCATTATAGAAAATTAATGTCTGTTACAAGAATTGGGATCCAACAACATTGGCAGGCAACTGTATCTTCTTATTGAAATAGAATTCATTTGGAAAGGTTTTCTCTACATCTGTATTTATCGCATTTTAATGTAAGCATTACTTAAGGAAAGTAAACAATTTTTAAAGGCAAACAACTAAGAAAAAAAGAATTAGGATACCTTGTACAGCAATATTTGAATATGGATCGTAAGTACATGCAAATGCCTAGTATGGAGAATGTCTTTCACTTCAGTACAGATATGCCTACAACAGTTCACACTTCCACGCCCCATATGCCATTATTTACATATGAATGGATGCCATTACATGCAAAACATGTGAAGTTCTATAAAAGCTGCTAGAGTAAAGATCACTTGAACAACTAATGTGCTGCTAATACAACTAAAATGTTCTAATTTATTGGTGCTTTTTAAACACATTGTGCTTTTTATGCTCCAGGCTCATTTCCCCCTTCTCCCTCACAACCAAAAGTGGGATCAGAGAATTAAAAAAAAGCAGATTCTCATCTAGTTACACATGGGCGGTGGGTGAACCCTGGGCTTCGGGAAGCTAGCCCCACCCCTTCTGCCCAAGGTCCCTCCCCTTCTGTGCCCAGCCCCCACTGTGGCCCCTGCCCCAGGCTAGCGCCTCCCCTCCCTCCCCCCCCCAAGCCTGCCAGGCAGTGCAGCCCCAGCAGCCCCGGCGCGCCAAAGAGCAACCTGGGAAAGGATACACCGCAATGTTGCCAATCTGGCATTTTTGCAACCACTAAAAGTTTACTAAAACTGCTGACTGATATCTAAACCAAATATGTCCTTCAGAACACACCTGCAACATGTATGGATGAACTTGATATTACCTAACGTTCCATTAATTTCAACAGAATATCAGTAAAGGAGTAGGAAGAGGAAAAGTACAGCAGAATTTTTTAAAGAAGCTGATGGTAGTGTTTAGAATAATCAGTGTTCAGGTCAGGAAAGCAGACACGGGCTGCTGATGGCAGAACAAAAGAGGCACTACAGACAAGGCAAGAAAACCACTGATACCAAAAGGCTGCATGAAGGTGAGATCTCAGGACACAAAAAAGCATGGGATGAACCAGCTAATATGGTCAGTTAAGCCAGGTATCAGAATTGTGTAAGATGACACGACACATGTTATATAATGTCACTGATCTTATTAAATTATATCTACGTAGCAAGTTATTTTTTAAAAATTGTATTAACTAGAAGCTAATCTCTCTGCATTAAAGAAAGCCAGTTTCTCCCCTTTACTCATAATTAAATGTACATATAGTAGTACTTTCAAAGCAAGTTAAAACATTAAGTTTCAGCAGCACTGTTAAGTAGACATCATATTTTCAGCACCCAAAAGCATGCTCGCAGCATTTCATAGTACAAAGATTGACACAGTACCTATCCCAAACATTTACAACAGAACTTTAGATGTCATAAATAGGGGTAACAAACATATGAGAATTATAGCAATGAGATCACATATTACTCAGATGTAGGCATATGAATATCCTGGTGATTCAATTAAAAGGCTTCATTCAAAAAGATATATTGATGACTCACTTGTGAGCATCAATGAAACACCAAATATTAAGGAGGAATCTGAATAAGGACAGGGAAGGCATTCAGTATTTATATGTGGCATAGACAGAGGCATGAAGAGGTTTGTAGGAGAATTGTATAAACTGGACATTGAGGCTAGCATCTCTAGAAGATATTTAAATAGGCTATGTAGCCATGAGTAGAGAATTATGTAGGTTATTGGAAATTAGGTCAAGAAATTTAAATATAATTCAGTGGAGGGAGAGGCAGTGGAGACATTCAAAGATGAGGGACAATACAGGTATTATTCTACTTTTGCAGATAAGATAAATGAAGCACAGAGAGGTTAGTGACTCATGCAATTTAAGTGGTTTGCATACAATGAGTCAGTGATAGAATCAAGAATAGAACTCATGTCAGGACTTCCAAAACCTATTCTTTAATTCTATTACACCCATTCTTTTACACTGTACTACTCCTGAGAGAATTCTGAGCCAAAAAAAAATAATTCTAAACACACACAAAAATTCTGCATATTTTATTTATCAATAAATAAATATGGAGGCTCCAGCATGGTAGTGGGGACCACAGGCCACTAGTTGCACAGAGATGGGAGATTGCCCTGAGTCCTTCCCCACCCTCTGGACACGGACTTGGTGATGAGGCTGCACCCAACCCTGACACAGTGCAAGGGCCAGGCCTGTTCCAGAAACACCCTGAGGCCTTGCCCTGCCCCTCCATGCCCGGCGTCCAGAAACCCCCCGAGGCCGTGCCCCTCCTGCCACGCATGCCCAGCCCTGGCCCCCCGATCCAGGTATGGGTCAGGCAGGCTCAGACAGGAAGGATTGAAATGTGGAGGGGCTTAGTGCGGGGTGAGAAGGTTCTGTGTAGGACAATCTGGGTGAAGGCAGCTCATTGGGGGGTTCCGGGTGCAGGGGGAATGGGGCTCTCAGGGGGGATCTGGGTGCAGTTGGTTGGGGCTCAGTGGGGTGGCGGTCCAGGGGGCTCGTCAGGGGGCTCCAGTTGCAGGGGAGGTGGGGCTTGTTGGGGTGGGGGGTCAAGCACAGAGGGCTCAGTGTGGGGTGATCTGACTGCAGGGTGGTGGTCTGGATACATGAGAGATTGGCAGACAGGGGAGCTGCTCCCCATACAGTGACCCTTCTCCCCACAGCTGAGGAGCGATGGGGGGCAGGAAGCATGGGGGGTGCAGATCTTCCTGCAACCGGGGGAGGTTTCTGGGGTGGGTCTTAGTTGGCCCCAGCCCTGGCAGCTCCTTGCAGGGGAAGAGGAAGTCCCGTCCTCCCCTGCCCCCAGCCGAGCAAGGACTAGCAACTGAACCTGGACAGGGTAGGAGCCACAAACCAGAGCATCCCTAGCCCTACTCCCACCCCAAAATGACACATCCGCACTTCTGGGGAGGTGTGCATGACTGCTCTTGCAGCTGCCCTTTGCTTCCCCATCAGAAAGGCATTTTTCTGAGGGTAAGTAAAAAAATCTGCAGGGGACATGAATTCTCCCTCCAGGAGGAACTGGACTTACACTTTAACTGCTGTGCAGAACATAACAGTATGGCTCCCAAAGAATTAATCAAAACAAGACTAATTAATTCAAATGCAATTAATCCAATTTCAGAAAAGGAATTTTCTATAACAAACTGCAGTAATTGATTTTGCTACAATAAGCAGTGTATTAGAATAGGAAATATGGCAAATATAGTAAATTTACAACCAATTATGGTAACTGTTTTGACACTCACTGTAGCCAGCAATTCATATATACCCAAGAGTGGCTATGAAATATTTGTTAAAGACCCAACTTGGCAAGATAGTTCCCCTTTTCACAAAGAAGGTACATTAGACATTTATTGTAAAGGCTCTTTGAAGTCCTAGTGGCTTCATATCGTTCTGAAAGATATTCTCTGTGCCATGCCACCAGAATTGCATTTAGCAGAAATACTCTAGCAGAAGACACCTTGATGTAAAAGGAAGGGGACTGCTGGAAAGATATGTTGCTTAAGGGCCCCTGGACCTTGTGCACCAGTTGGTCCAAAACACCCTGAGAATTAATGACCTGTAAGGCACACTGCAAAGCTCACCTATTCTTTTTGGCTTTTGGAGAGTGGGGAGATGCGTGAAGGTAAAGAGTGACAACAGGTGTCATGAGTTTCACAGGTGTGTATTAAGGTTTATTGTTTTTTTCCCCATTTTTGGTTGATGTTAATCCCCCCCCCCCCCAGTTTTAACAGAGAGGGAATTAGGACATTCTTGTCACACACGTCATCAATATCTTCTTAATGAGCCCCCTCCCAGCAGATATCAGCATAATTCAGCGTGGCAAAGCTAGACAGACGAGCAGCTTCCACCATGTAACACAATGCTGCTAATTTTTAAATTAGAAGACCTAGTGCAAAGAGTGCAGCACTCTAGAGAACAAGCATATTACCTGTAAGATTCTCCTACCTTTCTCTGCGTAGGAAAGCAGACAGCCTGATGATTAACATCGCACACATTAAATTGATTAAAAACTGGCTAACTGATAAGTGTCAAAATGTAAATGTAAACAGGAAATCATTACCAAGCGGTTGTATTTCTAATGGGGTCCCACAGGGACTGGTTCTTGGCCCTACACTATTTAAATTTTTTATCAATGACCTGGACAAAATCATAAAATCATCACAACATTTGCAGATTACATAAAGATTGGGGGAATGGTAAATACTGAAAAGGACAGGCCATTGATAAAGAATTATTTGGATCACTTGGTAAGCTGGGTGCAAGTTAACTAGCAAACAATATGTGTTTTAATATGGCTAAATGTAAACATCTAGGAACAAAGAATGTCGGCCATACTTACAAGATGGGACACTCAATCCTGGGAAGCAATGTCTCTGGAAAAACATGTTGAGGTCCTGGTGGACAATCAGGTGAACTTGAGCTTCCAGTGCAATGCTATGGCCAAAAGGACTAATATGATTCTTGGATACATAAACAGGGAATCTCGAGTAGGTGTAGCGAGATTACTTTATCTCTGTATTTGGCACTGATCTGACCTCTGCTGGAATATTTCGCAATTTTATAATCAAGATTGAATTAAAAAGAAAAGAAATACTCTAGTTCAAAAGAAAATACTTTGAGAAATCAATATGGCCTGTGTTATACAGGAGGTGAAACGAGATCACCATATGGGCCATTCTGGCCTTGAAATCTATGCATCTACCAATCTCACATTTGACAATTCTCTCACAATCTTGATTTATTGCCAGCAGAAATTTGCCAACATAAATATGAACTGCAAAGAGTTATTCAGATGTATCATCAAATCACTTGAATGCAAGGAAAAGTATTTGTTTACATTGTCTTACTTTTTGGGCAGACTGCAAAATTTCCAGGAAACAAAATAGCTGTGAATGACGTTTCACTTCCTGAACCCTCCCTTGCAGTTGTGAGGCAGACAGGGAAAGAACAACACTTGTGTTTCCTGAATGTTGTGTCGTTAACTGGCAGGGCACAGTGGTAATTTTTTAGAATACTCTTGTTGCAATTTGGTTCAGAGATCATGCTGTTAGTGCTAAACCTTCCTGAATTAGTGCAGTGTAGCAGGCAATGTCAACTTCTAGTGTCAGGTGATGGAGACAAAACATCAATTTGGCATTTTTGCTTTTTTAACCAATTTCTCAAATTTCTTAAATTAGGAGTATGCCAGAATGTTTCCTCCAAATCTCATTCACTTGCATAGAAATCCATGTCCTCATTCTTCTGGTAGTTTGAATTCAGCCACCTCATCTTGAATGTCATATTCTTGGTTTCTAGTCAAGCAGATTAATGAACATGACAATATGAAAAAACTATTAATACAAGCAGGTTTGTATCCTATTTAATAATTTTGCAACAAAAAATATGATGGAAGTGATAGTCCCCAGCAATTTGGAAAGGATAAATTGTTCATCTCCTATTGGAATTAATAATTTATGGTATTATATTTTATATAATGAATTAATAATTATTCCAAATGGGAGTAATATAACATACTTAAAAACCCACATCCCTCTCTTCAGATTTATCAAGAGGAGACAAGCTCTTTTACATATTGCTCTATTTTTCTTATATGCTTCAAAATGGCTTGTTGTAACATTTACTTTTGAAAGAGAAAAAATGTATATTAATCTTAAACAACTCGGAGTGAATGACCTATTAGTCCCCAGTTAAATATACCTTTAATGTTTATACCATATACCTTTAATGTTCACTTAAACAGAGTTCTTTTAAAAAGCAAAAAGTCCAGTTAGATTTGAAAGACTAAATTAAATTTTAATTAAAAAGATAAAAAATAAGTAATCAAAAATCCAGAAGACAGGAATTCTTTAATATTTAAAAATCCTTATGGCCTCTTTGCAAGTGATCACAATTTCTTCAAGTTCAGCAACTTTAAATATTGCATCTAATTGTTCATTCATCTTTTTAATCAAGTTATATAAAGTTAGCAAAGTAAATTCTCTATCTCTGGATGGGATGAAAACATCCATGGTGTGAGGATGATGTTGGTGTGAAAGGGATGCAGAAAGCCCAGTGGGCACATCCAAATCCAGGCCTCCATTCCAAAATTGATCCCACTCTTAAAAATTTACCATATGGCTTTTGTTGGCTATATTAGGGTTGCCAACTTTCTAATCGCACAAAAATGAACACCCTAGCCCCACCCCTTCTCTGAGGCCCCGCCCCTTCCCTGAGGCCCAACCCACTACATTCCCCCTCCCTCGGTGGATTGCTCTCCCCCACCCTCACTCACTTTCACTGGGCTGCGGCAGGGGCTCCGGCTGGGGGTGCAGGAGGGGGCTCCAAGTTTGGCAGGGGCTGAGGGCTGGGGCAGGAGGTTGGAGCTTGGAGTTGGGGTGCGGGCTTACCTCACGTGGCTCCTGATCAGTGGGGGGGAGGGAGGCTGGCTAAGGCAGGCTCCCTGCCTGTCCTGACACCGTGTTGCAGCGCTAGTAGGCGGGGGCGTGGGGGGGGGGGGGGGGCGGGACAGGAGGCTCCGTGCATGCTGCTCTCACCCATAGGCACCGCCCCCCACAGCTCCCATTGGCTGGGAACTGGCCAAAGGAACGTGCAGCTACCACAAACTGTGCATGCCAAATGAGTAATTGTACATACAAAAAAAAAAGGGGGCTGTGAAATGGGACCACCACTGTTTCTAACTAAATATTTAATCAGCCCCATTGCAATGTTTGTCACTATGGAAATTCTGCTGTAGATCTAGCGGACAAGTACGTTCCCAACTTTGTAGCCTGGTCTGACAATCAAGCAAATAAGTATAATTGGATGTTCTTCACTGAGTTTGACACCAATAGCCCTACACCAAAGGAGAGGAACTGAAAAAATCAAAATAAAAGAATGTCTGTAGAACTCTCTACCAATTTTAAAACAATCCTAGATACAACTGTTACATTGATCTATTTCTATGGGTTTCTCTCTTCTAGCTGCAATTTGCAGTGCTTGTAGTTTAGTTAATCTATGAAAGCAACCAAAGGTGCCTTGCTAACCACTTACACCCTTGATGAATTACTTAGTAAGGATGTGTTGGACTTTAAGCAGCACAACTTTTCTGAATTAAAGCTATCACAAGCTTAATATTGTGTCTTCAGTGGCATACAAATTAGATTGTGAAATCCACTTATAAAACTATGTACAGTACTGTCCCTCTAATAAGAGCTATTATGCATTGTAGTACTAACAAATATAATTTTTTCAGTTAAAACAATGCTATACTGCACTCTTTAAATTGTACATTAATCATAATTTGCTTGACAATTCAAAAAGCGAAGAATATTGGTTCTTTTATAAATTCACCATCATCCTACAATTTAAAAACATACAGAGAAGGTTATAGGGTTTGTTAGTGTCATTTACAGAGTTTTAGAATTTAGGCTTTCATGTGCAAGGGGAAAGACCACGCACCAAACATTGATTTTAATGGCTGTGCTCAAAGGGGGCAAAAACAACGAGGAGACCTTGTGGCATTTTAGAGACTAACAAATTTATTTGGGCATAAGCTTTTGTGGGATATAGCCCACTTCATAAGATGCATGGAGTGGAAAATACAATAAGCAGGTATAAATATACAGCACATGAAAAGATGGGAGTTGCCTTACCCAAGTTGTCAGTGCTAAAGAGGCCAATTCAATACCAACTCATGCTGCCTGAAACATAAGTGAAACCAAAATTTTAATATATGGTGCAATCCTGTTCTCACTAAATTCAGTGGTAGTTTTATCTTGGACTTCAGCAGAAGTAGGTTAATGCCCCAAGGAAGCCTCTCTGTGATTGGCTATATACCCCACAGTAGAACTAAAAAGGTTAACTGGAGATGGAGAGCTCAATCAAAGCACCTGAAGGCTGGGCCAGGCCCAAACAAAGATAAGGCCCAGCTGTGGAAGGAGCTGGGTGGTGAGCATAAATGGAGGAAAACCCAGGTGAGAAAGACCCTGCAGGCCAAGAAGGGAAGAACCTCATGGGCCTTCTGTAGTTATTAGAGTGCAGAAGACCAGCCTCAAGGCAGCAGATGTACACTAAATCCAGGGAGATGCTTTTGGCAAGGGTCTGAAGGAAGGCCAAGGTAGGAAGTGGTCCATGGAGATAGCAGAGAGTTCAAGAGAGCAGGCCCCTTAGCTGCTTGCCACAGGGTTCCTGGACTGGCAGCCAGAGAAGAGGCAGGGCCTGGGTTCCTCTACTGATCCACTTGAAAAGATGGCACACAAACACTGATGCAAGAAGGACACTCTGGGAGCTGTTACTCTGCACAAGAGTGAAAGGACAACACTGCAGAGCCTGGGAAGGGATGAAGAGACTGCAGAACAGTGAGCATGGTTGGGGGTGATTATTTGAATTTAGTTTATTGGACTTTATTTACCCTGGAAGGGGTGGGATTAACAGTGACCTGGATGGAGAGCTGAATCATGAGAAGAGACACCACTACAATGCTGGAACAGCTGCCAGCAGGGCATGTTAGAGGAGCAGAGCCTTGAATATATGCCAGCCACGAGAGGGTGTGCCAGTGGTGAGTTCACTCATCTACACACACTTTGGAGTTGGTTACCTATCTTTCTTTAAGGAAAATATGTCTTTCTGCCACTAGATACTACTGTTACAGAGAAGCTTTCTGCAAGGTTACAACCATTGCATATGGCTTCAACCATCTGAAAGCCCAACAGCCATTAGTAGAGTGCAATGAATTATTATTAATTAAATGTGATGATACAGAAGTGGGTGGGCCAGGTAAAATTCAGAAAGTGCCAATTTGAAACACAAAACAATTGAAAGTTGGTTTATAGCTAGGAGGACTGAGTTAACGTTTTCCACAATATTAGATTTTTCAGCTTATAAAGGTTCTGCTAGTGTTAGATTTAAATTCATCCACACCTGTTTTGGGAGTTTGGGTATTTTCTTCACCACATACCACAAAATAATAATTATGGCTCATTATCTATGCTCTGCAGAAGCAAAGTGAAGGCAGGAAAGGGAAGAAGGTAACAAAAACAAGAGAGATGTACAATTAAATAGTATTTGGTGGATATACAATTCATGAAATGTCATGGTTATGCTTCAAATTGCATATTTAACAAATGTATTTGATTAACCTGAGTAGATTATATGGTATAATGGCTTCAATTAGAGTTGTAAACCTCCATTTTCAGGCTTTCCTGCATAAGAGACACATTTATCTGTCTGCATATGGAATCAATGTGGAGGAAGCTCTCTGACAGCCTTGCTGAATATGTGAGAGTTAGAGGGGTTTTTTTGTAATAATCACTCTAGAACCTTTCATGACCATTTACATTGTTTTACACTTAATACATTTCTTCCTTAAGAAAATTTCAACAATTTAGTAGATTAGCTGCTTCTTTCATTTAAGACTAATTGTTCTGATAATTGATGGTTGGGCTTGGCAGAATATTTATCTAATTATTTAAAAAGTTCCAGATCTCATTACAAGACCTGAATTCCACACCATACCACAGATGAGACATCAACTTGTTCTCTCTTTAGCAAAGTATATCTATCACACTGTAGTTATTTACTTCTGCCATGAGTAATAACAAAGAAGTATATTACTCTGTGACCGACATGGCAATTTCCTGCAATATCTTTGGGAGATCTTGTTGTTAAGTTTGTGTATCATTGTGGGCTAGGGACTGTATATAATTCCATAGGGGAGGACGTCCACAGCTCCTCTGGAAATTAACAGTGTAGTGCGATTAGGCAAATTCACTCAGGTTGCAACACCTCTGGAGAGGTACTACCACCTGGAGAGGCTTGCATATACTGGTTCCAACTGGATTCTTCAGAGGCCAATAGACACAGAAAAAACTTTTGGATAAATAGCCCGAGTTTAAACCAACTCAGGAACTTCCTTCTGATACAGCAAATAGACAATAGGACCTTCTGTCCTAGCAAGGGTTGGAAGGGTTTTGGCCTACTGAGACGCCATATGACTGATGGGTGACCTCTGAAACTTATCAGCATGCATATCATTTATGATTTTTAATGTTTTCTCCATAATGCTTTCACCTTAAGAATAAACATCCTTGCTTATAAGGAACTATGTGGTAACTTTTAACTGCTGGCAATCACACTGCTTTCTCTTCAAAGGATATGAACAAAGCGCAGACAGTTGGCATGCTTAGGCAGTCTGGCTTGGTGGGAATATCACAGTGTAAGCAAGGAAGTGTGCCGCCTAGGGGAAAAACCCCCACTCAAGGGGGAGAGAGAGGCAGGTCTCTGCCAAAGAAAGGTGACTGCTGAGGAGCCTGGAGCTTAGAATGAGTGCTCTTGGGGGACCATGGAGAGGAAATAAAGGTGCAGATGCCCTGAGCTGTAGCACTCTTCTTTTAGGGAAATTTCTCCTTTCCTCTCACTGCTTTTATAAGAGTCTGTCCCTCTTCTATGAGTGTCATGGGAATTGCTTCAAATTCAATTGCTTTCTTCTTGGATATTAACATTAAGAAAAAAATGGTTACTCTTCATATCTTATTACTCATTATTTGTAAAGATTAGGTAACAATATCTGAAACAAAGATTAGTTACTATTGTCAGTGGAACGGTCTTAATTTATATCAGTTTGTTTACATAAAAATAGCATCTTGATTTGATGTTTCTTAACTAGGTTTCAATATGAAAGAAAACAGTAAAATGAAAATCAGGATTTATGATAAGGGACAACTGTCTTACTCCAGCTTCACTGCAGTAACTGTGGCACATATGGGAAATACTCAATTGCATCTTTTAATGTGAGACTTTAGAGCTATAACTCAGGCTCTGGCAATTGAATGACACAACTTTTGTCTTTCAGAGGTGTTAACCCCTCCCTCCCCCGAAAGACAAAAGTTTTGCCGCGACAAGTGCCAGAGTGCAGCGCTCTCCTGCCAACAAAACAAACACTGCTCGTTGGGGGTGGAGGTTTTTTGTCCACAGGAGGGCTGATAAACAGCAGCGACACTGCACGACTTTTAGCAGCATAGCTGTAGCAACGCATCCATGTGGCTAAACGCTGTGTTGTGTAGCCTTAGATCTAGGCTGCCATTATCATAACAAGATAACAATACAATGTTAATCTCTTAAGTGCTAGGGCTGTTCACCATGTTTGCAATGGAGATGTAAATCTGTGTGGGGGCATATTGGTTTGAATTTGAGGCCATGGCATCTCCATTTCTTACAAAATGAAATGGGATAAGATCAAACAATCCCTCTGGAATACCACATGTGATACAAACTGAGGACAAGGCACAGTCAGCCCTCAACTCATGGGACTCTATCCCAGTTCACTCCTGCTGAGTCTCATACATGGTCAAGGATACCTTAATGCACTGTGCTGAAAGTTACTATGTTGTGGCTCAAACTGAGCCTCCACTTCATATTTCCTTAAGACCAGTGATAGGGACAATCAATCTTCATCAATTTGTTTCTATGTATGGAGTCAAGGCCAATGTATGCCAAAACTCATTACAGATTAAGCTGTGATTAGCTAGTACCTGTGCCAAGCAATCTGCATAGTATATTTAAATTAGGGAATCCCACACTTTGCCTCTGTAGGCAAGCCCATCTTTGCATTCCTTCATTTCTACCCCTCCAAGCTCCCTATGTTAATGGCTAGCATTAACCTGATCTTTGATCTATTGACAGTTAGAGGTGGACAGGCAGTAGATCGGGGTGAGCAAACTTTTTGGCCTGAGGGCCACATCGGGTTTGTGTGTGCCTCACCAAACAGCCAGGTGTGGCCTGGCCCCCACCCCCTATCCAACCCCCCCGCTTCTCGCCCAATGACGGCCCTCCTGGGACTCCTGCCCCATCCAACCCCCCCCCCCGTTCCCTGACAACTCCCGGACCCCCCGCCCCTGACTGCTCCCCACTGCCCCATCCAACCCCTCCTCTCATTCCTGACTGCCCTCACCGGGACCCCTGCCCCATCCAATCACCCCTTCTCCCTTACAGCCCCCGGAACCCCTACCCCGACTGCCCCCTGCCTCCCCATCCAACTCACCCCCTCCTTCCTGACTGCCCCCCCAGGACCCCTGCCCCCATTCAACTCCGTTCCCCGCCCTCTGACTGCCCCAACCCCTATCCAAACCCCCGACCCCTGACCACCACCACGAACTCCCCTGCCCTCTATGCAACCACCCCTTCTCCCTGCCCCCTTACTGCGCTGCCTGGAGCACCAGTGGCTGGCGACGCTACAACTGTACCGCCCAGAGCACTAGGACAGGAAGCCACGCCGCCCGGCTGGAACCAGCCACACCACCGCGCAGCACAGAGCACCGGGTCAGGCCGCAGCTCTGCTGCTGCACTGCCCCAGGAGCTCACAGCCCTGCCGCCCAGAGCATTGCGCCAGTGGTGCAGTGAGCTGAGGCTGCGGGGGAGCAGTGGGGGAGGGGCCAGGGGCTAGCCTCCCGGGCCAGGAGCTCAGGGGCCGGGCAGGAGGGCCACAAGCTATAGTTTACCTACTTCTGTGGTAGATGGTGCTAGCTAGATAGCAGGGGCTCCACGTGTCCCCCATTTCCTCCTCCTGGTTTTCCGACTGTCACCAAAATCAGTATGTTTCTGCCCACTGATGCATAACACATTCCCTGAAATTTTGGAATTATGGTGTTCAAAAGTTATCATATTACACCCAAACAGAAAAATGCCATCAAGTTGAATTTAAGCCTCGCAAGATCTGCCAAATGTAAATTTCCACTACAATCCTGTCAATTACAGTTCCTCATAGTTTTACATTCCCTACCCCAAATAAGTCTGTTAGTAGCAGCTAAAAATATTCATGCGCAACTAAGAGGCAGTTTTAAAAAGCAGCACAGGCAAAAGCTTCGGTTGGACAACATTGTCTTATTGCCTCAATTCTATAACTTAAGTATTCAAACAGTACATATTTAACCCACCTGAATACCAGTGAACTTGAAAATTCACTCACTCAGAGTAAAGATTACTACAGAACATAAAAGTGTAGGGAGAATATGCATGGCCAGGAGACTGAAATGGAAAGCTTGTGCATACTAATAAAATATTTTATATAATATGTTCTTCCCACAAAAATTAAAGGCCAGATTCTTCTCCCTTGGAAGTTAATGAGAGTTTTTGCCATTGACTTCAGTCGAGCATGACTGAGCCCAAAAATATGAAGTGATTTATGAAGGGTCTGGTCAGTTCTTACAGTAACTTATCTTTCAACTATTGCACAAATTGTGATATGTACAACTAAAATTTTCTAGCTCAGGAGGTTATACTTCAGGAAACTTTTAGTTAACTTCTCTCAAATCAAAGCACTAAAATTTTGATACTTGTTAACCAGCTATAAATATTCTGTTTACAGATAATCCGAGATATTTAAAATATAGATGTAATATCCATTATCTCTCATTCCATAATTCCACCTGCTTTGAAACTCTGTATTTTAAACAACAAATAGGTTTCAGCCACTTTCTAAAAAGCAGAACTCCAAAGGGTCTCCCCCTGAATGTCAGAAATTCATCCCAACTACACACGGGTTTTGTGAAACTATGCAACGGTCCTTGGTAACCTACATGTTTTCAAAATGTATTTTCACACATTTGTAAACTTTCATAAGCCTGGTAAGAGTTTATGGATGAGAAAACAAGTCACTGCTTCAGTAATGAGAAAGCAGAACACAAACAGAGGGGTTGCCCTAACTAATGCGGCAGCATGCAGAGCAGAGACCTCTACAGACAAAGGACAGCTGCTGCTCTTTGCAGTAAAAGATTAGCAGTCTAGGTCAAGGGAAAAAAGCCTCTTTGTGGAGAAGGGAGCTGAACTGCAGAATGCATCCTCAGTGCAGAGGAGAAAGGGAAGTCGTCTGAGCTTGAAAACTGTGCAGGAACTTCTGGGGACAAATAACGGACAGCACCAATTCTTTAACAGAACGTGTTCAAATAAATTGTCTAAGATAGCAATCACAGCCTTTTAGAGGATTGAGAATGTCACATCCTTTCCAAATAGTTGTCATATGAAAAGGCTGTCCCCTCTTTTTCCTATGTTTTATAAAGATGAAATGGTTTTTTTTTGTTTTTGTTCCCCCCCCCCACTAGATTTTTGTACAAGCATTAAACCATCCAGGTTGCTGTGAAAATGTCGGCAATATACTGCTCGAGAAACAGCAGGAGAATATTTTTTATTGTCTCCTATAAGAATTGAAGCTATTTGAAAAAAATCTTAACATAGTGAACGTAAAAAAAAAAATTCAGACCTCTAACTCCCCAGATATGAACTAATTTAAACCACCTGTCTCTTTAAAGTCGCTAAATCAGACAAATGACCAATCACAGTCAGACCACATTTCTTCTGTTTTTGGCTATTAGTTGAACTGAAAATAAGCCAATGATTTGAGGAAAAAAGTCATATCCAAAATTAATTTAGAGTTATCTACAAAATATACTTCACATTCTAAACCATTCACTCTAACAATGCTGGTTTGTTGAGAAAGAAAAGGGTTTTTTCCCCTGTCTTTAAATAACTTGCATCTTTCCATGTACAATGTGTTTCTAATCTAGCTTTTCATTACAGAACACTGCAAACACTACTTAGATATCAATTAGACTAGTATTTGAATTGAGGAATGACTTGTAAATTATTAGTGGCTTGGGATCTATTTCACCCTGCAATATTATGGAAGTACATGAAGTTAAATATTGTACATATTAAAAGTTATGCTGTTTATAGAAGTGCCTTTTTTCTTCTCCTCCTGCTAAATCAAACCAGATCCAGAACAAAATATATCTACTCAACTGAAAAATGAATAAAATGTAAGAAAAAGCTTTAATATTCTTCATTTGAATTAAGTCTGAGTTCCACCCTGATAAGAGAAGCCTGGTTTAAATCTAGGTTCAGACACTGAATTACAGGATATGTTAGCAATTACTGTTTTCACAAAGGCCCTTCCCAGTGAAGCTGGTACTACAGTGTACGACAGATGGATAAGCTCCCTGGAGCTTAGTTATCCTTAGTTGTGCTCATGATTGTCAAAGTGCTCTTTAACAACTGTTAGAGTTACAAAAGTTCTTGTGGGAGTTATTTACATTTAGTACCTCTCAACCTGCCAGATTAAGTTTGGGACCACAGACTCTTTTGCTATTAGTAAATTGTAGTAAAAATAAAGGACTATACCAGCACTATAGGATAGCAGACTTGAGTTTAAACTATTGGGCTTTCCCAATCTGGGTTAATTGAAAAGCAAGTTTAAAAAATATATTTTATAATGCTGGAGCATAGCCATTTTTTCTCAATTTATCTCCTTAAAGGCTAGAATGTAAACAACTAGTCACAGTGTAGGTGGAATTAATAAATATATCTAAAGACTACACTTGGATCATAAACAGTTAGCTTTTAAATACCTTTTCTAAATTTTGAAGTGGAACAGAGTGAAACAAAACATTCACACACAAAACCACCATTGAGAAGTTGAAAACTGCATTGTAAAAGTAGATTCTGATGTGTTTCTGAGAAACTGGAAACCAGATATAACAGGTTTCCTAAACTGTACCGTTGGAATGTCATTTATGACTCAAAAGTATCAAAGACATTAAACTGCTCTTTATAAAATAGATCAACAGGATTTTTTAATAGTCAACAATATATGTAAGTGCCACCAAAAGTTTCTTTTGTCAATGTCAGCAAATATACACCCTTTAGGAAGATGGTTCAAGGGTGAAGGAGAAGAGTGCTCTAACAAACTTGACTGACAAGTGACCACTCTGAGCATAACTGATTCTGCAGAGCTGGGAATGCCATTTCCCCTTCCAAGAGCTCTTCAGCTACCTCAATGTGCAGCTCTATAAAGGAAGCCAACTTTTTAAGTGGATGTAGCTTTGCCATTCATGGTCTCAACATGAATAGCTTTTAGAAACAGTTTACATCTGTTTAGCACTGTATAAAATCTAGCCAAGTTATGAGCAAGTGTATTTTAATTCTCGTTATTCTGACTGGAGCATAGCCAATTTCACAGGCTACAAGGTCCTACTGAACAGTGAGAACACTGGCCTTTGAATCCTGGTCCATCACACCCAGTTTGTGACATTTCCTCTGCATACAACCTCAAGTGCCAGGGAGAATCAGAATCTAAATGGAGGAGGTGCTTACAGACAGGAAAATTTAAGAGGCCCCCTATCCCATGGTTACTTCTACACAAAGCAGCAAAGTTTAGAGCTGTTAACAGCTTGCGTGGAATTTTCAGAGCCCTTTCTTTATCCTCTTCCTCTTGCATCCCTGTAAGTTATGGAAGAACTGTATAGTTCAAATAAAACACCCCACTAAAGTAAATCAAGCCTTATCGTTTATTACTGAGTTGGGTCTCCCAACACACAACCACTGCTCCTGAATCTCCACCAGCCCAGTCTGTCTTAAAAATCCAAATATAAATTAAATTGCAACAACCAACAGATCATCCTCATATTCAGCATATAAGTACTGTTTAGTTGGTACAATCCATTCTTTTTCCACCTAGCATCTAAGCTGGGGGGAAACTCCCCCTCCTTTATATCTAAAGAGACAGGCATTTAATCACTGAGAACAAGCTGAAAAACAGGCATAAATACACCTACGAGAAGCAGCAAGTAACTTCCATGCCACTCTGGTGTCAGAGCCAGACTAAACCAGTGTCCCAACATACACCAAACCCTCCTGTCTCATTCAAAAAATCCTTTACACTCAGCTGCTTTGAGACCAGTTCCATTTATGCCACTAGATTCATAAGCCAATGTACAGTAATGTCTTGTACTTTTCAGCCTCTGCCCTTAGACTGTGACAGGACAGGGAACTTCTCAGGCACTGTTCTATTGTACAACACCAAATACATTCACAGTGCTTTATAAATCAACAAGCCACAAAAACTGTGTTGAAAGCAACTCCCATTCCAAAAGATTTGAGGAAATTTTAAGTGGCACAAAACTCAAGTGAGTTATTTGAGAAAAATATGGATTAGCAACAGTGATCCGGTTTGGCAACTGAAAGGAGATGGTAATTGTAATGAAGTTTAGTGCGTTAGCCATCTCTGGGGGAAAAACAACTACTTGGAAACCAGTAATTCCAGTTTCAACATCTCTTTCCCTCCCCCCACCCAGCCCCCCAAAATCTTAGGTTATGAATGAAGTCAGCTGGATGTCTGACAGAGCCAAAAGATTGTCCCAACTCAATTGGAAATCTGGCTTGGAACCAAGAAGGTATCCACTAGCTTCCTAGTGTGGTGGAAGGAAACTGTGTAGAAAGAACTTGAAATGCCATGAAAACATCATGGGGAAAGGACTGGAGTCCCAACCTGCACAGCTCCTCCCGGACATCACTCTGGAAAAACTGAGTGATCACTGGATGTCCCAAGTTACCCGTGAATACACATTCAATGGAGAACTCCAACACCATCTAATACCTACTGTTCAGCACAAATAAGAATCAATCAGCACTAAGTAGTTCAAACTTTTTTTTGTAAGCATGCATTCTATAATAAGCGTACATGGTTCCAATTCCTGTTTTCCATACATCTGTTATATTTCAGCTATCATTCTTAAAGTCAGAGTAAAACTTCTTAATCCCCCCAATATTGATGATAATGCCTTAGTTATACAGAATCACACCAGATGAGAGAGATTAACAGTTATGCTGAGCTGCATCTGACTGTCCTGATGTGTATATTTAGTGAAGAGAAAACACGAGTAGAAATCTTCGTTGGGCCACACATTGAACTAAGCCACTTCTATAATAACTTATACCAATTGCAAAAATCCACTTTTCTAGACATTTGAAATACTGAACTCTCCAAATAAGTTTGCCACATAGGTCAGTAATATATTATGCATATAGGTATGTAAAGGCTAAGTATTCTGGTTCTCTGTATGGATGGTAGAATGGTGATCTGTTTTATCAAAAACCTTAAGGTTTTATACTTTCCTTTTTCCAGTAAAATTCAAAATAATTTAAACATCATTATCCTTTTTATTTGTAATGTTTTTCTTTGATTTCTTGCAGGAAGTGCTGCTAAGGAAATAGACTTTCATCCACTCTTTAGAACTAGGGTCTAGCCAGGCTTCCTCAGGATGAACAAACCAATCTTAGTCTATACTGTCTTATGCCTTAGTCTCTATTTTAAAAATTAAGAGCTCTTAATTGATTTTTAAAACAAGTTTTCTGTTTCTCTATGGAAATGTTTTACTTTTTCTTAATTTAAAAAGTAAAAGATTTTTTTAAAGAGATACAGGAAAGCCTTCACAAAGCACGGATAACTTTACCTACCCACAACTCTCTCTAACTTCAAAGCACTCAAGAAGTGCAAGAATCCTTAGCTCCCAGTGAAAGGAATGCTACAGCTCCGTCAGGAGATGAAAAAGCATTTCCCCCCCATATTCAAACAAGGTATTAATCCAAATACTAATGTCTGCCACTAAGGCAAAATTGCTGCAAAAACCAATGTGTAAGAGACCCTCAACTCAATTATTTGATGTGCCACACCCAATGCATTGTTTGCTCTCTAATGACACACACCAAGATTTTACTTACATTATTTTAGAAACTTTGTTGATAGACAAGCATTTAATTCAATATTTAAGAAAAATCATTTTCCTTTTATTAAAGACAGTTTCTTTAATTCTGCCTTTTGAGGAAATATGTAATATGATGGTGTAATGCGAGCAATAATTTTTTTAGAAATGGTGGCATGCACATTATTCCATAGTAATAACACAATCTTATTGAATAGACTGAGTCATATGCAATAACTAGGCTCAGTTGGATAAGTTAAGGTTTCTATGCCTTATTTAAATCTAAATTATTTGTTCTGTTGGTTTATATCACAATCCAATTTATTACTAGAGTGAATTCAAGCTACATATGGTAGGCCTAAACTTTTGTCTTGAAGTGGTCCTATTTATCAAGTTCATATCTAAAATATTTTGGTTCAAAGAAGATTTTAGAAACATGAGTTATTGCCAAGTCTCAGTAAAGTCAGCCTTGCACACAGATCAGCATGTCTGTATTACAGAGCACGTATGGACTTGCCTGATTGCTAGATCATAGTCTGCCTAGACAGACATACTTGCAGTCCCAGAACAATAGTTTTGTCTGTCACATCCTTACCATTACTTAAATATAGTTGTATTCGGTATTTAAAAAAAAAAAAAAAAAAGAACGGTGCTAATCTGACTGCTTCATTTCACAAATGGTTTCCTACTTTGCCAATAAAAGATCTCTGGAGCTGTTCACTGATGTTTCTAATGTCTTCTACCTTGTAAAGCAAGCCCTGATGCCTCAAATATGCTTACACTCTGGCTTCATTTTCTTTGAATAGTTTAAGTGATGTATTGACCATTCTGTACAATCAGTAGCAATTCTTAGCAAGACATTAATAGGACATGATACATTTTGTTACATCTACTTAATGATAGTAAATACTAATTAAAAATGTTGAACAAAAACAGGCAGCCCCTCTCTCATACGGAGATCTCACATGCACAAAGTAGTTTAACTTCAGAAGATAATTAAGAGTAGGGAACACAAAATAACAAATTTGGAGGAACAAGCAAGAACGAATGTAATATCAGATTATATAAAGTACACTGCTTTCAATAATTTATGAAGAAAACATCAACAGATATTTACATTTAAAGACCACCTGACTATTAACATAACCACCATGAAAGGAAAAAGCTGGTTTACAGTATATACTGTGAACCTAAACAAAATTTCTATTGAACTCAAAATTAGCTTGCCTATGGAAGACTGTTTTGGAAACAAACTGTCAGAACTGCTTACGTCACAAATTTAAGAGCCCCATTATATATAAACCCTATTCCTTACTATGCTTGACAAAGTAACCTTTAGTACTCCTTTCCCATTTATTCACTTTTATTCAAATGTAATCATTACATTGGAAACTCAGATTTCATTTCATGAACTGGCAGGATCTAGAATACACAGAGATGATGCACTCTACTTCGTGCAGGGAAAAAAATCAACCCATGGAGCTCAAACTGCTCAGGAGTAACAAAAGCTGACTCTGAATGAAACTCATTTCAACTCTGTAAGCTGAAGTCAGAGTCACAGCTACCTTGGCTATCCTTTGTTGTGTGTTAATCGTTTCATCAGTTATGTTGTGGACTGGTAGATCCCTGAACCTAGCATGGGGCTTGGGTGTGGTGAAAGAGAATAAAGATGTATAAAGTCATAGGGGGTAATACCTGAAAATGGTTGTGTGGAGTTAGTGTGAAGAAGGGTGGTCCAAGAACTGAAGAGATGTAATGGAAGTTGTACGTTAATCTATATATTGACCTTAAATATGAACAAAAACAAAAAATGCTAAAGTTCAACTGAAGGGGGAAAAAAGCAGAACACAAATATACATCTATGAAACTTACTAGATCACAGTGAAAGGGGATTCAAGTTATCAATCATTCAAGTGTTTGTAATATGAAAAAAACAGCTCATACTCTCAAGTTTAGTTTCCTGTCAGTAGAGTGGGAGAAGAGAACTGATATTTTTCATGGGGATGGAAGAGAAAATAAGAACTTAGTGAGGTTTTTTTTTTAATTAATTAAATAAACTATTGGGAGATGTATGCCAATTGACAGTACTGGTGTTCTAAAACTCAAATATATCTACCTCTAAAATTAAGTTTTAAGGGGAGAGAATTGTGTAGCACTTCCCCCTTCCTTGGATTTTGTAGCTAGAATCCCAACTCCCTCCTTTTATTCCTGTCCTCCCACAGACAACATTGTGGGGAGGAATGTTGAACATGCCTCCCTCTAGACCCAGCAGATACTACTCTCAGCTGGAGATGGTTAGTAGAGAACGTAAGACAGACCTTTCATTCAGAGAACAAGTGCACTGTGTGCAATCCCAGGTCCCTGCTGGTATAAGGCATAAAAACTGCAACATGGATGTGCAGATTATAGCCCACCAGGCCAGTCCACTTCAGGTTTGTGGGCTTCCAATATCAACTTTTTTTTACTGCTCTTCTCTCTCCCCTTCTGTCACAGAATCAATCTTCCTGCGTCTGCCTCTCCTCACTAGTTGCCTCCCCAGGAATATATACCAGTTATGGTACAAGTTGGAGGAACAGCAGTGTGAAACTGATGTAATTATAGTTTTATGCCACTGCTCTTGCTAGATCAAGAAGAAATTGTTTTGTACTCTGCTAGCTTAATCTGCCTTTCAGCTATGGTATGACTCAAGTGGGAAAAATACAGTGAATTATAACCAAGTTAACAGGTAACTAAAGGAGTACTAGCAAATAAAAACAATTTTATTTTATTGAGCACCTCAACTGTAAGTCTTCACTGCCAAAACCTAAGTCTTACTGCTGAACAGAATACATGAAAAAGTTTGTCAACCTGTTCTGAAATGTTGTAGTAACCTGCTTCCAAGTTCAGTGTATTTTCTTGATGAAGCTGCAAAACACAAGGTAATTTTTCATAATCTGGATTGATTTATTTTATACGTTCAGGTGGATTACTCAGTTCATACAATCAGTCTGAAGGACTGTTTTTCCATGGTATAGTTCTTAAATCCTACAATATTAAATATTGCAATGCCTTTGAAAAAGGTTAGATTTATTTTTACCCAGATAGCCTTTTGCTAAACTCATGTCAATCACTACATTCAAACTTTTACTCAGACTCAAAGGCCAGAAGGGACCATCATGATCATCTAGTACAGTGGTTCTCAACCTGCGGCCCGTGGGCTGCTTGCGGCTCAATCAGCACAGAGTTGTGGCCCATGTGACACTTTCAGGGCCACACTGCTAGGACTGGATGCAGCCCACAACGCATTGCGGGATGCATATGCAGCCCACAATGGTAAATAGGTTGAGAACAGCTGATTTAGTCTGACCTCCTGCACGTTGCAGGCCACAGAACCTCGCCCACCCACTCCTTTCATGAAATCCTGCAATAATTCACTTCCTTCCCCCTCCCACAGTTTTATGTATCTGTAAAGTAAATCTATCTTGTAGAATTCAATTCTATTAGAAATACATTACTAACTTTTTAAACTATGGGTATTCTCATCCCTTCCTCACGACTTGGGCAGATGCATCCAATTAATTATGAGTCATTCAACATCAGAAATTTCCTGTTCAGAGCATGCTGGCAATATCACTAATAACCTACATTGCACAAAATGCAGAACTCATTTTCTATCCTATTACTACCTTTTTTTGGGTCTAAGACTGTAAAAGGCAGTTTCCAGACTTGTGGGCTTGGCTTCCAAAAAGGGTAGGGTGGGAGAGAAAGCTACTCATTTTGGATTGACAGATCCACTATCCTTACTTTATTTAAAAGAAATTAAATTGCTGTGTACTGTGAAGAGTGGAAGGAATTAGAGATCACCTGCAGAACTAATGAAGTCTGATATCCTGATGTGCCAAATGTTAGTAACATCTTTATCTCATCCCAATATGAAGGAAGTCTAGTATACCTTGATTAGCACAAGGGTGTTCTAACTCACTCCTTGAAACTACAGCCAACTGACATACTAGAAAAGTTGGCCTCTTAGTATGGTGAGTACCTTTTGGAATTCCTAATTCCAAGTTTTGAAAATGAAAGTCTAGCTTTAAGAGGATTTCAATCATCCGATGAGTGCTTTCGTAGTCTTTTTAGTCAGAAAGGTCTGTGAATGCTGAAGGGCTCTGAAAAATCCATGTCAATCCACAGTATGGAAGTTACTAAAAGGCTTAGAATGAATCAAGAAGGCACCTTTTGCAAGAGCTTCCTTTTTTCTAAAACAGCTGAATAAGATGTCTTGAAGGCAACATGTGATCAAGGTCAGGAGGAGCTTAGCCTGCAACTTTGTTCTTTGACTATTATGATCAAGTTCCATTCTCGGGTGCTGATGGCCCGTTCATGAGCAGTCTGCCCTGTGGATTAGTTTGCCTCCAAAGCATTTTCAATAATTTTTCTTTGCTTTTGGGAACTATTTTTATCTTCCTCAAGAACGTCATAGCCCACGTACTGTTTAACCAATTAGAACATCCTAGTTTCGGGTCCCTCCTAGTGGGGCTTGTGAAGCCTCAAGTCATGAAAGTTGATGGCCATTTGAGGCTCTCTTCTGGTCTGGTTCTCCAAGTTTCTTTCTGGAAAGTTCCCTTGTTTAAAGGCTGAGAGCTCCTTCCCTGATAGTTTCACTCTTTCCTTCACTTTTTGGAGATAAAGGAAACTTGTCTGGGAAATGCAGATAACGCACTCAAAGTTTTTTTTTTTCCCCCCCTCTTTCTAAACATCTGCTGTACAGAAAACCACCACCACCACAATCTCATGCTAGCCAATGCGAATCAATAGTCTCTCGGCACATATGTGCCATCAAATTCCAGAAACCCTGTAACTTACTCAGAATCCCAGTGCTCATACCTAGAATGTTTCTACCATACTGAAAGCTGTTAAAAAACAACACAAGTTTGAGAGATTTCCTGTAAAAATAATGGGGGATTCCAGTAGAATCAGTAAAGATTTTCAAACAAGGAGTGAAAATTAAGTATGTTCACTATATTACAAAGAGCCCTATTTCACAAAATAAGTTGGCTTTTAGTTCTTGAGGTATAAGGTTTCCCTTCATGTGGAAAAATACTGAGCTGTAATCACATTCTCCTGTGCTCAAGTTTGATAGCATCTTTCTATTAAAACCTCTTTCTGGATAGCTCAGTGTAATTTTCCATATTAGTTGTCCATTTAAATAGTGCATTTAAGCTATTTTGATGCCCTTATGTTAGGTGTCACTTTTAATATTTTTGTTACCCTTTCCAACTTCTGAATTTGGGATGTAATGGTAAGTGTCTTCCAAGTATCTTCTAAATAACACAAAAGAGTACCGTGCCATGCAACTCCTGGACAATGAAAGACTATGACTGACACTGCAGTTAACTTGCATGTTTTAAATGCTCTTCCATGGATTCTCTCAAGATTAGGTAATCTGGCCTCTTCACATCAACTTCCACAGGTTTACCAATTCTATAGTATTTACGGTATTCCAAGTGCCTCCTTATATTTTCTTTCTTTGTTTTATTGTTTGCCATTAGACTCCACTTCTGTTCTGACTTCTTCCTCCTAGCCTCTGAGGGAGGTTTTCTGCACAAACCTGCAATACCTGACCCAAAACAGCAGAATATACTTTTAGACTTTAAGCTCTTTGGAAGTTTTTCACTGTCTGTACAGTTCCTAGTATGATGGGTCCTTAACTTCCTTTAGAACTCTAGGCACAATGTTATACAAATACTACTACTAATAATAATGTATATTTTACAAGTCTCGTTTTACTGATCATTTTTGATTGCAGGGTCTTAAAGCATAGCCAGAGATGTTCCAGGTATTATAACTGATACAATGAAGACAGTTAGGTTTTCTCCAAGTCTGAGGCACCCAAGCAAATGAATAGTTGAGCTCCTTCATGCATTTGCCTGCTAAACCTGAAGTAGCCTCAGGATTTTATTAGCTTAATCATTCAGAGAGAGAGAGAGAGAGAGAGAGAGACATGACTATACTCCATTATGTCAACAGTTAATATTAGCAGTGTGGGTTTTAACAATAGAGGAAGATCCAGCACTAGAAGCAAGTCTCCAAACGCAAGTGGTCTAGAAATTCCAAGTACTTAGAGTAATAGGGATGGGATGGTAACCATCCTAGAAGTCTACATGCACCAGAATATATTTTCCATTTTGAAGTGCTACAAAGCGGTACATTGCTTTAAAATTTCTATTACAATTCAATCCCACCCACCCTTTAGAGAACCTAAAATCACAAATAATCAGAGGAAACCAAGTACAATGCCTACTTATAGCTCTAGTGATGTATTTGTTTATTTTTTCACCCTATGCAAAAGGAAAAGAAACACTAAGGTGAATGATTTTGGGTGTGGGTCAAAAATAAAGGATTATGCTGTCAGGGAAGTGAGGATTATCACTTACCTCCCTAGTCCAGAAGTTTCCCACTCAGGGGCTGGGATGTATCTGAAGAGTACATGTAATGGAAATTTGTAGGATTAAATTAACTGCAGCTGATTGGAAGCACCTGATGGAGAAGAGGTGAGAATACCTGCTGTTTTAGACCTGTGAATATGATAATCCCCAAAACTGACTTTCTGGTCTTCTGCCCTCAAAGTAACTATTAAGATCAAAAGTTGTCTATCCACTGGGGAAAAAAACTACTATGAGTCAGTTATAGTAAGTTGCTGGAAAACAGTATTTTAGACAAAGAAAAAGAATCCAGCTATGGGTTTAATTTAAGCTATTAATACCACAGTACCAGTGATCACCTAGCAGAGAAATTTAGATGGTGTCAAAGGGGTTAAAAATTTTGGCTGACAAGTTCAGAAACAAAGCAATCACAAAATTCAGGATCTGTTTTGATTCCCCTATTAAAATATTTAAATGCAGAAGTTGAAACAACAAAACCAGATCTTACCTAGTAAGTGTGTACTCCCTGAGTCCTGAATGCAGGTTCATGGCTGAAAAAGTACCTATGCATCCACGCAATCGTTTATCTCGACCAATCTTCCACGTTACAAACAGCGGGCTGTTTTAGGAAGGAAGAAAAGGCATGTGTGACTGCAGAATTCTTACAAGTGTTACAATATTGATAGTCAAAGTGGTATTTCAATAAGATAGTATTTCTCTGTTGCAAAACTAAACAAAGCCTACAAATTAGCTGCTTCTGCGCTGGCCATAGTATTCGGAAGCCTATTTTACTATTTCTGTTTTGTCTACTGTAGAAAGGCCCATGTCATTCAGATACAAATGCTGGAAACCAGACTAGTCTCTAGCTACAATACTCGATAGCCAGAGAAGCAAATCTCTTGCTAGCTGACATGATGCATTTTGTATGTTTGCTTATCTTCCATTAGACTCTTCCCAGAAGCCAAGAAATCTTCCCTCAGACATCTCTTTGCTATAGAAGGACAGTTCTTATGAGACCGCCACAGAACAAAGGATAATATCCCATTCATACTAGTTATACAGAAAATCCTTGCTCTTTTTAATTGTCAGCTGAGCACTAACAGAATCCCCCGTAAGGCAGGCAAAAGGCATTTAAGGACAGATGCTATCTAGATTTTAAAATATAAGCCTGTACAAAGGAAATTTTCTCCACGATGTCCAAGTCTCTCTTGGCGACTAGCCTAGCTTCTGAAAGATGATAATCAGTAGTGCAAAGGCCAGAGTGGTATCTCTGTAAACAGTCCAATTCAGCAGCCAGCATTCATTTTCTGAGCTCAACATAAATCTTAATCTGTGTGTAACAATTTTGCTAATTCACCCCCCTTCTAAAAAAAACAAAAACAAAAAAAAACCCTACTCTAAGTGAGAGCAGTAAGATTTTTTTTTTTTTTTTTTTTTGTAAGGTTGGTCTATACCTCTATCAGTCCCACTTTCACCACTCAAACGTCAAAGAATACCAGGAAAATTTAAGCTTCAATTTTTTTTTTTAAAGCAAGCCTCACTAAGGGGCAACACGGATTACTGACTCCTACCAATAACACTGAACCACTTTAGTGGTGACCCGTGCATACACTCGTATTTGTGCAGTCCATTTGAAGTCAATGGAAGTACTCCAACGTTCACAAAGTTAAGCACAAGTGCCTATAGGACTGGGGCCTTGGTTTTACCCACCTCAATTTGTGGGGACGTGGGACAGATTATATTATGTAAACGTGTGACAATGAACTCAGCTTCTTAAACATTAACATTTAGATAATCTGGTTTAACAGGATAATGTCAGATAGTTTAGGGCCAAAACATACATTAGTTTTGTTAAACACAAAGATCAACAGAATTTTTTTTATTTAGTGAAAAAAAGAATTTGGATGTAAGCTTTCCCCTACAGTGGATGCAGCCCCAAACATTATAGCATTGTGCCAATGCATGAGAACCAGAAAATTACATTGACTTGGTATTTTCTAATCCAGCGGTTCTCAAACTGTGGGTAAGGACCCCAAAGGGGGTCACAACCCGATTATAATGGGGTCACCAGGGCCAGCATTAGACTTGCTGGGATGCAGGGCTGATGCCCGAACTCCACCCGCACCCAGGGCAGTGGGGCTCTGGCTCTTCCCCCACATTCATATGGCCTAGACTGAACACTTCTCAAACTGTAGTGTATTGCTTGAGACATCACCTGTTTCTCCTATATTTAGCACTTGTTCTATCCTCCCTGCTTTCACCAAGGGGACAGGGCTTGGAGAAGGGGCCAGGGAAGCAGACAACTTGACTCAAGTTGGTAGATTGAACCTGGGGAGTGTCAGTGTTTGGAGCAGGGATAAAGTGGGGCATGGGGGGTGGCGAGAGGGAGATAAGGAATACCAAAGGTAGGCAAGGGAGTAAAAACAACTAGGGTAAGGGATTCTAGCAGGCAAGCAAACAGAGAAACAGGAAGTGCATGATGGGTGGGATAGGAGGATCAAGGAAGTCTATCAGGAAGAGGGCATGGGCACTGAACAAACTGGCAAGTTGGGACAGAGAAAAAAGCAGTCTCTCTCTGGGGCAGTAAGTAGAGTGTCTGGATGGGGGAAGGAGTCTGGACACTAGCAGAGGTAAGCCCTGGGGAGCAAGAGCAGGTGGAGTTGTAGGCAGAGGGAGAGGAAAGTTCATGTAGTTCCTGGATCCCCAGTCCCCTGAACTATGCAGGGTTGGAATTCTGAACAGCCTCAGCTGGGAGTTCCGGAATGCAGGAAAAGGGCAGTGGGGGTCTGCAAGGGGATAGGGGTGGGAGAGAAAAGAAAAAGAAAAGCAGGAGGAGTCTACTGCGTTTTCTGTTAAAAGCAAACAAAATTACTTAGTAGTGAAATACAAATAAGAAGGTACAAATATCAGTCCTTCAGACATGTCCTTGTTTTAGTCTTTCCTATCTTTCCTATAAGCAATTTGTCACATGTATGACTGATCCCAATGGGGTCATAACAAGGAGGGGAGATCTACACAAGACACTCTTTATTAAGAAAAGTTGTGTACCTCTGGTCTAGACCCTGATTGTTCATCTCAAGTAAAATCTGGCTTCACATTTCAGGGAATGTCTCTGTTCATAGACAATTGTGGCAAAAGATGTGTGCCATACTTGGTATCAAGACTTTGAAAGCATTGTATAAAATCTGCTACAGTAAGGCATGCATTTATCTCTTTCTACATCTGTCTAGAGCTCAGTTAGCAGGCAGGCATTATGGCGCCATGACCTTCATCCAGTCTAACAATATCCTGGAGAAATAAATCCTCTGAATAAATACATCTAAACCAGCTGCTACTGCCGCCTCATGAATGCTGCACTGATTTTTCTACTCAAAATGTCCTTTGATTGGTCATGTTTCCCACCCCCCCCAGAGGTACCAAGGCTAGTCTGGCACAAGCCATCACTGCCAAGGCTACCTGGTTTTCCACTGATATTTCAATCAAAAATATCCTGAGGTGGTCACTGCCTTCTAAGAATGGAGGAATGTCTCACATTAGATTAATCTACTGGGTTTGAGAGTCAGGAGATTACAAGGTGAATGCACCAGCTACTGTGTTTCTCTAAAGAAAGAAGCAAGATTAATGAAGCGTATATGGGTACAGGAATAGCCCTGAATGGCTGCATCAAAAAGAGATGTCAAAACAGATTTGGTGTTGCTATCAGCTGAGCATGAAGCTAGATGATAACCCTGGGAATACTGCACCACAAACTTTTCATTATGAGCTTTGAAAACCTTCTTGCACTCTCCTTTCACTTTCCATAACAAACTCCCTTTCTTTGAGGGACTAGTCAGATGACAGCCCAGAAGTTTCTCCTCTTTTGCAAGACAGTCACCTCTCCCTTGCCACCTTTCCTCTCCAAGCCCTAAAATATTTCAAAAACCTCAAGGTATTTCAATTTTGAAGCAGTCTAAGAACCAACCATTAGAGGGCCTTTTCTTATGGTATGAAGATCATAGTTCATGAGACCACGGAAATATACAAAGTGCCTTTGAAGATGCAAGACCACCATGTGATTGTAGAATGGCAGGTGGCAACAATTGTTCTATTTAATATTACTAGTTTAGTTGGTGGCGTTCTGCCATTAGTGTCCCCCCCAATCACATGACAAACTTTGAGGAGAGAGCATAGAATTAATCCCTTACTTTCAGAGACGAGTGAGTTATCGTAGCAATTTTTGGAAACTAATTTAGTTACAATGTTCTTGTGTGTCTGGGGCCACATCAGGTCTTCTTCCCCCACCCAAAATAATTCAGTCACTGCAAAGCTGAATGGGTCCTGAAACTTTACATCCAGAAGACTTTCAGAGCCCTTGATGGAACCTTGTGACTCTCCTTTATTTAGACTGGAAGAGTTCACCTTCTTCTAGTGATGATGAACTGAGGAGGCAGTTTAAGACGTCTCCTACTTTGTATTTTATTAATTTTTTTTTTTGATGAACTTGAAAAGGAGGAAAACACATCTTTGCTTTTTTTGCTCTTTTCATAGATTTTTAAGACCAGAGGAACTACTGGGGTCATCTAGTCTGACCTCCTTTCTAACACAGGACATAGTATTTCACCCAATTACCACTGTACTGAGACCAATAACTTGTCTGACTATAGCATACCTTCCAGAAAGGCATCTAGCCTTGATTTGAAGAGATCAAAGAAATTGTTCAATTGTTTTGAGCACCATCACAATCTCCCCTTGCTCAGATAAGTCTGAAATAATATTCTAATTGGAGCTCAGCACTGTTTTCTTACCCTTTTTGTCTAAGGTTAGAGATTTATTAGCTGTATTATACTAAGTTATAATGTATGGAAGTTAGAATTCAGACACAAATATACTGGTTTACTCAAATACTTTGTTCTGAGTTATCTTTTTCAGGCCAAGTGGGGATTTCTGCTAGAATTAACTGATATGGCTGCTTTAAAGGACTAGGGGAAGTCTGTAAATAAACTACTGCTGAATGCCAAAGGGGTTAATGGACCCCTGCAGGGTCACTGACAGAAGTACATATAGATAGGCAGGGTTCAAGATACATTCATACTATGATGAGAGTTCAAATTTGAATCTGGATGCATAGCTACATTCTAGTTCCACCACAAATTGTCAGGCTAAATGGGAGAATCATTGGTTAAAGTTTCATAGGCCATCTAATGCAGGTGGTCAGACTAGATTGCCATCCTGGTCTTAATCTCTGAATCTATTAAGTCCTTGCCTGCTATTAAGACCCTGTACAGCAAACAGATTATACAGAAAAACTAATGTAAACTAAACAAATGTCAACTAGGAAAACGATACCAGCTTCATTACTCTCTACAACAGGGATCAGCAACCTTTGGCATGCGGCCCACCAGGGTAAGCATCCCGGCTCCCACTGGCCGCGGTTCGCAGCTCAAGGCCAATGGGGTCTGCGGGAAGCGGCGGCCAGCACATCCCTCGGCCTGCACCGCTTCCTGCAGCCCCTATTGGCTGGGAGCGGTGAACTGCGGCCAGTGGGAGCCGCGATCAGCCGAACCTGCGGACGCAGCAGATAAACAAACCAGCCCGGCCTGCCAGGGTGCTTACCCTGGCGGGCCGCGGGCCAAATCCCTGCCGATCCCTGCTCTACAACATCCATCTGCTTTTTACCTGTTAAATTGTATATTCAGTTTCCCCTTGTTTGCATGGCTCTCTTGAAAACTGCCACTGGTTTTAAGGTGCCTTGAAATCAGAGCCACTACTAAACGTGCAAAGTGATACCATCCAGTGGCTATCACAGGTTCTCACAGTGCGGTGCCTAACTCAAGTACAAGCATAAATATCTACTGCAGAAGTTGTAAGCCCATGGTCCGTAGATAGCTGGCTGATGACTTAGTGCTGGCTCTTCTCATTTCCAGTTGTCAAATATCATTAAAAAGACAGCTAAAATACACTAAATATTTAACTAACATTACTTCTCCATGTAGGCAACTGCTGCAGTTGCCATAGGATGTTAGGTGATTGTGAATGGGAGGGAAAAAGTTGTCCCCAGAACAGCGTCTACTAACACGTGGTCCACCTGAAGAATTTGAGACCCCATTGTAACTACTGCACTTTTGATTAACTAAACAACAGCCTGTGGGTGAAATACAAGCCTGGGAATCAGTAAATCAAGGTTCTAACCATGGCTGTGCCAATAAATTGGCTGTGTGACCAGAGACAATTCATTCCTCCCTCCTTACCCAATATTTTCACTAATGAAGTAAACGAAGCACAAAGAAATATTATCTTACTCCACAGGGGAGTTCTGAAGCTTGATTTCTTAGAACTTGTAAAGAACTTGGGAGAGCTTTGGGTGAAGGGTGCTATCTTAAGTATAGACTGATATATATGCTGAAAGAAAACTTGGAAAGCAGTCTCGTCACAGCAAAAGTTCCAGATGTTCCCTTAATTCTGCCATGACACACTGTAGTACAATTTCTGTGTAAGTTAATAGTAACACCCAAGTATTCTTATTAAAATTTTACAGCTGACATCACCTACAATTTACCTGTGACCTATTTTCTATGCAATATTACGGAAAGCATTTAGTCTGAAAGCAAAAAATAGTTCAAGATATTTCAGTAATCAGTCAGCTATCACTGCAAGAGTGAATGAGCCAAGGACTTGTCATACTTCCACCATCAAGTGTTTACATTTAGAAATCCCTATTCTTTCAGTATAAAGAAACAACTCATGCAAGTTGCCATTCTATTACGTGTACTTGCATATTTACAGTGTTTACACTTTTTTGTACATTTACAGTATATTTAGGTTCTGCAGAGTTTGCTTTTTATAATTTTGACTATCAATTTTTAAAAAAAAATTAGTTTTTTTTTAATTCATTTAAATGTTCACAGTTGGGGGAAATTAAAGAGGGAAGCAGACAATTATTTAATGCAGATACTGAAATTCAAAAAATAAGCCTTATAAACTTAACACCAGTTGCCGACATTGCCCAAATTACAAAATAAACACAGTAAATATACTTAAATCAACAAATAACTATTTTTACTATTCATTTGTTAGTCCACTTCTAGCAAGCCTGATTCAAAAGTCTAAATCACTGGATTTTGACACTAAGTTCACAAGCAGCATTTTTCTTACTTTGCCTACCGGTAACTTTCAGTTATCAATGGAAATACTTGTCATGGGTTTGTGTGCAATTTACCATAAATATCTAATCTTTCCAATCCCATATATATTAATGCATTGTCTCCAACGAATGGGATTACTTCAGTGCATATCAGTCTAAGTACCCAATTTAGACACGTTCCAGAACAATGAAAAATGGAATAATTATCTGAATGTCTAGAAATGTTTCCCTTTAATTTCATGGCCAGTCGAGCTGTTTTTTTGTTGTATGAATTGTTTCTGTTTGGCGTGTGTGCTCAATCGATATTCAAGTACTGTGAAAGATCTTTGGCTCGCTGATTTTTTATCTTGGGTGGAAACTAGGCTTTTGTCTTCTCTAGAGAACTCTTGTGAGGATATTTTTCTCCTCCAATCTCTCTCCCACAAATAAGCTTCCCAAAATAGAGCATACTCCAAAATACTTATCAGGATTCCATTCTAATACAACTGTAAATTAAGCAAATCCAACGTGTACTCACACTTAGGGTAGGCCTACACTTAAGGTGGCATGTACAGTACATACACTGCACTCCCAGCTAGCACAGGTACAAATAGCAGTGCAGACAGTGAGGCACTGCCTTGGCAAGTAGAGCAGAGACAGGCTAGAACCCTAGGATATATACCCTACACACCCAAGAGCACAGGTTCTCAAACTGGAGGTCGGGACCCCTCAGGGGGTCATGAGGTTATTACATGGGGGGTCGGGAGCTGTCAACCTCCACCCCAAACCCCACTTTGCCTCCAGCATTTATAAAGGTGTTAAATATATAAAAAGGTGTTTTTAATTTATAAAGGGGGTCGCACTCAGAGGCTTGCTGTGTGAAGGGGGTCACCAGTAAAAAAGTTTGAGAGCCACTGCCCAAGAGTGTCTCCCATTCCTACACTGCTGTTTTTAGTGTCCTGCTGCCTCAGCCTTTCCTGCCATAGTGAATGACTCTAGCATGAGAAGAAGGCTCTAGTGGGGGGGAGACAGGGGGACATAAGAATGGCCATATTGGGTCAGACCAAAGGTCCATCCAGCCCAGTATCCTGTCTGCTGACAGTGGCCAATGCCAGGTGCCCCAGAGGGAGTGAACCCAACAGGTAATGATCAAGTGATCTCTCTCCTGCCATCCATCACCACCCCCTGACAAACAGAGGCTAGGGACACCATTCCTTACCCATCCTGGCTAATAGCCATAAATGGACTTAACCTCCATGAATGTATCTAGTTCTCTTTTAAACCCTGTTATAGTCCTAGCCTTCACCACCTCCTCAGGCAAGGAGTTCCACAGGTTGACTGTGCACTGTGTGAAGAACTACTTCCTTTTATTTGTTTTAAACCTGCTGCCCATTAATTTCATTTGGTGGCCCCTAGCTCTTATATATTGGGAACAAGTAAATAACTTTTCCTTATTCACTTTCTCCACACCACTCATGATTTTATATACCTCTATCGTATCCCCCCTTAGTCTCCTCTTTTCCAAGCTGAAAAGTCCTAGCCTCTTTAATCTCTCCTCACTGGGCTCCCCTATGTCATAGCCCCACTGCTTCCCCTTTGCCACACTGCAGTGAAAGGCTCCAGCAGTGGGGAACTGTCAAAGCTTTCCCCACTGCCTGCCCATCAAAATCTTTTTACTACCGTGTGTAGCTACACACTGCAGTGTGAATGCAGCCTGCCTTTCACTCCAGTGTAGCTACACATATCCTACAGGCTGCTGCAAGTGCAGACGAGGCAGTACATGCAGCAGCGAGAGCCACAATAGAGAATACTAATGAGTTCTGTATAAAACTGCCAGAACCTATGGCACCTGGAGAGGCAATGTCGGACAGAGATTACAGCCCAGAATTATGTGCCATGAACTCTTGAGAATAGCTCCATGAGCTTTGACACTGACTCACTGTGTTAATTTGGGCAAGTGCAGTATCATAGACTCAAAGAACTGGAAGGGACCTCGAGAGGTCATCTCGTCCAGTCCCCTGCACTCATGGCAGGAATAAGTATTATCTAGACCATCCCTGACAGGTGTATCTATGCCTCCATTTATAAAGACATCTTCATTTACAAAAATGAATTAAACCAATATCAGGAAAAATTACATGGAGATTGTACATGAAATAGATCTTAAAGTGCTTTTCTACTAAACATTATGTACTACCATATTAAGCATTCCTCCTCCGCAATTCCATATCATTATTTGATTCTACCCACCCCTTTCCACAAACAAGTGTGCTTATGGGGCATGGTATTCAGATTTTGAGCAGTAGCTAATCTGGACAGTGTCAGTGCCAGTATGAATTCCACATTTTTCCTTTTGTATAATTTTAAGCTTTTCAAAATATAAAAAGGGGGGGGGGCTGCAGTGTTTAACAACATCACAATTCCATTAAGTTCAGTAATGCTATACAAGCCATCTAAATAAATCTCAGAGGGGGGCATTAAGAGGTGGCCTTAAACTGCAGAACAGCCATTCACAGAAATAAGAGGAAAAACAAGAACTAAAAGAATAGGGGTTCAACTAGCAATGCTGCACTCAGGCACAAATGAAAAACTCATAGCATACAACTTCAGGCTCTGGCTTTTGCTGGGCTTTATAGCATTAAATAAAAGTGCACCTCTATTCCAACAACTGTCATCATTCACTAATACACAATGACTAGGACATGCAGGTGAATGAGTAATGGACACATGAGATGTGTTTAAATAGGAGGCCACAACTTTATTCACTATACCTGGGGAGGGAGGAGGGTGCACTACACTGAGAGCTGGGGCAGGCACATATCAGGCATTTAATTAGTTCCAGTGTGGGTTACAGGGCTTTTACCATAAACAAAACACCAACTCAAGGCTGACACTCCTCAGTCTGCCCTATAGACTCAATTCTGTTGTGAAAACTCCTCGGCCCCCCAACTACCCCAATGTAAGGGGAGGGTGGAGTGACAGGGGCCACAAGGCTGGGTTGGGGGAAACTCAGTTGGCAAAGATGTCAAGCTCCTCCCCTAGGAGCACCAGGTCCAACTCGGCAATCCCAGTCTTATTTACCTCCGAGAGCTGGCCCTTCTAGCCTCTTCTCGCATTGGGCATAAGCCACAAGTTGTGATGAGTCAGTAATCATAACAGCATTATAGAAACCTCAAATCCTATTGCTTCTAACCCAACTGTGCTATGGGGAGGCTACAAGAAAGGTGAAAAAAAACCCACCAAGCTATGTGCCCATTTAGCCCAATGGGCACAATTCCTTACTGGACTTTGATCGGTTAGACCTGCAGTATCATAAGTGGCACAGCTCCTAATCTACAACTAAGGGGAGGAAGGACAGGTCAGCTAACTGGAAAGCAAGAGACTTTTGCAAAGTCTGGGCTTAGCTCAAACATGCAAGGCCACACAGCAGCCAATCAACTGGCCCCATCCCCCTTTACTCAGACAATGACTAATCAGAGAACCAAAGAGGGAGGGATTGTTGCGGGGGGGGCAGACAGCCTCCTCCCCCCGCCCCGCTACACCTGTGTTTGGATTGTTCTCATTCCCTGCGGTCCAGTCAAAGTACCACGCCAAAGGTGGTAATATTTGCTCTACTGCAATGGATATTAGTTTTTATGGCTCACTAAGCAGTTGATAAAAGGTGGAACTTTGCTATCTAAGTTGCAGTTGTCTCAAAGAGCTACACTGCATAACTTGATTTTTGTGTGTGTAATGAGAAACTAAGTGAAAACAATAATGAAATAAACTTTAGTTATTTCTAGATATAATCAATTGTGTAAGTATTGCAGACTACCATATGAAGAGAGAAGTAGCAAGCTTTTTTTTCCTTACAGGGCCATGCTTTGGTATCCATACAATGTATTTTTAAATGCACCGCTAATGCAAGACTAGTTTTAAAAACTGTAAAATGTTCTAACTACAAACCACCCTAAAAATGGAGATGCTACAATCTAAAAATGGAGATGCTACAATCTAAAAATGGAACCCAGTACACCCACAGTCCCCTTTAAGAGGAAAGTGTGATGACATAAGTATATTTACTCTCTGCTTTTCTGGCAAGACTAAAAGCTTTAAACTATTCCAAAATTCCAATAACAAACAATAAAGAAAATGGAGAAGTAAACACTTAACTTAGCATTTATATGGGCTAAGCAACTCTCTATCCCCCACAGTCTTTTTCACATCCCTGCCAGAACACTGTGCATACCCTCATTTCCTCACAACTTACATCCAGCTTCAAAGAGTATCATGATAGTCCTTCTGGACAATAACTTTTTTGGGGTCGAAGTCACTTGTTGAAAAATGTCACTGATTGGCTTTATTTCCTTTTTTAACACCATCTGTGGCAAAACATCCTTTTTGTTTTTCTAAATATGACAGTTTTACAGCACTTAAATACCCTCCTAGATCATTGGTATTCAACCTTTTTTCATTTGCGGACCCCTAAAAAATTTCAAACGGAGGTGTGGACCCCTTTGGAAATCTTAGTCTGCAGACCCCAAGGCGTCCATGAACCACCAGTTGTAAACCACAGCCTTAGATATCAATGTTCTTTTGGAAAGTGAACAGCTTTGACCCCAGTTTCTTGACACTAATGACAGCCCATTATGTGACACTGAGAATGGAATGAAGGTAATAGGTAGTTGTCATCTTTCTAATACTCAGGGAATATCGATGGACAATGAACTTACAATGCAAACCTTATGGCGATCATAGCCTCCATTTGTGCCATCTTTGGTGGGAATTCCCGTATTACAAGGTAAAATAACTGAATACATACACACACAAAAAGCCATTCAGTTAAGGAATAAGCACTAAAGAATCACAGACCAAAAGAAGCCAAAAATTAACCTTTGTCCCCTTCCTAGCCACTATTTTTAAGGTAGACCTACACCATCCCTGAAAAAATTTAGGCCACTGTTGGTTTAACCATTAAAAAAATTACACAATTTACAATTCTGCAAAACTTCTGATTTCCAATTATTTCTAAAGGAAAAAACTGATTCAGTCATCCTTTGCATTGATTCAAGATGGCAACTGCTCGGAATGTTGTTCTTATATGTCATACATACATTTAGGGATTTCCTTCTTTATTCAAACAGCATTTAGAATCATTATACTGGAGTTTTCCTTTAAATCATTACGTACCTCAGTTAATCAACAGATTAAAAATGAACTGTTTATATCAGGGGTCGGCAACGTT
>NW_020664482.1:17648528-17679657 GCF_002925995.2 Terrapene triunguis
TAGGGTGCTTACCCGGGCGAGCCGCGTGCCCAACGTTGCCGACCCCTGGTTTATATACTTGTTAGCCAGTTTTGCTTATCTTAGCAGCTAACCTTAAAGGGTCAGAAAACAGCTATTATCTTAAAACCTAGTTTAAACAGGACTATAACTAGGGCCAATGAGAAATTGTGGAATCAAATCCTTCCTGTACTATCTCCTTCCTCACTGAGTACACAATACTTTTTTATTAAGAAGCTGGTTTAAGAATTTGTTGGCACCTATTTCAGTCAGCTAGCCACCAAGTAATAGCAGAGTTGCACAAGAGGGCTGTCTGTGCTTAGCTGCTGGGCTAGGGAGCATAATGAGGTTATGTGAAGATTTGAGGAGTGGACATGAAGAGAGTAGGTGAAAGTTCTGAATCCTTATTACTATGTCCCAGACATCCCTTGATTGGGCAATTTCACACACTGATATCAGACACTGTCTGAAAATGTCCTCTCGCTGCATTTCCTCTTCCCACCTCTTACAAAAAGTCTAGCCAGTTTTGCATCAGTAATTTATGAGCATCTATTGCATATGGTCTTGCTAACCTTTAGAGTTCACTTTTTAAAAATATACGTCCTACATAATGACAAAAATCCAATAACTTAGAAGCGATTTTAGTCCACGTTATGTATGTCAATTTAGTACTTTAAAAAGGTATATGACATTCCTGGATGCTTAAAGTTAGGTTCTGCTCTGAAACCTTGCACTCTTATTTAACAGAGATGTTTCTTGTGTGTACTCAGGCACATCTGCTGACTAGTGATGAAGATTTTACTACATCTTGCCCTTCGTATAGCACAACCAACACAACTATTGAAGAAAATGGATTCTATTCCTTGTGAATCAGCAGTATTGTTTAATCTAAATTAACTAGTCATAAGGCAAGACACTTGGGCAATCCTCCCACTGAGGACAACAAGTTACACATGGGTAACTGAGCACAGAACTTAGCCTGTAGAACCTGTTCCTAATGAGAATGCAGGAGAAGAACCTATCTTAACGACCAGATTCCAGGTTGAGTGTGCATGACTGGCAATTAGAAAAATGTTTTGTGTGTAAACTGAGCATATTTATTTATTTATTGTCTTAAGGGTCACCAAACAAAAGAAACCCAGAATGACATTTGTGCAGAATCGCTTTTCAGAGCAGAACCAGACTTTAGCCTTGTCTATATTTAAGTCCGTTTTGATGTTGCTAGCACACACATGAGCTTGTAATTGAGTTCAAGGGTTTCTAGCACCACTTGAACTGCTCTTGCTCAAAGCTCAAAGCAAGGCTTATAACCATTGCATCTTCTACAGAGACATTCTGAAGCATTGATGTTTAAGTTTATATGAGTTCATTTAGTATATGGCACCTTACAAGCAATCTTAAGGCTTTTCTTGTAAAGAATTTTCATGCAATACTGATATTATTTATTACAAAATACATACTACTCTTTAAACACTGAAAAAAGCACCTCTCCAACTGTGTTTGGAACCATAACATAGGTACAGAATACAGTGATACTGCAACAATTTTTGAACAAATTTACACGAGCCAGGATGGTTTGTTGATTAGTGAGAATGTTTCAAATTACAGTAGTTCAACTGAATTGCAACAGTGCATTTCTCAGTCTCCATTGAGGCCTTGGCTTCTCTGCTGAGACTGCCCACAGGCAAGCTGTTTTTATAGTAATTACATGGACACGACCACGAGAAACTCCAAGATAATCAAACGATTTTACATGTCCAACAGCTGTCATACTAATCGTTTTGGATGGTAGCTAATTATGGAGTCAAACTAGAGACTCATAAGTAAGAAAGCTTCGTATCTATCAATCCTTAAAGTTATCCAGTCTCAACAAAACCTTAATTTTTTTTTTTTTTTTAAGTTTAATTCCCAAGATACTAATGGAAGGTGGGAGAGGGTTCTAAATAAATATAAGGCTGAATACCTAAGAGGAAAAAGTTAGTCAGGCTGAAAAAATTCACTTACCACTAGCACTTGGGCAAGGTTCACCTGGCAGATGAAGGGCCTAAGCTTTCTCTGAGAGCAAGGTTCTCTAATTTTCAATCTAAAGCTTGAAAACACTTCCAGCCCACACGGCTGCAAAGATAACTTTTTAAGTGTGAACTGCATGCAAGCCAATGCAGTATCACTGGAAGCTGCAGAGGCTGCTTCACAACTTTTGCTGATGAGCTTAGCAGCAGCAGCATGAAATTACAACTCTAATCAATTTCAGTTTCACTGTTCAGAATCATGGGTGCAACAGGGAAACTATTACTCATTTCAGTTTCATATTGCTGCTTGAGAAAGCTATGAGCAATGGCAGGCCTCCCTCATCCACACACAAGTGAAGAGGAGGGAGGTACAGAGTAACAAAGATATGAGAGAAGAGACTGGGGTGGAATCAAATTGAAGAGCCATCCTTCCCTTTGTAGCAGCCAGGAAGCTGTGGAATGGGGAAGAAGAGAGGAAATTTTCTTCCTTCCAGCATCTAGAGGAGGACAAATCACCACATTCATCAGCTCTGCTAGCCTACAACTGAGTCAAAAGACTGAATCCCTACACAGGGTCAAGGGACAGTAACCCTGGTTTAAATCATAGCACTAGGACATCTGGGCTTCTCACCGGGGCATTACCTTAATACCTCCTTGGTTCCTCACTTTTTTTTTCGTATCTATTTCTGGTTGGTTAGGCTGATTCCTCTTTCTTGTAAATGTTTGTAATTTTATTCAAGCCCTGGCTACACTTCTAGCTGCAGCCTGTTCTTCATAAATAGAAACAACAGTCCAACACCATAAAGCACGAAAACCCTATAAGCAACCAGAATGTCATCTTTTAAAAAGACCTTCCCATTGGTGCCTTACACATGCTCATACTCTATGACCTTAGTGTTCACAACAAGTAAAGACAGTTCAACAAGTTTGTTATATGCACTCGGTTTAAGGTATGTACCAAAAGAAAGTTGGCACCAATATCATAAGCAGCCAAGAATGGGTACCAGTGCCAGCATATCTTAGGTTATTAAACTACCATAGCATATAACATTAATACAATTACATAACTATGTATGTTTATACTATACAACTATTCAAATTTATACTCTGACTTATTATTTGAGCAAACTACTTTCCCCCAATTGCACAATTATGAAGCGGAACAGAAACATCCAAATTTTATAACTTGTGAAAGTTAATAGATCAATTCAGTGTCATTTTAAGTTTTTCACATCATTTCTCAGAGTATGCCACTCCCGTAAAGAAAGATTCACCACTCATTTTGTCATGCTCAGATATACCTTAGAAAAATAATCCTGCTTCCTCAAATTAATTTGTCATTTAAGTTACTCAGATAGTGATACATGTATTCGTTTAACACATGCAGGTCATTAAAATGAAATCTGTATTATGCTTTTTAAAAGTTGAAAATTTTGACAGAGAACCATTCACAAACTGCAAAGTTATTAAAATAAGGCCTAGTATGTGTATGCAAAAGCAGTTTTCCTTTGATAATAGCTAGGGCCCTACCAAATTTGCAGTCCATTTTGGTCAATTTCAGTGTCACTGGAATTTAAAAATCCTAAATTTCATGATTTCAGCTATTTAAATCTGAAATTTCAGGTGTTGTAATTGTAGGGGTCCTTACCCAAAAAGGAGTTGTGGGGTGAGGGGCCACCAGGTTATTGTAGGGGTACTGCTCCCCTTACTTCTGTGCCGCTGCTGCTGACAGCGGCACTACCTTCAGAGCTGCCGCCAGCAGCAGCGCAGAAGTAAGGATGACATAGTATGGTACTGCCACCAGTGTTCTCTCTAATTTTTCCCACCCACGTGCGGAATGAATTTTGTTATGTGCACCAATATGAAGGTGAAGTGTGACACATCTCCATATTGGTGCATGTAACAAAATTCATGTGGCAGGGGTGGGGCTGAGGGGTTTGGAGTGTGGGAGGGGGCTCAAGGCTGGGACAGAGGGTTGGAGTGCGTGGGATGAAAGCTCTGGCTGGGGGTGTGGGCTCTGGGGTGGGGCCGGGGATGAGGGGATCACGGCTGGGGCAGAGGGCTGGAGAACGGGGGGGAAGGGGAGGGGAGAGCTCCGGCTGGGGGGTGGGCTCTGGGGTGGGGCTGAGGATGAGGGGTTTGGGGTGCAGCCTGCCCCGGGGCTACAGCGAGGAGAGAGGACTTCCCCCCACCCCCCCAGCTCTCTCTCCCTGCCGCAGCACTTGGGCTGGGGTGGAGAGGGGTGCCTTTCCCCTCTGCGGCAGCTCCAGGGCTGGGGCCACAGGATAGGTGCCTCTTCCATGGCCGCAGTAGGTCTGGACTGGAGCTTGGTTGCGGCATCTCTCCCCCAGCCACGGCAGGTCTGTCCGCTGTCCGGGCCGCCAGTGACAGTCCGCAGCTTCGGGCTCCCTGGGGGAGCCTGAAGTGGCAGACCGTCCATCACCAGCAGCCCAGAGGAGCTGCAGCAGCTGTGGGCTCCTTCCCCCCGCCCTGTCATTGGCAGCCAGCCAGCAGCTCCTGCCTGCTGGTGACAGAGGGCAGGAGGGCAGAGAGAGGAGTCCTCAGCCAGCCAGCTGAGAGGAGCAAATGGGCAGGGGTGTGGGGGTGTGGAGAGAAGCCCTGGGCCGGTAGGCCTAGAGGAGCATGCGGGAGGGGCCGGATAAGGAGTGGAGTGCTGGGCTGGGCCCCTGCTTAGCATGGGCCTGCCGCAATTATAAATACAGTATTGGCCGGGCTGGGTTGGGGAGCCTCTTCCCGCCACAGCTCTGAGTACCTGCATGGAGCTTAATAGGCTGCTGCACAGCCACGCAGCTTAGAGGGGATTTAGATTGCCACCCTTACTTCTGTGCTGCCGCTGGCGGGCCGCTGCCTTCAGAGCTGGGCTCCTGACTAGCAGCCACGGCTCTCCAGCCACATAGCTCTGAAGGCAGTGCAGAAGTAAGGGAGGCAATACCGCAACCCCCTAAAATAACCTTGTGACCCCCCCGAAACTCCCTTTTTTGGTCAGGACCCCCAATTTGAGAAATGTTGCTCTCCCCTGTGAAATTTCTATGGTATAGGGTAAAAGCACACAGAAGACCAGATTTCACGGGGGGGAGCTCAGATTTCATGGTCCGTGACGCCTTTTTCATGGCTGTGAATTTGGTAGGGTCCTAATAATAGCAATCTGTGCACAGTACCAAGAGGCAAGAACTGCTGATCCTCTCCCCAGCTCTGCACTCATTCAACATGTGGCTTTGATCAAGTTACTAAAGGGTACATCTACACAGCAAAAAAAAAAAAAACAAGTGATGGCAGCGAGTCTCCCTGGTGGGGCTTGCACTACAGGGTTAAAAATAGCTGTGCAGACATTCCTGCTTGGGCGGAGCCAGGGCTCCGAGACCCTCCCCTCCTCACTGGGTTTCAGAGAGCCCAAGTCAGTTGACGTGGGCTCTAAGACTCACTGCTGAGAGATTATTTTGTTTTGAAGTGTGGACATACCCAAAGACACCAGGATCACAGATAACTGAATGCCTTGCAAGTCACACAATTAAAGCATTCTGCTGACATGTGTAGATCTATGAATGAGATATGCTCATTCCCAATTACAAACCACAGAACTAGAGTGAGTATTCCCAATAAAGGGCAAGGTATTCAATCAAGAAGTTTGACAATATAATGCCTCAACTTCAAAGTTAAAGGTCAGGAAGGTAATATATGCCCCAATAAGTAATTTCCCCCCAAAAGCATGTCCTTTCCTAGTCTGTAATTACAGTAAGGTACTTGTGGACTGAAGAAAATTATCAGCACATTTAGGCACCTCCCTAGAATCTTATTTGTTAATTTTTGGTTACACATTTTAAAACAGGTTTGACTGGAAACAGCTAACTTTAGTTAGGAACATTACCTGCTATGGTTGGGGAAGACTTAGCCCTCCAAAAACCTTGCAGAATATAAAGTAATTCAAATATAGCAGCTCTCATAACCACCTCACTGTAAAAGAAAAGAATGGAGGTCCTTTCATCACAAAGAGTTGCACAAACATCTATTTGCTACAGCCTTAACATTAATTTCCCTCCCCAGCACCACTGAAAGTCTCATTCAGTCATCTGTTTTTAAGAACTGAAAGGCAAATTTTGATAATATGACAGTTTTGACAACTTAGGGCTATGCATCAGTATTGTCTTTGCTAAAAGAAAGCAAATGATTTCAGAGTCTTTTGAGAGCTTGCTTGACAAAAGACTGTATGCTCAGTGCATATTAACTCCTAAGCTAGGTTCACAGGAACATGCCTTTTTGTAAAGACTTTCGATTGGAGCTTAATGAACCTATATTTATTACTCCCACCTTTAAAAAGATTCCCTACACATTTTTCCTTAAAGGAAAATCTACACTTACTGTGAAAACAAAACACATTTTTTCTTTCAATTAGTTGGTATTTCTGCCCTAATTACCAATAACCACGTGGAAAGTGGAAAGCCAGTATTTTAGCAGAATAAATAGGTTCCACTAAACTCTTATCAGAAACAGCCGACCAAGACATCAACGAAGACAGGTAGTAGAGGCAATGCTTAAACGTCAAAGTTGTACCAGAAACCTTGAAGACGTGTTAGTTGCAGAGGGTATGGCATCATTGCAACGTAAGCCCAGGGTTCAAACTCAGGCTCAAGCCAACCCACTCCACCCTTTATGTAGTCTTGTTTCAGGGGGAAAAAACAAGCAAACTGTACTTCATTAAGAACCATGCATTTTGGAGACAATTAACCACATATAGGAACTCTGTTCATCTGTTCATTTAAAATGCTGCAAAGTGTGCAGAAAACACATAATGAACAGGTCGGATTATGAACAGGAGGCTGCCAGGCAACTCTCCAAGACCACATTCTACAGGCCACTATCCTCTGATCCCACTGAGGAATACCAAAAGAAACTACACCATCTGCTCAAGAAATTCCCAGCTACAGTACGGGAACAAATCTACATGGACACACCCCCAGAACCCCAACCAGGGGTATTCTATCTGCTACCCAAGATCCATAAACCCAGAAACCCTGGACGCCCCATCATCTCAGGCATTGGCACTCTTACAGCAGGATTATCTGGCTATTTGGACTCTCTCCTCAGACCCTATGCTACCAGCACTCCCAGCTATCTTCGAGACACCACCGACTTCCTGAGGAAACTACAATGCATTGGTGTTCTTCCTGAAAACACCATCCTGGCCACCATGGATGTAGAAGGACTTTACACCAATATTCCACATGAGGATGGACTACAATATGTCAGGAACAGTATCCCTGATGAGGCCACAGCAAGCCTGGTGGCTGAGCTTTGTGACTTTGTCCTCACCCACAACCACTTCAGATTTGGGGACAACTTATACCTTCAAGTCAGTGGCACTGCTATGGGTACCCGCATGGCCCCACAGTATGCCAACATTTTTATGGCTGACTTAGAACAACGCTTCCTCAGCTCTCGTCCCCTAGTGCCCCTCCTCTACTTACGCTACATTGATGACATCTTCATCATATGGACCCACAAAAAGGAGGCCCTTGAAGAATTCCACCTGGACTTCAACAATTTCCACCCCACCATCAACCTCAGGCTGGACCAGTCCACACAAGAGATCCACTTCCTGGACACTACAGTGCAAATAAGTGATGGTCACATAAACACCACCCTATACCGGAAACCTACTGACCGCTATACATACCTACATGCCTCCAGCTTCCATCCAAAACACATCACACGATCCATTGTCTACAGCCAAGCCCTAAGATACAACCGAATTTGCTCCAACCCCTCAGACAGAGACAAACACCTACAAGATCTTTATCAAGCATTCGTAAAACTACAATACCCACCTGGGGAAGTGAGGAAACAGATTGACAGAGCAAGACGGGTACCCAGAAATCACCTACTACAGGACAGGCCCAACAAGGACAATAACAGAACACCACTGGCCATCACATACAGCCCCCAGCTAAAACCTCTCCAGCGCATTATCCACGATCTGCAACCTATCATGGAAAAAAGATCCCTCACTCTCACAGACCTTGGGAGGCAGGCCAGTCCTCGCTTACAGACAACCTGCCAACCTGAAGCAAATACTCACCAGCAACTACACACCACACCACAGAAACACCAACCCAGGAACCAATCCCTGTAGCAAACCTCGTTGCCTACTCTGTCCCCATATCTACTCTGGCGACACCATCAGAGGACCCAACCACATCAGCCACACCATCAAGGGCTCATTCACCTGCACATCCACTAATGTTATATATGCCATCATGTGCCATCATGTGCCAGCAATGCCCCTCTGCCATGTACATTGGCCAAACCGGACAGTCCCTCCGCAAAAGAATAAATGGACACAAATCGGACATCAGGAATGGTAACATACATAAGCCAGTAAGTGAACACTTCAATCTCCCTGGTCATTCTATTACAGATTTAAAAGTCACTATCATTGAACAAAAAAACTTCAGAAACAGACTTCAAAGAGAAACAGCAGAACTAAGCTTATGCTCTAATAAATTTGTTAGTCTCTAAGGTGCCACACGTACTCCTGTTCTTTTTGCGGATACAGACTAACACGGCTGCTACTCTGAAAGCAGAACTAAAATTCATTTGCAAATTCAACACCATTAATCTGGGCTTGAATAGGGACTGGGAGTGGCTGGCTCATTACAGAAGCAGCTTTTCCTCTCCTGGAATTGACACCACCTCATCTATTACTGGGAGTGGACTACATCCACCCTGATTGAATTGGCCCTGTCAACACTGGTTCTCCACTTGCGAAGTAACTCCCTGCTCTCCATGTGTCAGTATATAATGCCTGCATCTGTAACTTTCACTCTATGCATCCGAAGAAGTGAGGTTTTTACCCACGAAAGCTTATGCCCAAATAAATCTGTTAGTCTTTAAGGTGCCACCAGACTCCTTGTTGTTTTTGTAGAAAACACCAAGGCACATAACATATATAACTATGCAAAAAGAAAAATTGTGCCAGTAATCATGGCAATTAGTCAAACTCACAAAGTTTTAGCAAGTTTCAGATTAATTTTCTGCTTAAATGGCATTGTAACCCCCTGGGGTTATAAGGGGGGGGACGGGGAGGGAAAGCTCAGTGGTTTGAGCATTGGCCTGCTAAACCCAGGGTTGTGAGTTCAATCCTTGAGGGGGCCACTTAGGGATCTGGGGCAAAATCAGTACTTGGTCCTGCTAGTGAAGTCTGGACTCAATGACCTTTCAAGGTCCCTTCCAGTTCTAGGAGATAGGATATCTCCATTAAAAAACAAAACAAAAAACTTAATTCACATTAATCTGAAATATTTACAGCAACCTGAGGGAGGTTTGGAGCTACTGAGGCTTAATTGTATTACTAATGTGTCCAGCTGCCAGACATTAGAAGGCCAAGCTACAGCTCAGCTACACCCACTGTACTATTCTTTCAGAACACCTACCTGCATACTTTTCATGTTAACTTAAATATGCTAACGTCATCAGATTTATAAATTCTACTACATAATATGAGATCAAAAGAAATCTGATTCTACAATATTAGACCAAAGTAGAACACTTTTTTAAATGTGTGATTTTTCAAAATGTGTTTATAAAGTTTTAAAAATAGGATCAGAGGGATTTTAAAATCATACTAGATAATGATGCAAAACTAAACTTTAAAAACCTCCTCAGTAGACCTAATTTCTCACAAGAATGACAATTCACTCATTCTAGCCTTGGAGTAAATTAATTTTATTTATCCTAAGAAATAATGTTAATGTGATCTAGGTTACCATTCTTAGAATGGTAGTAGGAAATATAAAACATCCACTGGGGCAATGATTCAGTGGCATGCAGACAGAGCATAAATGCTAAAGTTACCTTAAGTCAATTGGAATTAATAAGCATAATATTACTTCCACAGAACAGGTTTCATCTTTCAGTATGCACACTCTGAGTCAAACCTAAAAAGTTCCTGATGGTCCATTCTAGCATTTTTAAAACCACAATATTTTCACATATGTTGTCAGTCAATGCCAAACATGGTCTAGGATATGTGTTTATTGAACTGATAAATGATTGGTAAAGTTATAGAAGCACTGAATGCACCAGTGATTATAAAATATAAGAAATAGCATGTTCAAAGCAGTTTTTGCTTAGAAAATGCAATTCTTTACCGATATAAATTTGAATAGTGACAAGTTTAGGATCAAAAAGAACAGGAATACTTGTGGCACCTTAGAGACTAACAAATTTATTTGAGCATCAATTTAGGATCAAATTCCTTATTTTGAGGGAACTAGCCTAGGAAGTGAAAAAGTATCCTCTTTCACCACCTGCACAAATACTCAATATGTCAACAATCTGCAAGGAGTCCTGACACCCTTATTCCTGTGAACAGTCCTGCTCATTTCCACAGGACTACTACTCATGACGTTGCAGGATAGGGTACCATTCAACATTGTATGATTTTGTCAAATAATTCTCCAAATACATAGCACTGACCTTAAGCAAAAAGACTTGAGTTTCCATAACAAAGCTTGAAACACTGCTTCTAAACTAGACACTCTCAAACTCCACAAAAATACAAAAGCCAACACTTCACTGCTATAATTATGAATATAAAATCTTCAATAAGAACACTTTAAATTATTGAATTTTTGACAAATCCATTAACCTGGAAACATAGGAAACTACCAGTCTGCATATTAAGCTTCATGCACTACCACTGATGTGGTTTGTGGGGGACAGTTGTGGTCTTTTCTGTGCAGCCAGTGAGCAGTACATTAACTAATAGGAATAAAGAACTTTATTCTGAATATTAATCATACAATATTTTAAGTGATCCATTTAAAGTACTTCAATTACATTGTGTAGAAGATATACATCTCCTCAGACTAATGTGCAGTTCTTTCAATACATAGTACACTGCAACAGGTCTGTCACAAAACTTTAATAAAACCAGAAATTTCACAAGCGTGTAAATGTAGGCTTTTGTTACACTATTCTGTAATAAAGCTCAGAATTCATAAGCAAATCCTAAACAAATCCCAATTCAATTGTTACACTGGAGAGCAGCTCCAAAACAAAGCTTAGCCTGACGAACAAACCACTGACACAGAGGGCAATATTATTTTGTCAGTATTTCATTCGTGCATCAATTAATCAAAGTTTCTAAAGGCCAAACCTCTAGTTAAATCTTTATCCCACTGCACTGGAGAGTCAGCAATCTTCACCACCTATTTGTTTCTCACTCTGAAGTAAAATAAACCGCAATAGTGACCTGCTTTTAATGGATTACCAACGTAATCTATATAAACTCCTTGATAAAGAGGTTGTCATAGCTACAGGGCTATCGGCACTTCTGTCCCCTTTCTTGTCTCTCTGTGCATCTCCTCAGGTGTCATGCCTCTTGCATATACCTATCCCAAGGCATACAGTACAGACCAATTTACGCACTGATGTCGGGAGTCAAGCCGTCACGACTGCGTGTTGAGGGCCATGCTGAAATATCTTAAGATATCTATATATACACATGTATAATTATCTAGGATTACATAGGTATTCACAGCGTCCCAAATACTGCAGGCCTATCTGTTAACGGCGCTTTGCAAGAATATAAATTCAAATGTGTAATCTAATAAAAACATTACTACTACTACTACTACTACTACTACACAGGGGTGAAAGTAACTCAGGACAATTACCGGTATGGGGTGGGGGCGGCTCTGGCCCCCAGAAGGGGCAGGGCCTCGGGTGGAAGGGGCGGGGCTAGGGGTCAGCACCCCCCAGCCAGCCCTTCCAGGCCGCCTGGTCTGTGCCGCCCGGGGTTCCCGTGGCGATTTTAAAGGGCCCGGGGCTCCGGATGCCGCTGCTGCGGTAGCGGCGTCTGGAGCCCCGGGCCCTTTTAAATCGCCGGCCCTGGGGCAGCTGCTCCCTTTGCCCCCCCCACCCGTCAGCGGCCAAGGGGGGGCAAAAGGGGCAGGGACCTTAAAGCGCTGCAGGGTCCTTTGCCACGGCAGCGCTTTAACGTTGCTGCCCCCCTTCCCCCCGGCGGCCCAGCGCTGTCGCAGCAAAGGACCGTCCTTAAAGTGCTGCCGCAGCAGTGCTTTAATGTCCCTGCCCTTTTTGCCTCCCCCGTCGGCAGCCCTGCTGGTAGGGTCCCTACCGGCAGGGCCACTGACGGTGGGGGTGGGAAGGGGCAGCAACGTTAAAGTGCTGCCGCAGCAGCATTTTAAGGACTGTCTTTTGCCGCGGCAGCGCTTTGAGGATCCTTAAAGCACTGCCGCAGCAAAGGACCATCCTTAAAGCGCTGCCACGGCAGCACTTTAACGTTGCTGCCCCTTTCCCCCCTCCTCTCAACCCCGTCGGCGGTAAAGACATACAACACGTTTCCGCTCTGCACCTCCTGTCGATTTCTATGTTAGTGAGCAAATCTGTAGCGCTACATAGCAAGTTCCTGTACCACGTGTTAACGAGTCTCGCGTGTTAAATAGGTAGCACTGGGAGGCATGGCGCTACCGCGCATTAAGCGGATTTGCGCATAAATGGGTCTGTACTGTAATTCTCCCACAGTTACACAAGGCAATGTAGCACAGGGCTTGGTTAATTAACTGTGCTTCCCCAGCAGGTCCAGCTGGCTCCAGTACATACTGTTCTTCTCTTCAGGAATCTGACCAGTGGCATATATAGTGACCAAACAGCCTTCTTAAAACCAAAGTATTGTTTATTTTAATATAGGAACAAAGCATTTAGAGAAAAGGGTTTAAAACAAAGTCCACATGCATGTCTATCTTACCTTATGTCTGCCCATCCCCGATGGAAAACTACTCAGGTATAACTTCTTCAGACACCCCCAAACGCTGTCAGTCTGGCTCCCCCAAACAACTGTGTCTTTTCTTGAGACCTCTTTTTTGAAAACTGCCAGCCTTCCTTCGTTCTTGTGAGTGCCTGGGTTCTGGCCTTGCTCATCAAAACCAGTTTTGTAAGTTGGCTGGAGCGAGAAGGTAGAATCTTCAAAGCTAGTAGGTAAGGCATTGTCTCTTAATAACCCTCAAGGGTATGTCTACACTGTAGCTAGGAGCATGCTTCCCAGTGCTGGTAGACAGACGCACATTTGCTCTGTTGAGCTAGCATGCTAAAAATAGCAGCGTAGCCAGAGGAACCGTGGGTGGCAGCTTGGGCTAGACACCCAACCACACACTCAGGTGGTCCAAGTGGGTTTGCACTCAAGTGGCTAGCCTGAGCTGCCATCCATGCTACCCCTTCTTCCTACACTGCTATTTTTAGCATACTACCTCAAGCAGAGAGAGCACGTTTATTAACCAGCACTGCATACAGTAGTCATAAATTACTGAGCAACTTCAATTCTGCCAGTTTACTTACATAAATTACACTTGTTTTCTAAACACATTGCCTCTGCAGAGACACACATTTCCCTCAGTTCCCCTCTGCCTCCAGGATTTTATAAATCTAACTCCAAAGCAGAGGATAGGTGGGATTGTCAGGGTTGCTCTGCCAAAGCAAACATATGGAAAACAAAATGATTTTAGTAAATAACCTTTTTCTTCTTGACAGCCCTTATTAAGTTGCACTGTAGGAGACCAGCTAGCAGCAACCATCTTCAGAAAGTGGGTTAACGAGAGCTGCTAGCTGGAGAACGCAGTGCAGATCTTCCAAACAAAGCATCTGATTTTGTTGCAACACACAAGCAGAGAGAGAGAGAGATTCATGAAGATATGACTAAACTATGCTTTCTCCAATATCAGGAGGACTATTTCTTTCCACTAGGAAACCAGTTTGGATCTATGAGTAGCTATCACTACTCCTCCTGGTTGCCTTCATTTTTCCCTAATATCTCATCAGTTTTACAACATAAGAGATTCATTCCCATTTGAACAATCAGACAATAATAACCTAAGCTTTTACTGACAGATCTGAAGTTCTTAGCCAGGAATTTCTATGGACAATTACTGATATGGCTAAGGACCAAACATCTATATCAGTTGTTATGGGACTGTATATGGGAATGTTTGGATAACTCTTCTACCTGCCTAGTTAGCTCCAAAAATCCTCAGTTTTTTATTGACAGGAATATAATCTATTTTGGAGCCTGAAAGGACCCCAATATTCAATTAATCTGACTTTTTGACACCATAGCAACACACTTTCTTGCATGTCTCCCAAAGGCCCTCACTGATATGGAAGGCCACCATATCTTTTTCATTCAGCTGCAAAGCAGTTTGAGTGGTTTTTATGGAACTGAGGTCAAAGGGGATGTCCAGAACAGAGCTATTTTGCAAGCATCACTTAGAGAATAGCTTCATTATGTAATTAATAGGATGTTAGAAACTCTGAAGACTGGAGCCCTTCTTGCTGCAAGACCAAACACCCTGGGAAATCTAGATTAGACCCTTGATTTCTTGGAAGGTGCTGCCTTGGTCTCAACTGGCAGACTTAAGACCTTCTCATTGAGTCTCCAGAATGGATTCCTTCTTTGATAGGCCCAGAAACAGGTGAAGGAGGACATCATGATCAATGATATCCAGAGGGAGGAAAGTAAATGGTAAACACCTTAAAATTCCTCCAGAAAAATTGGTAGCAGACAGCAAACATCATGGAGCACTGATTTCATGAGCTCCCAGTAAAACGCTTAGCAACCAGACAGCTGCTTTCTTCACCAGCTCAAGTTTCCATGTTAATGTGAAGCCCAATGTAGGGCAAATTGTGGTAATTCAGTCTTGAGGTGACTGAAGAATGGCTCACAATACTCAGGTGCTTACTAAATGTTTAAAACCTATTTTTTTAATCCTGCTGAGCTATTAGCATCAATGAAATCTAGTGCCAACAAGTCCCATAAATTAAAGGTGTATTTTTCCACACATACTACTTTACACGTGTATCTGCAGTAATTTTAAATTTCTTACAATTTTACTGAATGCCTCCTTGGTTTTCTAGTATGAAAGGATAAATGGAATGCAATTTACCTTGTCTATAACCTTTAGTTCTTTTATATATCTTTGCTTTTACCCGTCTTCTCTCTATACTAAATAGTCCCAATCTTTTCATCCTCTCCTCACAGGAAGACCTTACATTTAATTCAGATATTATGGTAATGGGTAGGTTAAGTACCTAGCTTTGCGTCACCTAGCACTTCCATTTCTGCTACATCTTTGAGATGGGGTGACCAGAAATGAACACGGTATTGCATGTAGGGGTGACATGCCCAGATTATGGTGCTATTTCTTATGAAATTGTGATCCTAACCAGTAAAAACTTTAGGTCTCTGTCACCCTGTTAGAGGCCATTTGTTTTAATAAGTTATATTTTCCACTCAGATTATCCAGTCCGTGGCCCACTAATTGTAAAGATAAGCTGGCTGGGAGGACGCTATACTGAAAAACAGCCTGTCTGCCCTAGGCTTGCCATCTTTTTTTGGCTGGCAAAAAGCTACCATGGCTTTCCCCCTAAGACACATCCTTTCGCAGCTACAGACATCCCTTCAGGCACTGCATCATCTTCTGGGAAGAGCTCTTTTTACTTCCCTTTGAAAGCATTAGACAATTTTTTATTTCAGAAGGTGGAGAAAGCAACTAGGGGAGAGGCTATTCTAGATTTGATTTTGAAAAATAGGAAGGAACTGGTTGAGAATTTTCAAACAGAAGGCAGTTTGGGTGAAAGTGATCATGAAATGCTAGAGTTCATTATTCTATGGAATGGTAGGCGGGAAAACAGAATAAAGATAATGGATTTCAAGAAGGCAGACTTTAGCAAACTCAGAGTTGGTAGGTAAGATCCCATGGAAGCAAGTCTAAGGGGAAAGAGTTCAAGAGAGTTGGCAGTTTTCCAAAGAGACATTATTAAGGATGCAAAAGCAAACTATCCTTCTGTGTAGGAAAGACAGGAAGTATGGCAAGAGACCACCCTGGCATAACCAGGAGATCTTTAATGATCTGAAACTCAAAAAAAAAAAGTCCTATAAAAAGTAGAAATTAGGTCAAATTACATGAATATAAATAAACACAAGCATATAGGGACAAAATTAGAAAGGCCAAGGCACAAAACAAGATTAAACTACCTGTAGACATAAAGAGTAACAAGAAAACATTCTACAAATACATTAGAAGCAAGAGGAAGACCAAGGACAGGGTAGGCCCATTACTCAATAAAGGGGGAAAGACAATAAAAGAAAATGTGGAAATGGCAGAAGTGCTAAATTACGTTTTTGCTTCAGTTTCACCAAAAAGGTTAGTAGCAGCTGGACATCGAACCTAATGAATGCCAGCGAAAATTAGGTAGGAGCAGAGGCTAAAATAGGGAAAGAACAAGTTTAAAAATTACTTAGACATGTTAGATGTCTTCAAGTCACCAGGGACTGATGAAATACATCCTAAAATATTCAAGGAGCTGACTGAGGCGATATCCATGGCTATTATCTTAGCTATTCTCTTTGAAAAGTCATGGAAGATGGCAGAGATTCCAGAGGCCTGGAAGAAGGCAAATTCAATGCCAATCAATAAAAGGGGGAATAAGGACAACCTGGGGAATTACAGACTAGTCAGCTTAACTTCAGCACTGGGAAAGATAATGGGGCAAATAATTAGGCAATCAATTTCCAAACACCTGGAAGATAATAAGGTGATAGTCAACATGGATTTTTCAAGAACAAATCATGTCAAACAAACCTAGTAGCTTTCTTTGATAGAGTAACAAGCCTTGTGGATAGGGGGGAAGCAGTAGATGTGGTATCTCTTGACTTTAGTAAGGCTTTTGACACTGTCTCACGTGTCCTCATAAACAAACTAGGGAAATATAGCCTAGATAGAGCTACTATAAGGCAGGTGCATAACTGGTAGGAAAACCATTCTCAGAGAAGTTATCAGTGGTTCACAGTCAAGCTAGAAGGGCATATCAAATTGGATCCTGCAGGGATTGGTCCTGGTTCTGTTCAATATCTTCATCAAGGATTTAGATAATGGCATAGAGAATACACTTATAAAGTTTATGGACGATTCCAAGCAAGGAGGGGTTGCAAGTGTTTTGGAGGATAGGATGAAAATTCAAAATGATCTGGATAAACTGGAAAAATAGTCTGAAGTAAATAGGATGAAATTCAATAAAGACAAATGCAAAGTACTCCACTTAGGAAGGAACAATCAGTTAGTTGCACCCATACAAAATGGGAAATGACTGCCTAGAAAGGAATTGTGTAATGCTGCCTACATAAGAAGTAATTCTTCCACTCTACTCTGCGCTAAGGCCTCAACTGGAGTATAGTGTCCAGTTCTGGGCGCCACATTTCAGGAATGATGTTGACAAACTGGAGAAGTCTAGAGAAGAGGAACAAAAATGATTAAAGGTCTAGAAAACATGACCTATGAGGAAAGATTGAAAAAAATTGGGTTTCTTTAGTCTGGAAAAGAAAAGACTGAGGGGAGGGGGCACATGATAACAGTTTTCAAGTACATAAAAGGTTGTTACAAGGAGGAGGATGAAAAAAAATTCTCATTAAACTCCAAGGATAGGACTAGAAGCAATAGGCTTAAATTGCAGCAAGGGAAGTTTAGGCTGGACATCAGGGTACTTGAGCACTGGAACAAATTGCCTAGGGAGGTTGTGGAATCTCCATCACAGGAGGTTTTTTAAACCAGGTTAGAAAAACACCTGTCAGGAATGGTCTAGTTATTTAGTCCTGCCTTGAGTGCAGGGGACTGGATTAGATGACCTATTGAGGTCTCCTTTTGTCCTACATTTCTATGATTCTCTTCTGACTACGGGTCTCTGCTATTCCCACAGGGCAGCCCTCTAGTTTCTCCCACTGTCTCTCCTCCTCAATACCTGATATTGCCCAATGTAGAAACTCTACTTATGCAATGCTGGTCCTCTTCTTCTGACTGGCACTCAGCTCACAGTCTCTGATACTATGGTAGTCAAAGAAAAGTGCTATGGAGGGAGATTACTTTGGTAAAGTTTAAAAAAAAAAAAAAAAAGAATACTGAACTAAAGGCTCCAGAAGTGGGTAAAAAGGACAGTCAGAAGCTACACTTTTTCTCTCTCAATTCACAATCTAATCTACATAGTCAGGTGCTGAATGGAAATGGTATCCCTTTACACCTGTCCCAAAGATTACATAAGTCCTGATGACTTCCTAAATGCCTTAGCCCTGTACCCAAATAAACTCAAAAATCTCTTGGCAACTAGGACCTCACACCTAGTTCTATCCAGCTGATAGTGAAGTTCTGGAAACACCACCAGCAAATTAGCTCAATTCCGGTATAACTCAAGACAGGACTTTTGGTATACATTTGGGGTGAGGAGCCAAGGCAACCTTGTCCATGTGGAAAATGGTCAAAGGAGAATCAGCCATTGAAGACTGTAACTCACTCTTCCTGCAGATGAAAACTCTCTGGAGAGCTGAAATGGTGATTCTATTAACCTGTTTCTGTTATGTTAGAGTGTGCTGTATAACTAAAGAGTCTCTGCTCCCACCCCGCGACCTAATATCTTTTTCAATGTGCAGGATGGATAGTGCTTGGTGAGTGAGGCAACTGTGCAATATTTGTGTTTTACCCTCATTCAACATGTGACCCCAATGCTTATTTTCTGCATACCATCCGAACCCTGCACTGAATACTGAATTTTTAATTTCCTCTTGGGCTTTTCTATGGTGCTCATTGTAATATGAGTTCTTCATTAATCAATTTATCTTCACAACAGCATTTCTATGAAGTACGTTAGTATTATACACATTTTACAGTTGGAAAACAGAGGAAGAGAGAAATTAAAATCAAAATATGCGAGAGTGTTACACTAATTTTGTCAGCTTCAGTAATTGGGCTGCCAACTTGACCTAAGAAATAATACTGATGACTGGAGGCAGTAGTGGGTTTATACTTCGTGGACCAGTCAATCGAAGGGAACGTGGAAAGCACTGATAGCCTTTGTTTTTCTCCAACATCTCCTCTGTTTTGAGGCTAAAAACACTAGAACAGGAAGTCTTCTACATGGGCCTGGACCTGAGTCTCAAACAAAAGGTCAAATGCTTTCAGCCAGAAGTCCCATCTAAGAGAAACAACAGATGCCAATGCACGAACCAAAGTCTGAAGTATTGTAAGCCACCGCACACATTTGGACACCATATACCCCTCAGTCACCAGCTGCTTTGCTCTTTTCCCACATGGATACCCAACATACCCAAAGAAGACTTTCTTCCCCAAAAAGTCACTCTTTTGGCATCTTTATCCAAATGGGAAGGTTGGATCAGCCTTGCAACTTCTTTGGCAGCTAACCCCAAACGACGAGTCAGCAGGACATTTTAGGAAATACTGGAACCCTTTTTGTGGCACTTGATAAAGATGATCCTTTAGGGAGGCTGGTGCCAATCAGATTTTCTTAGATAGGGCAAATTCCCATTAATGATGAGCGACTGGACCTTTCTCCTTGGACTTTAGGAAGTACAACAGCCAATGAGCCTTGGATAGCTAAAGCTTCCAATACCAGAGTCTCTACCACATAACCTAGAAACTCTTGTCAAGTGGCAAAGAGAGACATGGAGGTGACCCATCCTCCGAAAAAGCTGAGGAGGAGAAAACAGTCTTCTTGCTGGTCAAAAGAAGGTTATTGCAAATACCCTACCCCTTCTTCCGCCTCTGAATCAGACAAGTGGTCAGAAGTACTGTCCAACAGAGAAGACAATGCTCCAGTTAGGCTGGCAGAGTAAATGAGACAACACAGTAAATGAGACAGACAACATATTAGTTGTGAGAAGACTGAGTAGCAGCAGTGTATTTTATGTCTCATATGTTATGATCCCCAGATTCCTAAAGAGGACCCTGCCAGCAAGGCCACATAATTCATGAGTTAAAAGGAAAGCAAGGGAAGGTGACATGAAATGAGCTGCGCCAAGGGGCCAGAGAAGCTGAGAGAGCGCTCCTCATAACCCAAAGGAGAACAAAAACCCCAGGATATAAATGCATCTCTGCACTGACAGCTGACCCAATAAGCCTATGATCCCAGGCTGATCAGCACAACTCACCGAACCAAGAACAATCCAAGAACTAGATCTTTAATAATCTTGGCTCCATATATTTGGTGCTGTAAGAGGGCACCCATGCAGCGTCAACAAGGACTGCTTTCCAGAAAGTTACCAAAGCCGAACATTGCCACGGGTGTTAGGGCATATCCTTTAATCACACAAAGTGGGAGTATGCCTGGGTCACCTCAAAGTATAAGTAGCATGGGATGAGCAGGCAGCAGCAGCAAAAAACGTGCTACCTCATCAGAGATTGAATACTGACAGCCAAGGAGAGAACCTTTTCCTTTCAAAAATAGATCTCAGGAAATCACTATGCAGGAACAGAGTTTTTAGAATATTTTTGTGAAAGAATAAGTTTAGTTAAATTTTTGCTCATTTTAGGTCACTGCTATATGTCCTCATTGTTAGACCTAGTTTTACTTCTGTCCCTTTCAAGGCTGGTCTTCTATATAGGACTGCAAAAAGAACAGGAGTACTTGTGGCACCTTAGAGACTAACAAATTTATTAGAGCATAAGCTTTCGTGGGCTACAACCCACTTCTTCGGATCCATATATAGGACTGTACATTGTAGTGCTGCAACTCACTGAACTTCATGCATGTGAAAAAATATTCCATATAATTTCAAGCTTTGAGTTTTGGGCACATGCAGGCTGAGTATGAGATGAAGAGATGTTTTTCACATGAGCTTAAAGGTTGCTGAAGGATGCAAAACCCCTATTAACACCTGTAAATAGCTCCCTATAGTACTCCCGTTAGCCTGTTTCTGTTAAATATGATACAGAAACCTCTGAAAACCAGCTATCAACCTAGTATAGAGGAAAGGTCTTCTGCTTTTGTTAACTATGTCAGCTTTAAAGGCAATGTAGCTCTGTTTGACCAGGCAGCATAAATTGTAGCACAGACAAGTGCCACCCTATAATAGACAATCCATCATTCTAGGTTTAAATAACTGACTTTATGTTTGAAATTAGCACTGTGCTTGTAACTTCATCAGCAAAACTTCACTGATACAACAAACCACACTGTGTAGATATTCCGTTTCCAAACGTACTTTTGTTGTAAGTAACCACCTTCTGATAACCGTGACCGAACTTCAGTTGCCATCAAGTTTTCTTAGCTGGTGGTCCTAGAAATCTGCAGCTAAAAGAACCATACAGATTTAAAGCTGAAAAGTTCTGCAAACTTACAGTCTACGCTATCAGCTGGGAATGTAATTCCCAACTTGAGGAGACAGACCTGCACTAGCTCTCACTAAGCAAGTGCATTAAAAACAGTGAATGGTCATAGTGACAGGAGGGGCAAGCCATCCTGAATACACACCTGTTCGAGATGCTAGGTATGTATTTGGGGTAGCTAACCCCCATCTCACCACTTGCACTGCCACGGCTATACGCTATTTTTATGGCAATAGTTCAGTTTTCACAGCTAGCCTGGGTATGTCTCCTCAAGTTGGGAATTACAGCCCCAGGTTAAAGTGTACATGTACCCTTAGAGGGAAACCACTGAGATTCTTAAAAAGAGAATATAGATCAGCAAATCCAAACAGCAGTAAAGCTTATATATGCCATTATTAAATGATGCTGCATAGCATCCACATTGTGAAGGCCTAATATATAACACAAAGGACAGATTTAATAAGACTGCTCAAGAAAAAACAACACTTTTACAGCGCATCACTACCAAAAGGAGGTATTTGAATATTGTTAAATTCTTAACAATTCAGAGATTTCTAGAGAGCAAAACATTAGACTACTACTCTTCAAAAAGGGATTTGCACAAATGAAATATTCAATTTTAGGCCCTAATATGTCCTTTTTCAAAGGCAAATAGGTTGAGGTGAAAGAACCTAACATACAGTGTCACAAAAAGACACTGTCAAAATTACATTCAACAAAATCCACACACACATAGGATTTTTCACATTTTCAGTATTGTATGTAGTCTATGATCGTAATGAAATCATGATTAATACAGGGTCTTAGGTATAAGATAACATTAAGACATTATACAGCGAATATCTCTAGCTGGAAACCTCCAAAGGGGGTGGGGGGGGGGAAGAGAATGGGACTAACAAAAGATATGGATACATTAGCCAAAATAGAAGATGAAACAAGGAATTACATCTAGATAGGCAATGGGCGAACAAAGGAAAAGTGGTTTCTCCACATACACATCCTTTAGGATGGAAGGGAACAGCCGGTCTTTCCAAAGCTAGTATGGTGACTGATCACAGATGACATATGAGCAGTACCAAACTCTACAGTGAATGCTTCCAGCTGAAAGAATGAAATCTTGGGTCCTTTCCCAAGAGCATCTACATCTCTTGATTTCCTGTACTGCAAACTCCTGGCAGATTCCATCCCATTTGCACATACGAAATTCACTCAAATCAGAAGCACGTGCAGCTGATAGAGCTCACAAAACACCTCTCTCAACACTACAAACCTTACTAACCTGTTGACCATCTGCCTTATGCTGTACTGCAGTTTGCCCACTTCCTATGTCCTGCTGAATACAGTTTAATATCTATAATTCCTATCTAGTACCCATTTTCAATTAAAACCGAAAAGGGTCACTAATACCAGTAAACTATGACAGGGTATTTAGAGCTTTTATCATCTCAACACTTTCTCCGTTTTACAAGAACATTAGGAGTTAAACCTATTGGCAAAGGTATATTCTTTCTGTAGCCTCTTACAGTTTCCTGGTACTCTATCATTTTTCCTCTGCTACAGTACCAAGGCATAGTCATCAATCTTACTTCTGAACATGCTGGGAATTCCCTGCAGAACACTGCTACTGGCAGCCAGCATACCCTGAACCTCTTTCTGTACTGCATTTTTTTTTTTTAAATCTACAAGATGCTACTTTAAGAGGCTCTGCTTCACATTCAAATGTTTAGTGTTCAGTGGTAGAAGGGAAGAGAGCAATTACAACTGAGTAAAAGTTTTGAAGTTTATAAGAAAAACAAAAATATGACAAACAGTAGAACAGCTTGGATGCAGTCACAGACAGAAACAGGACCTACCGACTGGCAATCTTGAACACCACAGAACCCATTCCCTTCAGTATAAAGTGACATGTCATATTGTGATACAACTTCAGTATAAAGTGACTTGTCTTATTGTGAAGACTAAGGTAATACTTACAGGTGACTTCTAACATTAGTTTGTCACCCAAAGGATAATTTTTTATTATACATAGCAAAGGCTCCACAGTCGCACAAAAAAGTGTTCTAGAAGAACAGTTTAATCTTCTGACATTAAAGATATTACACCTCTACCCCGATATAACGCGGCCTGATATAACATGAATTTGGATATAATGCAGTAAAGCAGCACTCCAGGGGGGCAGGGCTGCGCACTCCGGCGGATCAAAGCAAGTTCGATATAAGGCGGTTTCACCTATAACGCAGTAAGATTTTTTTGGCTCCTGAGGACAGCGTTATATCGGGGAAGAGGTGTAGTTTAACTTTTGTGAAAGCAAAGTGAACACGTATAACACTCTCAGTTCTTTAGACAATCAATATAGGGCTGGCCAGATGGAGAGTTTCTCTTAGATCACATGGAAGTTTTGTACTTTGATCACACGTTTACATTTTAATGTAATTGTTCCTGGAAAAGTTGACTGATGAAGGCAACAGTGTTGAGTATAAAGCCAGTAAATGTGTGTAAAAAAAAAATAATAATAATAATTGGTAGAGAATAAATGCCCCAGAAATAGTACAGGCGACTGTATGCACAGGTGAAAAACCAGAACACACACACAAGATACATACAGCCCTTTGGATTTGCCAGCCATAAGTAAACATAAAGAATATCCACCTGTATATATGTATTATTGTCTCTACTAAAATCCAGTGCCAGTCTTAAAAAAAGCATATTACAGTAGTTTTAAAGTTTCAGAGAAACCAGTCTTGGGATTGTAGGTGGAGGAGTAAAGGGTTTTTCATCCATCTAAAGTATGATCAAATCACTATGTCCTCTGAGGCAAAACCCTATTCAGGTAACAACAGTATGAAGTTGTAGCTAAGACAAAGGAACAAAAAAGCTGCAGCTGGGGGGAATGCATACAAGCAGGGTCCTCCAGAACCTTTTCTATCCCACAGGGTCAATTTACACTCAACCTGGGCTAAATCACAATTCTTTTCCAAACCCTGAAAGTCAACAGACACCAGGGATCCCAGTTCATGTAACTTATTTTAATGTTATAGTAAGTAGAAGTCACTGGAATTATCTGGGAAGAGGCTGCTGAACAAAACTTCAGTAAGGAGAGAGGGGGTTTGGGTACAGTATTTTCTTAATGGTCCTTCATTTGGTTGTGTCTCGTTTCTTCCCACTTTAATAACAGTAAAATATTAGAATAGAAAGGAAAGAATTAAATTTATAATTCTACCTGTGTATTTAAAATAGTCACCACCATTGTTATCTCCCAGTTCCTAGCCTCCAAAACAGTTACTCAGGTCATTTGTTTATTTGCTTGCTTAAAAAACATATCAGCAAAGGGGAAAACACTTACATTTAAAAGCCCCAAATCTTTGGTAACCCAGTTGTGCTCTGTGCTATTCCAGAATGCGAAGAGTGGCTAAACTTAAACCTCTCAAAAACCAGGAAATACAAAGTTAAGGTACATACCAACCCGCCAGGAGGAAACCGCCATTGGGAACAGTTCAGTAAGGGTGCTGCAAACATTAAACTATAAAGGGAAGTGGTGGGTTATCGATCTATGGATGTCTCCAAATCAAGACTGGATGCCTTTCTGGAAGATGCCTTAGTCGAACAAGTTATAAAGCTCGATACAGGAGTAACTTGATGAAATTCTCTGTTCTGTGTTATACAGAAGGTCAGACCAGATTATCTAATGGTCCCTCTGGCCTTAATATCCATGAATCTATAATAAGCAGATAGGAGGAAGGACTAAGAACATGCTACTATTTGTGCTGTACATTCCACAGACTGGAATTCCAGCATTTAACTGCATTCATGCCAGCTGCATTCCTTCTGTTATATGTAGCTATGCTGAATGGTGATAGGATTAATGGGAGCAGCATGACAGACCTATCACTGGGATATGGGGAGAGGTGCACATGTACCTTCAGAGATCAAGTTTGCCTCATTTCAGCTCCGAATCCTGTAGACTGAGTCACCAGAGATACACAAGGATCTTTTTTTCAACCATGGGGATTATCAGAAGTCTGGTGACATACATGACAGTGGTTTCCAGGGCCTACTGAGAAGAATCCTTAGCAAATCTGGAGTGGTTTGTGTGGAGTACGCTCTGCGTTAGCATAAGCAACTTCTGTTTGCTATGCCTGACATAAACCTGAGTTTTGCCTTAGCAAAGAGGTATTACACTTTGTTTTACAGTGTCATGTGCTGTTCCTGAAGTGTTCTGTAGTATCTGTACGAGTTGAGAGCTAGTCTGTGTTGTTGGAGCACTGGGGCTTTGCTCAAAGGGAGCAGAGTTACAGTTAGGTTGCAGAGTGGCGTGTACCTTAACTTTGTATTTCTTGGCTTTCAGAGGTTTAAGTTTAACCACTCTGCACATTCGGGAAAGGCATGAGGCACCACTGCGAAATCTTAACTCTCCATTAACAAAATGTTGGGACATTTAATTTCTTAGGTTTTTAATAAAAATTGCTCAGCATCTCCATGTACAGCCCAGCTCTTCTCTTCCCCTGTTTCTGGCTATTGGCAATGAGTACCCTAGCCACAGAATGCACTGACAGCATGTTAGTCCTTTACTGATCCAGCATCATCTCCTGTCTGTTTGCCTGACCAACACAACCTGGTTCTCCCTCCTCCCCATGGAGAGGTGGGAGCCATCATGGGATCCACAGGTTGAAGAGCTAGGGAAAAGATGCTGGAACAATGCAATACTTGCCTGGAGTCAGTGGGGACACTTTTTGCAAGGGGACAGATGAAGCCCCAAATAACCCTCACTGCACTGCTGACCCCTTCCTTTCCACCCCACATTCTCCTGCACTGCTCTGACTTCCCCATTCCCATTAGAAGCAACATTACCATGGGAAAGACCGAGCCTGGAGCCCCTTCCCCACAGCTGGAGGCAGGAAGGGGAAGGTGAGGAGTTCTGAATTCCTTCCTCTGATGAGGGAGCAGCCAAGTCCTGGAACAGCTATGGGGAGGAACTGTGGGGAATGAAGGAAAGTGAGGGCACAGATGGCTACGCTTTCCTTTTCACCAAACGTCACTGAAGGGAAAGTTGCCCAACATTCCCCCTCACAGATCTGCTCTGTCAGCACTTCTGATCTCCCAAGAGAGCAAAGGTCCGTTTGAGAATGATCCTTTATTTGAGGGATTGTAGAAAAACTACTTTTTTGGAAAGTCAGTTCTTCAAAACGCTATTCATCCAACTGGGTTTGCCGCAGCTGGGCTTGTACTATTTGTTCTCCCCATAGGCAGAGGAAATCCAGGACCAGTAAGCAGCAAGAGCATTAACTGGAGTTTTTATGCAGAAGTATACCTGTGTGCTTTCAAAAGTGGGCTAGCAGGGAAACGGTTGTTTCAAAAACATGCTCGAGATTTTAAAGGGGGGGGAAGGGGAAGAGTGTCTCCTTCCAGTCACTGCGCAATAGAGTTCAAATTTGTGACCAGAGAGGTCAATGTTGTGAGGGACAGTTGCTGGAGTACTATTTTTAGTAGTACATGTAATGTAGCATCCATACACATTTTATCCATGGAACAGTGCTGGTAGAGGACCTGTGTCATTCAGGGAAGTGGTTTTCAGTCACTGTCAAACTCAGGGTTTTACTGACAGGTCTTAAAATTGAATGTGGATGCATGCAAAGATGTACTGAAATAAGGAAGTGTTACTGGTAAAATTTTGTAGCGTAGACCAGGCCTAGTAGAGAGAAATCCTGAGTGGCTGAGATCAGTTTAGGGAGGATTAGAGCTATAGTTTGAGCCTAGGTGTTCATTTAAAAAAAAAAAGTTACAGGAACCAGTTGATGTTGTAAACATTTTTTTAAGGGAGAAGGTTAGAAGTGTATTTTAGGAACCCCTTTGTCAAATGACACTAAGTTTGACCACTAATCCTAACCTGCACAACCATGAGTCACAGCAAATTTCAAGACAATCCAAGTAATGTGGATTTTAGAGCACTTAAAATAGTTGACCTTTAGGCTTGGTCTACACTTACCCCCCCAAGTCGAAGTAAGGTACGCAAATTCAGCTACGTGAATAATGTAGCTGAATTCGACATACCTTACTTTGAACTTACCGCGGTTCAGACGCGGTCCACACGCGGCAGGCAGGCTCCCCGTCGACTCCGCAGTACTCCTCTCGTTGAGCTGGAGTACCGCAGTCGACGGGGATCACTTCCTGGTTCGATTTATCGCGTCCAGACCAGACGCGATAAATCGAACTCGGAACTTCGATCCCCAGCCGCCGAACTAGCGCGGCAGTGTAGACCAGCCCTTAGACAGAAAGTGACAATCAACCTTAACTAGCAGAGCTGGTGAAGTGCTTACTGGAGAGAGTTCTACAAGTTATTTATTCTTTATCAATCTAGAGCAAATAAACTGTGGGCAGAACTCAGTTTTCCCCATCAATGAAACCACAGAGTGACAGCTGTAGAAAATTGAGGCTGGTTATCTATGTAGGACTGGGATGGAGAACAGATAGAAGGGAAGTGGATACCACACACAAGATGATAGCTACTTAGTACAAATCAGGAGAAACAAGAGTTCCTAAGAAACTGGTATCTATAAGGGGGAGCACACAGGATGTAGAGAGGAATGGGTAATGTAAAGAAAATCACAGCTGAGCCCCTCACATTGGTATACAGAAGTTATGAAGGGAGTACTTGCTGGGGTTGTAGGTGAAGCAGGAGGTCTATGGCAGCTGATTGTCATGATGGCAACTACGAGTATACATCTCCTACACAGAGTACTCACTAGGGGTCAGCGTAATGAGGGTTCCATTAAGGTTATTAATCATGTGCCCGATATATCTAGAACACAGAGGACATTCATTAAGTGTCACTGGTGAAGCAAGGGCTGTGTGGTAGCGGGCAGCACTACTGAGGGCGCATGGAGGTATAGGAGATGGAGAGAGGAATTCATTAGCAGAAGTTGGTGGGGCGGGGGTCTCCCAAGCATGGTGGTCATGCAGCAAGGAGGAAGTGTACCATGGCTCTGCAGGTGCTAATAGCTGCACACGGGGAGATAGCAGGGCAGATGAGGTCACTTGTGAAGCCAGGGCTCTGCATGGGATAGTAGTTGTACAAGAGCACTGACGGATACTTACTAGGGGTAGGGAACTCAGAGGGTATCATGAAGGGGCATGGGTGTCTGATGTGAAGTATTCACTGGGGCTCCACGCTTTTTAGGGCTGGAAGGAGGTCTATGAGGTGGTATAGGGGTATGGTGCCTGAAATGGAAAACTCACTAGGGCACTGAGGAAACTAGGGCTCCGCAGGGGCTGGGAACCATGTGTAGGGGATGGGGGTACAAAAAGCAATGCAGGCAATGTGTGGGATACTCACCAGAAATCACTGGTGAACCAGAGGCTGGTAGCCATATAGGTGGGGGCAGGATAGGAGTATAGTGCTCTGTGTCGGGTACTCACTAGGGGTCTCTGGTGAAGTGGGGCAGCTCCTCAGATGCTGTCAGATATATGGTGTGGGTCCATGGAGGTGATACAGGGCTTTGACGGCTGGTAGCCATACCGGGTTGAAGAGCATGGGATGCAAAGGGACAGTATGGAGCCCAGTGTGGACCACTCCCTAGTGGTCATTGATGAAGCAGGAGCTCTGCTGGGACTGGCGGTTGTATGTGGTGAGGTGTAGGGAGTAAATGGGGGCAAGGTGCCCAGTAGGAGGTATTCACTAGTGGTCATTGGTAAAGAGAGGGCTGGTAGCTGTATGGAGTGAGGGGTACAGAGAATATGGGGCATGGTGCCTGGCATGGAGTCCTCAGTAGAGGTCACTGATGAAATGGGCTATGTGGCAGCTGGGAAGGAGAGGGTGCACTGGGACATGGTGCCTGGGGAGAGTATATGGGGCAGGGTGTGGGGTACTCACTATGGGTCACTGGTAAGGGGTGGCAGGGTGCCCAGGGGTGCATGGAACAGGGTGCCTGGGGGTACTCACTAGGGGTCATTGAGGAAAGGGGGCAGGGTGCCCAGGAATATTCAGGGCACAGAGAGGAGCACTCAGTAGGGGGTCACTGAAGCAGGGGCAGGGTGCATGGTGTACGGTATGGGGTATTCACTAGGGGGTTTCTGGTGAGATGAGGGCAGGGTGCCTGGGGGTACTCACTAGTGGTCTTGGGTGGGCGAGCGGGCATGGTGCCTAGAACTGCTTCGAGAGGGTAGGGTGCCCAGGTCACTGGTGAGAGGGTGCATAGTGCCGGGGGACACGAGGCATGGCATGAGGGGTCGTTGGTAACAGGGCCCAGATGCCCAGGGTGATAGGGGCCCAGAGAACCCGGGGCAGGGCATGAGGTACTGACGAGGAGTCATTAATAAGAAGGGAGTAAGGTGCCCTGAGGTACTCACTAGGGGGTGCTGGTGAGGGAGGCCACTATGCCCAGGGGGACATGGGGCAGGGTACCCAGGGTACTCACTAGAGGTCATTGTTAAGGAGAGTGGACAGGGTGCCCGGAGAACACTAAGCATGGTGTGGGGTACTCACTAGGGTTCGCTGCTGAGAGGGGGCAGGATGCCCAGGGTGAAACAGGGCATGGGGTGGGGTACGCATGAGGGGTCATTGGTAACGGGGGGAAGGATGCCTCGCGGGGCACAAGACACAGCATGGAGTATTCAGTAAGGATTGTTGAAGGAGGGGCTGGGTGACCAGGGGGAAACGGGGCATGGTATGAGGTACTCACTAGGTATCGCTGGTGAGGTGAGGGCTGGACACCCAGGTGGACATGAGACAGGGTACACACTAGGGGTTGGTGGTGAGAGGTGGGCGGGGTGCCTGGGGGGGCACAGGGCAGGGCATGGGGTACTCAGGGGGTCACTGGTATAGGGGAGGCAAGGTACTCACTAGGGGGTCACGGGGCAGGGGGCATGGGGTACACACCGTGGTTCGGTGGTGAGGGAGGCAGAGGGACACTCACTAGGAGTCACTGGTAATGGGGGACAGGGTGACCCGAGGGGATATGGGACACAGCATGAGGTACTCACTAGGGTTCACTAGTGGGAGAGGATAGGGTGCCCAGGGACTCAAGGGACGGGGTGACCAGGGAAGCAAGGGACATGGCATGGGGTACTTGCTAAGGATCACTGGTAAGGGCAAGAGGATACCCATGAGAGTTCCTGGGTACTCAATAGGGCTCGCTGGCGAGGAGGCCAGGTGCCCAGGGGTGTTGGCATAGAGGCCCGATACTCACTAGGGATTGCTAGAGAGGGGGGCAGGGTGCTGAGATGCATGGGGTAGGAGCATGGGTTCTCACTAGGGATTGCTGGTGAGGAGAGCAGAGTACCCGGGTACAAACTAGGGGTCACAGGAGAGTGGGGAAGGGAGCACAGGGTAGGAGCCCAGGTACTCACTAGGGAGAGCTGGCAAGGGAGGTGCCTGGGGGTGAGGCCGGGTATTCATTAAGAGGCGTGGATGCCCAACGCAGAAGCTCAGGGTATAGGACAGAAGCCAAGGTACTCACTAGGGGGGGCTGAGGGGGTGGCCAAAGCTGGATACTCACTAGGGGGCGCTGTGTGGGGAAGTGCCCGGGGGGCAGGGGCCGGAGCCGGGTTCTCACTAAGGGGCGCTGCAGGGGGAGGTGCCCGGGGGGCAGGGGCTGTAGCAAGGTACTCACTAAGGGGCGCTGCGGGGACAAGAGCCCGGGGGGGGCAGGAGCCAAGTACTCGCTAGGAGGCACTGGCGGGGAGCTGGAGCCCAGGGGCAGGGACCAGAGCCAGGTATTCACTAGGGGGCACTGGCAGGAGTCCGGAGCCCAGGGGCAGGAGCAAGAGCCAGGGACTCACTAGGGGGCGCTGCGGGGGTATGTCAGGGGGCCAAAGCCGGGCACTCACTAGGGGGCGCTGCGGGGGTATGTCAGGGGCCGGAGCGGGGCACTCACTAGGGGGCATGTCAGGGGCTGGAGCGGGGCACTCACTAGGGGGCATGTCAGGGGC
>NW_020664482.1:17679757-17704386 GCF_002925995.2 Terrapene triunguis
CGGGGGTATGTCAGGGGCTGGAGCGGGGCACTCACTAGGGGGCATGTCAGGGGCCGGAGCCGGGCACTCACTAGGGGGCGCTGCGGGGGCATGTCAGGGGCCGGAGCCGGGCACTCCCTAGGGGGCGCTGCGGGGGTATGTCAGGGGCCGGAGCGGGGCACTCACTAGGGGGCGCTGCGGGAGTATGTCAGGGGCCGGAGCCGGGCACTCACTAGGGGGCGCTGCGGGAGTATGTCAGGGGCCGGAGCGGGGCACTCACTAGGGGGCGCTGCGGGGGTATGTCAGGGGCCGGAGCGGGGCACTCACTAGGGGGTATGTCAGGGGCCGGAGCCGGGCACTCACTAGGGGGCATGTCAGGGGCCGGAGCGGGGCACTCACTAGGGGGCGCTGCGGGGTTATGTCAGGGGGCCGGAGCCGGGCACTCACTAGGGGGCGCTGCGGGGGTACGTCAGGGGGCCGGAGCGGGGCACTCACTAGGGGGCATGTCAGGGGCCGGAGCCGGGTACTCACTAGGGGTCGTTGGTGAAGCGGGGGCTCCGCGGGGGCTGGTAGCCGTACAGGTGACAGTAGAGCACATCGAAGCAGAAGCAGCACATCTCGGCCGACACCACCATCTTCCTGCAGCCGGGCCCGCCGGAGCCGGCCCCGGGGGAGGCGAGCAGCGAGGCGGCCGGGGGGGAGAGGCCGCCGGGGCCCCCGCCGCAGTTGGGCGGCAGCGACGGGGACAGGACGCAGCCGGCGGCGCCCCCCGCCAGCCCCCCCAGGCCGTTGAGGCGGGCGATCCCCGGCGGGGGTAGCGCCCCCGGCTCGCCGCCCGCTGCCGCCGCCCCTCCGCAGTGGGAGCTGCTGCCGCCGCCCCCCGGGCCGGCCGAGCCCGAGGGAGGGGAACTGGAGAGTTTCTGCTTCTTCACCCCGCAGCAACCCGCCGCCATCTTGGAGCCGTCTCCCCCCACGCAGCGCTTCCGACCCATAGCGGGGGGGCCGGCCGGCCGGCCGGGGGACGTGCGGCCGCCTGCTCCGCCTCCTCCCGGGCCCGCTCCGCCTGCAACGGGGAGGGGGCAGGGAAGGATGAATGGGGAGAAAGAGAGAGCGGAGTTAGAGCCGCCGCGGCGTGCCAGGCCCCGCACCTCGCGGGGCGCAGCCACCTTCGCTGGCCCCTGCCCGGCAGCGCCCCGCCGGGGAAGGGCCCGAAACCCCCCCGCGTGCCGAAGAACCCCGCCCCGGCCGCGCGAGCCCGAGGAGGCGGCTAACAATGCCCGACTCGCGCAATGCAAATGACCTCGGTTGGCTTTTGCTTGGGAGGGGAAAAGGAGAAGCGAGGGATGTGTTTGAGTCAGCCAGCGGGAGCAGTGCAGGGCGCACTGACTGCTGCACCCACAAACCCGGCAGTCCTGTGATGGCTGGCAGCGGGGACGGCTTTCAGTCAAGACTTGGCTGAGGCCAGCAGCCAAGGGGGCAAGCGGGTGTGACCCTGGTGGACTAGTCTAGTGCTTCCCTTCTTTAATCTGTAGTTCCTAAAGGTGAGATCTGTCCCAAGGGAATTGATGGAACATGGAAGTGCCATTGCTTGGGACAGTTAAAACTGCACAGGCCAAAACACGGAAGAATAATAGTTTATGTTTATACCTTACATTTCAAAGGAGCATCAAGCATTTTAAAAACTATATATAGAGAGAGGACTAGCCTCACCCATCACTAAAGGGCAGCTATCGCAGACGTGGAAACTGGCAGCTTTTTAACATAGAATAGCAATGCTACCAAACTATTTAGGCAGGGAATGAAGAATATCATATGTAGTTGAAACAACCAGGGATATTTATATAGGCAGAAAATCGTTATCCAAATTAGAATACAGCCTCAGAAAATCTTAAGGGCACTTTTAGGGCCACGACTGGTCAGGAGCTCAGTTTTACATCTTATGTTGAAAACAGCATTACAGCAATGTCCTACCACAATCCTGGGCATTGATTCATTGTGGACTTAAAGGGAAGAGGTTTCAGAGTGGTAGCCGTGTTAGTCTGTATCATCAAAAAGAATGAGGAGTACTTGTGGCACCTTAGAGACTAACAAATTTATTTGGGCATAAGCTTTCGTGAGCTAAAACCCACTTCATCAGATGCATGCAGTGGGGGAAAAAAGTAGGAAGATATATATACACAGAGAACATGAAAAAATGGGTGTTGCCATACTAACTCTAACGAAACTAATCAATTAAGGTGGCCTATTATCAGAGTACCACTTACTAAATCTACAACTCCACTTCCTGGTCAGTTGGAGAGGCTTCCATCCAAAAAGTGGCCTAAATAGGCATGCAGCAATTCTCAGAAAAGGGCCATATTTTTGGAATTTAATGTACCCACCCTACACCACCCACATCATATATCATTTTAAAACATATGTACATTTAGATGAGCTCTGATGTGGAGCTGTCAAGTGGTGCCGTAAGCCTGTAGGCGAGGTGAAACAATGGTATCCAAAATGAGAAAGTGTCATTTATTGCACAGTTCCAGAAACACTGCCACATGACTCTGACTACATTTTTAATGTTTAAGTTAATATCAACACCAAATTGTGGTGTATATTGGTCAAAGCTACCAAATGACAGTGTAGAGTTTTATTGGTTTTGCATGGGCAAGTATTTTTTTCAAAAATGATGCAGCTGTTTAGCGTGCAGCAAAAATAGCAAATATGAGCATTTTGCAATATACTAACATGAAATGTTTTCACATCACATATTCTTAATTGTCAAAGTATCTCACACATGATTATAATAGTGTTCTATATTTTCAGTAAAATTTGCTATCCAGATCAGGCTCATGCTGAAAATTGTGCACCAGTAGATTGCATGTCCATAGTTTATGCTGCATAGTGGATAGATGTAAATGTATGTGAATTCCTAATGTAAAGCCTCTCCATTTGTAAACTTTTGTACATACAATGTAGCATCTAGTCTGCTGGTAGAAGGTTTTAATTTGTAATTGCCTACGCATGCAGTTACTAGCCTTTGAAATATTCTAGAAACTAGCTTTTTAATTCAGTGACACGTATGTACAGGCCACGTTGCTGGAACTACATGAATACCTCCTCCCTGCTTACATCAAAGAAAAAAATCTTCAAAAACTTTGAAAAATGTGTTATTTGTCAAGAAAATTAAAAGAATGCAAAACTGTCAAAAGTCACCAGTGCTGGACAGAAACTTCATAAAATAGAAACATTTGAGAGAGCAATCAATCTAAGGGGGAGCAGCACTTTAAAGAAGAGATGATGACATGTTGCATGGAATATCTATGGAAGTCTTGATTGCTAAGAAGGCAGGTTATAACACAACATGCCTTTCTTCCTACTTGAGTAAAACAAATCTTAAAAAACTGTCTAGTTATACTGCAATAACACAGTCACCTTATGACATTGCATTTTATTAGCTGATTGAAGAGAGAGAGAATGATATATAACAAGAGGGCTCTTCTCTGTCCAAGATGCTACTTCCCTCAGATGTAGAAACTGCAAGCTATTCCAGTAGCACATAGTAGGCAAGCTTAGAAAAACGCTATGGTTCTGCAAGTTCATTTCATTCACAGCATGGACAAGGCAAATCTATCACTGTTCCATGCAGCACAATAACATTATCTGATGCTATCCAAGCTGCTAGTAATCTGAAGCAGGAACTTAAGTCATCCAAATGTTTTGTGGATGTTCTGTTGAGAGAGCCTGATGAACAGCTTTCAGATGAAAAAGTGGTTTTGTATAATGTTGCTTCAGTTCCTCAGCTGAAATAGCCAAAATAAAGCCTCAAAATCTTATCCAAAGCCAGGTGATTGTAGTTTACAGAGGTCAGTACTTTTGTTTCCTTTGTGGTGCAAGAGTTTGTATATTGGTTGATAGATAAAGCAGCATATAATTCAGCCAGAAATGAGTACCACCCTTCAGAAAACATTCAGAGAAGGTGCTCTCCGTTTCAGAGTGCGTAGTATTTAACAGTTCCAAAATTATTATACCACTGCACGTAATAGCCTTGCTGCACAGCTACACCGTGAGCTTGGGTCTCACAATTTAATTGGCATTCTACACTTTCATGGATTCTGCAACAGTTATAATGAGCTGAGGCTGTTCATCACTAGTGCTGCAAAAACTGAATTAGAAAATCGTGTTCATTCCAAATGGAATTGTACCACTTCATGCTGACAGAAATCTCATCCATGAAGGAGATGCTAATATAGACATCAACGTAGAGACCATTGATGGAAAGAATATGTTCCATTCAATGGTTAGAGTGGTAATTCAAGGACAGCCTGCAGATAGTTCAATGGCACAAGAAATATCACTGAAGCGTGGGAAAGGACAGGCAATCTCCACAGGCAATCAGAGTCTCTTACACAGTGTGCAGCATTTGAAAAACCTAGAACACATCCAGAACTGACTCTACATGAAAAAATACTCTAGAAAATAAACTCTTGTCACCTACAAATGAATGCTGTCCAAGGTCTCTCCTGGTGTCTTTTAAGACTACCTCATGATGTCATACCAACACCAAATGATGTTGCTATTGTTCACACTCAGGTGATCCCATTTTGGACTGGTTTCAACCAGAAGCTTGAAACAAAGAAGACCACCTACACAGGAGTTGCATATGCACCTATTGGGGATGCCAGATTAGCTGAGATGATAATACAGTGCTGAAATGTAAGGAAATGTCAGGAGCTCTAGGAGAGCAGCATGCTGTTCAGACCACGGATCAGCAGCTGCATGTTGCTCAACAAGTGAAATGGAGTGTCTGAAATTAACTGGGTAACAATGTGATTTGCCTGGGTGTTTTTTACACCCTGTGCTGTTCTATTGCATGGGAAAATTTGGGGAGATGCAGGATTGCTAGACTTTCTTGTTGATTCTTATGTTTATGCAGCGGCCACTGCAGATCAAATGCTTGATGGTACACAATTCAAATGTGTTCTGTATGGCTTAGCTCTAGCATTTGAGGCCTGAATGCTCTAAAACTTTATTTATTTACTAAATGGTGTGAGCAGGGAGGAGGTATTCATGTAGTTTCAGCAATTGTCTGGAAAATGTTGGCTGACACTTAAAAGGTGTTTGAGTCTGAAGACATTGAGTCCTTACAACTAGGGCTGTCAAGAGACTAAAAAAATTAATTGCACTGTTAAACAATAATAGAATACTATTTATATAAATATGTTAGGATTTTTTTCCACATTTTCAAATATGTTGATTTCATTTATAACACAAAATACAAAGTGTACAGTGCTCACTTTATATTTATTTTTTATTACAAATATTTGAACTGTAAAAATAAAAGAAATAGTTTGCACTACAGTACTTGTATTAAGTGAATTGAAATCTCTTTATCACAAAAGTTTAACTTACACATATGGATTTATGTACAAAAAAAACTGCATTCAAATATAAAACAATGTAAAACTTTAGAGCCTACAAGTCCACTCAGTCCTGTTTCAGCCAGTTGCTCAGACAAACAAGTTTGTTTACATTTACAGGAGATAATGCTGCCCACTTCCTGTTTACAATGTCACCTGAAAGTGAGAACAGGCGTTCGCATGGCACTGTTGTAGCCGGCATTGCAAGATATTTACGTGCTAGAAGCGCTAAAGATTCATATGTCCCTTCATGCTTCAACCACCGTTCCAGAGGACATGAGTCCGTGCTGATGATGGGTTCTGCTCGATAACGATCCAAAGCAGTGCAGATCAACACATGTTCATTTTCATCAACTGAGTCAGATGCCACCAGCAGAAGACTGATTTTCTTTTTTGGTGGTTCGGGTTCTGTAGTTTTCGCATCGGAGTGTTGCTCTTTTAAGACTTCTGAAAGCATGCTCTACACCCCATCCCGATCAGATTTTGGAAGGCACTTCAGATTATTAAATTTTGGGTGGAGTCCTGTACCTATCTTTAGAAATCTCACCTTGGTATCTTTGCGTTTTGACAAATCTGCAGTGAAAGTGTTCTTAAAATGAACAACATGCTGGGTCATCATCCAAGATTGCTAGAACCTGGGAGGGAGGGATAGCTCAGTGGTTTGAGCGTTGGCCTGCTAAACCCAGGGTTGAGAGTTCAATCCTTGAGGGGGCCACTTAGGGATCTGGGGCAAAATCAGTACTTGATCCTGCTAGTGAAGGCAGGGGGCTGGACTCGATGACCTTGCAAGGTCCCTTCCAGTTCTAGGAGATAGGATATCTCCATTAATTAATTAAAAACCATGCAAGAGGGTCACTCTTTTCCTATCTTCTGTAAAGCTATCAGCTCAGCTTTGCAATGTAGTTTAGTTACTCAACACTTGAACCTAATCCCTACCAATTTGGGAAGCCTGGACCATCGCATTCATCGGGCATGCCAGAGACGAGGCTGGTCCTCTTTCTCCCACTACCAGGTCTTCAGGGAAGGGTGTGAGTATGCTAGTTTAAGTAGTCTTTTAGAATAGAGATGTTACTACTAGGGGTCATAGAATTGTATTACTTCTTTGTGACTGTGTTTTATATAGTTTATTATTCTTTCATTCATTTTAATAAAGATCTTAACAGTTTGGTATTGTCCTCAGTATAAGTGTCCTTGCCACACAACCCGAGGGTCCTCTCATGACACTGAACTCTGTGTTCTCTAACCCTGGAGCCCGAATTGGGACAAGAACCTAAATATCTTCTGGTCAGATCATTGGTGAGCCATAATAAACTAGCCCATAAATTCAGATCAACACCCAATAAGGCCTGTACCTACGTCCCTCTTCTATGCTGATGAAACAATGAGAAGAACAGACAAAATTGAATTAGGGCATCAGCTGGAAGCTAAAACTGAAAGAATCCATGAGCTAAGAGCAACCAAGAAACCGCAGTGTTCATCAGAGATGCCATCGCTGTCATAGAAATAATGGCTGGAGACAAATTCCACACATTCGATGAATTGGCTGCTGAGTACTTGAGGCAGGTCCTAAAAGGATTTAACAAAGCTAATTCTGTAATTGAAGTCTTTGACATATATGACAACAGTAATTCTGTGAAAACTGCAGAAAGACCGTGCCAGATAGTATCTAACATTAGATGCAAGAAATACCACGTGATTGATGGAAGCCCTGTAAAAAGCTTCTAAACATGGCATCCAACAATCAGTCACTTGTAAGATTGCTCTGTGAATATATGGTTCAAAATGCACTTGAGAGTGTACGAGCACACCCAACACAAACATTCCTTTTTGCTGGAGGCTTTTCCAATGGTGAAGTAGCAAAGTCCATCAGCAGTAGAGTTTTTGAAGAAGCTCTAGACTTGTACAGTACTCAAGAGGAAGTGGACACAAGGATGCTTCTTCATACTGTATATTCCCATATCTTTTGGTGTCAAAGGAGCCGTACTAATTAGGTCACCTGTTGCAGATATTTTGGTCTTTGCCGTTCACTGCTTTCCAAAATTGGAACACTTAGATAACATCTGGATTGAAACAGGCACCATTATCAGCACAACTGACAAGCGTCCCTTCATACCCGTGCATGCAATTTATGGTGCACTCACTCCTGATTTCTGCAACATACTTCCTGCTGTATGTGCATTAACAGGACGTGACTCTCTGTCATCAATATTTGGTATTGGAAAAAAAAATCTATGTTTAACGTCAAAACAAAGGGAGCTTCTGCTTTGGAGAGTGTGATGGACAGATCACAATTTCTGCAGCAAGGAAGTTGGTAGCAGTTCTGTATGACCAGAATAAAAAAGAAAAGGAGGACCACAGAAACCTGAATTGCTTGTTCCTCAATCTAGCCATGAAAAACAAAAAGTCACTGGGCAAATTCACACCGTATGAGGACAGTTTTCCAGAACAAGTCAAAAGAGCATCTTGGCAAACAAAGATTTGGATATCTTTGCATATAGATAAACCAGATATTGAGTCACCATTGCAACATGGATGGAAAATGTGGATGGGTGAACTACTTCCTTTATTCTTCAAGGGGCTAGTGGCATTTAACGGTCTACAAAACCTTATTTATGCCTGTGCCAGTAGGGGTCACTGCACAATCAACTATGTCTGTAGTTAGAAAAATCTTTCCTGCACAGAACTGTGTACATGTCGAGGTAATGAAGACTGTGGTAACCCACACGTTCTCACCAGAGATTATAATGACGAACAAGATCTTGATGACGATGACTAGAAATGTCACCAATGCTATTACTTTTTCACGATACCTGTACAAATTTATTCTTAGATTTTGTTTTACCCTTGAGATTGCAGTTATGCTTTCAGGTCAAAAAGAAATCCAATTTTATGTCTTGAAATAAGACATAAAATCATTAAACTAACAGAAACAAATGTTAAAATGACCACTTTGAAATATTTGCATGTTGATATCGTCTATCCCCATTTCTATGGTAACCACGACATTTGACAACTCCACATCATATCTAATTTTAAAGTAGACATGATAAAATTTCAAGTGATGGATGATGTGCATGTGTGTAGAAAGGGTACATTAAGAGGACCAGATTGATGATATCTGCTGCTTGCCTAAAACTTACTCTGCTTTGTTTATGAGATCAGTTACAATCACAGCTGCAAGCAATAATAATGAAGAGAACAGTCCCATATAGGCAGGGAGAGGAATTAAATTATATAATTTAGCCTTTCCCATCTTTGAATTCTTTGTTTCTAGTTGGGATTGGTGAATAGTTAAAAAAGAAGAAACTCAGTTTCTCCTTTCTCAAGTAACATTTAAGTCCTTCTTCCAAAAAGGGCAGTCTTCTCCACTTATTAAATTCATTCATAGTAGTGACTCGTTCTGTTGCTTTTGGAGGAACAGCCTCTGCAGGTATTGAGTTCTGGCTCTTTCTAGATTTTAAACACACTACATTATTTAACATTAGCATGGATAAAAATATTCACCAAGTAATTATAAAAGTTTAATACTTAGATTTGCTTAGCTTGTGCAACCACATAGTGAAATGGTGCTCATGAATGTTGTCAGTACAGCACAGGTCACATCATTCTGCCTTTTGGGACAGAAAATTGTAGGGCTCAGGTTGTTCCCCCAGGCCTGGCGTTCTTACCTAGAGCTGATACTCCAAAGTGGAGTACTGAGAACAATACTATATTATATAGAAGTGATGTCCCTTGGGTGTGCTTTCTGCTTATCTCCTGTGGCTATCCCAGATAAAATTAAAGATTCCATGGCGCTTCTTGAATAGAGAAGCAAATTATTTGAAAAAAACTCAATATCCTGGGCAATATTCACTCTCTCTCTCAGTAAAATGTATTTTATTGTCCATTGTTGCATATGAGCTATTTTTGAGCCCACATTGGCTGCTCCATTTGCCTGAAAACTTACTAGTCTGAGTAGTCATTGAACTACTACCCTCCCTAATTCAAGAGCTTTTCTGTATGCATACCTTGAGTATGCAGGGTTATGTATAAAGTCACATTTTATTATCATAGAGAAAGTAGAACATGTGAAATTGTATTTTTAGTGCAATAGAATTCAAGTGTATTATAAAATATTTTTATCAGCTTCTTGGCTTGGAGAGAAATTTAGACCTGTGGAAAAATGTGCCAAGTTCAGTGGAAAATTTCTATTGATGCTTGGAAAAAAAGGGTTATTTTGTCCCCCAGAATCTGCCAGCTTTGCAAAACGCTAAGATTTGTTTTTATAAGCCCCTAGCTTAAGTTAAATCTTGTTCATGTGTTATTAGCGTTCAATTTCCTTTACATTTCTTGTTAAAGGGAACTCTGAGTTCATTCTTCTTCTTCTTTTTATACAGTGCTTCTTTATTTTGCTAACTGTAGAAGATCTTTTCCTGTTGCATATTGATTCTGCTCTGCTTTTACATATCGTAAGTGAAATCAGTATGAACATCAATGTAAATCTTTTAAAGATATGAGCAGACACTAGCATTGTGGTTCGGTGAAATGAATTCAATTTAGACCTGATTTGTCCAGTCACAAATGGTAAATGTGGTAATTTTTCCTTACTACCGGTACTTATGAGCACTATTTCTTCCCTTGAGTTCACCTCAAGATCAGCCTCGTATTCTAAAGTCACAAAGAATCTAGAGTTTGCCACTTGATGACTTTAAAAATCCAGGGAAAAGATAGGAAAAACCTATGGACTGAATTAAATTGATTTTTCACATTCAGGGTCAACGGCAATGCTCTTGGCAATCCTGTTAGACCAATACTGATGGGACAAATTAAACCAAGAAGCGCTTACTTACTTGTGTGAAGATACTTCCAAGTGATTTAAGGATACTCCCAAGCATTACTCTTCTCTAAAAATATTAAGCAAATTTAGAGCTTAGAAAAGGGGGTATCTCAGAGGGCAATCCAACTCCCTTTGAAGTCAAGGGAAAACTGCCACTCACTTTAATGGGGCTCTTCATGACAGCCCTGGACAACCATAATCCTCTCTTTCTCCACAGAACAGGTACATTACAAGTAGTTGCTGTGAAAGCTGCCCTAGAGTTACCCACTATTTGGCCTCACTAGTGATCAAGAGGAACCAGTTGAAATTTGTGTACAAAAATTGTCCAAAAGGACTACTTGCATGGGGAGCTTTGTAGGATCAGTCCCTTTGTCTCCCTTGGTCTCTTTGCTTACACATTTTAGCATGACTAGATTTAAAAAGATTGCTCAGGCTGTCCAAGAAATTTAGAAAATAATTATTAAAAGCTTTCTTATAAAATATTTATTGCAGCCAAGTGCAATTTTAATATCTACATTTTTAAAAGGAAAAAATATGATATAAAACTTTATTGGATGCATTGCAGAAAATATACCTTGTGATACTTATTTCATTGTGATTATTTATTGTGGTAGTGCCTAGGGACTACGGTCCTAGGTTAGGACCCCATTGTGTTAGGCGCTGTATAGACACATAAAGAGATAATCCCTGCTGTGGGGAGCTTACAATCTAATTATAAGGAAAGAGCTAGAAAATGGGTTCAACAAACAGACACAAGCACAGGAAACAATGAGACAGAATTGGTCAGCATGATAGGCAGAAGTCATAGCACACCAGCTGCCTAATCACTGTCAAGTTTTCTGAAGGGATCATGGCAGAGGATAATTCGAAGGAGGGATTTGTAGGGGGGCAATGAGGTGGCTTTGTTAATGCTTACAGTGAGCTCCTCTCATTCTTGAGTGGGAGCACGGGAGAAATCACAAAGGTGTTTTGTTTGAAAATGTAACAAGGGGGCAACGAAGACTAGCACCATTGGCAGAACAGGGTGGGAGTCAACATCTTGATAGTGAATGAGAGAAGATAGGTAAGGTGGGGATAGACCATTCAGGGCCTTAAAAATTAGCATGTGTAGTTTGTGTATGATGCAGTGGAAAAATGGAGGAATGCAAGGAGAGGGGGAAAAGGTCTTTTCAAAATTTAGTATTTTTATTTTCCATTTTCCTGGATTGTAGAAGATATTACACAACAGCAGTTCTAACTTTATTCTATGAATACCTCCTTGCAAAACAAGTGTAAAATGTACATTTTTGGAACCCATGTTTTTGTTATATCAAAGACAAGATATTTTTAATCTGAGAGGCCTTTTACTTACCACAGTCTCCAAAATTCATAGGTCAAATTCTACCTTCAGAAGGCCAGATTCTCACCCCCTGCTTATGGTCTCCATTGCCCAGTCTGTCATAAAGCTAGCAGATCTTCCCACTAAGGATTCCCTGAACATAGAGAGTTCCCCACCTATGGTAGACCCAGATTCCTCCTCCCAGTGCTAAGGGGTCTGAAAATGTGGGGGGTCTCATCACCCCCACATCTGCCCAGCTCCTGTGGTTCTTCATTCCCCTCCCTCCCCCCCACACTTTCCCAGGCCTGGGTGTTCTGGGGCTGAAATGTGGTACCCAGAGAGGGAGGGGAGAGGAGATGTCCCATTGCTTATGGGAGGGGAGGAGAAAGGAGGGAGCGGACTGGGACCTCACTCAGCTTCTGGGCTCTTTCTCGCTTCCTCCTCATCTCCTGTGAAAAGGGTGTCAGGTTTTGGAAGGGGTAAGCTGTCTAAACTATGCCAGAGACTGGGCCAGCTGAAAACTAACCCCTAGATCAGGGAGCCATAACTGACTCCCTGATATCAGCCACGCGGTGGGGGGAAGGGTAAAGCGATCATCGCAGAGAATTGGAGCGGGTGGGGGGGGTTAGTTTGGTTTCTGCTGCTGCACATTAACAGGAAAACCGCAGCACTCAATGGGCTTTGCTTGGTATGTGGGAAAGGAGGGCGCTGCTTTTAGGAAGGTTGCAGAAGCTGAAAGAGAATGGCTTACCATGGCCGCATGCAAGCCGAATTCTGTTGCCCGGACCTGCGTCTGTGATCTCTAACACCAAAGCCACAGGCACTCAATATTAAGATGCAAAATGCGATCTTGTACCGAAATCACATGTGCTGTGTAATGTGAATAGTGTTGTACCGTGAAAGAGTATAAGCATTGGTCTGTAAAATATATCTTTTTAAATACTTCTCGCTCTTTTTTCCCTCCCTCTCGCAGCTGCAAATTTTTCAAGCCTCCCTCCTCCGTCCCGAAGGCTCTCAGTTAAGGCGGCAAAAAAAAACGGACGCGAGATGACATGTTCTCGGAAATCATGCAATCGACCCGCGATGAAAGAGCTCATCTGAATGAGTGGAAGGACACGGTATCAAAGTACAAGAAAGATGCCAGTGAACATGAGGACAGGAGGGACCAACGTGAGGACAGGAGGGATGCTCAAGATGAGAGATGGCGGGATGCCACGCTGCTGCTGCTGCATGAGCAAACGGACATGCTCCGGCATCTGGTGGAGCTTCAGGAACAGCAGCAGGATCACAGAGTGCCGCTGCAGCCCCTGTATAACCACCCTCCCCCCTCACCATGTTCCATAGCCTCCTCACCCAGACATGTAAGAACACGGTGGGGGGGGGGAGGCTCCATGCACCCTCCCACTCCACCCCAGTGGACAGCCCAAGCAAAAGGCTGTCATTATTTTGAACTTTTTTAGTGGCCTTTTCCTTCCCTCCTGTCCTCCTCCCAAATCCCACCCGGGCTACCTTGTCAGTTCTCTCCCTCTTTTTATAATCAATTAATAAAGAATACATGATTTTTAAATGATAGTGACTTTATTTTCTTTGAAAGCAAGCTGTGATCGAAGGGGGAAGGTGGGTTGCTTACAGAGAATGAGTCAATCAAGGGGGCGGGTTTTCATCAAGGGGAAACAAACAGAACTTTCACACCGTAGCCTGGCCAGTCATGAAACTGGTTTTCAAAGCTTCTCTGATGTGCAGCGCTTCCTGGTGTGCTCTTCTAATCGCCCTGGTGTCTGGCTGCGCATAATCAGCGGCCAGGCGATTTGCCTCAGCCTCCCACCTCACCATAAAGGTCTCCCCCTTACTCTCACAGAGATTGTGGCGCACACAGCAAGCAGCAATAACAATGGGAATATTGGTTTGGCTGATGTCTGAGCAAGTCAGTAACATGCGCCAGCGACCCTTCTATCACCATTCTGCACTTGCTCAGCTTGTAGTTGAACAGCTCCTGACTACTGTCCAGGCTGCCTGTGTATGGCTTCATGAGCCATGGCATTAAGGGGTAGGCTGGGTCCCCAAGGATAACTATAGGCATTTCAACATCCCCAACGGTTATTTTCTGGTCTGGGAAGTAAATCCCTTGCTGCAGCTGTTTAAACAGAGTAGTGTTCTTGAAGACGCGAGCGTCATGAACCCTTCCCGGCCATCCCACGTTGATGTTGGTGAAAACGTCCCTTGTGATCCACCAGTGCTTGCAGCACCATTGAAAAGTACCCCTTGCGGTTTATGTACTGGCTGCCCTGGTGCTCCAGTGCCAAGATAGGGATATGGGTTCCATCTATCACCTCACCACAGTTAGGGAATCCCATTGCAGCAAAGCCATCCACTATGAACTGCACATTTCCCAGAGTCACTACCTTTGGTAGCAGCAGCTCAGTGATTGCTTTGGCTACTTGCATCACAGCAGCCCCCACAGTAGATTTGCCCACTCCAAATTGATTCCCGACTGACCGGTAGCTGTCTGGCATTGCAAGTTTCCACAGGGCTAGCGCCACTCGCTTCTCAACTGTGAGGGCTGCTCTCATCTTGGTATTCTGATGCTTCAGGGCAGGGGAAAGCAAGTCACAAAGTTCCATGAAAGTGCCCTTGCACATGCGAAAGTTTCGCAGCCACTGGGACTCATCCCACACCCGCAACACTATGCGGTCCCACCAGTCTGTGCTTGTTTCCCGGGCCCAGAATCGGCGTTCCACGGCTAGAACCTGCCCCATTAACAACATGATCTCCAAAGCGCCGGGGTCCGCGGTTTGAGAGAATTCTGTGTCCATGTCCTCATCACTCTTGTCGCCGCGCTGCCCTAGCCGCCGCCTCCTCGCTTGGTTTTTCAGGTCCTGGTTCAGCATAAACTGCACGATAATGCACGAGGTGTTTACAATGTTCATGACTGCTGTCTTGAGCTGAGCGGGCTCCATGCTTGCCGTGGTATGGCGTCTGCACAGTTCACCCAGGAAAAAAGGTGCAAAACGGTTGTCTGCCATTGCTTTCACGGAGGGAGGGGGAGGATGTACCCAGAACCACCTGCGACAATGTTTTTTGCCCCATCAGGCATTGGGATCTCAACCCAGAATTCCAATGGGCGGGGGAGACTGCGGGAACTATGTGATAGCTATGGGATAGCTACCCACAGTGCAACGCTGCAGAAGTAGATGCTAGCCTCGGTACATGGACGCACACCGCTGAATTAATGTGCTTAGTGTGGCCGCCTGCACTCGACTTTATACAATCGGTTGCCCAAAATCGAATTCTGTAAATTCGGAGTAATCCCGTAGTGTAGACATACCCCAAATCATAGCTTTCTGGTAATATTCATGTAGGAGTAGTAACTTCTGCAGTATCCCGGTTTTTCTTTTCTACTATATTTTCTATTACTAAAGCCAAATCTGTCCTCATACATGTATAAATAAGAGTAAATCCACTGAAGTCAATAGAGTTTCATGGATATAAAACGAGTGTATATCTGTATCTTATACACTTAAAATAAGTGTATATCTTATAAATCTGTAGTTTCCCATCTTAAATGGAGGTGTGATTTAGCTACCCTTCAGTCTATTGAGACATCTCCTGACTCCAATGAAGTTTTAAATATTCCTGCTAAGATTCTCCTATGTCAAGTTAGCTATTAATATCTTATGCTGTGGCCCTGATTTCCTTCTATATTTCTTACTGTCTTGTAAAATATGTGCATTCCTTTCGTCACCCTTCTGAACATTCCCTTAGTTAATAAACTACCAGTGGTCTCTTGTAGAGGCTCTCCTGTCTCATTCACTGTTCTCTTGTTGCTTATCTACTTGATAAATGTATTGTTACCCGTTTTTACTTGAGCGGTTAGCCAATATTTGGGATCTTGTGGGTTGTTTCTGTTAGCAGAAGTTGATGGTTGCATCAAAGAAATACCTGACTCCATCCTGCTTATTTACAAAGAATATAAAGTTCTGTTTCTCTCAAGATGGAAGGAATCCAAGAACAGGAGACAGATTTTTTTGCTCACATTTCCAAGCCTCTTTTTAGCCAGCATTTTACCCAAAAGTCTGTCTTAGCTTTTTCTCAAAGTGACACTACAAGTGATCTGATTCTCTGGCTTTCTCTGGGAATTCCTTGCTGCCTTATTTGTGTGTTTCTGTGGCATTTCTTCCCTTTCCCTTCCTCACACACATACACCTCTCCATCAAACAATCCCCAGTGCCCCAGCGTTTGCAGTCAGACCCCATGGAAAAAGCCTCACACCATGTGACTCAACTTCTATGCCAGCTTTGCATGTTGCCTGTTTTTTGGGAGGTGGCTCCTATTATTTCTGCTATAAAGGAGGTTAATTGCTTTTTACATTTATCCTGAATGACAGCTGGCTGTTACCCCTAACAGCTTTTCTTTTTGTTTTTTGTATATGAACTACATCCTGTAATCATTTCCACCTGACATCATTGCTTTCTTAAAAACAAAACTTATTTTCTTTTAACTCGACTGTTATTTAGTCTAAAAAAAGTAAAGTAAATCATATTTCTTGAACAATGAAGTAAGTCATAGTAAATGAATAGAAAAACATTGTTGCTCATCTGTTTTGTTAAATAATCTTTGAGCCCTCAACCTTAAAATATGGTCCAGAGCTACAAAGTTTGGATCCAAACATCATAAGCTTGGGGTGGGGGTGTTTACTTAATGAATAGTGGCCACATTTATCCAGACTAAATAGTCACCAGTGGGGAATGAACCTGGATCTTCAAACACTAAAAACTAAAAGATATCTCCTTTGGCTGTGAGTAACTAGTAGCTGCACCTATAATGAAGCCATTATATTCCATTTGCAACCGAGGCTTTAGTTTGGTACCATCTCCACTGATAACATTTCTTTATAATAAATCTGTCATTTTTTAGTTTGAATTTCTGAAGCGTAATGCAGGAGCAGAAGGGTCATTGTGATGTGGCACAATATTTGAAGGGTGACATACAAAGGAGAGTTTACTGTGAAATCAAAACTAGCATGTCAAATGTAACCAAATGCTGGAACATTTCAGGACTCTACTTTCATAGGTTTTGTTCTTGCATATAATGTTTCAGATGTGGGACTTCTAAAATGTTTTTCTATCATATCATTAAAAACCCCCAAACAGACAATTTGACCTCTGTGAAAAGCAATTGCACTGTATGAGTTTTCAGTTTTTCTACTTTGCTTATTCTGTGTTTGTTTTCATAGGGCAAAGTCCCATTGTCCAGTTTTCATCACATTCAGATCCTACGGTAGCCTGTAAGTGTCCAATCTCTAAACTATAATACAATAGAACAGCTGTATGGAAGTCCATGTGACCACAACATGAATACTGAAAGTGCTGAATTCATGTGTATTTCATTGTTTACCACTCACCATTATATGAAGGGGTACAGTGTAGTTTATTATGTACTCTATTTTACAAAGCTAAAATGACTTAAGTATGGATGCTTATGGTAGAACACATATACATTTTTAAATTTCTAACTTAGTGATCTCATTCATTACATTTTAAATTTGACATTTACAATATAAAGCAATAGTTTAAAATATTTCCAAAGTGGCCTTTATTTTTTTAGAACTAGCTCTTCACCTAACTATATCAGACCTGAAAACTATCAAAGAAAAGTATTACATTTGCCCTTTGATGAACAATTATAAAGTGAAACATGTTCAGTGTGGAAAAGGGACAGCATTTTATTTTAAGAGTCCACTAACTCATAGTGAATTAGAATAAAACTCCTGTGGGAATACATGTGACATTCACATGAATAACAGATGAGTTCATTATGATCTGTGCTTCTAAAAAGAATGGCAAATGAATTCATAATGATTAGACATTTAAAATAACATATTCTCCAGTACTGCATTAAATCCCAGACTGTAATTCAGCTGCAGGGCTACAAAGAATATGAAATGAAATTGTAGCAATGCATGTAGCTGAAACTGAATGACAGACTGAGAATTCAGTCATTTGCTACATGCTTTTAGCTGGTTGTTAATCAAACTAATGAAGACTTACTACTCTGTTTAATGTGTTTGAATTAGGTATGAAACTTACAGATAGATCTTGTGCCTGAAATAGGAGGAGGGTGTGGATAACTGCGTATGGAGCATAAAAGGAATAGTGTGTGTATATGATAAGAGATAGAGGCATCTGGTCACTGACATGCATAAAGTCTGAAGTTCTGATTCCTTTGAACACTCAGTTTGAAATATATTTTGGACCTGAATTTTTGTAGGGTTATTTTGCTCATGGTATGGGCCTATACATACAATGAATATCACTGAGGAAACTTATTACTTTCCTGGGAGCAACATTTTCAAATGCTTGCTGCGGCCTCACATGAGCACAGTGGCTTTCCACCTTTCCAGACTACTGTACCCCTTTCAGGAGTCTGATTTGTTTTGTGTACTCCAAGTTTCACCTCACTTAAAAACTACTTGCTTACAAAATAAGACATAAGAATACAAAAGTGTCACAGCACGCTATTACTGAACAATTGCTTACTTTCTCATTTTTACCATATAATTATAAAATAAATCAATTGGAATATAAATATTGAACTTACATTTCAGTGTATAGTATATAGAGCCATGTAAACAAGTCGTTGTATGAAACTTCAGTTTGTACTGACTTCACTAGTGCTTTTTATGTAGCCTGCTGTAAAACTAGGCAAATATCTAGATGAGTTGATGTACCTGCTTACCCCAGGGGTACGTGGGTTAAGAACCACTGCATTAACACTCTGCTGATCGTCTAGCAGGAGAATGTCTCTTACTTGAATTCTGACCTCTGCATTGCTCTGTGGTGACACTAAGAGCATAACAGTAAGGTTAACTTTTCTGCCTTCCCAGGCAAAGAAGAGAATGGATTGACATGGAAGAAAGCGAGACAGCCCAAGGAGAAGAGGATAGAGGACAACACAGAGCAAGAGCAGAGGAGAAGGAGAGGAAAGGGGAAAATTATATAGGGAAAAACTATGGCTGCTCCTGGAACTCCCAGCACCAAAAGGATCAGCAGAAAAGAGATCAGAGGCAGATCACCTGATCACTAAAATTTCAGTAGCACACACACTGTGCTGGGTGCTGTCCACATGGACAGCAGAAACCCTACCCCCAAAATCTTAAAATCTAGCTTAGACTAGCTCAGGTCCTGGAGCAGGGAAGCCACATCAGCACAAGCTTCAGCACAGGCTATCCAAACCCACCCTGAACCCTGGGTAATTAGAAACAGGGCTAGTCTGTGCTGAGGTCACACTGCCAAAGTGTCAGTGCTCTGGGACCTGATCTAGCTAGATTAAAGTGAGTTCGGGTATGTTGGCTCGAGCTACAACCACATCTAGTGATTGCAGTCTAGATATACCCTTAGTGATTTGTGTAGTGCTGGTGATAGGGGTGGAGGGGCAGGGATTCAGCACCTTGGCCCACCCATGGTCACCATCTTCCAGTCCAGGTCCATCCACTTCCACCACATGGATTCTGACCCATTGGAGAGGCCTCTGTGGTTCTCCAAGGAATAAGGAAGGTGATGCTAGATGTGACTCTCTCTCTACCACTACGCAGAGGAGGGGAATACATGTGTGGAAGGCCCTGTCTGCAAACAGATTTCAAGGGCATGATCTGGCCACATGGTTCCTCACATTTTTTATAGGGGGTGGGAAAACCCACCAGCATGTTTCTTAGTTTCCTTTGAATAATTCTATCAGTGGGTTGTTTTCACTCCCCCATGAAACTGGCTGGTGGTTCCATCCCAGAAAGCCACAGAGAACTAGAATATGTGAGGATTTTAGGACATCCGTACAAGATAGGAGCATTGACATGGAGAAAATTGCCCACAGAATTCCCTGAGTTTTCATCCTCCCGCCCCCATGGCAGCCCTGCTCTTGTAGGAGCCATGTTGCCATAGAGTCCTTACATTGTTTACATCAGAAAGGAAAATTGCCATATAAAATGTGACCTGCTTTAAGTTTCATTCAGAGGCCTGAAACTACAGACATTCTACAAGTTCTGTCTCTGAAGGGCTGCAAAAGCAAAAACAATGCGGGCTCGTAGTGCTGAGGAAAGTGAAGGCCATGGTGTGATACAATCATGAGTGAGTCATGGAGTCAGGAAGCAAATTAACCAAAAGAGAGTCATATAATTTAATAATTTCCTGCTCTGGTCCTAGATAACTATCCTTGTTAGGGAAATGAAGACAAGTATTGGGAAAGCAACTTGTGCTATTTAAAACAATTGTGAAAGTCCTTTAGAAACAAAGGTACCACACTAGTGGTGTTGGAACAATTTTATAGTTGGGGGGCTGAAAGCCAATTAACAAAACTGTAAATATGATGGAAACCACTTCAAGTGAGGGGGTGCTCCCACACGCCGAGCAGCTGTAGTTCTAGCACCCCTGTACTACACAGATTGTACTGAGGGAATGAAAGAGATTCAGGAAGATTTTGTACTGCTCTAGAATAAGAAACACCAGCTGAGCTTTAAAGTAGCACAGCTGTCCATGGGTAAATCTGATTAACAGTTGGATTGTATTACTTTTAATTTGGCTCTCTATGGTTATCTCTAGGTTGGATAGCAAATACCTGCCTAATTCCTTTTGCAAAACTGGGCTCTTATGAATATACTTGCTATGAGACTTTATATTTTTATTTTATTAAAATAAAAAAAATTAACTGCAATTTTTGGAAAGGCGTTTATTTATTTATACAGTATTTAATACTGCTTACCTACATATTTACTTACTTACTTATTAACTACTACTTACAGATGTCAATACTTAAATACTTGAGGTAATTTTTATTATCCCCATTTTACAGAATATATAGAATCATGGAATCGTAGGACTGGAAGGGACTTCAAGAGGTTTTCTAGTCCAGTCCCCAGCTTGGTATCATCCGCAAACTTTATAAATGTACTCTCTATGCTATTATCTAAATCATTGATGAAGATATTGAACAGAACCGGATCCAGAATTGTTCCCACCAGGACCCCACTTGATATGCCCTTCCAGACTGTGAACCACTGATAACTACTCTCTGGGAATGGTTTTCCAAACAATTATGCACCCACCTTATAATAGCTCCATATAAGTTAACTGTCTGTATAACTGATGCAGAGACAACCATATCATCACATTGAGATCAATGGGAGTCTGCTAAAAATTGATACCACCATCTGTCCCAGAGAGACTACAGGGAACATTTTCAAAAGTGGGCTACGGATATCAAATGCTCAAATAGAAAAATCTGGAAACAGCTATTTCAAAATTCCGAGTAACCCATAACTGCTGCTGAAGTCAATGGGAGCTGTGGTTACTCCTCGCCTCTCAAAATCAGACCCACAGTGTCTCAAGCAGGGCGCTCAAAAGCTGGACCATCGTTTAAAAATGTTGTCCATAGTGACTTGCCCAAGGTCACAGAGCAAGTCAACAGTAGAGTCAGGAATAAAATCCAGATGTGAACTCCTGGCCCCCCTGAAGTCAATGGCAAAACTTCCATTGTCTTCAATGGGGCAAGATTTCACCATGGTCAGTGGTTTCCTGGCTCTGTGCTCAATCCATTTTGACCACTGCTGGCCACCAAATGGCTCAGTGGGCAAATTAAAAAAAAAAAAATACTAGCAGCAGTCAGTCAATTTCCCATTTCAGTGCCAAGGGCCTGATTCACCACTGTTTTATTCCAGTTTTACATTAATTGTGCTGGGTGAAATGGTGGCAGGTTGCCCCACTCTAAGAGCAAATGACAGAACCCACCCAGTGAGCAGGTGATGGAAGATTGCAAGGAGCTACAGATTAATTATTGCTGATAACTTGGGGCAAGTATAGCTCATTAGAATCCATATTGAAATGTAGGGAGGTGGCTCTCATACAGAAGGCGTTAGGGCTTGGGATGGGCATATCTTGTGTGAAGGAACCCTAGGAGTAGCCATGCTTGAGGAGATTAAAAAATGGAATTCCAAAATAATACTACATAAAACCGCCCCATTGGTGCGGTGCATTTTTGGCTCTACAAGAGCATATAGGTTTTTTGTGGCACTAGGAGGGAGCTCCACCATCTTACAATGGGATTGGCTTGGCTTTAGAGCATGCTCATAACAAGACAAGCGGCGCAGTTTATGAATCACCTCATTCTGTGAGCTGTTGGCTTGCAATATATAGCAGAACGTGGTGGGGTTTTAATCTTATGAAAAAGTAATTACAGTAAGTAAAGGCTGTTGGCAGTGAATGTAATAATAATAATAATAGTCTGCATTTCAAACATTTGTTTATAATTACAGTGACCTCAGCCTGTTATTTTACTGCTAAAGAACAAACCTCACTCAAAATGCATTTGTCTACCACTGTAATGCTGCAGCAGTACACTCTAAACAAATTAGGGCTAATTGCTAATAACTCACTCACAGAAGGTCTGTTTATCAGGTTTGTGTATGCAAAATGGGGTTAAAAAGTAGGCTAATTTCTTAGAGACTACTGAGCAAATTCCACCTGCATGTTAATTATTCAGGATCTCCCGGGAATAAAATAGGATTCCTCTAATGGGGAAAAAAAATAAGTAAACACAGTATTGGGCTGAAAGATAAAATGTTTGATTTTAATATGTAGCAAATTAATTATTCATATGTAATTACATATATCTACAAGATAGAGTATACTCAGTTTCCCTTCCATGGCAACAAGGAAAGAACATGCTAGTGTATTTTATATATATATATACACATACCACATATTTAATAGAAAAGATAGTTTAGAAATGTTCTAGAGTTTTAGTCTTTTTCGTTGGGAATATGTTTTGTGTCACTTCAGGTACATAACCAAATTCCCTTTGTTATCATGATTCCAGCTGTGCAGGGCTCAAAGAAAGAGCTACATTTTGGAAAACATGGATATCTATCTGATATGGAGACACACAAATAACAGGTAAAAATCAAGTCTGAAATGTTCAGATAGTTCTGTCTCCTGACTTTCCAAGATATTGAAGTATTTTGGATCAATGTTATATTAATGTACGGGTGGGACATTGCTCATGAAAGCTGAACTCCTTGTAGCTATTGTTTTATTATACTAGTTTACCTTTCTTCTTAAAACAATTGCAATCACCAGTCAGCTAACTTTAATTAATAGTCAAGGTCTTTTCTAAAATAGTCTGTATTTTTAACAAGAAAGTAGTTCAAGGGAAAGTAAAACTACCTTTCCATAGGCATTCTCTTCTCCCTGCACTGCAAACGTGGTAGGGGAATTTTAAAATCCAAACAAAAACTATCTTCATTTAATTTATTGAATTACATGGAAATATTTGTTTATATATTAGTTTTTCTAAAAGCATTTTACTGTTTGGGTTTTGTTTTTTTTTTAACCTAAATTTTAGGCATAATCTATACATGGAAATAACATGCCTTCAAAGAGCTGAATACAGGCCTTTACAAGGTATACAATTCTGTGCTTAAGTTTCTTAGGCTATGTCTACACTACCACGGTAAGTTGACCTATGCTATGCAACTCCAGCTATGTGAATAACGTAGCTGGACTCGATGTACCTTAGGTCAAGTTACCACGGGGTCTACACCGCGGGGGGTCAACAGGAGAAAATCTCCTGTCGACTTACCTTACTCTTCTCATCCGGGTAGAGTACAGGGATAGACTGGAGAGTGATCTGCAGTCGATTTGGTGGGTCTTTACTAGACACGCTAAATTGACCACTGGTGGATCGATCTCAGAGCATTGATCCATGCCGTAGTGTAGACCTGCCCATATTCTCAAAGGGAGAAGTAGCATGGCAGTGAGCATTCATCCTCCAGAGATAATTTCATAAGTAACAATTTATTTTTCTCTCTCTTCATTCTGTGGAACGAATGGACTTACGGCCTGATCCAAAGACCACTGAAATCAATGGAAGGACTCTCATTCATGACAATGGGTTTAAATTGGGGCCTTAGAGAAAAGGGGCTGGATTCCCTGCTGTGTTTGAGCTGGTATGGGAAAGGGAGGGATGGGAACATCAGAGATCCTGGGAGCTAGTCTGTGCCAGACCCCGTGTAAATTAGAGCAGCCTAGGGACCCTATGCCAATGGAGGATCAAAGTAGTTTAGTAAAGCTCTGCCATGCCCCCTTCTTGTCCCCAACATGCCTCTTATGCCAAGAGTAGTGTGGCTGGCCCAGGAGCCAATTCTGCCAACGTTACGAGAGTTCCCCTCCTCCAGTAGAATTCTCCAGTGGTCATTTGCAGCCAGAATCCAGCTCCTCTGCCCTGCCTAAGTAGTGCAAAGTGGCTAGATTGTAATGGAGAATCTGTCCCAAAGTTGACAACGTACTCGGCGCCTGTGGCTGTTAGCAGATAGTGTCAGAAAACCTTATTCCAGAAGAACTAAACAAAAGAGCCTGGGGAAGGGCAGAGCTCCACCTGCTGATAGCCTTAATTTAGTTTCAGATTGTAGCCATCCTCATCATACCACTTGTACAGTGAAGTGCTGCATGTCTGTGACTATGCAAAGGTTGCTGCATAACTTCCAGATGACTGGAGGGGTAAAAATAATCCTTCACATACATCAAATTCTTTCTGCCTCAGGACAGAATTTAAATATCGACTGCTGGGTGTTTTTCCTTCTGTGTAAAAGCCGCAAGTTCAATTCCTAGCCTTATCTGTCTCAGGCTACAAAATGTTTAGTGAGGACATTTACAGTGGGCACAGCTACCACTGGAAAGGACACGACTAAAGTGAACGATGCATGAAACGCAAAGGTATATGGAAGTAGTTTCTTAAGCATTTCATTTCCTAGCCAAGATAGTAGGGTCATAACTTTCCATACTACTATGTATTCTGTAGGTGAGTAAAACAAAGATGCTGGGGATTCTGTGAGGTTTATCTTTCCTCAGAATTTTTACCAGAGGACATATAAAGAAATTTGGTCCCACCTGTTTGATTTCCGTAGTGGAGGTCAAGCTCCTCTGTACTGCTATGTGCATGACACATACCTCTCATTGTACTACTCCCACAGAGCCTAGCTGCTTACTGTTCCTGTGTCCTGTCCTACTCTTTGGGGAAATTAGGATGTAGTCTGGAAAATCCTATGAATTCAGTAGGATGTAGTCTG
>NW_020664482.1:17704396-17744909 GCF_002925995.2 Terrapene triunguis
TAGGATGTAGTCTGGAAAATCCTATGAATTCAGTAGGATGTAGTCTGGAAAATCCTATGAATTCAGTAGGGCTCTGCATGGGTGGCCACTTAGATCTGCAGGATCAGGCCCCTGAAGTATGAAGTACTTTCTAAACATAGGCTGTGAAAATGAGAGCTTGCCAGTCACTGTTCTTTTCCCTACACTTTGCACACCTCTTCTGATGTGAGGCTGTTTCAATAGCTACATTACAAAATTACACACAAAGTTACCAAGAGGAAGATCAGAGTTCAAGATCCGCAGTTAGCTGACGCTATGCGGCTGAAAAGGGCTTCAAATATTTCAGAGGCTGCATCTGGGAGGAGTGCTGGAGGGTAGGGATAGGATACAGAGGGACCTAGTCAAAAGGAACCTGATGAGGTTCAACAAGGACAAGTGCAGAGTCCTGCACTTAGGACGGAAGAATCCCATTCACTGTTACAGACTAGGGACCGAATGGCTAGGAAGCAGTTCTGCAGAAAAGGACCTAGGGGTTACAGTGGACGAGAAGCTGGATATGAGTCAACAGTGGCCCTTGTTGCCAAGAAGGCTAACAGCATTTTGGGCTGTATAAGTAGGGGCATTGCCAGCACATTGAGGGACGTGATCATTCCCCTCTATTCGACTTGGTGAGGCCTCATCTGGAGTACTGTGTCCAGTTTTGGGCCCCACACTACAAGAAGGATGTGGAAAAATTGGAAAGAGTCCAACGGAGGGCAACAAAAATGATTAGGGGGCTGGAACACATGACTTATGAGGAGAGGCTGAGGGAATTGGGATTGTTTAGTCTGCAGAAGAGAAGAATGAGGGGGGATTTGATAGCTGCTTTCAACTACCTGAAAGGGGTTCCAAAGAGGATGGATCTAGACTGTTCTCAGTGGTACCAGATGACAGAACAAGGAGTAATGGTCTCAAGTTGCAGTGGGGGAGGTTTAGGTTGGATATTAGAAAAAACTTTTTCACTAGGAGAGTGGTGAAGCACTGGAATGGGTTACCTAGGGAGGTGGTGGAATCTCCTTCCTTAGAGGTTTTTAAGGTCAGGCTTGACAAAGCCATGGCTGGGATGATTTAGCTGGGGATTGGTCCTGCTTTGAGCAGGGAGTTGGACTAGATGACCTCCTGAGGTCCCTTCCAACCCTGATATTCTATGATTCTATGATCTTCAGGCGCTGGATGGGAAATTAATAGACGCATCACCTGTTTCTCGGTAATGACCCCTGTGGGTCAACTCAGGAGCGATCCTGATGGACTTCAGAGGAAGCTGTAGTCCTCTTTGTCACAACAGCACAGAGAGTTTTGGGAGATAAAGTTTCCAAGGGAGGCCTGGAAGAATCTTCCGAGGGAAAATAAAATAGACTATGTGATGTTGGCCAAGTGCCTTAGGCTCCAGCAAGACACTTAACTACATATCTAACTTTAAGCACGTGAGTAGTTCCACTGAGTCCTATGTTCTAAACATCATTATATGTCTGTTGCTTTTTAGTTTGGTATATTTCAAGGTTTTCTAATTGTTGTTTATTTGTATTCTGCTAGGACCTAAAAGCCCCAGCCAAGACACAGGCCCCATAGACACTGTACAAACACACTAATAAGAGCCAGTCCCTTCCCTGAGAGTTTACATTCTAACTATTGTAGACACACAAAAAGTGGGAGGAAGGGAGAATTATTATTCTGAGTTTACAGATGGAGAACAGAGACAGAGGGTATGTATGTCTACACTGCAGTAAAACACCCGCGGCTAGCCCGTGTCAGCTGGCTCAGGCTATGGGCTATAAAATTGCAGTGTAGATGTTCAGACTCGAGCTGGAGGCAGGGCTCTGGAGTGTCGATACGGCAGTTTTATAGCCCCGCCGACGGAGCCCTGCAAGCCCAACTCTGTGTGTTATTGCAGTGCAGACATACCCGGAGAGATTAAGGCCCTGATTCAACAATGCACTCAGTCATGTGCCTAACTCTAAGCACATGGGTAGTCCATTTGAAATCAGTGAGGACTCTACATACTTGAATTTTTCAGTGTATTAAGTTTGATTTGTGACATTTTATATGCACAGATTTCTAATCTTAGCTGTTTTGATGGCTGATGGCAAAAATCAGCAGATTTTGCAGGTGGTATTCAATTTGGTTACTAGATGTCTAAATACAGTATAGTAGCTAGACTGTCAGTAAAGTAGCAAATTTTCAGTTTCTGTATATCCCTAACTTTTAAAAAATCAGTCCTGTAATGTTTTCCTTCCATTATACATGTAACACACACACACACACACACACAGGATGTGCTAGTTTTTCGGTACAAAATAATTGGGTCATTGTATTACACCACTGTGAGAGTCTCAGCCTGAAAGGGATATTTTATTGACATTTAAGTGAAAAGGCAATCATAATATAATGGATCTTAAAACTGGCTGCATTGCTTCTGGATTACTGTATTGTTGCTCAATATTCCTGTCAAAATCCCTATGCCCTGCACTAGCAGACTGAAGTCATGAGACTCTGTCCTATATTTATGTAACCTTTAGGAATATTTATAGCAATTCATGCAGCAATGTATTTTCAGCACAAATGATACATTCATGCAGTTTGACTTTATCTAATGTGTTGGTAGCAACTTGAAAGAAATTACACAAAGTATAAAGAGGTTTATTTCTCATGCATGCTTTGACACACTCTAGTGGCAGGAAGTTGCAATACTGCTTATGCAATGGAGCCCAATCAAGGTTAGACTTGACTCTGTGCCAATCTATTTTTTCTTTTCCTTGTGCAGTAATTGTTAAACTGGAATTAACCTTTAGTCTGTTATTATTATAGTACAGTAAACAGCCTGACAGTTGAGAATTTACTGTTCAAATCCTGACTTTAGTACAAAGTCATTTTATTCTTATTTATTTTAATTTATAAAAGTTTAGCTCCAGGATTTTTGTTGACTGTATGCTTAGATGGAGTCTCACACAGCAAGTCCCAGTCTGGCTCAGGCCTCTAGGTGCTGTCACAATACAAAAGTTTAATAATAATAAATAACACCCATCCACAAACTCTGGGCACCTACCCATTACTTAGCTACATCTACAATTTACATAGGAATTTACTCAGATAGCCTCATCTATAAACCAACCATCATCAAATAACAAACCAATAAACCATTCCACATAGAACCTACTCATTTATAGCCAAACCCCATCCAAAGCTGGTGTTCTGCTTATTGAACTAATCATAAATGTCTCATTGTGCTCCCTCTTTCTGTTTGTCATATTCACCTGTTGTCTATCCTCATAAACTTAGATTGTGAGCTCTTTGAGGCAGAAAATGTCTTTTGGGGGGTGTATGTGTGTACAGCACCTAGCACAAAGGGGCCACAATCTCTGGTTGGGGATCCTAGACCCCACCATGATACACATATGAAATACAATAATAATTAATATCAGCATTGCCCAGGAGAAACTGGTACATGGTGCAGTGGAGCAAGGGATTCTCCTTAAAGGTAGGAAGGATAGTCTAGTGCAGTGGTTCTCAAACTGTGGGTCGGGACCCCATTTTAATGCTTTGCCCCCCGCCCGCCTGGGACAGTGGGGGTTGGGCTTTGACTTTGGCCCCGCCACCCAGGGCAGTGGGGCTCAGGCAGGCTCAGGCTTTGGTCCCCCCTCTGAGGGTCATGTAGTAATTTTTGTTGTCAGAAGGGGGTCGTGGCGCAATGAAGTTTGAGAACCCCATGTCTAGTGGACTATGCACTGGGTTGGACCTCAACAGACTGGAGTTCATTTCCTCGCTCAGCCCACGACTTCCTGTGTGACCTTGGGAGAATCACTTAATTTATACTGTCCCACAGTTGTTATTTTGTCAAATATGAGAATAATACTTGCCTACCTCACCGGGGGTGTTGTGTGGCTAAAGCCACTCAGTTATAGTGAAGACAACCATATAAGTATCTGGATAGATACTCTATTAAATCCAATCTATGGAACATACAATTGGCATGACCAAAAATCTTTTATATAGGATCAAGAGCTTGGAGACACTGGCAGTTACAATGTTCTTGGTCTGGCTGGGAGCTATTGTGTCTCCCTGTGTAAGAGCAGCCTTATGTTTGTGTGATAAATGAAGGGGGGCAGGGTTGGCTCCCTTTTATAGACACCTAGCCAGCCAGTTAGCTATAAAGCCCCTCTAGGTAGCTGTTCTCTACTTGCTCTACCTGTAAAGGGTTAAAAAAGTCCAGGTAAAAGGAAGGGAGTGGGCACCTGACCAAAAGAGCCAATGAGAAGGCTAGAACTTCTTAAAATTGGGAAAAAAGCTTTCCCTTTGTGTGCTGTTTTTCTTCTCCAGGAAAGAGGGGAACAGGGAGCAGTTATACTGTGAGAAGCTGAAGGCCAGATATGAAAATCATCAGATCCTATCTAGAACTACTTATTTAACAACCCAGATATGTAAGTAGATCAGGAATGTTTAGAAAGACGTGATTAGGTTTATTTTTGTTTATTTCTTATTGGCTTGTGGACTCCTCTGTGCTAACCCCAAATGCTTTTTGTTTTGCTTGTAACCTTTAAGCTGGATCTCAAGAAGGTTATTCTTGATGTTTAATTTTTGTAAGTGGGTTTTTTAAATCTAGCAAAAGCCTCAGTTCCAGATGTATTTTCTTTCTTTTTGTTTTTAATAAAATTTACCTTTTTTAAGAACAAGATTGGATTTTTGGTGTCCTAAGAGGTTTGTGCATATGTTGTTTAGTTAGCTGGGGGCAACAGCTAATTCCCTTTGTTTTCTTTCTCAGCTCTTCCCCAGAAGGGGCATGTGTGAAAGGGCTCGAGGGTACCCCACAGGAAGGAATTCCCAAGTGCGCTTTCTTGGGTTCCAAGGGGTTTTGCATTTGGGTGGTGGCAGCATCTACCCATCCAAGGTCAGAGAGAAGCTGTAACCTTGGGAGTTTAATACAAACCTGTAGTGGCCAGTATTATTTTTTAGAATCCTTGCTGGCCCCCCCCTTCTGCACTCAAAGTGTCAGAGTCGGGAATCAGCCTTGACAGTCTGTCACAGCCAAAAGGAGCTGGGGCAGAATGAAGAATCAGGCACTTCGGTGCAATAGACACAGTAACTCAATTCATCTACTCCCTAAAATAAAATATTTTTAATAGAGCTGGTTGAAACTCAGAATTTCCATTCTATAGGAAATTCTGATGCCTCTAAATTTGCTTTTGTTGCTGATTGGAATGAAACTAAAATATTTGAAAATGTTCTACAAAACAAAATTTTTGAAAAAAAATCATTTTGGGTCAATTGAAATATCCCATTTTGATAAAATCAACAAGTTTCATTCCAGTTTTGACTTTTTAAATTTTAAATTAACTTGTTGAGTGTTAGATCTTGCTTAGTTTGGCCAATAAGGAACCTTTAAGTCCTTCTGTTTGATGCTGGCAGCAAAAGGATGGATGGTTTTAGACTAGTTTTCTCTACCATTCCTCTACGTTTGTGTGTGGTTTTTTTTAATTGCTTTTTATTTATAACATCCAGTCTTTCATTTGTTGGTTGAACTCAATCTTACTGTCTAAAAGCACAGTGAAAATTTGCTTCTCTTTGGGGATGGTTACTTTGTTTAAAAGAATGAATATTATCTAAGGCAGGTGTAATTCAATACTAAATACTAGAAAGACATTGGACCAAATTCAGAACTGGTGCAAACAGGTGAAGCTTATACTGGAGTCAAGCTTATTCACTGAATGAAGTAGGCCCAATATGGTTTTGTGTAATTCCATTATAATCGGTTATTTGGTCTGCTATAGAGTGTTTTTTCCTCATGCCCATCTTCATGAAACCTGAGACATGAGCTCACCTAGAAAAAAAAGTTCAGATTAAAGCTGAAGCAGACAAGTAACTTTAAAGTCTAGGCATCTGTTATATTTGATGAAACCCTATTTGGTTAATAAGGTAGCTAATAATTCTCATTGTTCTACGGTAATACAATTAAAAGTGGAGGGGCATATGGTGTTCTCTGAAAGTTGTATTAGCTGAAGATACATGTTTTAGGTCTACATGGCCTACAGGGCCTAGCTCTGGGGAGCAATTCATTGCTCAATTAGTTAAAGCAAAACCGTTAAAGATACGTCTGGTGCCTTAGAGGTATAAATTCTACTTCTTCCATTTGCATTACTGTCAGTTTCTTTTTGACCTAAATCCTAATCCAAGCAGGGAATAAACCAATTCATAAATGAGAAGAGGATGGATGAGTGTGCATCCAGAAATAATAGCATCTTGTCAAGGCTCAGTCAATCATATCCATTGAGGCGTCAGTAGTTAACCTAAGGTCATTCCCATCAAATAGAGCTTTGTAAAGCTACAACATGGAGGTTTCTCTAGATGCATGTGCAGAATACTATTGTAGTGACAAAGCTTTTTTGAAGGATTCAACTCAGTTCTTTCCATCTTAGTGTTTTGAACTGACGTCATCTGTACTCTACAGTTAATCCACTGTTGGCTTGCATTAAAAATAGATGATCAATTGAGCATTACCTATAAATGTGTTAAAAGATTTTATGTATGGAAAAAACAAGGATAGGAAAGGTCAGAGGCTCAGAGTAAAATGATTACAATCCAAAGATGTTTGGGGAAAAATGTTGGAAATGTATTGATAGAAAACAGAAAAAAATTCTAAACAAACATTGTAACTTTGTAAAATTCTTCCGTTAGAAGCTCCCCAAAGTAGAGGTGACTGTGAAATTCTAAACTCTTGTTATGTAGCTTGGCATCAATGACTCCTCTTTTTTACTTTGAATTACTAATCCTATGAGGTTTAATTTGGAAGTTTTAGAAATGGCTCCTCTTCCTGTTTAAATAAGTCTGGTTGCCCTCATGAAAATGGGAAGTATGTTGATTTTAAAATAGACTAAAGAAAGTTGGATAAGTAGGTGCACAGAGAAAACAACTAATAATACTCTGCACATGAAATGTTCAAAAAGCACTGCAAATTAGCTAATTAATCTTCACACCAGCCCTGTGAAGTCAGTAGATAGGCAAGTATTGTTATATAGATGGAGAAATTGAGAAAGAGACTATGTGATGACCAAGGCTATTCAGTGCGTCAGTGTCAAGCCAGGCTGAAGTTTACTTTATGGGCTTACTGTGACGGGTTGGATCACATAAACCCCCTTTGGGACTGCCACCTGATGTGCCGAGACTAGCTCTGAGCCCGTTTTCCCTGCCAGCTTGCGGGTTCAGTGCCCTGCCTGGTTTGAGCTAGACACGCTAGCCTGCTGCAAACCCAGACCTAGGTCTGAACCACATCCCCCAACAGCTGCAGGCTTAACTGAAAACAGCTTAAGAAGTGTTCCTGTCTCCAACACCCAGATGCCCAGTTCCCAATGGGATCCAAACCCCAAATAAATCCGTTTTACCCTGTATAAAGCTTATACAGGATAAACTCATAAATTGTTCGCCCTCTATAACACTGATAGAGAGGTATGCACAGCTGTTTGCCCCCCCCCCCCAGGTATTAGTACATACTCTGGGTTAATTAATAAGTAAGAAGTGATTTTATTAAATACAAGAAGTAGGATTTAGGTGGTTCCAAATAATAACAGACAGAACAAAGTGAATTACCAAGCAAAATAAAATAAAACACGCAAGTCTAAACCTAATACAGTAAGAAAACTGGATACAGATAAAATCTCACCCTCAGAGATCTTTCAATAAGCTTCTATCACAGACTGGATGCCTTCCTAGTCTGGGCACAATCCTTTCCCCTAGTACAACCCTTGTTCCAGCTCAGGTGGTAGCTAGGGGATTTCTCATGATTGCAGCCTCCTTTGTTCTGTTCCACCCCCTTATATAGCTTTGCACAAGGCGGTAATCCTTTGTCCCTCTCTGGGGTCCCACCCCTCCTTCTAAAAGGAAAAGCACCAGGTTAAAGATGGATTCCAGTTCAGGTGACATGATCACATGTCACTGTAAGACTTCAAGCCTTCATTCCTCCCAGCCTAACTCACAGGAAGGCCTGCAAGCAAACAGAGCCATCCACAGTCAATTGTCCTGGTTGATGGGAGCCATTAAGATTCCAAACCACCATTAATGGCCCACACTTTGCATAACTACAATAGGCCCTCAGAGCTATATTTCATATTTCTAGTTTCAGGCACAAGAATGATACATACATACAAATAGGATGACCACTCTCAGTAGATTATAAGCTTTGTAATGATACCTTACAAGAGACCTTTTGTATGAAGTATATTTCAGTTACATTATATTCACATTCATTAGCATATTTTCATAAAATCATATAGAGTGCAACATCACACTTACTATTTATGTTACCAATAAAGTCAAATCCCAGGAAGGGGGTAAGTTGATGTGTGGATACTTTGCTCTGAACAGGGAGAAAACACCACCTGCTTCCACCTACCTCTAACATAAAGATTCTCGGTACTTATGTGGTCCTAATTACTAGTAACTGAATGCCTCCCATAACTTCAGGGCAACATGATTTCTCCTCCTTCTCTGTTACCAAGAAAGACCTGAAGAAGAGCTCTGTGGAGCTCAAAAAACTTGTCTCTTTCATCAACAGAAGTTGGTCCAATAAAAGATATCATCTCACCCACCTTGTCTCTCATATCCTGGGATCAACAAAGCTACGACAACACTGCAAACACCAAAAAACCAAGGTCAGGCTTTTTTGGGGGGGGAGAAGAAGTATCTTTATAAAGCCAATTTTTGGGGACAGATGAGGACAGGCAAACTATTTGATTTATCTTCCACGTTACCTTAAAATATTTGCACTGGTGTTAATTTTCCCACTTCTGTGGGAAAATCTGCAGGGCAAGAACTGGGCTCCTCAGCTACTTAAAAACTCACCAATGAACCCCCTTGGCAGACATCGTCCTTGTATCGAGGGATAGCCAAAGAAGAAGTTAATGAGCGCGGAATTTTTCTCTGCATTTTGCCACCATGCTTGCTATAATTCAATATGTGCATTTAATAGGCCATTTCTGTCAACTACATTAAAATGTATTCTCTCCTTTAAATATTTTCATCTATAAACATTTCTTGGTGCTTTGGCGATTCCTTCAGTCACATGACAGGAAGTATTGTGGGTGGTGGTGTTATCTAATACAGAGGCCTGGGAGCTAAGATTTTTTTGGGTTCTATTCCTGTTTTTGCCCTGACTCACTGTGTGGCCTTGGGCCCAAATTTTCAAAAGTTACCACTTACTTTGGAGCGCCTCCAATTTTGGGTCCCTATCTTCAGAACCTGGGGCCTGATTTTTTTCAGCAATATTAAGCAATTTAGTGGAGCTGCAGGGGTTTAAGGTTGAGCATCCAAAAATGGAGGTACCTAAAAATAGCATCCACATCTGAAAATGTTGCGCTTTCCCTCTGTGTCACTTTCTTCATCTATAATGGATAACTCTATGACAATATATCTCTGCCCCTTGCTAGAGAAGATAAGAACTGTGACTGTCATAGACTCTACATTACTAACAGCTAATGGAATCTCCTTTACGAAAAATGGTTTTAGAGCAGAATGATCTGAATTCTTTCCCTGCTATTGCTAGGCATTTTGATGTGGCTGTGACAGGAGCAGCAGAAGTTTCCTAAAAGTGGGGGGCCACCAGCATCTGAACTGTGGCCCTGCCCCCCTGCACCACCCCTTCCCCCTGAGGCGCCGCTCTCATGCCACCCATTCCCCCCAGACCCTTGTGTTGCCCCTTCTCCCCGCTGCTTGCTCCTCTCTGCTGCCTCCCCCTCATTGCTTGCCCTTACAACTGGCAAAAAGTGATGGGGCCATAGCTCCCTGCCCCCTCGCCCCCCTTCCGGCATCCCTGGGCTGTGGCCAGGGTACGGAGTACATTCTTTAGCCAGCTATGAAGTGTTCAGGATAATCCTTAAACTTTGTGAAGAACTAAGTGACTATAAAGTTGTTACAATCCATATTTATTAAATCAGGCCTTCAGTCTCACATGGGGGATGTGAGAAATTAGGTAGTTAATATGTCTACAGGGTACTTGAGATGTAAAGCACTAGATAAATGCAAAGAACTATCATTAGAACTCATCAAGGTAAAAAGACTCTAGTTTCCTTTTTCCTCACTAGTCTTAGGTAAAAATTTATTTGGAGAAAAAAATCAGTTCAACAGAGTTAGTCTCTTATACATGTAGCATTCAGTCCTTCATTGTTTGGCCTCAAGTTTGAGTTAGATGCTAAATATCTAATGCTTTGTTCCAAAGGATTTATTTCTTTTCAGCACAATAAAGTAACATTAACCAGTGATTGTGGATGAGGTGTTTACTGTGACAGCCATTTCATATAGCCCAGGGCCTGCCATCTTTAAATGGATGTCCTTGATATACTATACCCTGTACTGCTAACGTAGGATTGTAGAGAGACAAGGTGGGTGAGGTAATATCTTTTATTGGACCTACTTCCGTTGGTGAGAGAGACAAGCTTTCAAGCTTACACAGAGCTCTTCAGGTCTGGGAAATGAACTAGTGTCACTGTAAAATACAAGATTTGAACAGATTGTTTAGCATAAGTAGTTAACATATATTTCAAGGGACCATTCAAGGTGAAGTGGCCTGTTATAGGGAGGAAAGGAAGTGGAGTAGGGAAAGCAACTGGGGGGTAAGGGGTTGTTAGTATAGATTTTTTTTTTTTTGCATAGATTTTTAGATGCACAGTCATCTTTAGTCTTAAATGCTTGGATCTTCAGACATATAGTTTTTTTAAATAAATCCTTCAAAAGACCACCCTTATTTAAAATACACATTTTAATTTTAATTACTATAGTAAAAAAACTTGCTTCCAAAGTCCTTCTGTCCTCTCACAAACTTCAGGGCATATCAAAAAACCTGTGACCGACATTTTTTATTCCCAAATTTAGTGCTTTTAATTAGGTATCTTCTGCATGTCCAGTCTTCACCTTCTGGCATGCAGTGGAAAACATGCTCCATTTTCTTTAGAAGGAAATTGCAGAAGAGTGTTTTTTTCAAACGTCATTTGCTTCATTTGGGTTCAGGGATTTGGCTGGAAGGGGGTGAACAGGGTGGGGGAGGGAAGAGAGGAGGGAGACAGTGGGGAGGAGGGGGCGAGGCCTGGGGCGGAGCAGGAGTGGTGTATGGGTGGGGCCACAGGCAGAAGAGGTGGGCTGGGGAGCTGGCCTCCCCAGACGACAGCTTCACCCACTGCCCATGACAGCAGGTCAGAGCGGGTCAGCTCCCGCACACCCAGCGTGCACTGCAGCCTCCTTAGGAAGGGGCCGCATTCTGCGTGAGGGAAAGGGTACGGGGGTCTCTGTGGGGAACTGACTCTCTGCTGCCATGAGGCAGCCTGGGCATCTTGGTATCCTTTGCTGCCTCATCCCTTCCCTCCCCCCTCCCCCGGGCTGCAAGCTCAGGCTACTGTTGGGCATAGGGGCACCAGTTTAATAATACTGCATAGGGCCCCATAATTCCTAAGGACGGCCCTGTCTACACTGCAGCTGGGAGTGAGCCTCCCAGCCTAGGTAAAGAGACTCGCGCTGAGCACTAAAAATAGAAGCGTGGGTGTTACAGGTCAGGCAGCAGCTCAGGCTCTCAAGCCCACCTGACCCGGGGGTTCTAAGCTCAGGGGGCTCGCTCGAGCCTCCGCTGGTGCTGCAATGTCCACGCTGCTATTTTTAGTGTCCTAGCTGAACTAGTGTGAGTCTGTTTACCTGGGCTGGGAGGCACTTTGCCAGCTGCAGTGTAGACCTACCCTTAGAAGTGTTCATTTGGACTTAACAGCTATTCAGTTCTAAGCATACAGTAACAGAAGCAGTTGTCCTAGTTAGATGCCTTTAGCACTAGTCTACTCCTCTTACATCAGTACAGCAATCTATGAAAAGCCTTCTGTAAGCACATAGGTCACACTTACTGTAACATACAGTACAATTATAGCATCTGTATAATATATCCTTACATGTCCTTGATAATGTTTACTCATTTGAGCCTGGATTCTGATCTCACTTGGAGTCATTCCACGAAAATTACTTCAAATTTATACCAGGGTTCCTGCCCCTGATCCTTATGGAAACCTTCTATGAATGATTTTGACAGGAGAAATCTCACTCACAAGAGATTGAAGCTAGCTTCTGTTAGTAATTAACACCTGCAATACATGTAAATATACTTGCATCTGTACTGACCACAATAGGTCCCTCGGTTTCTTCAAAAAGACTGATTAACCAAATACAAATTACCCCACACGTGCCTCCCTCATCCAAAGTACTGCTCTCATTATCCCATCACTTTCAATAGCGTTTTTCGATGTCATAAGTTAAATCTGGCCTGTCTTGATGTTGTCACTTGTCACAATCTTAGACTTTGTATGGAAATTCCAATGATGTCAGTGGGAACTCCACATGCAGAACTAGAGTAGAATATGGCCCTTATTATTTAGTCATATGTTTGGGGACTGATTCTCATCTCTTTTACACCGGTGTTATTCAGTGATATCTTCACTGAAGTTACCTCTGTGTAAAGCAAGAGCCAGTGAGAACAGACGCATGCCTGCAGTCTTCACAGCTATAATTTTTTAGCTAAAATTGTCAGGACAATTTACAGGTCGATCACTTACAAGACTTTCTCTTTACCTTCTATGTAAGGGAGTTAATATGACTGTATGAAAGAATAAATATATCCTTTCAGTTCATGGTCAGACTATGTAGTAAACTCTATTTTTAATCAGGCTAGGTTCCATTCTACACCCAATGTATTTTTTTTAAAATTATATTTATATCCAGTAGCTCTTTACAGCTAATTGTCCCTAGGCAGGACCCATCATAAATTCCTGAGTTTGTACAGTATCTACCATAATGAGGCCCTGATCCTTGCGTTTGCAGGTGCTACTGCAATATAAATCAATGCACTGAACGTTTAATTAAACTCTTATTAACCTATATATATATTGAGCTGGACTGTGGCTGGCCCTGTGTAGGTGCACAAGGGGAGAAGAAAGTGTGGGAAGCTTTTGCCCCCTCCTCATTTGTGTTCCTGTGCAGGGGTCACTTGCAGTCCCTGGAGGGAGTGCAAGAACTGCATGAATCTAGCACTATGAGGGGGTCTGCACTCACTAAAAGGGACGGCCAGGGCACCAGCCACCAGAGTTGAGCAGGTGTGAAAGAAATGCAGTACAGTGTAATGTGTAACAGGTTGGTAGAGCTCCAAGTGATAACAGGTGCTGCACACAGAAGCCTAGCAGAATAATCACAGCCAATGTCAGGAGCATGGACTGAAACTGTCTTCATTACCATAGCTCTATAAACAGCAGAGAGGCTGCTTCATAGGCCCTCCACAACAGGGAGCCCTGCATTCCAGGGGGCAAAGTCTCTTCGTGCATGCAAGTGTGATCCTTGCCTCAGCAATGGCTCCCATGCACAGCCCTGATGCATGTTATTCTTGTTCCTGGCATGAGAAATCTGTGCAAAGGGGTTGTGCATGAGGCTGTGGACAGGCAAAATATTAATGTGCATTAACACAGCATAAGTGTGTTCCCAATTTGGGTGCTGTTTGGCACAGCTGGAAACTGTTAATCCCTTTAATCCATATCCCCTTCCCCTTAACTCTTCACTAATGTCAATAAGGGTGTTCAGTTTTCAACAGGAGAACTCAGCTATGCTGTAGTCTATTGTAAAGATGAAAAGTTAATCTATATTTGATCCTATCTTGATCTAATCTATACTTGATCCTATCTATTTTAGACGTAATTTCCTTTCTGAATTAAGCTGCAGTGTATTGTAGAGTAACCCATTCATGATCTCTTCCTCTAATATTAACTCTCTTTAATGGTACAATTTAAAATGATATTTTGCCTATAATAAGTCTAAACAAGCTCCACCTACATAGGTAATGGTCATCTACGTAAGTTTACAAGTGTAATGAGTTTTATCACTTTAAATTGTTCAGATTTTAAACTCTTTGTGGGCTTCTTCTGAAGGCAAAACTTCCATTGACTTCTGGCTTTACAGAGAGTTTCTTCTTTGACAGGCGTGTGGGATCTGGCCTTATATGTTTGCATTGCAATCCTTCAAATAACTCATATCCAATCCTCTACTGACAATAAGCAGCAATTGCTTCAGTAACCTTTTTTTTTTTTTTTTTTTTTCAATTTTTTTTCAAAGCAGCAAACTGTATGCATTTCTTTCTTTCTGCCTTCAGTTTCTGTGAAGGTATAGGGCCCCTTCAACATTCCCAGCAAACCGGGTGCTACCTCCCTGCCTCCCTCAAATATTCAGGATGGACTAACAAGGCTGGATCAGGGGCTAAAGACCTGATGCTTATCTCTTATTAGCTTTATACCAGTGTAGTTCCAACAGGTCCAATGGAGTTATTTCGGAGACTCAGTAGTGTGAAAGGAGAGTCCGTGCTCAAAACCCAGCCAGGCATTCAGAAAGAATTTAGAACATACCATGTAAATTGGTAGTGAACAGGGAGAGAGGCCTTTACAAGAGGCAAAACTCCACACCAAAGGTCTAACCCAAAGTCTTTCCATTGACTTCAGTTAACTTTGGATCAGGCCTCCAATAGGCTGACTTGTAATCCAAAGTGTTCTGCTTGTTTGTTTGTTTTTTTATTTGGATTCTTTGGTACCTCAGCAATTTGTTCACTTTTCATATAACTCAGGCCCCGGATGCCCAAGGACAAAGCCTGGACTAAAAATGCTTGTTGAGAGTCTTTGTTTTGTTGCTGAACTCTGCTGGCCCACTGCCCCTTTCTGCACTCACACGCTCATGTAACATTATTTCTCCCCACCCCTTAAATCTATCCTGTTGTAGAAAACCTCTCACAGGACATTTTCAAGCTAAAAATGGAAATAAATATCTATCCTATCAAAAGGTGACAGGGGAAGATTGAACACCTCAAACTCTGAGGGCCCTGCTAACTTTTGTTTCCACTGCAGATGCAATGTTTAAGCACTTTTATAGGAAACATTGTTCCTTATGGGACTCCATTTGTACTCCATGCTCTCTCCATCTCCTGACAGTAGACACAGGAGGCAGTCATTACTTATTCTGTTAGAAGGCTTCCCTACCTCTAGTACAATTTCAAGCTGTCCAAAATGTCTCTCTTAATAGGACGACACACACTGAGCTGCAGTCAAATATTTGGATGCTAAAGATTAAGCCCTCAGGAGATGTCTGTTGTTGTTGCAATAATGTATCACCAATCATTAAAGGATATTTTAAAGCTACTTCAATTTTTCCAAAAGGCCTCTGGAGAGGTAAAGAAGAAAAAAACCTCCTGCATTTAATGTCTGCAGGCAGTCCTAGAATTTGGGTTGTAGATTCATCAGAAATAAACAGTTTTCCTGGGGTGATTACATATATATATATATATATGTAAAGTACCAGAGGACATTTAACTGTTCTCACTGCTATTTCAACCAAACTGTATGTGCTATAAAATGGGACTCTCACCATCTTTACAGAGCTTAATTCACGCATTTCTAGAAGAGGAGAACGGCATGATTTTTCGTATAAATAGGTCTGCTACCTTAGCATTAGTGGTATACCTGAGATGTCTTTGTAGTGTTAACACACTATTATACGGCAGCTTTAAAATGCTGTAGGAAAAGCCTGTGCACAAGACAAGAAAGCAATGTATGTAACTGTAGATCAGCAATATCGGGTCCTTTTTTATAATGTTTCTATTTAAAGTACATAAAACATGTCCCAGACTTGAATCATTTACTCAGCTAAATAATAAAACTGACATTCAGCCTAGTATCAGGAGAGCTCAGGCAACAGACATATCCACAATTCAATCATGGTTAAAAATTACAGATCTCAAAAATGTGCTGAAATGTAATGGGAAAAAGAAGGCTGGAACTGAACGAAATCAGTGTCAGTCGTTGATTTCTAGAACATACAAAGACGGTGAGTATAAATGTGTTACTTACAAATGCTGAGGATTTTAGGGAATGAAAATGGAGACCAGGAGCTGGAGACTGCCTGCCATGCCAGCAGTGTTGATTTGGAAGCGATGGACACAAATAAACGTTCAGCAAAGCTTAAAAAACTGCAATGCAAAGCTAGCCAAAAGTGTCCATGTCCTTACCGTGCTGTGGCTGGCAGGCAATCCGTTTCTGGGAGCCTTCAGTCCAGCTAATCAGGCTCCGGGGATTTTGTTTGCAAGGGAGATTGTCCTTTAAGTGATCAGTGCAGGAAAACGGAGAAATAAAAAGAAACGAGCAAATTGTACAAGGCAAATAGCTGCAGGTCTTTAGCATGCTCCCTGCGTTTTCCTAAGCTGCATCTGCAGTAGAGAAAATATCCCCAAAATAGCTCAGGCTGCCAATGACTTGCTGAAACCTGAGAAAGAATTGCTGAATTTAAAGATCTGCGTTGCTGTGGGAGTATGATTAAAATGAGAAACTGCTGGCAGGAGGAACCTGGGATGGAAGCACATGCTTAAGAAGTAACTTGCAAGTTCACCAGTGTCAGAACGTGACCTGACCCCTGATTTTCCCCTTCCTCCTTCTCACAGCAGTTAACCCTTATGAGTTCAATGTGGAGGAAAATTCTGTACTAGTGCAATGGGAGGGAGAGGATACATAGATGAACAAGAAAGCTCTTTCAAACCCCATTATCTGTGGTTCAGTGACAGTAAGTTACAGCAGTGTCCCACTTTCTAAATTTCAAAGCAGTCAAATAAGCTGATGTTATGCATAGGTCTCCGGAGCTGCAAATTTTAACCTACGGAAATCTCAACTGCATGCAGATTTTTGTTTTGACAGTCTGCAGCAGGTTAATTAATGTCAACCTGGTGCTGAGGCTAGTGTAGTCTGTTTGAATCAATCTTCATTTTAAAGACTGCGCCAGCTTTGTTGTTAAAATGATTCTTGAAAAATATTTTGAATGGTGTCAATGCCAACGAGAGAGAGAGGAACTGAGAGTTGGATGAAGATATAACCAAGAATAGTGGGGTTAAATTTAAATAAGGGGAATATATGCTAATATCAAGGGGAAAAAAACTGACCATAGGATCTATGGAGCTAAGAAATAGCCTCCCAAGGGATCTGGTGGTTGCCCCCTTGGTTTGGACATTTAAAATATGACCAAACAAGACACTACAAAAAGTTCTAAACAATATAGCCCTGCATTTCCGGGAGATGGATTAGAAGACTTAGTCATTAGTTATTTTCCTTCTATAATCAATATGGGTCTAGTCCTGCCAGGGGAATTCTCTCCTTCTCCCCCTGCCCCCAGTCACTTGATGCCAGCTAAGATATTGGAAGATAGCCTGCAAAGCAGCAGTAAAGGCCCTCTTACCCTTAGCATAGGGGGAGTCCAGGAAGTGCAGAGCCAGCAGAGTGAGACTCAGTGCAGGAGCATGGTGGCAGCTGTCTGTGCATCAGCAGTCCCCATCAGCTGGATGGACAAATAGGGACCATTGCAGTCAGGGGGTAATTTCAAGTATCCCGAATCCTCTCTAACCTGCACTACAGACTGAATGGGCCCCTGGGCAGTGAGGAGGTGCCCTGCTTCCTTTCTTGGGGTACGTCTACACTTACCGGAGGGTCCGGCGGCAGGCAATCGATGTTCTGGGATCGATTTATCGCGTCTGGTTAAGGCGCGATAAATCGATCCCGGAAGTGCCCCGGATCGATCCCGGAAGTGCTCCCCGTCGACGCCGGTACTCCAGCTCGGCGAGCGGAGTACGCGGCATCGACGGGGGAGCCTTCCTGCCGCGTCTGGACCCGCGGTAAGTTCGGACTAAGGTACTTCGAATTCAGCTACGTTATTAACGTAGCTGAATTTGCGTACCTTAGTCCGAAGTGGGGGGGTAGTGTAGACCAGGCCTTGGTCCTTGACTTCACTGGGATCAGCACTGGCACAGGGATGAATCAAGGCCAAATACTTACTCTGACAAAACTCCCAGAGATTAAAGGGACTGACAAGAAAGCCTGGTGTGCTAAGGAGGCCATGTTATACCATGTGGTTTAGGGCCTTATTCAGGTCACTTTAGTCAGGCAAACTCTGATTGTTTATATTATGGTAACACCTGGAGCACTGGAGGGGGATCAAGGTTCTGCTGTGCTGGCCTGAATGGAGCTGGTTGGGGCATTTTAGACAAAACAGTTTTACATCAGAAAATGCAGATTTGTCAGGAACAAAACTTTTTGCAGGAATGTGTTAAGTTCAACATCTTGCTGGGAGATTTCTCAGGTCCATGATGGAGTTTCTGGTCAAAATAAGAGTGTGTGTGCACGCGTGCGTGCAAGACAGAGACCCACCCCAATATGGCCAGCTTCGTAGCCTGGTACGTGGGAGACTCATGTTGAAGCCCCTGCTCTGCCTCATTCAGGCAAGTGCCCCGTCTACCGGGCTATTCTGGGCTGTCAAGCTTTGAAAGGTGTTGGTTTTGTCCTCATGCAGAATGGGAAAATTGGAATCTCAAAAAATTTCATGGGATGGGAAAACCGTTTCCCACCCAGCTCTCGTGCTGAACAGCCATAAAGAGACACAGGCCCTATCCCACCAAGCTCTCAGACAATGGGACAGATCTCTGATAACTCTTTCATGCTGAACAGCTCCTTAGACCATGACAGTCCCATTGAATCAATGGGATTAGCTGTGATTAAGGGTATCACCATCTGGCCCAAACAGCATTCACTGGAAACTTTGCTACTCATTACTGGGTTTAGGGACTAAATCTTCAGTTGTGCTGGAGCAGAACTTGATGCACCTGAGGGATGAAGCCAAAGGTGACTCTAAGCCTCCTTTCAGTCTCCACCCCTTCCTGGGTCTAACTGGGGTCCCAGAGCAAATTAAAGTAGCATAAGGACTGCCCTGGTTTGTGCTGGCTTGTGACCGTCCCCTAGTGTTCCTTTGGCTTGCATGGATCTCTGGAGCAAAGCATACTTTGACCCAGTCGGTGAACTGCCTCCTCTCATATGTCTCCCCATGCTGGGAAGGGAACTAGGAGGGATCGGCATAGAGCTGTCCAGATCGGCTTTATGAGAGCTGATTGTCCCCCCCTCCCCTCCCACAAATACATGGGGAATCTTAACATCAGCTACACATTTAAGGCAATTTTAAGGTCCCTTGTGGCACTACAGCATGGTCTAGGATCTGGCTCTAAGCTCCTTTCCCTTTTTGTACTTGAACTGAAAGGGGAAAAGCAGTTTCAAAAATATAACCAGGTTGGATTCAATCAGATGGGACTCCATTATGGGAAGCTGCTCCCTTGGAAAGCAGTTCTGCATCTGAGAAGCAAGCTTAATGGCAGTTTAGTTTTAATGCTTATTTTTTGATTGACGCCAAACGATAATGTACCAGATAGGCGGAACGTCATATGCAATATATTTTAATGGATGTGGCAAGCCTTAGGTGCCCTGACATTAAATAAACCATTAACATAAGAACATAAGAACGGCCATACTGGGTCAGACCAAAAGTCCATCTAGCCCAGTATCCTGTCTACCGACAGTGGCCAATGCCAGGTGCCCCAGAGGGAGTGAACCTAACAGGTAATGATCAAGTGATCTCTCTCCTGCCATCCATCTCCACCCTCTGACAGACAGAGGCTAGGAACACCATTCCTTACCCATCCTGGCTAATAGCCATTAATGAACTTAACCTCCAGGAATGTATCCAGTTCTCTTTTAAACGCTGTTATAGTCCTAGCCGTTGAATATGTAAGCTTTAGGACAGGGTAGTCCCTGTACATCTGAGCCCCTTGAGGTGTTTTTTTCCCGAAGGTGCTTGATCATTTTGTCTTGGGGAAGTTGTGTTCATGTTTAATATTGACTAACTATTGTAGGCCTCATTCACTCAGTGTAGTTTTGCTGAACTAAGAACTCTGGGATTTGGCCCATAAAGATGAGTAAACTTTTAAGCTGCTCCTACACTAGAACTGCTGAGGAACCCAAAGTATAACTGAAACCAACAGTATCAGAGAACAGAGAGACAAGGTGATATCTTTTATTGGGCCAGCTTCTGTTGGTGAGAGAGTCCAGCTTTCGAGCCACATAGAGTTCTTTTTCAGGTCTGGGAAAGGTACTTCCAGTCTGAAGAAGAGCTCCAGGTGGCTCAAAAGCTTGTCTCTCACACCAACAGAAGTTGGTCCAATGAAAGATATGACCTCACCCACCTTGTCTCTCTAATATCCTGGGACTGACATGGCTCCAACTACACTGCGATATAGTATCAGAGAACAGTCAATCTAATAAATCCTGGAACCAGTTTAAAAATGAAGGGTGAACAAACTCATTTTGCATAATATCATGGGTTCAGAAGCTTGGCTCTGATTCAAACATAGCTCAGTTTGCGTTCTGCTCAGGGATAGGAGAGACAATGGGGAGCCGGAATCTTGTGAAAAATAGAACAGAGAACAATAACTACAGGGAGACTGGAGAGGAAGGAAGCTGAGGAGAGAGAAAAGACTAATGTGGTGGATGGGGAAATGCTATATACAGGGCTCCTATTGGTGCCAGACTGTTGTGTAGCCCAGACATTCGCTAACTAGAAAGTCTCTTTAAATTGACCCTCCCTTGGCACAATACAATGGTTTCAATCCCAGGAAAAACAGCTTCATGATACAAACTAGTTTTGTAAATGGCGTGAATCCAAAAAGACACATTGATGTTCATAAGCCCTTGTACTCCAGAAGATTCATCATTCCCTAGCAAAAATAAAACTCCAACCCACCACCCATAAATAACTCCCCACTTACACCCCAGACAAGAAAATAAAAATGTATTTGGCTGTGCTGGTATAGGTATCACCAATACACTGATGTGTCACTGTTTGCTGTAAGGTGCCCCCTAATTCCCCTGCTTGGGTCACCCATGTTGCCAGTAGCAGCGCAGAAGTGGGGAAGAGAAAGCAGCATCCATGGGACTGCAACTCCCCCTTTGCACAGGTGAGTGAACAGGAAGTGGGTGGAGTCTTGATTCTGAGCCCCATCCCAGTGCACCAACCAGTGCAGAGAAGGAAGGAATCTATGCCAGATATAGGGCCATGGCAGATTACCTTCTCCCCATCTCCCTCCTCCTCCTCCAGGACAGTGTTTCTCAAACTGGGGTCGCTGCTTGTGTAGGGAAAGCCCCTGGCAGGCCGGGCCGGTTTGTTTACCTGCCTCGTCCGCAGGTCCGGCCGATCGCAGCTCCCCTGGCCGCGGTTCGCCGCTGCAGGCCAATGGGAGCTGCTGGAAGCTGCGGCCAGTATGTCCCTCGGCCCGTGTTGCTTCAAGCAGCTCCCATTGGCCCGGAGCAGCGAACCATGGCCAGTGGGAGCCGCGATCGGCCGGACTTGCGGACGGGGCAGGTAAACAAACTGGCCCGACCTGCCAGGGGCTTTCCCTACACAAGCGGCGGCCCCAGTTTGAGAAACACTGTCCTGGAGTAAGGTGGGAATCTGTCATCAACTGGAGCTACACTTGGCCTCTTATTCAAGGCTTATGGCAAAAACGCAATTGAGCCATGTTGTGTGTTTGTACAGAACCTAGCACAGCAGGGATACGGTCCTCCATGGGCTCTCGATGCTACGGGAATACTACTGCTCCAAACTGATGAAGTACCTTGAGGCAGAGAGCATTCCAGAATCATAGGCCTTCAATGAAAAAGGCCACTTATCTCATCCCCGGGCCAGTCAGCAATTCCAGTCCCACTAATCTCAAGGGTCATGGTAGGAACTGGGACAGCAGGCAGTCACTGAAGTAGGCTGGTCATGTTTTTGTATGTTTCTGTATACCAACAGGAACATTTTGAAGTGTGTCTGGGGAATGAATAATTGTGACTGGGCCCTGTGCTGCAGCATTCATGCTCAAAAGGAAGGCAGTGAGTACCAGTATGAATCCATTAACTGAACGGATTATCTGAGATGTTTCAAGGCCAGCAAAACAAATCTGACTACAATCTAATCCACACCTCTGCACCAGCCATTGTAGCAGCAAACAGTAACATAAAAGATTTTTATGAGCAGTTTTTGAAGGTGATAAATAATGATTGGTGGATAATTCCATGTGCGGTACAGTACTAGTGGTGCAATCAGCAAAAGGAGACAATAATTAGAGATTAGTGTCTGTGCTAACAGAGTGACCATGCATTAAAAAAAAAAGAAATCTGTGCCTCAAATGAGCTGACTAATTCAACCTCTCTCTGATCATTATAAAGCAGTTGCTTATGCAACACAGTAAAGAATCGTCTGACCTTCAGCAACTGGAACAGATCATTCTAAACCATCCTACCTCCCTTACGCTCCACTAGTGTGTGGTAACTGAAGAGTCCAGAAAATATATGATTTGTATGAGATAAGGCTTGTTTTGTTTTTTACCTAACCTTAGCGTAGGTAAACCTGGCTCCACTGGGTATAAGTAAATGAATTCTCTCTTGTTCCTTGACCACCACAAAGAACATCAGTTACAAATGATCTTCATCTGGCTTAATTTATAACCTTACTAGATGAGGGCCCACCATATGATAGGTGTTATTAATAAATCATATGTACATCACTGCATTTCAGTGTCCAATATGCTTTGAAAGCTGTTATTCTTGGCCCATAGTAATAGTTGGTGGATTGGGAAAATAAAATTCCAGCTAGTTTCCACCCAAGGACAAAAATAGAATGAGGATATTTACATCACTTGCCTAACAACCCTGGCCATTAATTATGACTTTGTTAAGGAAACATGCTCAGAGTAGAGCACAATAAACAAACTGGGTTAAATCTTGTCCCTACTGAAGTCAATGGCAGATTCTACCTACTGCTTTCCCAGTTAGAAATCCCTGTGACTTGCTGGTTATGCCTCTTGGTCCCTAGTTCAGTGAGCTTTGTGGATTGTGAGCTTTTGAGTAATGTAGACACATCCAGATCACTTCACTAGGAAGTTCTGCAATGGACAACCAGAGGGAGACAAATATTATTAGAAGGATGCTACACTTACTCGTAAAAGTAGTATCTTGCATTACCAAAAGCAGGACTACAACATTAGGGAACAGGACCCAGTCCTGATTAAATTGATGAGAATTGAGAGAGTACAATAGTACTTGTACTATCTAACCTTAGAGAATGTACTCCTGTGGGGTGAAAAGTTACTCTGCCAGTAAGGAAAGAAGATAGAAGAAAACAAAACTATTGATTCAGTGGGTGCAGGATGAGACCCTAATTTGAGTATTGACCTTGGTGAATAAGTTCTGTCAAGGGTATCTGTTAATAATGAAAGAAATAATGACCTGTCGTATGAAATAATAGTCCCTGTCAATGTGAAGTGCTAGAAACAAAACACCAAATATACACATGCAGTATCTGTAAAGGTAACAAACTTTTAGACACTAAAAACTGATGGAGTTCTAGTGCATCTCTCCAGTTGTGACTGAATAATTGTATTTCTCAGCCATGTTTTGGTTTGCTACAGGAGCAAAGGTATTAACTAGGGCCTACCCAAAGAAATAATTTGAAATAGTGATAGATGTAATCTTGCTTCTCCATAGACAGAGTAGTTATAAATGTCCAACTCCAGTGATGTGTTGTCATATCAGATGACAAAGCACTGAAAGCTGAGAGATGGACTCAAAGAGCCAAAATAAATAAACCTTTCCTCCAATGCTGAAATATTTCTGGATTTAGAAAGAAATATTCAATCTAGCTGAAAATGAAACATATTAATGTTTAGAGCACTTTTGGTGACTAGTTACTCTGCTGGCACTAAACTAAGGAATCAGCAAAGCATTTTCAGCAAACTTTAACTGTGGTAATCAAACAAGTTCTGTTGAACCAAAACAATAAGAGAAGTCCCTGGGGCAATTAAAGGATTTTCTCTATTTCAATTACTGTATCAACCTCTGCTTTTATGATTCCTTTCATTCAATATATCCCAAGGCGCTCTGCATCATATTAGGTGGCAGCTCAAGCACTGTATCTAAGAAAATGCCAGATCAGAAAGCACAAGCTTTTCCCATTTGACTTCTGAAGACTTCATTGCCCAGCATTATATGCCAGATAAACATCTGATTGAAATGAAAATGATTTCTTGTCATTGTACTGTTTATAGCCATAATAAAAATATGGACATCTTTCAACTTCTGTTGAGCGTCTCCAAGAGCATCAGCAGTCTCATGCATACTCCAAGGCAATGAGCTGGACACTTGAGCACATCCATCCGAACTGAACATCTGTTGCAATAGAGACTTTGGTGTTGCTAATAGAACAAACTGAGTTTTTTGGATTGTGTTAATGCAACTGTCTTTTTCATTGTTTCAGGGTAGGAGTCCCCCATGTCTGGCATTGCTTAATCAGGCTGTGTGTAGAAACACCTGACTAGCTATTGCCACAAAAACTTGATCAGCAGAGCCCCTTCCTGCACCTTAAAGCCATTTTTAGACCACTAATTGTGCCAATCAATTGTGCATGATTCATACAGGCTGGAATTAGCATATCACTCCAGTTCTAGCCAGTCCTCATTAGCTTCTACAGACAGGGTCGGCTCCCGGCACCAATGCAAGAAGCAGGTGCTTGGGGTGGCCAATGGGAAGGGGTGGCATGTCCGGGTCTTCAGCGGCAATTTGGTGGCAGGTCCCTCAGTCCCTCTCGGAGGGAAGGACCAGCCGCCGAGGAATGAAGCAGCACAGTAGAGCTGCCACCGAAGTGTCGCCGATCGCGGCTTTTTTTTTTTCTTTCGCAGCCAAAAAGCCGGAGCCGGCCCTGTCTACAGATAAGGTCCCACCTGCCAATAATTCTGTTCTCTCTTCCTCTACTTCCCTCCTACTCTCTATGCTCTTAGTCCTCTTTCCTGCTTTCTCTTCGTTCTCTCTTTTGGCTTCATGGCTTTTCTTCTTCTCCTAGGCTGGAACACCCTCCTTCTTGCTTCAACTCCAAGCCTAACCCTCTTCTCCCCAAATAATTCCTCTCTTTGTCTCATCAGTTAGTTCTTCACCATCCCAGTCCTGGGCTGTTATATTTTCTTATTTAGATTGAAAGGTCTCTGGGCTGGGATGGATGAGTTTGATCTGTAAAGCATCAGGTAATCTGACATTGTTGTATAAACCTTTTATAATAAAACCTATGATTTGATTTCCTACAAAGGGGTGACTTACAGAGACCGTAAAGATTCCATCACAATCATCTGAAAAGAAAAAAAAAATTAAAAGAATGCCACAGGAAAAATACAACTCCCCATCACACTCCCAAAGTGCTGAGCTCCTCTGCAATTGTCACGGCAGTTTTCCTCAATACCATGTTGGATCTATTTCAAAGATTCTAAGGCCCTGCTATGTTGCGTCTGGTTAATGACTGGCTCCAGAGATTTTCACTGGTGATCATTGCATGAGATGCCAAGAAATCAACTGCTTCAGCAATGTCTGGGAGCCGGATGTGTCAAGGATATAGCTTGCTCATCTGAGCTTATAATGAAACATCTTATTATAGCAATTGCCCAAAGGTACTAATTTGATGCATATTGAATCTGCTCGGCCTGAGCAGTCTGGAGCTGCCTCACAAGTAAACACAGTCTGATGAGAGATTTCTATTTAGTCACCAAAAATCATAATTATGTATGTGCTGTGAACATTTAGGTGCAGCCCCACAGTATATTTATGCAATATTGTATGTGCAACTGTGTAAATTGGAATAAATGCAGTGACTAGCCCTGGGATATTGCCAACTCCATTATAAAACACTTGGGTTCTGTTAAATATTAGAGAAAAATCTGAGCAGAGTGGGCCAAATTCTGCTCTCCTGTTCAGCTGTAAATCAGAGTAACTCCACTGACTTTAACTAAGACCTGGTGTACACAAGGACATTAGATCGGTATAACTATGTCGCTCGGGGGTGTGAAAAATCCATACTGCAGTGTTTTAAGTGTAGACAAGTCCTAAGTCACTTTAGATTTACACCCGTGCAGCTGATAGCAGAATTTGGGTAAGTAAGTGGGTATATGCGTAAGTTTTGTTTAAAGTTAATTATGTGATTAAGTCTCATGGGCTTAAATGGGATTTATTATTATTAATTATTTGTGTTAGTGTAGTGCCTAGGAACCCCATCATGGGCCAAGACCCCATTGTGTTAGGTTTTGTAAAAACAGAACAAAAACAGAATCCCTGCTTTAAGCATGTGCTTAAATACTCTCCTGATCAGGAATGCATTCCTGAATTCAGGCCTTAGGACCTCTCTTCAGTACTGGCGCCTCTGTCTGTGTCTCCTTCGACAGACTCATCCCTTTCCCTAGCTTCACTTTTTTCACTTCTTATGATTGGAGACAAGATCCTGGGTCAGTGGTTTGATCCAGTATGGCAATGCCTACATTCCAGTGCAGATTGTCTGCTCTAACATGAGTTTACCTGATCTGCAAATTGGCCAACAGGAATTGATTAAAAAACTAAAATAATTATTTTCCTCCAGTCCTTTCTCAAGCAAAACTCCCACTGACTACAATGGCAGTTTTGCCTAAACTCAGGTGTTGGCTGTATGGACAATTATCTGTACAGCAAACCAAAACTTGAACCAATATGGGGCCCTGGTGTTCTAATTTAAGTCTTATAGTTAATATCTCTGGTATGGATAAGAAGCTGGACATTTCTTTTAAGTACTAGCAGCTACTAGTATAGAAAAGAAAATACTTCAATGACATTTTAAGAAGGTTCCCTCAGTTAATAAAAAATCTCACACAGGAAAACTTGGCATTTCAGAAAGGTTCCACATAGACAACATCAAATCTGTTCTAAGAATCTTTACAAGGTCCCTGTGGTAAGAGTAAAATTAAAGGGAATCCTGTTCAGACAAATGGAGGCAGATTGAGTGGTTTTGATTTGCTGGTTTGTTCCATTCAATACATTTTTCCACTATGGTACAATGCTTTTCAGTAGCATTGCTTGTAAACCACTTTCAAGGCTTTATTTTGGAGGGAAGGGCAGGGCCGACGCAACCCATTAGGCGAGCTAGGCGGTCGCCTAGGGTGCTACAATTTGGGGTGCGGCGACCGTGGCGGTATTTCGGCGGTGGGACCTTCCGCTGCCTCTGTGGGGGGCGGCATTTCGGGGCGGGACCTTCCGCCGCCTAGGGCAGCAGAAAAGCTGGCGGCGCTCCTGAGGAAGGGTGGTGGTGGACGTGAAGTTAATAGAAATGCTTCAAGTCTAACCTGAAGTTCTCAGCATAAGAAATATAAAAATGTAATGCAATGTTAATCCTCAGCAGGCCAGTGCCTGTATGGTAAATGCATAAAACAGTATTTAATATTGCTGGCAGTCTTGCTGGGGGACTCTCCGCAAGAGCCATCATGGCAGCCATCTCTCAGCTACTGGCCCAACCCCATGGAACAAAGTTTTTTCTACACAGGGGCCTGTAAGAAGGGGTACACATAACTGGTGGTGCTGGAGCTTCTTGGTTTAAGCACATAGCACAGAAATGGAGAAATTTGAGAGCAGGGTTCAACCATCACCACACACAAGAAGGACTTGCAGGAAGGACTCTGCTCAGCCTGAAGCACTGACAAACCTTAGGCTCACAGAAGGGGTGAGCTCAGCCTAGGGGAGGGTATGTCTCAGGACTTCTGTTTTGTTTTCAAAGATCTGTAACTCTCAGTTGCTTTAAGAGTAATGTCCCTGTGGTTCAGAAACTCCGTTGTTAAGCCTGTGTTCCTTGCTTTTCTGCCATGTTATCCCCAAAGGGGTTAAACTAGAAGCCTGCAGCATTCACAGTTGCGCAGATGGAACTCTGAGGAAATGTGTGTAAGCAACTGAGGGACTCACAAGCTCTCTGACACTCATTTTGGGGTCTAGGGCAGCTGGACTGCGGTGTCCCACATCCCAAGGAAGAGTGTCAGACAAGAGTTCTGAGCCTAGGAATGTGCCCTGGAGTCCCAGAGCTAGAAACTGTGACTAGACTCTATACACATCTATTTAGCTTGGAAGCATGTGGGACCCAGCAACTGGGTCCACTAACACCAGACTGAAGACTGTACAGAGTGGTGTGATGTCAGGTTATAACACAGTGAATAAAGGACTAGTTTGGGGCCAGATTCACCAGTATGTTTTGGCTGCTTTGAGCCATTCCAGTGATGCAGAGCAGCCATAAACTTGCTTTAAACCAGGTGTATGTCTACTTTGTATCACCAGACTGGGATGAAACAGCTTAAGCTGACCCTAAATGTGTCTACGGTATATATCCTGGACCTGATAATGGGTATTTTGGACGCACAAGGAATAAAAAATTATGTACTTCATAAGCAAGGGCTCTTGCCAAACATGGGTAATCTGTGACTTTCACCATTACAGATGATTAGCCAAATATTAAAATTACTGTCCTGCTGGGGTTACTTTCCTTACTCGGGCAAAACTCCCATTAAAGTCAATGAAGAAATTTGCCGGAGAGAGAACTGCAAGATGATGACCTGAACACAAATGTGCTGATAAAATATAAGATGAGAAACAAAACTAAAATCACTTTGAAAGGAACAGAATTGCTAAATTTGGTTTCAGAGAAATGATGTTAGATTTTCTATGCATTGTGCTGGCTGTCAGTTGCTAGAGGGCAGCATTGTATAATAGACAATGAGCAGTGGGAACATGACAACATCTTAATTTCCATAAACATCTAATAACTTTGGAGCTGAAATGTAGTCTTTTCTGAGTGTATAAATGGTTCTTCAGTTTTATCAATTCTGAAATCATAGATATTGTTAGATTAACTAATAAAGCCGTTCCCAGTTTGGTTGCTGTCTTGGTTACTATTACATTCATATGCCTCGATTTTTCCCGTTCTCTTTTGGTTGATCACAAACACTTCAGAGACATTATCTTGTGCATTTTGCTATATACAAAAGTTAATGTCAATAAAGGAATTATGAAATGATAGTACGAGGTTTCCTAATTCATTCTATTTTGCATTTGAAGAATAGTCCACAGTCAGTTTTCTTAGTTCCTCAGTAGGTGGCAACCATAATGTCTACATGCACCAAGCCCCAGTAAATTCTCAAAACTCAAATTGCATAGAACTGGTTGGATATATAATTAGTAACAAATTATGTATTCACCCTGTTTGGAGTGAATGTGTTGCCTTCTGTTTTACCTCATAGGAGTGCATCTGCTCTGTGTTGCTGCTCTCTTACTATTCCTTATGTTGACAAATGCAGTGTATGCTATACTTGCATTCAAACTAACTGGAAATGAAGGTAGATTCAAATGTGCTTGCAATGCTCTTGTGCACAGTGCTCATGAACATTTGAGCATGCTAGCTTTACTAGTACAAGTACTCACAAAAAGCAATGTTTTAGATCAAATACTTGCCCCAAATAAATGTCAATAGTGAAGTTAATGAATTGCAATTCATGCAGCGATCGAGTGACACCAGGGAGGGCTTTTTAATGTGGGGTTGTGTGTGTGTGTGTGTGTAATGAGTTGCACCTGAAAAAGAAGATACCCAAAAATCAGTGGCTACTTCTGAAGATTTGGCTGTATACCTCTGCTGCAAACCTCCCCGTTCCAGCCCCCGTGGAAAGGTAATTTTTTAGTGGTTTAACACACGGCACGGAAGTGGGTGGGTGGGCAAAGGTAGCTACGGGGCTTACCTAACTTTCACCAGCTGAAACTGTCTCTTAGGCCCTGGTCCGTTATTTTGGAAACTCTGGAATTAGTGTGTTTCAGCCACATCCAGTGCTCATGCCCCCAGCCTGCCTTGGAATGTAACCTACAGGTGGAGAGCATGTGGCGAAGAGCCAGATATGGCTTTATGCCTCCGGAGGAGGTTCCTATGGCAGGGGAATCCCTGCTTCCCTTTTTAGGAAAGCTTTAAGTTCCTTCAAGCTGGTGTGATTCAAAGGGGACTTAACCTCAGCTACAGGCTGAGGATCCCTCATAGAGTTTCCCCCATATGATCCCAGGTGGATGTAGGGTTAACTGCTGTGCCTGCCCCCAAACTCCACAGATATCCTCTAGGATCTATGTGAAGCCAGATCCCTCTTCCTGCCCCTCCCTCCCCCCTGGCTGCCCTCAGAGACCCCCTTAAAGCCCAAGGCCATATTATCTTTCTTCAGAATCTCTACAGGGTCCAAGAAGGGACTGTGTCCCCCCCCCAGCCCCACCCATTTCTCCCTCAGCCTGCTCACCCTCTCCTGAGAGCAGAGGGGCAAATATGTGGGTGGAGGTCTGAGGTCTGATCCCCACTGAAGTCAATGGAGTTACTCAGGATTCGGTGTAAGCCAGGTTAGAATGATGCCCACAATAACACAAACATATTTGAACAAGGATCCAACTAGTAATAAACAACATAAAGTCAATCAGAATGTTTATGCGCAGGACGTCACTGTTGCAGGAGTGTGCTGATTATCTTTCTCATTCCGTTGTTGTTTGTTGAGAGAATAATGCAATTACTTTGTAACTTGAACTCACAGTATATACTTAAACACCAGCCAAGCTGGCTAGAGCTGCCAATCCTTGGCTTCATTTTTTTTAAAATCTCCTTTTTAATTTGTTTTTAGCAGCATGAAAATATACCCCCCACCCCTCACCCCCAAAAAATCAAATGCTATTGCCTTTGGATTAAATACTTTAATTATAGCAATGTGTGTGTAGGACTGTGCTTAAGGTTGTGTCAGTATTTCCATTAGAAACCTCTATTTTATGGGTTTATTATTTGGCTGTAAAATTATACTCCAGGCTGCAGCTCAGTGTACTAGGTATTTATGGAATTAAAAAAAATATTTTTTCACCATTTTTAATTGAGTTAAAAAATAGGGGCCAGACTCTAAGCTAGTGCTGGCATAGCTGCATTGAATTCAATGGAGATACCCTCGTTTCGTCCAGCTAGAAATCTGGCCCTAGAGGCTTACCAGCACTGATTGCTTTTTAAAATACCTGTATAATTCAAACCATCTTTGATTTTAAAAGCTAAAATTCATCAAGAGACAAAGTGGGTGAGGTAATATCTTTTACTGGACCAATTTGTGTTGGTGAGAGAGACAAGCTTGGACAACAGAAGTTGGCACAATAAAAGATATTACCTCACCCACCTTATCTTTCTAATCTCTTGGGACTGACATGGCTACACTGCATACAAAATTCATCAAGTAATGAGTCTCTAAAATGGACTAATTATGGGCTGGCGCCTGCTCCCATTAAAGTCAGTGGAAATTTTGCCATTGACTTCAATGGGACACTAGATCGAGTCGAGATAGTGTGCCTCTTTCCCTCGTTGCTGGGAAGCACGCTCCCAGTTGCAGGGTCGACATACCCTTAGAGTCAATGGGAATCTTTCCAGTGACTTCAGTGGGAGGTGAATCAGGCCCTTGGAACTCTCCTGGTTCTTCGGGGTTAGAAGGAAGTGTTCCCTGGGGCAGATTATCCCACAATTGCCTACAGCAGGTTTTTCTGCATCTCTGCTAAAACAGGTGATACTGGCCACTGTTGGTGTCAGGGTGCTGGAGTAGATGCAGCACTAATCTGATCCACTGTAGCAATTCCTATGGTTTTATGGGGACAATAGGAGACGCCAGTCTCTGGGACTGACAATTTTGTTCCCTTTAACAATGCTACAATCTTTTTGTTTTTAAATCCATGCCTTATTTGCAGTCTCTCAGTATGAAATTTCTCTTGATTATTTGTATAGTTTTTAGTTTCACAACTAAAGAACAAAAAACACGTTTAGACCTTATTTTAAAAACTGACTTTTTTTCCGGGAAGGAAAATGCAGCCAAAGACACACAGTACTGAATTAGTCCAATTATGCTGCATTCTTGTGGTTGAATAAGACACAAAGCAGCTAAAACAAACTAACATAAACAGGGGAGCCAAATAAAATACTTACATTTGTATAGTGCAAAAGGATCTTCTGCTCTGGAATGCAATTCAAGCTTTATTTATTTTTTTTAAATGGACAGAGCATAAAAGAGCTCAAGATCTATAGAATACAATTCTAGTGTGAGCTCAGTATAGATTTGTCAGGTAAGAATTAAGCTAAAAATATATTTTAAGGTGACTAAATGTTTCCTCATTATGCAACGGACACGTAACAAATCTAAATAAAGGGTCACACAATCTAAAGAAAGGCTCACACAGTCAGCCATGGCACTTCATAAAGCAAGAGCAAGTTATCAAATGGATACTCAACACCAAAAGGGTGAGAGAGAGAGAGAAAGAACTGGGGTGGGTAACTGACACACAGTCTACCCAATGTTGGAAGTTTGATGTTCTTCATGAAGAAAAATGAATGTGGTATGTAAGGAATGCAGATGTTTATCTATATATCGTTGCCAGTGGGGTTTCTCACAGTCCTCGTATTAATTGTGCTGCAGGAGAGCTTTTGGACTTTCACAAAACAAATTTGACCTTCCTGTCACTCCCCACTTGAATGTGCTTTGTGCAAAAGAAAATAAATGATGAAATAGCTGCAGCATAATATGGACATCAAAAGAAATGGGAATGCAAGGTTGTAACGGAATGTAAGGTAGCAAAAGGGATTTTTGGGGTGGAGGATTTCTTCTGTAGGAGGCAAAATTAACCAGCATAAATGATTTACCTTAAACCAGGGGCTCCTACACTGTTATCCATGGTCTTCAGTGGTCTGTAGGGTACCGGCTGGTGGTCATTTGATTGCTGGTTGATCACATGGTTGCTGTTTCCAGCTGCTAAACTGAATTAAAAGAATCTAAAAATTCATTAGGAAAATATTTAATGTTACCGTTCCAAGAGCCACAAGTCAACACAAGGTGTTCTGTGATTGTGAATGGAAGGGTGTTTAGGTGATTGTGAATGAGAGGGAAGTGGGACATGCAGTCACAAATGTGATGCAAGGTGAATCATGAACTCCATTACGAAGTAGTCCACATTCTGAAAAAACTTGAGGACCTCCTGCGGTAGATTCTCAGTATTGTCAGAGTGTCTACCTATAGGAAAGAAGGCCAAATACTGGATTCTGCTGTCAGTTACAACAGTGGAAATCCAGAGTACTGGTAATTCGATTGAAGTCAATGGATTTCAGATTACTCTATGTAACTGAGTACAGTATCTGGCCTTAATCTGTGTTGAAAAGACAGTTGCTGAGTTTAAATGTGCTTTTCATTTTAAGTCACTGAACTTTCTAACCTTGCCCAAGAGACAATACTGTCATTGTGATAGAATCTTCCTGGGCTGTTTTTATTTGTTTTTAAACAGTCACCACAGAAAACTGTCAAGGCCAAAAGGACAGTTCAGTATCCTATTCTGGGGTCTAGATCATGCAGCCTTTAATGAGGCTAAACCCCCATTGATTTTACATACGTTTTTCCTCCATGGGAGTTTGGCCTGAGCAGGGCTACAAGAGAAGCGTCATAGTTTTTAAGCTTGGAACTGATATTTGTTTGTTAGGATTTCCAAGATCGCACACAGAATTTCAACATCCCTAACTATTTCAGCAAATCAGAGTCCAGCAAAGGAGCTCTCCTGGGTTTTTTGTTTTTGTTCCCTTTCTCCTTCTGTCCATTCTCTCCCTCCTTTCCATTTTCCCTCTCTCTCGCGGAATCACTTACAGAACTCTCCTTCACATTTTTGGCAGATCACATGGCAGAAAAGTCTTCGTGAAAGCCTAAAACAAATCACAGGGTGTTATTTTTCCTTTAGCATTTTTTGTTTAAGAACTGGACTTGCATGCATTTACCACATAAAATGTCACCCTGCTTGAGTTATGGCTTCTGCCCTTTATGGCAGTATTATGTTTTAATCCCTCTTCAATTAGCTGGTCCATGTTGCACCATTTCCTGTTCTCATGGTCTGTAACATCAAGTTTTATTTGTCTGAGGCCAAGGTTTTCAAAACCTTGAGCCTAGTTTGAGGTACCCAAGTTCCTGGTTAGCCACGGGGACAGATTTTCATTAAGTACTTTCCACTAAAATCAATGGGAGCTGCTAAGTGCTCAGCACTTTGGAAAATCAGCCTACTTATTTAGGTGCCTGGACTTAGGCACTAAAGTGTGACACTCTGCCCCAATCTCTAACCACTAGACAATATTCCTTCTTTGTATTATGCGGACAACCCCTCTTACTGTGCTGTTCCCAGTTAGCTCGCACCTTTGGTTAGTCTAGATGAATGATATATGCCATTTTTGTCTGAGTTAACAGAATATGCAGCATAACCAACGGCCAAGGAGTAGCCATGAGAACAGCTAGGACTGAGGCTGTGGATTGCTGTGTGGGAGTGCTACATATTCTGTGAAAGGTAATGGAAAACTTTACTGTTCTAAATGTTTTGGTGTTGAGTAATTTGATCTGCATGGCTATTTTTATTCTCTCCTGTTTACATTCTTGGTGCCCTTTTCTGATTTTTTAGACATATATGCACTTATCCTCCCATCTCTAAGGGGTTCTGGGTAGAATGCGGCAGAAACAAAGACTGTAGCACAGACAAATAGAGATTAAAGGTCGGGGTTGTTTTTTATTTGCAGAGCTCTGTATTCACACTGCCATTCTCTGTATTAATCTCCTTTGCACACCCTCTGGGCTGTCTGTTTATGGGTACCTGTCCCTAGTTAAACCACACATCTGCACTGGTTTTAACACCAGTCTACTGTAGTGAAGCCATGACCTTCTCCATTATTTTTGCCCTTTGTACCATGGGCACATACTAGGATGTGGGTATAACTTTGGTGCATAAATAAAAAAACCAAGGGCTCAGTCCTCAGTCATGCTGAGTTTATACTTGGTGCAGCTGAGGAGAGGAGGGTCAAAACCACCTTTATGGCTACTCAATCCTTGGCAATCCAAGCCTCTAGACTAACTTTTAGGGCAGCCTCAGGCAGGGCCGGCTCCAGCTTTTTTGCCGCCCCAAGCGGCGAAGTGGGGAAAAAAAAAAAAAAGATAAAGCCGCAATCGGCGGCACTTCGGCGGCAGCTCAACCGCGCCGCTTCATTCTTCGGCGGCAATTCGGTGGCGAGTCCTTCACTCTGAGAGGGACTGAGGGACCCGCTGCTGAATTGCCGCCGAAGACCCGGACGTGCCGCCCCTCTCCATTGGCCGCCCCAAGCACCTGCTTCCTTCGCTGGTGCCTGGAGCCGGCCCTGGCCTCAGGACTGCTCTAAGTCATACCAGCTGGAGCCAACAACTGTGCCAGCCAAGGATCTGGTGGAGTGTAATGTGCTCTGTCCAGACCTTCCCACCCCATTATGCACCCTCTCTAATTTTGGCAGGCCCTCCCCCACATGAATGGGGGGACAGATTGGTGGTATAGGACTAGCTGTGCTGGCATTGCACCATCCAAAGATTCTCCTGAGTCACTCCTTGGTAAATTTCCGTTTGCTTTGTTGTGACTGTGGTGAGGTACAAACCATGCAACACATCATGGACAACTGCCCCACTCATGCTTGCCTGGGTGGCATAAAGGGGATCCACTTAGCTACCCCTGAAGAATTAGAATGACTTTCAAATCTTAAAATTCAATTATAATCCCAGCTCATTGCTTTTCAAATGCGACATGAAAGAAGAAGAAGAAGAAGTTGCTTTGTGCTGCCTCAGATGTGCAAAGCAGGCAGAAGTGCCTTGAAAATTTGCAGGCTGCTCTTGATAATTTTTGGGACTTCACTCAAATAAGCTATTTGAATGGTGGGTGGAATAAAATAATTATTACATAACAGACTGAGGTCAATACATTGTCTCCCAGTGTGTGGTCTCTGAAGCCAGAAGCAGTGATCTCTTTGTGAAAGAATTTAAGAAAAGTGAAGGTCTGTCCCAGGGTATGTCTACACTACAGGATTAATCCGAATTTAGATAATTCGAATTTGGGAAACAGGTTGTATAAATTCGATTGTGCGCGGCCACACTAAGCACCTTAATTCGGTTTTAAACCACATTAATTCGGTGGTGTGCGGCCACACTACCCCATTAACTTAAATACAGTAATTCGGTGGTGTGCGTCCACACTAACCCTAATTCGAATTAACAAAATCGATTTAGGCTCTACTCCGTTCGTCGAGGTGGAGTACAGAAATCGATTTAAAGGGCCCTTTAATTCGAATTAACTGGCTCTGTAGTGTGGACGGGTGAAGGGTTAATTCGGATTAAGGCAGCTAAATCCGAATTAAAGTCCTAGTGTAGACCAGGCCCCAGTTAATACTCTCAATGTCCGCCTCTCATATCCTCAAAGAATGCATCCTATTCTTTCACGTAAGTGACTGATATTCCTGGGACGGACAGAGGCAAGTTTTCATGAGAGAACATCTTCTCATCTACTTTCAGTGGAAAGCCGCAACACACAGAAGGAAGGGGCATACACTCTCACCATTCATCTTCTGGAGAGCTGCAAAAAGGCAGAGAATATAATATCTGGTCAACATTTTCAAACTTGGATGCTTACAGTTGAGTTCCTACATCCATATGCAGGCACCCAAAAAGATGTTGCCTGATTTTCAGAAGTAAGTGAGCACCCACAAATCAAATTGAAGTCAATGTGAGCTCCAAAAATCAGACCATTTCTACTTCAGTGCCTAAATATGGATTTAGGAGCCTCACTTTGGTTGTTTGAGTTTTAAAATGTTGGCTTCAGTCACCTCTTCTCATTGTTTGATCAACGAACTGTAGAAATGAAAATCAAAGAAACAAAGAGTTGATGCAACTTTTTTTTCTTCCACAAATTTAGTGTGAGACAATTGGCCTGGAGGGAAAGACTTTTTATGCTGACTGAATTAAAGTCTAACCTTTCTCCCCAAAAATAAAGGGGAAGTGATAAGCATCTCTCTGCAGAACAGGAACTGTCCCTCTCTGTGCATGGCTGAGAAAATGTAGGATTGTTTTCCTGTGATTTCTGTTCCAATGTTTAGCCAGCTTTACTTTTTGAAATTATTTTTGAGTCAGAACTTTTTAGGGTGGTTGATATAGTATCTGTGGACTGACCCATGATCTCAAATGTCTCAAAATATCAATGAACCTGCCGTTGATGGACTGGGTATATTTTTGGATCCGTGGGCTTTCCTAACCTAAAGTCACTGGGATAGGGAGGTTCTTTGTTCGCATAAAGGAGTCCTAATCAGATCCAATTTGGTGATGCCAGTGACTTCAGAAGAGGAGTGCTCCATTCTGATTTGCCAAGAAATTCCGGAGAGAAGTTCTAAAGGGGGAGAACTAGTCAGGTCACCATCTTCAAAAACTGGATGAAGGGAAGAAGTCTTACTGCTAGCAGGTTTGTTTCTGGCTTCAAAGAGGCCTGTGCTTCCTCCGCTGTCCTGGCTGGCCACCGAGGGGCAGGAATAGAGAAACATGTAACATCTAAGATTCAACATCTACAAGCAAGTAACTTCTAACCAGCCAGCAAGTTCATCAAAGTTAAATATCAGAGCCAATACTGGCTAATCTTTTCAACCATGTACCTGAAGATGAATGAAACCACCAGAGATATGACAACCATCCTGCATATGTAAGAGCCCTTTGGGTTTTGTTTGTTTTCCCATCTTTATTAGTAGAGGGAGGCCTCTATTTCAGCATTCTTGCACTTGTTTTTAACTCCAGCAAATGGCTAGTCGTGCATTTATGCGTGTGTGTGCGTGGCTAGAACCCTCAGAATTTATTTGAGAACAGTGCCTATAGAATAGTTCCTTAAATACCTAAAACAACTGCCAGTTAAACAATCCTGCTGTCTAAAAGATCATGCACATGTATATTTAATGGGTTAGTTGTGGTATGTTTAATCCTGAGAACTCATATTATTTTCACCTAAATTTGTCATTTGAATATTAAATGTAACATGCTGTTTCATCTTTAATTGGGCTGGAAAGTTTTATTGTAACCCCACATAGGGGGTTGGAAAGAGAAAAGAAACTAGCTTTCACCTAACCACCAATAAGTTGGGCAGGCAACCTTAACTGGCACCAGAGCTTTAGTCTCAACATTAGCTTCAAGTTGGGAGTGACTTCACCATCCCTATATCAGCTGTTTGGCTGAGATCGATAGTGCCTTATTACTTATGGGGTTGATAGCTAAACAAGACTCTTATCTTCCCAAATGTTCCTGTCACTGTTCCTTTAAGGGCCTGGGGCCAGGAGCCTTGCAGAGAGGGTGTGGCAAGGCTCTCCTCTCACCAGCCAATAAAGAATGAGCTGGGAGAAAGGGACAATAGAAATGCTGCCTCCTCCCTCAACTGGTGGTGGTGGTGGCACAAATGCTTGCAGAAGGTAAAATGTGCCTGCAGGGTCCTGAGTTAAGAGGGAGAAGATGGCAAAGTCTGCCTGATGAACCCCCTCCCCCCCTCCCCCCCAGCCTGAGGCAGTCCCTGGAACCTGCCAGCCTCACTGAGCCCTGTGGCTCAGCATTCAAGACCCACCATCCCTGACATCAGCATCCAGCCACAATGATTGACCCAGACCAGGCAGCATCCCTGTCCCTATATGTGAGCCCATCTCCTGGTGGCCTTCCCCTAGAGTTCCACACAGTCTTCCCAGCCTGAGGGTAGAACTGATTGGGAAAAAGGGCCAGCTGGAGGAGAAGTTGCCTGAGCTGCTACAGCTGGCCTAGAGTCTAACTCCAGCTCCAAGGAGGAGAGCTAGGGGGCTCCTGTGTTAAGAAGAGGGTGTGGGGATTGTCTGAAGTACAACCCAGGTCTGGGAGGGGGGCTAGGGCCTCCGGAACTGTGGAGGAAACTGAGCAGGACCCAGATGAGGTGTGATTTGGAGAGGCTAAACCAGTGAATTATCTCGGTAGAGTGAGTGAATAAACCTGTACCCTGCAGCGAGGGGCTGACCGAAGCTGGTGTGAGTAACTGTTTGCACTCAAGACACCCGTGGATGGGGAGGGGGGTCTTTTCAATGTGCCTGTAGGGGCATGACAAGAGAGTGCTGGAGCGGCGTGTCCTTGTCATAGTGCACCAGCCTGAGTCTAACTCAGGTCTGAATAGCACCTCATACACAGCATGAAATGAATATGCAGATTAATACAGAGTATGGACAATAAACGGCTTTATTTCCAAATGTGTTAAATTACAACAGAGCAGCAGCTACAGAATGTGGGCTCAACTCTCATTTAGACGAAGGCCCATTTACTTGTAGCATAAAGGGGCCTTACAGTGGGAGCAGTATAACTTTTATTCCGCACTGCTAGAGCCATGCAAAGAGGGCTTAGTATAAATGAGGCTTGGACTCTACCCTTTTCCTTGGGATTATTATTATTTTTGGCATTGAAATGATTGGTGGAGATTACATGTATTTATTATCATTAGGAAACTCGTCTCAAAACATGTGATGTAAATCACTGAACTTGGTTTCAAACGTTATTGATATTGATCCTGATATTGATAGATCACGTTTTCTAAAGCTCAGTGTTACAAACAGGCCCAACAAACCGCAAAAAGCAAGTAACAGAATAATAGAATAGTTTATGAAATCTGATGTCTAATATTTATTCACACCCTGGCTCTGCTCTAAAGATGACCCTTTCATCTGATAATGATACACCTTGTTCATGTGAGAAGTTTTCCATCTTTATAATGAACAACTGCATTTTGATTTCAGCCTAGAGAATAACGGTCAACTGTTTTTAAAAAAATGTAGTGTGCTCATCTTGCACTGAATGTGTTCTCTGCTCTTTTTCATCATGTGAAACTGAACTTTCTTATATCCCCTCTTGTCTGGAATTTCTGTAGTGGGGGAAAGCTTGTCCTCAAACCAGCTTTACAACAATTGCCTTTCCTATTCTTTTTGACTATCAAAAATGTGGTAAAGAAGAGTTAAAGTGGTTTAGCAGTACCTTTTACTCTTCCAGAATGTGGAATTTGGCAAATAAAAATGGAAACATCCAAGAAACAGGAAATACAACATACATTAGGAAAACAGGAAATACACAACTAAGGTAATACCTCCCACTCACACTCTACATGCTCTGTCCCCCTAACGGCAGGGATAGTAAAACCCAATCCTTTAAAACCCAGGATATGTAAAGACAGCACAAGCTCTCATGACTTTATTGCAAGTCTCATGGTATTTGAGGTTTTTTTTTCTTACAAAGGCCCAGCTCTTGCAGTAATTTGATAACATGAAAATTTTAGCTTTCATTAAAAAAATAATTCTAGAACTCATAGGCCTGGTCTACACTGAAAACTTACATTGGTAAAGCTACATCTCTGAGGGGGTCTGAAAAATCCACCCCTCCTGAGAGAAGCAGCCAGGGCCACCCGGGGGGGGGGGGGAAGGGGGCAAGTGGGGCAATTTGCCCCAGACCCCGGGCCCCACAGGGGCCCCCATGAGAATATAGTATTCTATAGTATTGCAACTTTTTTTTTATGGAAGGGGCCCCCAAAATTGCTTTGCCCCAGGCCCCCTGAATCCTCTGGGTAGCCCTGGAAGCAGCTATGCCAACTTAACCTCCACTGTAGACAGTGCTGGGTTGATAGAAGAATTCTTCCATCAACCTAGCTACTGCCTCTTGGGGAGGTGGATTAACTACAGTGAGAGGGGAACACCTCCAGTCACTGTAGTGAACGTCTACATTGAAGCGCTACCGTGGTGTAGCTGCAGCTGTGCCACTGCAGCAGTTTAAGTGTCGACATACCCATAGTTGTGGAAAAAGCTTGAAAGCATGACCCCTGCAGGCTCACTAACCACAAGGCAAATAAAAAGAACCCAAATTTTT
>NW_020664482.1:17745009-17754236 GCF_002925995.2 Terrapene triunguis
GCCGCGCCAGCCCCCGCCCCCCCAGCGCCGCGCCAAGCCCCCACCCTCCCAAGCGTTGCGCCGCCTGAAGCCCCGCCCCCCCTCCGAGCACCATGCCGCCCGAAGCCCCGCCCCCCGAGCACCATGCCGCGGAAACAAAAAAAACCCCCTCCAGCGCTGCCCCGACGAACCAATAAATAAATAAATAAAAACCTGAGCGCCGCCCCGGCCCAAGGTGCCGCCCCAAGCACGTGCTTGGTCGGCTCGTGGCTGGAGCCGGCCCTGCTCATGACTTTTGAACGCTAGAGGTTGTCCCACCGAGACAATCTTAACTCTGGGAAATGTAACAGACCCTTACCTGTCCCTAACAAAACTTCCCATGGTCTCTGCTTCAAATCAGTATTCCTGTTGATATATTCTCTCTGTGCTCTGTGGAGCAGCATTGACATAGGGGCTACTGGCAGCTAGTTGTCAGAACTGATACGACCTCCTCACAGCTACTAACTTCAGAATGCTATGGTGAAGCGCTATATTACGGGAAACACTTCTCTTGCATCTCATAGTGATCCTTCGGTGTACTCTTACCACCAAGGCAAGTACAATTACAAATAAGAGCTCTTTCCCCGTATCATTTCTTGGATGAGGCTCCTGTTGAATTCAACAGGAGTTTGACTGAGCATTGCGTACCGGTTTGATCTCACAGCTATAGTTTCAGCAGAGATGGAAAGTTTATTAGTCATAGCTGTTCACAAATAATGATGAGATATGATTGATAATGACAATAAAGAAACCTACTCATCTGCAGATGTTGGAGTGGGTGGATAAAATTTGATTTGGGTTTTAGGGAATTGGAAGCATCCTGACTTTTTTTTTCCATTGGGGTAATTGTGAAATGAGTCCAAAACCAGATAATGATTAAATGGCCAACACCCCTTAATGGGATGAAGGATAAGCATGAAAACTAAGCTAGGGTAAAGGAGAGAGAAATGCATTGAAGTTTTTATTTATACTTTATATCCTGTATAGCTCATGCTGAAACATTATTTTAAAAAGTTCAGCATTCAGTGAGGATTTTAATTGGAACTCTTACATTTGTTATCAGCAAAGATGTTTATTTATAAAAATCAATGCATCTGGCCTTATTCTGTGTTTTCCCTGTGACTCCTCTCCTCTTGTCTCCAGTGTAAGTTTGCTAGTAATGAACTGGGTGTAATGTTTCTCAAATTTCACACTGGTCCCTCTGAATTTAGTTGCCAAACATCCATAGGCTTCCATGACAGCAGGATCACCCATGAATATGGATGGATGAATGTTTCAAGAACAAGTTGCTGGGAATAATGGGAAATAACTACAGAGTTCCTGTGACACAGACTCAATCCTAGGTTATGAGAAGACTTATTTAAGATTCCTGTTATGTGAAATAATAAATATCTAATTATTTCAGACTCCCTCCTCATGCATTGTTAGATTGTCAATGCTTTAGAGAAAGGACCATGCCTTCGTATTGTGTTTTGTATGGTGATTTTTCACAGTGTGGCTCTGATCCTGTTAGTGGTTTCAGGTACTGCCATAATATGAATATTTAATAATAATACTTTGCTAGTTGTGGAAGTGTTGCTTTCCTGGTGCTTTGGAGATATGGAAGCAATTGGGGATTTTTACTAGTGGTAAATAGCCCTCGTTACAAAGTGCTGTTATGACCCCCTGAATGGCTGTGGTAGGAAGAGCCTGTGTTGTTGAAGAGGGAGTTGGTCCTGAATTTTATTGGTGTTGGAGACAGTCATTAATATCAAATATAGGGTTGTAGCGGACTTGGTTAAATAAAAATAAAGAAGAATAAGAACTAATGGGGATAATATCGGGCAAACAATCGGCGTCTACATTAGCTGCACTGCTGTGCTAACTGAAATGAGTATGTCCCAGCCTACCAGCCCCCTCTCTTTACCATGCTTCCCTGTGCCTCTTAATCCCCAATCCCTTTCTTTCCCTCATCCCTCACCTTCCTTGGACAAACCTCCCTCCAGCTCCTTTCTTTCCTTGGGTCTCCTACCCCTTATTCCTATCTTTTCTCCCTACCTAGACCTTAGTAAGCCTTGCATCTTTGCTGCTTGCGCTTAGATGTGTGTAGGGTCACTACTTATTGAACAGGGGTCTGCTTGATTCATTGTGAGGACCATGGTAGGCGGTTGTTATTAGGGCCATAGGGAGAAGAACAGCACTTGCTAGGAGTGTGTGGGAGACTTTAAGATTCTGAAACAGGGGTAGGCAACCTATGGCACGCGTGCCGAAGGCAGCACGTGAGCTGATTTTCCCGGGTCCTGGCCACTGGTCCGGGGGGCTCTGCATTTTAATTTAATTTTAAATGACGCTTCTTAAACATTTTAAAAACCTTATTTACTTTACATACAACAATAGTTTAGTTGTATATTATAGACTTATAGACAGAGACCTTCTAAAGACGTTAAAATGTATTACTGGCACCCGAAACCTTAAATTAGAGTGAACAAATGAAGACTTGACACACCACCTCTGAAAGGTTGCCGACCCCTGTTCTGAAAGATACAACACTGTGCCATAGCTCTGGTTTAGTTCAACTTCTCCTGGGTTTTTATGCCCTAGGATGCTGCTTACTCACTGAAAGCAATACTTACTGCTGGAAGCAATTCTCCCACAAGGTCTGTCTGCACCACGTTAGTCCCTGCTTAAGCCCTGTATTGTATGTAGGCCTTTTGTGGGCCTCTGTATAAGGGTGAATTTCACCTCTGTGCCTAAAGCCACTGCTGGCAATTGTCTGAGTACACATCCTGGATAATGTGGGAGCGAGTGTTAGACTAAGCACAGCAGCAAGATTGAAAATGGCGAGTACAGCCTGGAAAGTATCATGGCCTGCCACTAGCACTGCAGCTCCAAGCAAAAATGTATATTACAGTACACCCTGGTGGCCCTGACTAAGATGAGGGCCCAGATGTGTGGCACACTGTGTTTGTAAGAGGCAGTCCTTACAATTTAAATAGACAAGGCAGACAAAGGGCAAACAGAGATGAAGTGACTTGCCCAAGGTCACACAGAAGGTCAGTGATAGAGCTGAGAATGGATCCCAGGTCTCCTGAGTCCCAAGCCAGTGCCCTATTCTCTAGACCATACTGCTTCTCTGTAGCTTTTCCATCAGTGCATTATATAATATTATTGACATTAACAACAATTGTCTTTATCAAACTGGAACCTTAGGCTGACTTAGGGAGTGAGGATATATTACATGGTAATTATGGGATGCTAGAGCAGTCCAAGAACTTTTTAGGTTGAATGTATTTGATATTATGCAGATATAAAAAGACTGCAGGTGGCTGCTCTCTCAGCTTCACCCCTTGACTTTTGGATTGTGACCCTACAGAGGATTTTCAAACACAGGATAACAGTCAATGGAAAGCTGCCTGGATAAGACTTGTATCCTACTGGGAGGAGGAGAAATGACCATCACCATGTTCAGCTCCATTGTGCGTGAGTGCTTCATTTTGCCCAACAGACATAGCAAAGAAACGAAGGTACAGGACTGTATGTTCAAGAGATGCTCCTGCTTAGATCACTTATTAAGAACAAACGGCTCCAAAAGAGAGAATCTCAGTAATAAAAAGAGGTTGACTGATGGAGGCAAAAAACAAAGGTACTTTTAAAAAAGATTGGCTTCCTGTATATGCAGAAAAAAGCGACAAAGAGTCCTGTGGCACCTTATACACTAACAGACATATTGGAGCATAAGCTTTCGTGGGGGAATACACACTTTGTCAGTATATGCAGAGATTCTTGATTTGACCTCCCTTGCCGTGTATTCCTGTTCATTGGGAATCTGTTCTTCTAGTACTGTTAGAGGAATGAGACTGGATTAGGGATCTGCTTATTTAGGATGTTTTCCATTGAGGTTTATGAAGAAATCAGTTTGACCAATCTTAGGTGCAGCTAACAGTATTTTATCCTACGGAGAGACCATTGCTGTCGTCACTGTGGAGTGCTTACAATGGGCTTTGGCTCTAGCCCTAATCTAAGTCAATGTCAGTCTTCCCATTGACTTGAATGGGCTTTCAGAAACGTTTCTTTCACGTCTCCTAAGGTTGGGGGGATACATATTTGGATATTGATACACAACAAAGAGATCTCATTGCACTAGCCTGTCCCCAAAATATTTGTTTTTGAAGCAACTGATTCTTTAAAAAAACACACCCTCATCTTCCTCTAAAATGTATTTGTGAAACAGTTCAAAGCAAAACATACTTCCCTCCCACTTTTGATTGTTTGAGAAGATTCTTAATTTAATCACTTGGTTAAACTGATTATATAAAATAACTTTTCAGCAATTTATATTTGAGTGAAAAGCTACTCTAAAGTGAGGCCACAATAGAGCATTGTTACGCTGTCAGATTTCATAAAGAGGATATTTAGCTGAGCTTATTTTGTACAAAAACAAAATAATAAAAAGCAAGCATGAAAAATTCAGCATTTTCAGGGTTGTTTGCAGTGGATTATTTCTGATCTTTGCAGATATGAGGGCAGATTTCTCTACAATTCCAGGTCTTTTTACCTAAAAATATTTTAACATAAACCGTGTTTTCTCAATGTGATCATAGGGTTTTGTTAATTTTTTAAACATACTAAAAGGGAGAGTAGTGCTTTGGCATGAATTCACAACAGGCTTTGATGAGTTCCAGAAAAGTGACTGTTATACAAATACAAAGAATGAAAAGAACTTGTTATCTTTAACAAGAGCTTGATCGGATGTAATAAAAGTTCCTTGTTAATTTACTGAATGTTAGCAGCTATGCTGTTAACGAATTTATAATGAACAACACTTGATCTTCTGTGAAAGCTTTAGCACAAAAACAAAAAAAACCCACCCCCACACCAAACCACCCCTTCTGGAGAAAGTCCAGATAAATTCCTTTAATGGGGACAAAATCTTTAAAGAAGTGTTCCTTTATGGGGACCCATTTTGGCAATTTATCAGAATACTTCTGTAGTTGCTGAAAGTAACAATATAACTCAGTGGAGGGGTTACTTAAAAACATTGGATTGAGGTTTTTTCTTTGTTTTGAAGGGCAGCGCATTGTTTACAGCAATGCCAGCAAAATAAAGAATTGCAAAAATCAGCTTCGTGAGCAGGGAAGTTGAGATGTATGGGAATAGCTCCAAAGTCCTTTGTGTAACACATGTTAAATGAAGTCATTATAGGACTTTGAAGAAACAGGCCTACCCAGATAGACATAACTTGTTTTTTTTTAACTAATCATGTTACACTTAGAGTTCTGAGAAACAGTCCATGTTTTTCACATAAACGAGGACTGACATTTACATGAGTTCTCCCACAAAGGCTGCCCAAGCACTGCATGGGATTTACAGAGAAATCTTCCTGTTGACTTGCTTTGATTTTACAATCCCTTTTATGGTCTTGTGTTGGTTTTTTGCTTAGTTTCTCAATTACTTTTATATTCCGTCAAGTTCCAACCTCTGTTAAACACTATGCTATTGGTATGAGTGCCAGTGGCACACAGACAGACAGGGTAGACAGACGGCCCATATAATACATCCTATGCTGGCTTTATAAGTCTATAAAAAAATCTAATAAAGAAGAAGGTCTCATTAGCTAGAGGCAGGGGGCTGATTGATTTGCAGGCCACACTCCGTTTATAGCTGCTTTCTGTGTGAAAGTCCACCTTATAGTGTGAGAATGGCCTGTCTGCTTTTGGTAGCATGTTTAGTTAAACTTAATTTACTTGTTATAATCAGTTTTGTTCATGTTGTTGTGGTGCCTTCTACCTCAACCTGACACCAAAACGTGGTTTCTCCTTTGTTTCACCTAGTTCAAGTGAACTTGTTCCATCTGAGGTCAGGAGTAGAGCTGGCTGAAATGTTGACAGCGGACTATTTATCTCAGTGCATGAATGTATAAGAGAAGGGGGTATATGATGAGGCAGAGCTGTGTGGTTGAAGGGGGAAGTGTAAGGGACACAGTCAGTTGCAAAATCACATTTCTGTCTGCAAATATTTTCCTATTGTTATATGTGAAACCTACAATGACTAGCTCAAAGACTAGAAGAAAAACATTCACTGACTATATAGAAAATGCATTCAAATACAGTCTCACTGTTCCCCTAGGCCTGTTGAGAGAAATTTGGGTCACTGGTACATCATATTCACTGGGGCCCCACCTCTACCCCTCCAGTTACAGATGTTTGGGGGGACCCCCTGAGCTCAGGGCCCCAGTACAATTGTCCTCCTTGCCCCACCCCCATCAGTTTCCTCCCTCATTTGTGAGCGTCCTTGTGAGCAGAATTAAAAAAAAGAAAAAAAGAAAAAGGTTGTGATTGTAGAACTACGAAGATTGTCAGACGGACTGAGGAGCCAACTCTGTACCCACAGAAGGACCCCATACACCACCCTTGCCATTGTTGCCAAAAGTGCAGGCAGAGTTAAGAGGCAAGTGAGTAATGTTGTAATTGGAAGGATGAATGAAACAGCTGAGTACGCAGAACATAAGAAATGCCATCTCAGATCAGAGCAATATGCCATATAGTCTGGTATCCTGTCACTGACAGTGGCAAATAACAAATGCTTCAGCTGAAGGTGAAAGAAGCCTCACAATGTTTCTGCAGAATCCCAGCCAGAGAGATGTTGGCTTACTTCCTGAAGCATGAGGATTTGCGTATCCCTTATGACTTTTATCCTATTGTACATAACTGGATATTCTTATCATCCATATAATTGTCTAATACTTATTTGAATCGTATTAAGCTCTGCCTCAATTATATCTTAAATTCAAGAGATTAACACGAAAATATTTCCTTTTATCAGTTTTTAAATTGTTGCTTTTTGGTTTGATTGAATGACACCTTTTTCTTGCATAGAGAGAGGACAAACAGGAGCTCATGATTTATCTTCTCTTTGCCACTCATCATTATGTAGCTCTCTCTCACTTCGTCTCCCAACTAAAGGGTCCATACCTTTCTGATCTCCTTGGATGGAAATCTTTCCATGTCTTCGTTTTTTGGAGTCTTTGTTGCCCTTCTCTGGGCCTTTTCTATTCTTCTGTATCTTATTTTTGAGAGAGGATGAGGCTATATTCAAAGTGAGGGCATAGTATTGTTATATAATTGTATTACTAATCTTGTAACACTTGTATTACATGCAGTAATTGTTCCTATCATGAACAGAAGGGAAGCGATATACAGTATGTGTGTTGACCCTAAATTTTCCCATTCAGCAGTATTGATGGTATGGTACATTTTGGCAGGGCCGCCGGGGGGGGGGGGGGGGGAAGGGGGGCAATTTGTCCCAGGCCCCCACGAGAGTTTTCAGGGGCCCCCACGAGAGTTTTCGGCGGGTTTTCAGCAGCAGGTCCTTCAGTGCCACCGAACACACCCGGAGCGAGTGAAGGACCCGCTGCCGAAGACCTGGAGCTTCTTCCACTCCGGGTCTTTGGCGGCAATTCGGCGGCGAGGGCTTCTTCCGCTCCGGGTCTTCGGTGGCAATTCGGCGGCGAGGGCTCCTTCTGCTCCGGGTCTTTGGTGGCAGTTCGGCGGCGGGTCCTTCACTTGCTCTGGGACCCACCGCTGAAGTGCCCCGAAGACCCAGAGCGGAAGGACCCCCGCCGCTGAAGATCTCAGGCCCCCTGAATCGTCTGGGCGGCCCTGCGTTTTGGATGTGGAAGGCTTCGCCAGGGAAGTTGGCTGAAGAAAAGCAATTGCCAAGCTCTTTTTGTTCTGTGTTCTGGTCTATGACTCCTAGGCACTACCTCAATGCCAATAACCAATTCTTTTAGTAAAGTCAGGCACACTTCAATACCGAATAACTTGTAACTCCAGTTAGTAGAAATTGTTTCAAACCATTCAGGATTATTAATGTTCCTATAATTTTCCACTGTCAAAAGCCATCATTTGAATGGTTAGAGGATGTCGCTCTCTATATGCATAACATTCTAGTATATAGATCGTCCAAAGAAGAAGAAAAGGAGAGCTTCCCTCCAACAAAGGGAAATATAAAGTCAGGCCAAATTACATCCAGACCCAGATAAAGTCAGAGCCATCTTACAAATTCAGCCACTTAATAACATTGCTGAAATGGGCAATAAACGAAATGTCCTGAGATTAATGTTTTCAATTCTTCACCTGCAGACTGTTCAAGAACAAACTAGAAGGGGAGATAAGACTGGCAGTATGGGGGGATTGATCAGGATTGTTAAGATCATCCACAAGGTGCTTTTCTATAGTTTCTAATCTATAAAAGGTTGTATTATTTGCAAATTGTACTATTTGTATAAGGTTTATCCAAGAAAAATTGGAGGTAACAACGCTAACTCTTTCTTAATTATTTCTGCCCCTGCCCCTCTGGAATTCTGCTAGGCCTTGGCCAGACCAAAATGATACAGGTTTTGTTGGAGTTAAAATAACCAATAGAATGAGCTGGCAATAGCGAAAATGACTCGTATACTTCAAAATTCTGAATCATTCAGACTAACCAGAGAGATTTCACAAAGAATCAGCTTTGCAGTGTTCCTGCAAGTGTCGGAGATGGTGCTAATTAAGCTTTGTAGGCTCCAGTTGGAGCAGGATGTGATCCTATATGTGTATGAAAATGTAGCTGTTAGATTTCACCAGGTGAAGCCCTTATTACTGTTTAAAATTGGGACACAAGTTTATTGTGGGTAACTACAAACAGGCAAATTGGTCAGGATAAGTTGAAAACTGCCTTGTTCCTGTAAGATTTCCAGCCCAATGTTGACACTAAAGACATTCAGATAAGCATAAGAACCTTAGCTTATCCAAGCCGAATGGGACATCTACATCTTTGATAAGATCATCTCATCACTCAGGGCTGGTCTACACTGCCGCGCTAGTTCGGCGGCTGGGGATCGAAGTTCCGAGTTCGATTTATCGCGTCTGGTCTGGACGCGATAAATCGAACCAGGAAGTGATCCCCGTCGACTGCGGTACTCCAGCTCGGCGAGAGGAGTACCGCGGAGTCGACAGGGAGCCTGCCTGCCGCGTGTGAACCGCGTCTGAACCGCGGTAAGTTCGAAGTAAGGTATGTCGAATTCAGCTACGTTATTCACGTAGCTGAATTTGCGTACCTTACTTCGACTTGGGGGGTAAGTGTAGACCAAGCCTTACATAGGAAAGATTATATCCTTCCTATTCAAAAGTGCAGAATCAGGGCCGGCTCCAGGGTTTTGGCCCCCCCAAGCAGCCAAAAAAAAAAAAAAA
>NW_020664482.1:17754336-17782424 GCF_002925995.2 Terrapene triunguis
GGCGGCAATTCGGCGGAAGGTCCTTCGCTCCGAGCGGGAGTGAGGGACCATCCGCCGAATTGCCGCCGAATAGCTGGACCTGCTGCCCCTCTCCGGAGTGGCCGCCCCAAGCACCTGCTTGCCAAGCTGGTGCCTGGAGCCGGCCCTGTGCAGAATAAAAGAGCCCTTTAGTCTAGAGAGGCTGCTGAGCTATATTCATTTAAATATAGAAATGGGTCTGACCTAAAATTGGAACATCTCCAAAGCTTTGCGAAAGTTCAAGCCCAGAAATGAATTTGCAGAAGATCAGGCCCCTCCATCCTTTGTAAATAAATAAAGGCTTAAAGGTGAGTGAACATTATGAGAGGTTAGGATCTCCCATGGGAGAGCCAGGTGTTAGGTATCTAAAAGCTTCTCTGCTTAAAGAAATTTAAAAAGAGAAAACTGTCTAAAAAAATAAACATGCCCTTCACCAATTTCAATAGTTATTTGCTAAATTGTATCAGCAGGCCAGGGAAGCTCTGATTGAACTGTTAGATAAATTATGGAGCTCCACGTTCTCTTTATGATTCCTTCCAGAATGTCTAAGTAAGCTCTATTGGGAAGGGTGCTCTGGATGTTTAAATCAACCATTTTTACAGCAGAAGATATTCACTCCACCCTGTCCCCCTCATTCCCAAATTAAAATCTTCCTCTTCATTTAAACCCCCCCCCCAAGAAATAATTAGGTCCCATGTGATACAATTAACCAGGCAACTCATCCTAGTGGTTTGTACTAAGGCTTAAGCTCACTGGGTGGGATCTTCAAAGCCATCTAGTGGAAACGATTGGTTGGTTACCATTAATTTTAATGGGGAATGGGTGTCCAAATCCCATGGGCAGTTTTGAAAATCTTGGCAAGATTCTTTTCTTTACCTAGCCAAGCCTGCAACAAAATGGCCACCCACCTACTGAACTACATCTCAAACCTAGGATCAGGAGGTCATCGGAGCTTCCCAGCTATAAAAGTCCTCATTTCCTATTTGAGTCCTTTATTTCAGAAAGCTCCTAATTGCAAGGCCATGCATGGGAAGTAACAATTTTCCAGCTCGTAGTGATCATTCTGTTGCTTACACAAGTATAACATCAGTTTGCAACAGGCAAAATAAAGAACCTTTTAACAATTAAAATATAACTTGTTAGCCCTTCCTGGATAGCACAATATGACTTATCTCTTTAGAATATTTACTCCCCTTGCTCCCACCCTGAAATTCCTTCTTAACACAAAATTCCCCTTAGAGATGCTGGCTCCTTAAACAATCCCTGAGTATGCAAGGGTAAGATCGCTTGTTTAAGGATTACCCCTCGTCATAACAAAACTAAGAAGCAATAGAACCACATACCATACATCCATTCATACACATACATTGTCAGTGACCTGAGTTTCCTGGCTCTACTATTCTAGCCAGGCAATTATTGGACAATAATAAGATCAACCCCTTAAATCTTAGATTAGGGTAGTAGTTAGAGGCTCCCATGCTTTGCAAACACTTAAGAAGTTGAACAAAAAGGGGAGAGAAGTTAACCATATGTATAAAAGGTAGTATTTTTAATTGCAGCAATGTGGACTGCACTGATACTAAATTTCCTTTAATATTCATGTAATTAAGTTATGCTCTGTGCTGCCTCCTATATATCTTGTAGTTACTGTTGTCAGTTGTGGGTTTTTTTAAATGTATTATAAATCTGTATTTTCTCTCATCATAAACCAGTCTGGAAAAGGGCATCTGTATTGGAAGCTGTTTTTCTGCTTTTAGTGACTTGACACTTTGGTTTTTTTATGTTGTGAAACAAGTTTTAATTTTCTTAACCTAGGCCAGGCATGGTACATAAACCTCTTTCCCTCCGCTCCCCACACCTGCCCAGGAGGCTTTTATGTTGGATTCCTTTAGTGGCAAAGCTTTGGAATGTCTCCCCTTGATTGACTTGATTATGATCTTCCCAATATATATCTTTCATGTTGATGAATTCCCATTAGAGATCCCCAAAGGAGTTTACAAAGTTTGATATTCGATGAAACAGAGGAATTAAATTATCTCTGCAACTACCACTAAATGAAGAGTTGAATATTACTGCTGAGGATGTTTAGTGATTTTGAGCAGGGGCGGCTCTATGTATTTTGCCGCCCCAAGCATGGCAATCAGGTGGCTTTCGGCGGCGCGCCTGCGGGAGGTCCGGCTGGTAATGCAGATTCGGCGGCATGCCTGCGGGAGGTCCGCTGGTCCCGCGGCTTCGGCATACCCGCCGCCGAATTGCTGCTGAAGCCGTGGGACCGGCGGACCTCCCGCAGACATGCTGCCGAATCCGTGTTACCAGCCGGACCTCCCGCAGGCATGCCGCCAAAGGCTCCCTGACTGTCGCCCCCACAGTGACTGGCAGGCCGCCCCTCGCGGCTTGCCGCCCCAGGCATGCGCTTGGTGTGCTGGTGCCTGGAGCCGCCCCTGATTTTGAGGTGTCCAACTTGAGACACCGTAAAGGGCCTGAGTTTCGGAGGGTGGATGCTCATCAGCACTTTCTGCAAATCAGGCCTCTTTAAGTTATCTCAATTTGGGCACCCCAAATCAGAAGCCACTGTGAAAAATTAGGCCAACATAACCTTATGGATCAACAATATTGTATCAGCTTAATTGTGCCATGTGTTGCATTGGTGCTGGGAAGTAAAAGGGCACATGGAGTGGACCTACACAGTCCCAGAAGAAGAGAGAGACCTATGCTTGTTGGTGCACCACAGCTCCAAGAGGGCTCTCAGAGATGGCCAAGCCAGTAGCTAGTGAGAGCATTCAGCATCATAGCCTTGCTAAAGTGAGGGCTACTCCTACACTGCTGTTCCAAAATTGGCACTGAACAACATGTTTGGGGGGGGAGGGATAGCTCAGTGGTTTGAGCATTGGCCTGCTAAACCCAGGGGTGTGAGTTCAATCTTTGAGGGGGCCATTTAGGGAACTGGGGTAAAAATCTGTCTGGGAATTGGTCCTGCTTTGAGCAGGGGGTTGGACTAGATGACCTCCTGAGGTCCCTTCCAACCCTGATATTCTATATTTTACTGCCCTGAGCTCTCTGTCTTACTATCAGGATGCCTGGCAGCACTCATCTCTCCTCTCCCTTTCACCAGAAAGGGCAGGATTTTGCCTAGAACAGTGGTATTCAAATCCTGGTACTTAGGCTTCTGTAACGGGTACTCTAAGATCTCCTGTTTTTCCCTACCATAATGATGAGCCTCTCTGTGGTAGCCTTTGGAGCACTACTCCTACCCACCTTCCATTCAGCTGTAAGCACACTACCACGCAATCGGTATCAAGCCATTCCCAACCCTATTCTCCTGAATGTGTGAGCTAAAACTCACACAAATGAATGGGAGTTTGCAGACAATGGCTGCTCCAGTCAAGATCTTTTTGGGTAAAGTGGCACATTGCCTCAAAGTGCTGGAAAATGTTGCTAAAAGCTCATTGAGTGTGACCGACATAAGAGAAAAGACAAACTCGATTTTGTTTCATATCACCCTCTATACAGTCAGTATGCAAGATATCTTGACCACAAGGTAGTTGTGGTCTGACAAATTCCATTGTTGGCATTATGATGAAAAGAACAATATGAACATTATGTATGTTAATGAGTGACCCACTTTATTGATCTCAAGACTAGTGTTTAGTAAAACACCCAGGCCGAGATTTTCAAAAGGGACTAGTGATTTTCAGTGCCTCAATTTTTGGGTGTCCAATTAACTTGAGTCACCTTAAAGAAGGCATGTTGTCAGAGGACTAGGGCTCAGCACTTGCTGACAATCAGGCCTCTTTTGGTGATCCAGGTTGGGCACCCAAAAACTTCTTAATGAGGCACTAGTCACTTGTGAAAATCTTAGCTGCAGTTTGGCATATGTAGCTAAGATATCGGGTACTGTGCCTTTCAATGTACAAATAATAACAACACCTCTTATAGAGCACTTTTTATCCATAGAGCTCAAAGTACTTTGCAAAGGAGGCCAGGATCATTGCTCCATCTGTAAAATGGGGATAGTGAGGTACAGACAAGTGACTTGCCCAGGGCCCCCCCAGTAGAGACCCAGTTTCTATTCTTGACTCTGGAGTGCTCTGGCCACTAGGCAATGCTGCCTCTTTCCTTTGTCTGCTTTGAGTGGGGGCAGGGCTAAGAGGCATTTCAAGCTGGAAGATCTTGCTGAGTGAAACATACTCTGCTTTCCCTCTTGTGGTTAATATATTCTTTGGTTTTTCTTTAATCTAAAGCAAGTGGAGCTGGTTGAAAAACAGGGGAGGGAGGGAATGAATTTTACAACTTTTTCATGCAAAATGTTTCTCCTATTTCTTTTGATTAAAAAAATGTTTTGATGAATTTTTTTCAACCAGTTCTAAAAACCACTCAGCTGGACTGGAAGGAACAAGGAGGAGAGGGTGTCAGGCGAGGGAAGCTGCAATAAGAACAGGCCCCAACCTTATGGCTCCTATGTAGTGGGTTTTGTTTTGTTGGTTTGTTTTTAGTTAAGAGTTCTCATTTCTGTATTTCTATCATAAAGTCCTTCCACTCCTCCTTCTCCTCTCCTTTCTTGTCTCTCTGCTTTCTTCTCTCGCTCCCAGCTTCCTGCTTTCACTCATCATCTGTATTAGAGCTGGTTGAAATTTTCCAGAGCTTGATTAAAAAATGTCATCAATTTCTTATTTCAACAAATAAAATGGATGAATTTTTAGTGCTAATCCCCCCCCCCTCCGTTTTTGGACCAGCTCTAATAATTGTTGTGTCTTATTATTTGCACGGTGGTAGCGACTAGAGGCCCCGGTCAGGGGTCAGGACCCTCAGATGCCCATTTTTTAAATAAAAAAGAAAGACCGTTCCTGCCCCCAAGAACTTCTAGCTTAACCATAAGTAGGGCTTTACCAAATTCATGGTCCATTTTGGTCAATCTCACAGTCATAGGATTTTAAAAATAGTAAATTTCATGATTGCAGCTATTGAAATCTGAAATTTCACAGTGTTGTAATTGTAGGGAGTCTGAACCAAAAAGGAGCTGGGGGGGGGGTCGCAAGGTTATTGATGGGGTGAGGGGTTGCAGTACTGCTGCCCTTACTTCTGTGCTGCTGCTGGCGGTGGCGCTGCCTTCAGAGCTGGGCAGCTGAAGAGCGGCGGCTGCTGGCCGGGAGCCCAGCTCGAAGGCAGAGCCGCTGCCAGCAGCAGTACAGAAGTAAGGATGGCATGGTATGGTATTGTCACCCTTAATTCTGTGCTGCTGCCTTCAGAGCTGGGCGCCTGGCCAACAGTCGCCACTCTCCAGCCGCCCAGCTCCGAAGGCAATGCAGAAGTAAGGGCGGCAATACCGCAACCCCCCTAAAATAATCTTGTAACCCCCCTGCAACTCCCTTTTGGGTCAGGACCCCCAATTTGAGAAATGCTGATCTCCCTGTGAAATCTATATAGTATAGGATAAAAGCACACAAAAGACCAGATTTCACAGGGGAGACCAGATTTCATGGTCTGTGACGCATTTTTCATGGCCCCGAATTTGGTAGGGCCCTAACCATAAGACAAGACACAAGAAGTGGAGATAAGCAAACAATGGGGAGGACAGTGATGCGATTATATTTGGTAGAGTAAATTGGAAGTCACAGGGCACACAGTATCAGATCTTCAGCTTATATTGACACCCACAATTCTCCCCCTGGGGAGGGAATGAGATAATGAACCATATAACAGATGTTAGTCACTTCACTTAATGCTCTTCTAGAAGGCGCTAAGATTCTACAGACACAAGGGTGGTATAAGAACCTATATAGAATAGCTGGTGTGAATTGTCATTGCAATTGAGTTATGACAATTTACAAAGTTGAGGATGAGGCCCAAATTAGCTGTTGCAGTCCCTTGGTTAGAAAAGACCCCTCTTTTCTGTTCATTTAACACATCCCTCCTTCCTCCCGCTCCATCCAGTTGTCCCCTTCACCAATAGCCTTTCCACGACTTCCCTATTGCTTCGGGTCTGGCCCTCATATCCACCAAGCTTTTCAGGCAGCAAACATGTCTTTCTCTGTGAAATGCAGTGAGAATTTAGGGATGTTTAATAAGAACACATGCTTAAGACACAATTTTCTAGGTTGCCTTGTTTTTGCTTTGCCAAAGCAGTTCTTATACATAAGCGAAGTGCTTAACAAAATCTTGTTACTGTGTATGGTCTGTAACTAGCCATGCAAAGTTAGTAATAGAGAGACTTTGGCAATGTAAGGACCTTTATCCAGGGGTAGAGAATCATTGATACTGAATTCAGAGGTCATAAATATTGGACACAGGTATGTTTTCTAATCTTTATCAGCACATAGTACATGGTAACATAAAATTGCCATACCAGATCAGACCACGGGTCCATTGAGTCCAGTATTCTGTCACCATCAATGGCCAGTCTCAGATTTCGCAGAGGAAAGTACAAGAAACTCTGCAGTAGGTAGCTATGTGATGACCCGTCCCCAGAGAAGTTTCCCCCTACTCCGCCACCCTCAACCCCAGCCAGGGTTATGGTTTTGTAGTTAGGGTATTAACCTGGGACTTGAGGGAAAGGGTTCAATTCCTTGCTCCAGCAGAGACATTCTGTGTCTCTGGGCAAGCTGCTTAGTCTCAGTGACTCAATTCTCCAAATGTAAAATGGAAATAATGGTACTTCATTGCATCTCAGGAGTGTTGTGAGTTTGGGGATTGTGACGGGGTATACCAGAGCCTCTGAGGACCCCTGCTGGAGGCCTCATGGCCCTGCCATACCCTGCCCCAGAAAAGGGCAGTGGAGAGGGTCCTCCAAGCTGCCTAGAGTGGGACATGGCCAATCAGGGCCCAGAAGCTTAGTATAAGAAGAGCTACAGGGTCAGAAGAAGTTCAGTTCCTTGCTGGAGCTGAAGGAGTGTGGATGGCTGATAGAATTGCAGAACCTTGGACAGGGCAGCACTGCCAGAAGCTGGGGAGTCCTGAGCTGGTTGTGGGGACTCCATTAGGACAAGGCCCTGAGGTAAGGGTGAAGAAGCGTGGGACCATGGGGAAGTGGCCCAGGGAATTAGAGTGGCAGTGTGACATAGATAATGGGACACAGTGGATGGCTGCTATCTATAGGGTCCCTGGGCCAGGACCTGGAGTAGTAGGTGAGCCTGGGTCTCTCCATTAGCCCTGGGGGAAATGTCCTGGACATTAAGGCTCCCCAGTGGGGGGACTGAACTGTAGTGGCCCAGCTGGAGAGCTGTGACCTGAAAGGCTCCCAACAGGCTAACGACATTGTCTCCAGGGAGGGAGCCCTGGGGCACTGCTCTCTCCTGGAGCAGGGACAAACAGAGAGAGAGTGCATGCATATGCACTTGGCCAAGGGGGTGCTCACGAGAGGTGAGTGTGCCCTATTATATAAAGGACTGAGGTACAATAGTGGGGGCTGTATGAAAGAGGCTTAACCTTAGATTTTTCCCTCTTTGTTTTTTTTTTTTTAAAAATGTTTATTATTATAACTTTGTGTTCTTTATTAATATTACTGAGCTCAATGATCTCCTGTGGCAGTGAGTTCCCCAGTCTAATTGTACACTATCTCAGGAAAGTATTTCCTTTTATCAGCTTTTAGTTTGCTACCTTTCAATTTCAGTGGAGGAGGTGATTAAAGGAAATGTGGATTCTGTAAAGATTCTGAAGCCACATTCATCCCCAGTGTAACTCCACTGAAGGACACAGTTACCCAGGAGGTAGCCCACATGTCTTCCTTTCTGAAGCCTGTTAGCATTTGCCTTGTAGCAGGATAAATCCATGCTGGAGAGAATCAGGACTGTTTCTTTCCAAACCCAAATGTTAGTTTTCTTGACTCCAAGTCAAGAGGGAAAAGTCTAATACAGAATTGTGTCCTTTTCAGATAGCAGATTCAGTAACTGCAAATGTATGAAAAATACCTTCAATGAGAAGACCCCAAGGTTAGCCACTGCTTTTGAAAGTCATGGGCCAGTGATATGTACAGCAGGAGAAAATACTCCCTATTGGCCAGAATATGTCTTCAGATCCTTGAAGGTCTTCTTTTAGACCAAAGAATCTAAATCTGATCATTCAGATAAATCCCAGGTTTACATGTTGGGGAAATTGAAATTTGCCTGTTTTGTTTCAAACTGTACTGGGAGCACTCGGCTAGAAGAGGCTGAAAAGTGAGCTTGATGGGGCCTCTAAGTTGAGTTTGGCCCAGTATCGCTCCTGGGCGTAGGATGGATGGATCTGTAGCCTTTTGTGTGCTCATATCCAAAAGGCAGATGCTGTCACTGTCCAATATATATTGACATCTGTGAAAGATTTCAGGGGAAAACTTCCCAGGTGGGATCAGTAGCAAGGCTGTGTGGAAGTTTTCATAGCACGGTGACTGTAGTAACAGTTCTGATAAGGGAGGGATGCGGGTGGATGTGGTGATAGTACCCCCCCCCCCCTTAGTACACATTAAGATGCAGTAGGGGGCATGCAAACAATCAGAGCTAAGGGTATGTCTACACTACGAGGGTAGTTCGATTTCACTTAAATCGAATATGTGGAATCGATATTACAAAGTCGAACGTGTGTGTCCACACTAAGGACAGTAATTCGACTTTGTGAGTCCACACTAATGGGGCAAGCGTCGACATTGGAAGCGGTGCACTGTGGGCAGCTATCCCACAGTTCCCGCAGTCCCCGCTGCCCATTGGAATTCTGGGTCGAGCCGCCAATGCCTTCTGGGTAAAAAAATGTGTAGAGGGTGCTTTTGGGTAACTGTCGTCATCCGTCCGTCACTACCGACCTCCCTCCCTCCCTGAAAGCGCCGGCGGGAAATCAGTTCGCGCACTTTTCTGATCAGTGACAGCGCGGACGCCACAGCACTGCGAGCATGGATCCCGCTGCGACCATCGCTGCAGTTGTGGCCGTTCTCAACGCCTCGCAGCTTATCATACACCTTTCCCTGAGGCAGATGCAGAGAAATCAGGCGAGGAGGCTACGGCACTGCCGTGAGGGCCTGAAGTCGGAGAGTAGCACAGAACTGTCAGAAACCACGAGCCCCAACGCCCAGGACATCACGGTGGCAATGGGTCATGTGGATATTGTGGAACGGCGATTCTGGGCCCGGGAAACAAGCACGGACTGGTGGGACCGCATAGTGCTGCAGGTCTGGGATGAATCCCAGTGGCTGCGAAACTTTCGCATGCGGAAGGGCACTTTCCTGGAACTTTGTGAGTTGCTGTCCCCTGCCCTGAAGCGCAATGACACCCGGATGCGAGCAGCCCTGACTGTCCAGAAGCGAGTGGCCATAGCCCTCTGGAAGCTTGCAACACCGGACAGCTACCGGTCAGTCGCGAACCACTTTGGTGTGGGCAAATCTACTGTGGGGGTTGTTGTGATGCAAGTAGCCAACGCAATCGTTAAGGTACTGCTCTCAAAGGTAGTGACCCTGGGAAACGCGCAGGTCATCATAGATGGCTTCGCCGCGATGGGATTCCCGAACTGTGGTGGGGCTATAGATGGGACTCACATCCCTATCCTGGGACCGGACCACCAGGCCAGCCAGTACATTAACAGAAAGGGCTACTTTTCAATGGTGCTGCAAGCACTGGTGGACCATAGGGGACGTTTTACCAACATCAACGTCGGATGGCCGGGCAAGGTTCATGGCGCTCGCGTGTTCAGGAACTCTGGTCTGTTTAGACGGCTGCAGGAAGGTATTTACTTTCCGGACCACAAAATAACTCTTGGGGATGTGGAGATGCCTACAGTGATCCTCGGGGACCCAGCCTACCCGCTAATGCCCTGGCTCATGAAGCCCTATACTGGCGCCCTGGACACAGAAAAAGAACTGTTCAACTACCGTCTGAGCAAGTGCAGAATGGTGGTGGAGTGTGCTTTTGGCCGTCTCAAGGGGAGATGGAGAAGCTTACTGACTCGCTGTGATCTCAGCGAAACCAATATCCCCATTGTTATTGCAGCTTGCTGTGTGCTCCACAATCTCTGTGATTGTGGGGAGACCTTTATGGCGGGGTGGGAGGTTGAGGCAAATACCCTGGCTTCAGATTACGCCCAGCCAGACAGCCGGGCGATTAGAAGATCCCAGCGGGACGCGCTGTGCATCCGGGAGGCTTTGAAAGCTAGGTTCCTGACTGAGCAGGGTAACCAGTGACTGTTAAGTTTGTGGACACAGAAACTGAACCTGCCCCCGTTTCTTTACCCAGTTTATGTTGACTATCCTCTCCAGCTACATACCCCCTTCACCCCCTTCCCAAAAAATAAAATCAGTTCTGTTTTGTTAATGAACACCATTGTCTTTATTACTGTTTTCGCGGGAATGTTTTAAACCGGGGACGCAGACTGTGGCGGGGGGCGGGTTTAGTGTTCTGATGCAAATGATGCTTCTAAACTCCAGGAATGACAGGCTCCGCAGTGGTGGACTGGTTGTTTCAACGGAGCCTGCCAGCACTCCTGGGCGGGACTGCGTGTATGTGTCGGCTAGGTGACTTTCTGGCAGGGGGAGGAGGGTTACAGATCCCCTGCTGCGTGGCTCTGTGATCCAGGATAAGGACCGCTGCATAAGATCAGTAACTGCCCTCCCCCGCCACAAAGTCACAGAGCAACCCCCCCCCCCAGAACATGAAAACCACCTCCCAGACTGACCAGGGTAACTAGTGACTGCACTGTGTATGTGTCCTGATGCTGGACCTGCCCCCGCCTCTGTACCCTGCTAAAGGTGACTGTCCTGTCCAATTACCAAGCCCCTTCCCTCCCCTTCAGACAGACTCTCCTCCAAAAGAAAATCATGGAAACAGTAATTAACAGAAACTAATATTTTATTATGAACCACACATGAAACGGGGGGGGGGGGGGGAAACTTGTGTGAGGTGGGTAGGAAAGGACTCTTCAAATTTTGAGCAGTCTGCAGGGGTTGACTGAAAGTTTTAACGGCCCTTGCCGCCCCTCCTTCTTTGGACTTTGGGTGAGGGGGGTGTGGGACTTGGTGGCGGGGGAGGGCGGTTAGAGATAGACTGCAGCGGGGCTCTGTCCTCCTGCCTCCGGTCTTGCAGAACATCCACAAGGTGCCGGAGCGTGTCTGTTTGCTCCCTCATTAGTCCAAGCAGCGTTTGAGTCGCCTGCTGGTCCTCTTGACGCCACCTCTCCTCCCGTTCCATGATTGCTCGGTGCATTTGGGACAAGTTCTCCCTCCACTGTGTCTGCTGGGCTGCCTGGGCTCGGGAGCAGCCCATTAGTTCTGAGAACATGTCCTCACGCGTCTTCTTCTTCCTCCGCCTAATCTGCGCTAGCCTCTGGGAGTGTGATGCCAGGCTGGGTTGGGAGACAGTTGCAGATGTGTCTGTGGGAATGGGAAAAAGGGAGTGAATTCCTGAGACAGATAAATTTTGTTGTGAACAAAGAACATAGTCTTTCTCTGTGAACAAGACCATGCACTGCACCTCTCACATGCGCACTCAGGACAAGGTCGAATTTTCGGCCCTCGCCTTCAGTGCCTGGGGTCTTGCACTGCCGATCTGAGAAGCGGGGCAGGACACCTGAACTTCTGTAGCAGGCAAACATGGTAAGCCGTAGACTTGTGGCTGCTTAAAACTGTAATAGTAGCACTGGCCTCCTTTCACATTGAAAGCAATGCCAGTCTCTGCTGGCAGCAATCAGGCTAGCATGAACTCTGCCCCTGTCCCACCCCCTCGCGGCTGTCCCAGGGAAAGATCCCTGTATGCTGCCCCTCTCCCTCCACCGCGTGGCTGTAAAGCAGCCCCAATACTAACATTCCCCTCCCTAATTCAAAGCAGGGCATCATGAGCGACATCACCCTCATGAGGATCTCGGACAGCGAGAAGGAACGCATGCTTAGGGAAAGCATGCAATAACCAGGGCCGTATGCTGCCATGCTCTGCCGTGCGATGATCCCAGAATACTTGATTGTGTCGTGGCGGGGAAACGTCTTGTACCATGGGGGACCAAATAAGATCGCCCTACCCAGGAACCTGATGAACAGGCTGGAAAGGTACCTCCATGAGACCTACGAAGAGTTCTCCCATGAGGATTTCGCGTCAATCCCCGGCCATATAGACCGTATTTTGGTGTAGCTGCACTGGCAGGAAGTAAAGAGTGGAGCGTCTTTGGCTGGAGAATCATGAAAAACCGGACATTGTTTGATTTTTTTTAAATAGTTGGGACTAAATAGTTAAGCGCCTAAGGCAAAGAAATCATGAAAAACCCACTGTTAATATTATAAATATTCCAGTTCTGTTAAAAATAAATGTTTAGATGTTTAAAGCACTTACTGCTTGATCCTTCCCCTGATTCTGTGTCCGGGCTAACGGCTGGGGACGGTTGGTAGGGGATCTCGGTAAAGGTGATGAAGAGCTCCTGGCTGTTGGGGAAATCAGCGGTGCCAGTGCTGTCGACTGCCTCGTCCTCCTCATCTCCTTCTTCATCTTCCCTGTCCGCTAACATGTCCGACGAGGAACCGGCCGCGGACAATATCCCATCCTCAGAGTCCACGGTCAGTGGTGGGGTAGTGGTGGCGGCCGCACCTAGGATGGAATGCAGTGCCTCATAGAAACATGATGTGTGGGGCTTGGATCCGGAGCGTCCGTTTGCCTCTTTGGTTTTTTGGTAGCCTTGTCTCAGCTCCTTGATTTTCACGCGGCACTGCGTTGCATCCCTGCTGTATCCTCTCTCTGCCATGGCTTTTGAGATCTTCTCGTAGATCTTAGCATTCCTTCTTTTGGAGCGCAGCTCTGAAAGCACGGACTCATCGCCCCACACAGCGATGAGATCCAAGACTTCACGATCAGTCCATGCTGGGGCCCTCTTTCTATTAGATTGCACGGCCATCTGTGCTGGAGAGCTCTGCATCGTTGCCAGTGCTGCTGAGCTCGCCACGATGTCCAAACAGGAAATGAGATTCAAACTGCCCAGACAGGAAAGGGAATTCAAATTTTCCCGGGGCTTTTCCTGTGTGGCTGGTCAGAGCATCCGAGCTCGGACTGCTGTCCAGAGCGTCAACAGAGTGGTGCACTGTGGGATAGCTCCCGGAGCTATTAGCGTCGATTTCCATCCACACCTAGCCTAATTCGATATGGCCATTTCGAATTTAGCGCTACTCCTCTCGTTGGGGAGGAGTACAGAAGTCGAATTTAAGAGAGCTCTATGTCGAACTAAATAGCTTCGTGGTGTGGACGGGTGCAGGGTTAATTCGATGTAACGGTGCTAAATTCGACATAAAAGCCTAGTGTAGACCAGGCCTAAGAACACAATGTAAAGGGAGCAAATGACAATAGGCATTTACTGAATAGGAAACTACTCAAGAACTTGTAAAGTCAATTTGACCATTTTCCCCAAAGAGGGGAACGGTGGTTACTTTTCTATCAGAGGCCTGGTCCTACATGGACCTCTCCATCCTTCCCTCCCTCTTGTTCTCCCCCCTGCCCCATTATTCTTCCTTCCTTTCCTCCTTTTTTCCCAACTTCCCCTACCAACATTTCTTGTCACCCCACCTTGGCTTTCATTAATATGAACAAAAATCATTTACAATAAATTGCCACTTTAAAAGCCTCACACTGATCTTGAACATTCAAATACACTCATGAACTTGTGAAAAGCATGTATCTGTAGCCTCTATTTTAGAGAGACCGGGCTGACTTCGAGGAATGATGAGATTAATCAATCATGAACTTCCCAAAACAGTTGTTGCCCTCAAATCCCACAGTTACAACACAGTGGGCCTGCAGTTATCCCCTCTTTTCATCTCCAATCCTCCAGTGAGTCAATGTGAGCCTTTAAGGGTGACGGCGGCCTTTCAGATGGCAGAACAGCGCTGTCATTGTTCAACAGATTTTGGCACTTTCTGGATATGTGGCAAAAACCTAATCAAACTTGTTTGTGAAAGAGAAAACAAAAAAGGAAAACACGTGTTTTAAGGCAAAAGCTGCAGAGGGTGGGGATAGAAAATGAGACAGGGAAACAAAGCCCTGGGAACAATCAACTCTAAATTGGCTTTGATTTAGCTATTTAGAATGGATTGAAAATTACTTTTGATTGCTACTTTGCTTTAATGACTGGGTGTGTCAGGAATGAAGCTGTTACCTTCTCTAATTGAGCTAGTGCACTAAAAATGGAGCATAGCTTCCATAGCGTGAGCGTCAGGAGGAGCTAGCCACCCTGAGTATGTACCCATCTGAGGCACTGGGCATGTAGGAGGGTGACTAGCTGCTCACACCACTATGCCTAAACTCTAGTTTTAGGACATTGGCTTGATCACAGCTAGCGCTGGTATGTCTCCTTGAGCAGAAATGTACATGTCCAGTGCAACATGTAGCTCTAGCCTTAGTCTCTTGCCTCAAGCACTAGAGACTCTTGCCTCTTGTATTGAAGATGCTGGGTTCAAACTCCACAAATGTCCCAAGCAAGATTCGCTTCAAGACCCTGTTTGTTTCCATTAAAAATCCAGGGGACTCTTTGCAAGCATTGGGGGGCCTAGCCAAATTCCAGTTGGAGTAAATGATTGCAACATTAAGGTTGCTGATTGGCTGGCCAGAGAGGAAACCACTGTGCAGTTAATGTTTTTAGCTTGTGACTTGGGAGACCAGGTTTCAATTCCCTGCTCCATAACAGACTCCATGTGTGACCTTGGACAAGCCAGGTAGTCTCTCTGTGTCTCCGTTCCCCATCTGTGAGATGAGGACAATAGCATTGCCCCAGAAGGGAAGGCAAATAATACTTTACCTAGATATAAACTGTGAAGAGTCTTCCTGGTGAGTTCTGAACTTGCTTGAACTGAGCCTTGAGTTTGATGCATTTGTGAGATTCAGCCCATGCTCACAAGTTCTTCAGCTGAGGTGGTTAGTACAACTGGAGAGAGAACGAATCTACTTGTCTCCCCCATCAATCTATGTAGCCTCCCTCACAAGAATGCAGGCTTCAGATTTACCATGCAAGAGTATGCTGGATGGGGGCCTTGCAAATAAATCCACTGGCATTCCATGGCGCCAAAGACACAGGTCAGTTGAGAGCCTGGGAATGACGAACCGCAGCCACAGAGAGCTGAGGGGCTCCATGCCTGCAGACGCTCCAGGTAAACAAAATGACAATGTATTAGATATTCAATTCAATGATTCCACAGAATTTAAAATAATCAAATTTTGGTGTAGACCTGTTTATAAGCCGACCCCTGTTCTTTGATTCATCACTTTTTTACAAAAAATATTTGGCTTACGAACGAGTATATACAGTACTTCACAATATACTGTGTCATTTCAGAAAAGAATCAACTTTTCCTCTCCTTGGCTGTAAGTCCAGCTCCACTCTTGCTATCCTGTTCTTTGCTTCTTTTTGGCTTGAAGTGCTTCTTAGATTTGATGTTCCTGTGGCTGTACCTCTTTTCACTGAGTTTATCCACACGTGGGGTTTCTTCACCTGATGGGCCTCACTTGTCCATTAGGCACCTTTGAACTGTATTCCAATAGATGTTCAAACAAACTATCTGAACAGCGTGATTAGGTCCTATGTGGGTGGCCTTCTTTACGGTTTTCAGGATCTGTTTTCATCTGACAGCTTTTTGGTCCATTTTCTTTTTCATCAATTCTATTTCCTTTCAGGTTTTTTCCCTTGATACTCTCTCTGGTAAGTCCGTAGGCTCCCCCCCTCCCTGCCTACTTCCCTTCTCTAAGAGTGCCTGCTCACATACCCAGGTCTATTCCTCTCCCCCCTCCCCCCGACTTGAAATCTTTCTTTCCTTCTCACTCCTCAGTCCCCTACTTTTATTCTGCTGATCTTCTTTTATTTTGTCACCTCACCTCCTACCCAGGCTCCAATTCATTCCCTAGCTCAGCGTCTTGATTCTTTTCCTTCTCTACCCACCCTATCAGGAGGATTCCAAGCCACCTCCTCAGCTCATGCTGCCCTCTCATGGGCCGTCTCTCCCCACAACAGCATTCAATGTTAGTTAGTTAGTACCAGGGTGTGGGTTACTACACTCACTTATGTCCTCATTCTCCTCTCTGGGACAGGCACCAGGTGGACTGCATCTCTAATGGTGCACCACGACCAACTCCATGATGCATCACCTCCCCTCATCAAGAGTGAGGGGAAGTGCTACATTATGAGAGATGTAGTCTGACTAGGAGCCCTGGTTTATAGAGGAGAATCTGAACTATAACACCCATGAGGCATCACTGTTCAGACATTTCCACATTGAAATATTTCAGTATTTTGCCAAAAAGTTGAAAGCTTCCATGGAAAAATTATACAAAAAATGTTTTTGATTTTAATAAAATTGTCTCCCTCCTTCCATTCTGACTATTTATTTCTAATCTGGATTAATCTTGGAATGTATACATGACTATCAGTGGTCTGACTTCCAGTGTGCATGACATCTTGCTCATTGTCCATAAGGGCATGCATCAGCACCGTCTGTACGTTTTCTAAAGACCTGACTTCTTTAAGAAATACTAGAAATGAACAACAAATGCCCCCAGAATATGAAGGCTTTGAATCTTTGGTTCCTCTTACAAACCACTTCCCGCTTAACCTCCCTTTCATTGCAAGATAATTAACCTTCACTTCTTTTGTGCACCCTCACTTTCAGCGCAGGACTCTGCATAGCTCCCGTCATGGTCAATTATCTGGCAGGAGAGGCCCACAACAGTGGGGACTATTGCTTAATTGTTGCGGGATCCTTATGCAATGTGCAACTGCTGGGGCTCATTTACCATTCTAACACATCCAGAGCACCCTGCATCAGGAGTCCTGTGTACTGGACAAAAGTTAGAAAGTAGCAGTACTACTGTCCCTGGCCAAAAGCTCGTTAAGATACACATCTCCTTCTAGTGAACATCACACAGATGACCTAGACAACTCACTCTAAACAAGCAGCACTCTTTTGTTCTGCCTCATTGAGGCTTTCAGATAAAAAGAATTTGAGTGGGCTCCAAGTGCCAGCTGTGATATGAAGGGAGCAGGTTTAAAATCGCTCTCTGAGGCCACAAATCCTTAATGATGGGATCTTTCATTGGTCTTAGAACATTTGAGGAAACTCAGCCAGCTAAAATTTTTGTTGATTACTTCAACAGAGGCCCTTTGTTCTTATTAGCATGCAGAATAATTAAGCCGATGCAAGCAAGTCCCCTTAGCTATATACACAATTAAATGTTAGACTGTGATTAAGCAGACTGTATTGGCACAGAGCAACCTATTCACCCCATCAGAGGGCCATCACTGCCTTTAACTTGGTTTCAACCTCAGCCTTATTTTTTGTTTTGGAAAACAAACTTTATAGACAACAGAATGGTCAGCTGTATCAGTCGGCCTAAAATGAGGAGTGACTGCATGTTAGTGACAAATTGCAGCTCCTGTTAACTCTGCAAGGGGTTTTTCTTGGTGATTTTTAAAGGTTTGCATCTCAGAACAGTAAAAGGAAAGAACTAAACACCAATGATATGAAAACAGACACTCTAAGAAGGGGATATGAAAGATATTGTCTTTTTTTTAACAGTGGGGGGGAAGGGGGAGGCAGAGATATAAACACATTTTAAGTGGTTAGTATATAGGGCAAAGACCAAGGTGTGGTCTTTTCATTTCATCTTGTTGAGAAGGTTCACTTTTTCACTTTTTCAGTAGCTGCCTCTAACTTCCTCATTCACTCTGAGTTCATATGCAAAAGTCAAATTCCAAAATAGAAAAGTTATATGGTCATGTGTTACCTGGAGCTTTGTCAGAAACAGACACCCTCTGATCAATCAAATCTCTTAAATGCATTCACAACTTTCTTTCTTTGATTTATCTTGCTAGACTGACCTCACACTTGGTAAAGCACCCTCATCCTTTCATGTATTCATACCTGCTCCTGTATTTTTCACTTCATGCATCTGATGAAGTGGGCTCTAGCCCACGAAAGCTTATGCCCAAATAAATGTATTAGCCTCTAAGGTGCCACAAGGACTCCTCGTTGTTCTTGCTGATACAGACTAACATGGCTACCACTCTGAAACCTTTCTTTGTTGTGTTACTAGTCTGAGATCTGGAGGAACATATCTGTCAATCAGAACTCCTAGTCTTGAGGGATCCCAACCCTAACCATCCCTTTTTTTAAGGTGGAATTCTCTCCCTGTTCTGGGAATGGTGAGTGACAGTATGGTACTGAGTCTTTCCCATTCAAGATCCAAGAATTCTTAGTTAGACTCTTACTTCATTTTCCAGCTGTTCTAGTCACAGAACCTTGTTCACCAGGAGCAGCACACAGAAGGTAATAAGTACAGGAAGCATCAATAGATCTGGGGATTGGAAGAGGGCCTGCAGGAAGGAACCAATCAGTAGGAATGGGTTATCCTGATACCATGTCTCTTCAAATCTTAGTGCCTCTTTTGAGATTTCCACTTTGGCTATATCTCCTCTAGGAAAAGGGGTGCCTCTCTAATGTGTTCACATGTTGAAATGCTAGTGTGAACCTGGAAAGTTGCAGTTTTAACATGTTAGCTGTTCAAGGGTGAGCTCTAGAGGAGAGATTGGATTTACCTTGACCAGTTTACATGCATAAAACTGCAAGAGCTTTGACTGCATTTTCTGAGTCATAAATACCTCTCTTATACAAACTAGACATCAACTCATTCATCAGGCCACTGAAGTGCCATGAGATCTAGAACTCATCAGACTGACCCAGTTTGGATTCAAAGTGGTGTCTTACTCTGTGGCTATGTCTACACTATGGAGCCTACACTGTCATAGCCCCCTAGTGTAGATGCAACCTACACCGAGTGAAGGAGTCTCCTGTCAGTATAGGAAAACCAGGTCCCCAGTGATATTGGCTAAGTCAGAAGAAGCCCTGTTCTGTTGACATAGCTGCATCTATGTTGAGAGTTTTGTCAGCATAGCTATGCTGGTCAGGGCAGGGGTGTGGTTTTTTAACACCTCTGGCCAATGTGGTATGCCGATACAAGTGTAGACTGAGGCTGTGTCCACGCTACAAATTTATGTTTCACGTTGTGATGGCATTCAGCTGCTGCAGTTAGTGCATTGCTTGTGCATGTGCATGTGCATTTGCTTACTTGGCTCCTTGTATCAGTAGTGCACATACTCACCAGGAGCACTTGTATTGATGCAGAGTGTGGTGAACCATGGGTAGGTATCCCACTATGCAACTCGCCACCATTCAGCACACTGTCTTCCAGGACGTTTTGGCAGTGCATGATGGGGCTACAACAAGTTGTGCAGGGGTGACTGGGATCCTGGCATCAACTTACCAGTTTAGCTGTCTCCATCCCATAATGTTATCTGTAGCCCATAATTTTCATGCCTTTCCCCCCCCAAAATCCCATGAACCTGCATGGCCCTCCTTGCTAGTCACCATCTGACAGAAGCATGCAGCCTGCACAGCTCTGCACTAATGATCCTGGAGTATTTGCAGAGCTGCAAGAACCAAATAAGTGGAGAAGATTTCTTGGAAGGCAGATGGCTGTAAAAGTAAGAATCAACTCAAGGTGGTTGGTGGCATTCATGGAGCAGTTGCAGATGGTGGATTGCCACAAACACTGACTTGTGGGATCACATCATAATGCAGGTTTGGGATGACAAGCAGTGGCTGCAGATTGGGCTGAGCTCACCCCAGCCCTCCGGCACAGGGACACCAAAATGAGAGCTGCACTGAGAGTGGAGAAGTAAGTGGCAATCTCACTTTGAAAACTTGCAACATCAGATTCCCTACTGACCAGTAGCAGTTTGGAGTCAGGAAATCCATCATGAGGGTTGTTGTGATGCAAGTGTGCAGGGCCATTAATCTCCTCAGGACTGACTCTTGGCAATGTGCAGGACACAGTGGATGGATTTGCAGCAATGAGGTCCTCAAATGGCAGTGGAGCAATAGACTGCGCACACATCCCTATTTTGGCACTAGAACACCTTCAATAGAAAGGGCTACTTTTCTATGGTCATTCAAGCACTGGTGGCTGACCAAGGCTGTGTCACTAACAGCGGTGTAGGCTGGTCAGAGAAGGTGCATGTAACTAGCATCTTTAAGAGCAGTGGACTGTTTGGAACACTACAAGAAGGGGCTTTCTTTTCCCAAATGGCAGATTACCATTGGGGACCCCCAGCCTACCTCTTGGTCCCCTGGCTCACACAGCTGTACAATGGCCCGCTTAACAGCACCAAGGAATGGTTCAACTACTGGCTCAGCAGGTGCAGATTGACATTTTAATGCACTTTTGGTCATTTGAAGGGATGCTGGCTGTCACATCCCCCTGTATTCTTCATGGAAATAAGCTTATGCTATGAATATGGCATCACTAAGTTGTATTTGAAGCAAGATGGGTCTTGTGAGATCATTGGAAGGGTTATGATTCACCAAATATGATTATCCTATTTGTATGCATGTGTCATTGATGTATCTGAAGTTAGGAATATAAGCTCTGTATCAATTACAAAAGTGTTTGGATCTGGGAAACATCCACCAGACAGTAGGTAATCGGCCTGAATGGGCCATTAGGAAGAACAATAAGACTTTGAAGATACTAATCTTCTGCCTTCCTGAGAAGCTTCCTGGGTTGCTACTTTGACCTGACAGGTCAGGTGATCCTGTCACCTGGTACTAGGACCTCCCCCTCCCCCCCCCAATCTTTGGCTTTCAGCGGGTTTTTTTTTCCATTAAGGGAGGTCAGACTAGGAAACAAAAGATTCACACCATATGTAAAGCCTATATAAGGTTGGAGAGTGAGTTAATCAAGGTTGCTGGTTCTTCACTGAACCCCTGCCCAAGATGACTGCTATAAACACCTAAGACTCTTGTGTGGAGAAGGACTGGGACCCAGGCTGAGAGAGGTCAGCCCATGAAGGGTATACCTGGAGATTTAAGCTGCAAGCAGTGCAGTTTACCTTCAAGAAACTGCAACCTGCATAAAACAATATTTAGGGTGAGAAATTACTATTTGTAGCCAATTTCTTTAATATATTAACCCTAGTGTTTTGTTTGCTCAGTAATCTGCTTTGGTTTGTTTGCTATCCCTTATCACTTAATCTGTCCTTGTAGTTAATAAACTTGTCTTTGTTTTCTATAAACCAGTTTGTGCAATTCATATGGGGGGGGGGGGGGTGTACATATTTCCCCCCCACGGGGGGGGGGGGGGGGGCAAATTTTTTTGATCCCTAAGCTGAATCCTCCCACACAGAGCTGATTTTGGTCTGTCTGCAGTTGGGTGTGGCCTTAATTGTGTACATGTGCTAGAGAAGGCTTGAGGGCCTGACATAGCAAGGACAGGGTGAGGAATCCCTGGCTGGCGGAACAGGTTGGCTCAGTGGGACCCCAGTACATCAGGTGGCATCCTAGGGGAGGTGTCCAACCCTCACACTGGAATTCTTTACTCACAAGATTGAACCCCCGGGAGAAAAATATCCCAATGGTCATAGCTGCCTGCTGTGTCCTGCATAATATATGTGAAGCAAAGGGGGGGAGTGGAATGGCTGTCTGCTGAACTTGAACAGTCAAATATGAGCGTTATTAGAACTCAACACAGAGTTATATGGCTCAGAGAGGCTTTGGAAGACCATTTAACAGTAAGTCAGAATAGGGCAGTGTAAGGTGCTCTACCTGGCCCTGCTCTTTTGTGGCCTGGGAGGAATCGTATGGTTGCTGTAAATGTAGGAATAAACATTGTCATTGCACCTATTTTTTGTTTGTGAATGATCCTCTGAGTTGTGTGGCACTGTGCAGTAACAGGTAATTTGCTTTCAGAACAGCTGAGTACTCAGCAGAATATGTTGTGAACAAATAACAATGAATTTTGTTCCAAATAATAGGAGTTTATTCTGTAACAAAATCAGTACACAGAAAACCATGCAATTTTACAACAAATACATTTAACCTTAAGTTCTGTTCTCTTAATTTCTTATGAAGGAGAAAGAACATTGATGTCCATTCCAGCTACACACACTGACCTGTGACAGCCAGGGTTAATGTGAAACTGGTTCTTTACTGTCCCTCTGATGCCATGAGGTAGGTGTGTGCGTGCACGTGCATATGTATAGGGTTACCAGACAGCAAGTGCAAAAAATTGGGACAGAGGATGGGGGGTAATCGGCGCCTATATGAGACCCAAAAATCAGGACTGTCCCTATAAAATCGGGACATCTGGTCATCCTATCTAGGGAGGTCCTGATAGAGTACTCAATAGGCTGCAGAAGGAGGTGAGCCTGAGATTGTTGAACCTGCAGGTTCAACAGAGTCTGCAGCATCTGTTATTGACACCTGTGATGTATCCTTATGTCCTGATACAGCCCCCTCTCCTTTTCCTGCTGGGACTCCAGGGCCTTTCTCCTCTCCACTCTTGTTCTCCAGGTTGTCCTCAATGTTCATCTTCCAGGCTCTGTACTCATGGTCCAGTGCAGCACGGGCTTGCAGGATTTCATTGAACATGTCATCCCACATCCTCTTCCTTATCTGGCTCAGGCATTCAGTGGGTGTGGAGGGGGAGACACAGATGGCTGCAGTGGCAGCAGCTGAAGATAAAATAGAGGTACCATTATAAGGGTCTTCACTATGGAGAATGAAACTTAAGATGCTGAACTCGCTCCCCTTGCTTGCCTAAAGTTTTAAGCACTACATTTTCACTTTTGCTTGTGCACAGTAGTAGTCACAGCACCATCCATGGTGAGTATGGCCTGCCAGGGGTTGGGGAAATGAGGAGGTAATTGTTTGGTTGAATGATTCTTGTTATGGCACTGAATATTGGCACCATTTTCCACAGGTGGTGGTGATGAAAGCCAGTGGAAATCTTAGCTTTCTGCTTGACAAGTAAATTATTAAATGTTTTTGTTAGGATTTCCGTGCCGTCAGGGATATGGGCAGTGGTCACCATAAACAGGATGGTTATGATAGCTTTGTTTGTCTCTGAGAGCTGATCTCATAACGGACATCGTTGGGATGTGGTAAATAGTTCCCAAGTTCTTTCTAGTCAGCATGTGCTGGGTATTATCTGCAAGCTTAGGTCATGGGAAGTGCCTAGTCTCAACAGCAGGAGACTCGCCAGTGTAGAATTCTTTAAAAAGTGCCTAAGGAAGGAGGAAAATAGGACTAAGAAAAGCTGCTGTAAATTTCAAAGTCTCTATGAAAAGCATTGTTTTGTTTCAATCACTATTTTACAGTGAACTGAATTTTCTATTTTTTTTTTTTTAATGATTGTAAAAGCAAGTGATAAAAGATTGATTTTCAATGAAATAAAAAAAAAAAATTCATTTTTTTTTTTTTTCTCCCTCATGTGAAAATGATCCATAACCTATACACCAATCCTTGGAAACAAAATAGTAGCAGATTTTTGAATACCAGGGAGTTCTAGCATATTTTGACATAGGAAACTCAAAGGGACTGACTCTCCAGTGCCTTGCACCTTGTATAGTCATTTACACTAGTGTAAAATTACTGTAAAACACTGCCATTGTGAATTGGTAATATATTTACACTTATATTGCATTGGTATAAATGATTCTCCATTCAGGGCACTGGACAATCACGCCCAAGTCTTGTAAATATTCTTCTGAGGATGTATATTGGCGTTGTTCTGAAAGGATAGCACACTGCTGTCTGGATGCATTTAATTAATGTGTATTTTGTGAGGTTCAGCTTCTGACATGCACCAATATCCTTCCACCCAAAGCAGGAAATGTTTTCTAATAATACAGAACAAAAAAATAAATTGCCCTTAGATATACTTGCCCATGTGGTGGTCTCACAGCAATCAATGGAAGCTGCATGTATGTACCCAAGAGCAGAACTTTTATATAAAAGCTGTATTTACTATTGAAACTTCCTTTCTATCAACCTTTTGTGAAGACTGGAGTGGTAATTGAAGTGCTGCCGTTTAGTTATTAGATAGTTACAATGTCTTTATTATAGAAAATGTCCTTCTACTGTGCCAGTGGAAGATATAGCAGAAAGAGCAGAGGGCTCAATATTAATAAAAGTGTCTTGCATTTTTGTAGTGCTTTTCATTCCAAAATATCTCAAATGCTTTACAAAGTATGTTCATAGGAATTCTTTCACTCACCACTGAAATCCAGTTACCTCTTGCTATAACAGTGTGCTGCATCATGTCAGTATCACAAAACCTTCAGGTTAGGAAGTGAAGAATAAATACTATATTTGTTTGAGGCTGCAGGGTTTAATAGGAAAGTCCTATTTCTCCCAGTTAGGAATGTAGGGGGTGAAATTCACCCCTGTGCAGAAGGCTAGAACAAAGCTTAAGCATCACTTAAGTCCCAGCTGAACCTTGAAAATATTTAATTAAAGACTGAAGTCATGTATGGGTCTTGTACTGACACTCTGTGTGGGGAAGAATGTAATCTGGGATGAACCAATTCCACTAACAGCACTGAGTCAGAAACATTTAGGTAACTGGGGATCTATCCATAAAGTATGTGGCTTAAAAAAAAGTCTGTACCTTCTAATGTCAGGTACAAAATGTAGCAGTACAAAAATTTTTTCAGCCTTTTTTGAAAGTTGAGGTGAACTATTCAGAAGGTCTAACACACCTCAACAGAAGAGACTCCCATGCTCTTTGGGAAAGTTGGCCAATAGGATCTGTACATTGTTCTTGCTATAATTTCTGCATCTTCCCTTAAGGCTCAATCCTACAAGGAGTTGAATACTTTGACTCAATCCATCAAAACACATATTGGATTCAAGTGAGGCTATGTATGTGCATACAGTTAAGTATGTGCTTAAGAGCTTTGCTGGACTGCAGTTTTGTGGCTCAACTCAGTCTTAGGGCCAGATCCTGCAACCCTTTGCCCCTTGGAATACCCTGTTCATCCCTTACTCAGTTAGTAGTCTCACTGACTTCAATGGGCCTGTATAAAGAATAAGGGCTAGCAATGAAGTTTCTTTTGGTTTGCACCACTTTGAGAGGAGAATCATAGAATATTAGGGTTGGAAGAGACCTCAGGAGGTCATCTAGTCCAACCCCCTGCTCAAAGCAGGACCAGCATCAACTAAATCATCCCAGCCAGGGCTTTGTCAAGCCAGGCCTTAAAAACCTCTAAGGATGGAGATTCCACCACCTCCCTAGGTAACCCATTCCAGTGCTTCACCACCCACCTAATGAAATAGTGTTTCCTAATATCCAACCTAGACCTCCCCCACTGCAACTTGAGACCATTACTCCTTGTTCTGTTATCTGCCATCACTGAGAACAGCCTAGCTCCATCCTCTTTGGAACCCCCCTTCAGGTAGTTGAAGGCTGTTATCAAATTCCCCTCATTCTTCTCTTCTGCAGACTAAATAACCCCAGTTCCCTCAGCCTCTCCTCGTAAGTCATGTGCCCCAGCCCCCAATCATTTTCGTTGCCCTCCTCTATACTCTCTCCAATTTGTCCACATCCTTTCTGTAATGGGGGGGGCCCAAACTGGACACAGTACTCCATGTGTGGCCTCGCCAGTGCCAAATAGAGGGGAATAATCACTTCCCTCGACCTGCTGGTAATGCTCCTACTAATCCTGCCCCCACACACATTTGCACTAGTTTAGCTGAAGGTGTGATTTAAAACTGATTTATTTAAATTGGTGCAACTCTGGATGTGCACACTCTTAACTCCATTTAAACCTGGCTTATAAATTCGTTTTCCCTATATATTTATAGGGGCAAGCTAAACTGATATAGCCAGTTTTAAACCAATATTAGTGGTTTCCATTGGTTTAAACTGGTGCAAATTAGTGTGTGGATGAGCCTCCTGTCTCCTTTATTTTCACCAATTTATAAGTAACGTGCTTTCCTTTTTCTCCTTTCCTCTTATCACCTCTTCCCTTCCTTTCATTCTTTGGCTGCAGCAGTGGATGTTCGTCAGAATACTAAGAAGTCACATTTCAGTTTTGGGGCTGTCAGGATATAGGTGGAATTATCACCAACACATACTGTGCTGGTTCCTATATATGTGCCTGAGGAGTGTGTGTGTGTGTGTTATTTCCGTACTTGTCTATTTCTAAATTGTTTAGCCCCATTTTAATTCAATAATAAGCATCAAATTGTGTGGTTCAGTTTATGAACAATATCTGTCTCTGTTAGGCCCCAATCCTGCATTAGGGCCTTGCAGTGCATTGTCCAAAGAGGATTTTTAAATACGACTGTTTTTCTAGGAGCTACATCTCATTTCAGCTCCTTACACTCTGCGTGCTCCTTGGCTCTCATGTTGGCTTTTCTGCATTCTATTGTGTCTCTCTCTAAAACATACAATGCCTGAACATCAGCTTGCATAAAAACTAAGCAGACCAGAAAACCCCTGAAAGCAAATATTTTTTTTACTTAGAAAATTATTTCAATTGAAGTGAAAGCTCGTCTGGCATAACTACAACAAAGCAAATAAAGTTCAAACCGAAATGGCATTTCTTCTTTAGTCAAGGGCCTGTTACCATTTCAGCTGTCTTCAAGCAAACTTGTGCATTATTGTAGAATGTAAAAATGATCAAAGTAGTTCTCGAAATGTCGTCTTTTCCCCCACGCTCAAACAAGTTAGTGAAGCGAGACTCCTGTGTGGACTGCAGCATCTCAGCTCTTCCAGGGCTGCCTGCTGCTGGTTGCCAAAGGGGAGAGCTGGTAGAAAATACAGGCAAATATTAGCCCCCCTTTCCCTCTTGCATAAAAATTAAAACTTTAATGTAAACTTTGCTTACATTTTGACCATTCAATAAAGGTGATAGGAAAACAGCAGGAAAGAAATCGTGATAACTTTTTTGAAAAATATTTGCAAAAAATATCCAGTGACAATTGCAGCTCTGACAAAGTTTGAATAATTTGTCTTTTATCAGGCATGTCCTATGACTTCAGTGGCCGACTGTATCAGCCCCTTTTAAAATCTGCTCCTATGGAAATGAATGAATGGGAGCTTTGCCATTGACATCAAATGGGAGCAGGAATCAGCCTTTACAGGTAGCCCTACACTGCGGCTGAGTCCTAGGCAGACTTGTGCTAGCAGGGCTTGAGCTAGCCTGTCGTGTGCCAAAAACAGCAGTGTGGATGCTGTGGTTCTGGCAGAAACTTGGGCTAGGTGCCTGATCTCCAACCCAAGGTGACGAATGGGCTTGAGAGCCTGAGCTGCTATCTGAGCCACAGCATACACGCTGCTATGGTTTGAGCGTTTGCTTCTTGAGCCCAGCACTGGGAAGCTCACGTCCAGCTGCACTGTAGACGTACCCTAACTTACTTCAGCCTCAACACACCTCACTGTGTGGGTGTTGTGAGCATCTTGGTAAGGAAATAAGAGAGAAAAGAGAAGTCACCTTGGAGAAGAGGGAATGTCAATTCACCCCAGTCCAGGAAGAGTCAACACCAGTTGGTGTAGTCTCCATGTGAGACGCACTTAAGCTGCACTGAGGGTATGTCTACGCTTCAATTAAACACCCAGGGCTGGCCTGTGTCAGCGGACACGGACTCATGGGGGCTTGAACTACAGGCCCAAATTTCTTCACTGCAAGTAAATATCCCTGCAGCCCGAGCCCTGCAAGCCCAAGTTAGCTGTTGTGAGCCTGCTTATGTATAATTGCAGTGTAGACATAGACCCTCAGAGCTCAAGTGGGTCTTGAGTGGTGCATAGTAGTGCTGTGAGCTGTCTCCCATTACAGAATTGAATAAAGGACAGGGGGACTCTTTACTCTGAATGCTATTGCTGCTGTTAGTTGAAAACAAACCTGTCACCTTAGCTGAACATATTGAATTAGCGGCAAAGACATCTGTTGAAACTTATTCTCCCAGGTTAAAATAATTGCTTCATTTTGTCTTGTCTGGTTCATTTTCATGCTCAGTTGTGGTGTGTGTGTGTGTGTGTGTGTGTGTGTGTGTGTGTGTGTGTTTTTATATATATATTATGTTAGATAAGGGCAGGGTTGTGGGTATATGCTTATGCTTTTGTTCATAGGCATTTGCATTTTCATGCATACTGTACCCAAGTAGCAGGAGTTTCCAAAACCTCAGTGCAGGAGAATAAAACCAAAACAAAAGGAATAAATGGAAATAAGGATTAACTGTGGTGATTTTCCCCTTCCCTCAATAAATCGAAAAAATCTTGGCTTTTATAGCATTGGGTAATGCAATAGGCATCAAACAGTGCACC
>NW_020664482.1:17787424-17906907 GCF_002925995.2 Terrapene triunguis
GGGGGGCAGTCAGGGGGGCGGGAATTGGGAGGGAGTGGCTAGGGGGCGGGGCTACACCCCCCACCCCCCTCCGGAGTGTCCTCTTTTTTGAAAGTTCAAATATGGTAACCCTACCCTGGTCCCACCTGCTGCCCCTAAATATCCCCCAGCCCCCCACTTGCTGCCCCCACACGTCTGCTCCAGAGCATCCCTGCCTCAAGCCTCCCTGCAGCTCCGCTCCGTTGGCTCCCAGCATCAACTGCCGCCACAGGGTCCTAGTGCCCCCCTCTGTCGAGTAGTGCCAAGGCAGGCTGACCCTGACCCTTCCCCTTCCCTTTTCTGGCAGTACCCTCCACCAGCACAGGGGCCTCCCCCCACCCGCAGTCCCTGCTTCTGCCACATGCTGGGCAAGGGGCAGCCCCACCCCCAGTGGGGCTACAGTGAGGGGCAGCAACAGGGGAGGAGGCGGTGTTCCCCCTCCCCCCCAGCACCCACCATGGGGGAGGTGAGGGGGCTTCCTGGTCCTGAGAGGGGCCCTAAGAGCACGTGCAGTGACAGTGGTGTGAGGTGAGTGCTGCCGGGGGAGGGGGGGACCCCCCCCAGAGCTTGCTGCTGCCACAGAGCTTGCTGCTGCCAGCGGGGAGAGGGCTGGGGGAGTCCTCGTCTCTGGCCCCAGCCCCAGGGCAGCCTGCTTGCACCCCAAACTCCTCATCTCCAGCCTCACCCTACCCCAGAGCCCACACCCACTGCACCCCAATCCTCTGCCCCAGCCCTGTGCCCCCTCCTGTATCATGAGCCCCTCATCCCCGATCCCACCCAACAACTCTCACCCCTGAGCCCCTCCCAAACCCCTCAACACCAGCCCCACTCCAGTGCCCTCACATTTTTATATTTTAAAAATATATATATGGCTTACAAGGCAGGTGTGGGAGGGGGCAGGACTTGCACCTGTTTTGGGCACCACCAAAAATTATACAAACGTGCCACCCCTGCTTGAAAGAGGTTTTCCATTGACTTAAATGGGAGTGGGACTGGCCCCTTAAGAACTAAAAGGACAGCAACATTCTACCAGTGCTGACAAACTAGGGCTAAATGGTGCCCTGAGAGGAACATACAGGGCTCCTGCTGATTTCGCTGGGAGTCTCGTGTGCATGCTTTGCACATTCTGATCTCACTCATATATGGGTGGACTAAGGTCTCTAAACCCCAGCATCTCCCTAAGGCCCTGATTCATCAAAGCCCTTATGCAGCCCATCAGGGTAATCCACTGGTGGGCCACAAGACAGTTTACATTGACCATCCACAGGCACAGCTGCCCGCAGCTCCCAGTGGCTGAGCAGCCATTCCTGGCCAATGGGAGCTGCAGGAAGCAGCGGCCAGCACGTCCCTGGGGTCCGTACCACTTCCCGCAGCTCCCATTGGCCAGGAACAGTGAATCGCAGCCACTGGGAGCTGCGGGCGGCCGTGCCTGCAGACGGTCAATGTAAACAAACTGTCTTGTGGCCCACCAGTGGATTACCCTGACGGGCTGTGTGCGGGCCACAGGTTGCTCACCACTGACTTAAGCACATGCTTAAGTCCCATCAAATTCAGGGGGCTTAAATAAGCACATGCTTACACCGAAGCATATGGTTATGGGCTAGATGAATAAAATAAGGCAGGGCTTTAGACCCTGATTCATATCTTGCTGTTGACACAGTTTTTGAATCAGAACTTAACTTACTTTCACTGGCAAAGTGTACTCGCAGCTCTTGTGGCTGAAGACACACTCCCATGAGCTAGGTTGCAGATCAGGGTTTTCTCTGTTGTCCAAGCCTGCTGATTTGGTTTAAAGGGATAATAGCAGCAGAATTGCAAATAGGTCTAACATTTATTTCTTTAATTCACATATCACATCACTGAGAACTTCTTGTTTTGAACAACTGCAGAGTTTATTAATTTATAAAACCAGGTCAAAGTGATAGAGCAAGTACATAAATAAGTACCACATCAGGCATATGTCCTGTGAAGACAGTGAAAAACATGATATTGTGTATTTTATTGTCTTAAGTGACCAGAGACTGTAAAAATGCAGAACTTCATTTACTAAATGGTGCTTATATTTTTGTTTTTCATAAGTGTTTATTATACAAATAAATACACAATTTGAACCCCACTTGTTCTGTCACAAACACAAGACTGTTTGTCTTCCAAAAAAACAATACACTGTACACTTTTCACATAATCTTTGTTCAATCAGCTACTGCTACAAACATACTGTACCAAGAGGTGAGCCAAACATAACCATGTGTTTGTCAGCCTACCAGGATACTATGATGCCTCAGGATGCCTTCCACTATGTCTTCATCAGAGGTATGTTCATGTTAATACATGGTATTATTAGTGGATTTATAATAAATTTTACATTTCTGGAGTGCCTTCCAACCCAAAGGATCCCAAAGTGTGTTACAAATGGCTGCTCCCACAACTACACTGCATGGCACCCACTTCTGGTGTGGAACACACAGCTGTTTAACAGTGCACAGGCACACTACACCACAATTTTGGACAGGAGGTGAATACGACACCCATTTTAAACACAAAAGAGAATTTAGAGAGGCGAAGTCTCATTGCTGGATTTGGCATGGACACTGGAGTTAACTTACTCTCTTATGAGAACTGCCCTCGCGTCATCTATAGGACCGTGTATTTATATTTTGGTGTCAGTGCCTTGTCGGGTTTCTAAATGATTTTACTGCCATCACAAGGATTCTCTTGTTCTTACCAATCAAACTGGCTGCTGAAGGAGCTCCCTTCTGGCACACTATCCTGTTATGTATTTTAGGCCACTTTGGGCACTGTCAGAGAAGGAAGTGCACTAAAAAATCTGTTCTCTATCCTGGCATGGCGGATAGCTTGCTCTCTGCAGGCAGAACCATGAAGATTTTCTGTGTAGGAAATCCTGGGTCTTCTTCTCACCCTTATCCTCACTTAGTCTCCCTCTTCTTCCCTATCACATTCCCATCTCTCCACTCTCATTCTCTCCTTGCTCTTAGTCGATTACCCTTTCCATATACTCCTGCTGGCTATTGCAAGAAACCCTGGCAGGGATGGATCCTGCGCCACTGAAAGCAGTGAAAGGGGGTTGCCTCTTACAACCACAGCTGCTAGCAGGGAGAGGTGCAAAGAGATCACTATTGTGAACAAGGCCCTACTAACAGGTTTAATATTTCTTCTACTGGACCCTGAGTTGGGCCACTGGCATTAAGCACTGAACATCCAGACCCCTTAACCTCTTTGTTAAGATGCACATACCCCTGATGAAGACTTAGAGTGCCATCACTGGAAATGCAGGGCAAAGCAGAGAGCACAAGTTTTGCAAAGTCCCATGGGGACGTCCAAATTCTGGCCACCGCCATTTATTTCACTCCCTTTGAGGACCAAGTGCCTGGCCTGAGGCCACTTTTTTTAGAACTTCATTGCTGTTCAGACACAATAGGAAATGTTCCCGTATGCTTCTGAAATAGAAAATGGAGGGAAAGCAGCCACAGTCAACTTGCACCTCAGGAGTGAATCTAAGATGGTGTCCATGAGCTCGTGTGGCAGGATTTCCTCAGAGAAAGCCATGTTTTCAAAGTAATGGCCTTGTATATCAGAACAGAACTCTTTTCTGAAGGCAGACACTGGACAGACACCTGTGAACTGCAAATCAAACTGAGTGCCTTAGATTTCTTTTTGCATAAAGATAATGGTCTTGCTGGTGCTGCACTAACTTAGTGGCTTGATATAAGTGCTCATTAGTTTGCCATTGGAGAAAGTTGTCCTTGAAGTTATGCTTATTAGTTTGCTGGGACTTGAGAGGCCACCAATTAGAACCACGCAGAACACTCTTATTGCGACAATTACCATTAATAAATTAAGTGATATCACAAGACATTTAATGAGTTATTAATCACTGTGGGTTTAACCCTATAGGAATTTTCATAAACGATTCAAGTATTTTGCATTCTCCTGCTATGTTACTTTGTAAAGTGAGTTTATTGACCGAGGCTATGTGTTAACAGGGCCCACGAGAATGCAGTATTGGGGCAGTATGAGGGAGCTGATATTTCATGTAGAGAAGTGGATAATGGAAACCAAGTGAAAACCACTTAAAAGTTGAACGTTTTCTCAAATTGCTACATAAATGCAGTAATTCCCACTAACACCTTCTGGTTTGTTTATTTATTCAGAGTTTGTTCAACTGCAAGACATCATCCCCAAAGCAGTAGACTCGTTGGGAGTTTTCATTTAAATCTGGATTTTATGGCTCAAACACAAGTACTGTATCGCTTGTATTCTCCCCCCACCCCCCTTAGAAAAACATGAGTCATTTCAACACCAGAAGTGGTATAAACTCAGCACAGGAAATAATGCTCTCCATAGCTCCTGCACAGTTATTAGGTGTCCTTCATTTCATTAGTTTGAATAACATGCCAAGTATTTTTTTTTTTTAATTCTGTTTTCTTTTTTAACTTTGCAACTTTACAAGGAACTACAGTCTCCCTTTCCCCCCCCCCCCCCCAATACAGAGCCTCCTAGGAGATATTTAAATGGTTGACACAAACCACTACACATAAAGCAGCAAGTTTGCTGTGCATGATGTGAATAATTACTGCATTATAGTTTTGGTTTTTAGGGCAACTGTTGACTTAAGCAAAATAAGCCTGCAGTCCAGCTGCAGATCCACGTTTTCATAAGTTTTCTTGTTTTCTCCCTCCAGTGCTGTCTCCCTTAACAGTGACCCTTTTCAGACTTTTCAAGGTACAAAACCTTTACCAAATCCTCCAGCTCAGTCCTGCACGCTCTGCTTTCACACATTTGGCTGATCTGAGCTTCTCCCTCGCTAAATATTTTCCACTGGCCTGAAAACAAAAACACAAAGCAGAGAGACACTGACTTAGACAGAATGCAGAGAGCTTTAGAGTCACTTACAAGCACTAGCCAGACAAACGCATTCAAATTGTTGATAGGAAGAATTAAAATATTTTCCTTTGGAAGGTTTGAAAATATCTCAATCACTTAATACATTCCACGCAAAAGAACTACATTAAAAGAATATGAAGGGTCAGATTCTGATGGGGGGACGGGGGAGCGCTTTTGTTTGTAGCTGGGAAGGCCCTGGCTTGTAATTGCAGCATACTCTCAAGAGTAATTCTTTCAACAGCTGCTGTTGCCCTGCAATAGTGGAAGTCCAAGCATAACAGCAACTTGCTAGTGCAGAAGAACTGGAGAATAAAACTGACCATAAACAAGTGATATTGGGAGGCCAAGTTCTGTAGCCCAAGCCGGGTAAAATATAAATTGTACTAGTGGTGAAAAATGAATTTGGGTTTTTTAAACAGTCAGTTTTTAATAATCCAAGGTGTTACTAGGGACTTTGGAAAGGCATCTTTTAAATATGATTTATGTGAAAGTAACCCTCTAATCATATGTTGCATTCTGATTATTTTATTTGATACTCATAAACTATTGATTCCAGATGTTGGTGGGAAAGTAGCACATTTATTTCAGTTGGAGGAGTAATGCAGGACATGTTTCAAGGCTGAGGTTATATAGAAAAGTGGAGCCTAAGAAGACAAGACTTTGACTCACTCAGTGTTGTCCTTGTTATCTGCTTGAAGTAGGGAAGTTCTTCAAATTCGCTTTTGGATATCGTCTCAGTGTGGAAGTGACGTAGAATCCCTGTAGCAAAGCAGTAAGAGCATGTAGTTGAAACAAGCTCCTCTGCTCTGAGCTTGTTGTGATGTTGTGATTGTGTGAAGAATTACTAGCATGTTGAGCCACATTGTGAAATTGTCTTTACCAATAATGTTTTAACCGATTCCATGTGCTCCATCAATATTTTTCTTTTGTGGTTTTATGATGGTAGAGAGTATTACCAAGATCTGAGAGGTAGTTCCTCCTTTGCCCACGTAGCTTCAGCCTTCCCTGGCATGAATGAGAGAGGACCAGAGCAGAGGCCAAAATCCCAGTGCCTTGGAGAAAAGCAGTTTGTCATGCTGACATTGGACAATTGTCTTTTGCCTAACTGCAGGCAGCCAGCAGAAAATGCTCCTGCCAAACCACCAGGAGGGTTTGTGCCCTACTGCGAGCATAGGTCAGTAGGACCCCGTATTAACCAGCAGCCCTTCAGAGGGCTGTTCATGGATCATGATCTGTGTAACTTTAAGTGTAGTTTGCCCTTTAATATGATCTCAACTTATGAAGCTTTTTTTTTTTTTAAAAGGTAGAGACTAAAACCACTAAGTTGACACTGATGGTCTCAAAGCAATCTGTAAACAAGCCTAGCATTGCCCCAGTAAACTAAGTAAATCTATATCCTAACTTTACAGATCTGTTAAAGTGAAGTACAAGATTGAATGATTTGCCAGAGGTCACGCTGTGTGAGTCAGTGGCTGAGTCAGGACTAGAACCCAGTAGCCTTGACTCCTGTGTCTGCCTATTTGCTTGCTCTGACTGTGTGACGACATTCCCAGATAAAGAGAGACTACAAACAAGTGAAAGTAAAGCTACTTTAATATTTAGCATTTGGACTAAGGCATTCTGAGACAGTGTCATCACTTAGTAAATGCCTTCATGTAAAGGGCCTTTGAGAAGATAGCCAACATAATTCTTAAGGGAAAGAGAGAGTTGGTTGTAGGAGATGAAGAGAAAAATAACATTGCCTCTCTTTATATACTGAATAACGGATCTATTTACACCCACACTTTTGGCATTTCCCTTTTTGGGTCCCCACTTGTATATTATTTCAGTTGAATTAAAAATACATTATGTAACTCCACTCTTCCCAAAGATTCCTTAAGGGTTTTTTCTTTCAGTAAGGAATCACTTTGCCCACTTTGAAATGTAGCATCCTCAGAGATAATACACTTTCTTAGGATACATAGTGAAACACATACTCTCTTATAGTACATAGCAATATTACACAAGTTCAGATTCAACGTAGAGTCCATGAACTGTAGGGAAGTTTGGCATTTGTTTGAGATCTAGCTTCTAGATCTGTAAAACCGAGGAGACCAGTCAATTAACTAAAGTAAAAGCTCAGGCTTTATTCATTTGCAGTACATACAACACTGATTATCTGAACTGGTAGAAACATCTAAACCCTTCAGATATTCAGGAGTTTGGACAATTGAAGGGACTGGCCTGAAAGGGTTGGAAGTCTGTGCTCAGGGTTAAGACTATGCTGGTCATAACATAAATTCTTTTCCCTTCCACAGAAAGCAAGTTTTCTGTGAAAAATCAAAATCCAAAATATTTTGGTCAAAACCTGAAGAATTTTGATTCTGCAGCACTGCTATGGTCAGGGGTGCTGGAACAATTTGTATCGTGGGGGTGCTGAGAGCCATTGAACCAAACTGTAAACCCTGTATATACAGACACTCCCCGACTTACGCAAGCGTTCTGTTCTGGAATGCCTTGCGTAACTCGAATTTTGCATAAGTTGGAAACGTATACCCAACCATTACACCAAAAAAAAAAAAAATACAACTCCTATTTCTAGCGTATGGAACTTTTTCCATAAGTGCGGATTTGCATAAGTCACGTTTGCGTAACCTGGGGGACATCTGTAATGGAGACCACTTCAAGCCAGGGGGTGCGGCAGCACCCCCAGCACCTCCAGCACCTGTGGCTATAGTGCTTCATGGGAGCTGTAATTTGGGAGCTGTGTGCTCCTGTTCCCCTCAATAGGCCAGGCTCACTGGTTGGCCTACATCTCCCTTGATGCACCACAGTCTCCCTCCCACCCCACCGCCAATAGGATGGTGACATCGAACTGGCTAGTGTGTGCTACTTCCCTCTATTGGTCAAAATCAGAACTGCTCAAGTGCATATGATAGACCCCATACTGCTAACAACAAGGGAGTTTGGCACAAGCATTAGCAATTTGTGCTTTTGTTGTAGGAGGACTGGAGTTCTATCTCTACTACCAGGGAAGTGCCAAATGCCCCAATGTAAAGAATTGGAACAGCTATAAAGTCCTGAGTGGCAAGAATCTGTAAATCTTTCCTGAGGCTATAAAAAGAAAAAAGCACTATTTTTAAGAGAACTTGATCTACTTACCTTTCCTAATGGTCCACACGTGTATTTCTATTTGAGGTGGCTTTTCTGTTTCCACTGCGATTTTTCTAATGGTTTCTCCTTCCTCCGTGAAAACAGATTCATAGACAGGAAGCATCTCTTCACCACAAAAGTAATCTTTGCTGTCAAAGCTCTGACTTGGCATCTCTTCTGTAAGCAAAACATGATACAGCTTTAATGTTCCTTGGAACTTACTAGATTCGTGCTGCCCAACAAGTTTAGCTTAATTGTAGAGAGGTCCTCTGAAGAGGTCTTTCAAGGCCTTCTCCAGCGGAGTCCAGACTACTTAGTGAAATTCTGTTTTTGCTCTCCCTTTTTAATGCTCAGACCTGGTAACAATAAAACAATTTGGATTTTTATTTAGTATGTTTTATCTTAACACACAAGTCAGACTTCGAGAAAAGATCCTGCTTTTTTTTTTTTTTGATAGCTGTGGGTGAACTTCAGGAGTTAGAGACTGATCTGAAATCTAGATAACATTCTTTACTTCTAGAGCATTTCCATCCCAGGTTCCTAGCTAGATTTTTCTGAGTGCCCTCGTCTTCCATTGACTTCAAGAGGAGTTGTGGATGCTCAGCACGTCTAAATGTCAGGCTCTCGCTTCTTTACTTATTAATTGAAGTAAGCCTCACAACCCCCCTGTGAAGTAAAGTATCATCAAAGACAATTGAGACACAGGGCAGTTAATTGAGTCTCCTTACATCACAGGAGTCAGGGACACAGCTGGGACTTGAACCTAGCTCTCCTGTCTCCTAGTGCACTGAACCAGGCTCCCTTCTAATAACACATTGCTAGCAGGTGCTTTGTAAGTGACGTATGCCTGTGGCTCTGACCCTCGTTTTCTCAGAACGTTTCTGCCAGTGCATCACAGAACTAAACACAAAAAGGGGCTAAACGTGTTGTGGGAACATTTTAAAGGTACAGATGGGAGTTAAGTTTCAGAGTGGTAGCCGTGTTAGTCTGTATCAGCAAAAACAACGAGGAGTCCTTGAAATGGGCCACTCTCATTACCACTTCAAAAGTTATTTTTCCTCCCTTGGTATCCTGCTGTCATTTGAATTGTCTCATTAGACTGACCTCACACTTGGTAAGGCAAATCACAGCTTTTCATGTATTTATACCTGCTCCTGTATTTTCCACTCCATGCATCTGATGGAAGTGGGTTCTAGCTTATGCCCAAATACATTTGTTAGTTTCTAAGGTACCACAAGGACTCCTCGTTTTTTAGATGGGAGTTAGGCACCTGGCAAAATATCATAAGAGGGGTTAGCAAATTTCTAAGTATACCTCTACCCCAATATAACGCTGTCCTCGGGAGCCAAAATTTTTTACCGCGTTATAGGTGAAACCGCATTATATCGAACTTCCTTTGATCCACCAGAGTGCGCAGCCCCGCCCCCCCGGAGCGCTGCTTTACCACATTATATCCAAATTTGTGTTATATCGGGTCGCGTTATATCAGGGTAGAGGTGTAGTTTGTTTTTCTTTACACATTTTTACTAATATCCTACAACAAGCTAATCAAGTGACTAGATTTTCCCCACAATGCTATGATAAGCTGTCATAGCATTAGTGCTTATTCTAAGGATCCAGTTCCATTATTAGCACAAATAATGTTATGACCAAAACTTTTAAAACTACTGCTATGTTTTGCAAAACAAAAGCTTTATTTTAGTACAGTAGTGTAAATATCCTAAGCTAGAAAACAAATGGAAAGCTCTGTGAGGATTGCAAATGGGAAGGGATGGGAGAATGAGAGATGCTCCTTGAATTATTGTCGGGGAGATAATGAATCTCTAGTTGGTGGGGAGGGGGGATACACTCTTCTGAAATAGATGTCCAAAAGTCACACGAATGCTAGAGAGAAGAAAAAGAGACCGTAAGGTTGGCCCAGTCCTCGGTGCCCTCTACCTGTGGAAATGAAATGAATGAGATGGCTTGCAAGATTGGGTGCTAGATCTATTATCGTGCCCAGATTTCCCTCTAGACAAAATATAGCAACAGATATAAAGTTGCTCATTTCATCAGGTATCATTATGATCAAAAGACCCCTTAAAATCCATAGCAAAAAAGGCAGTCTGTGATCTATTCTTCGTTTTACCTGGACAGACTTTACAGCATTTTCCTTCTATTTTCTGAGGGGATTTGCAGGGATATTGATCCGGACAATGAATTTTCTTACATTCTTGTTTGGTGATGTTGCAGGTACACAACACACACTCTACGATTCCGAAGGCCCGGAGATTAGGATGCCACGATTCACCATGCGAGTATGTTTTTCCATTTGAAACACAGACTATAACAGAAAAGGAGAGAGGAAGAAAATGAATATTCATTGTATGGTAAGGCCCCAACAGATCTATAGTTGGACTACAACCTCTGCCTTAGTGCATGCACACTGGTTTGAGGCAATGTTTCATTCATGACTAAAGGACGCACCTCTGCTTGGAAGTGTATTTTTCACTAGTGATTTCTGGTCCAGCCCTTCTCCCATTGATAAGTTTTGTCATTTACTTCAAAGGGAACAGGATTGAGCCTTTGATCACCTTTTTCTGTGCAATTTGGTCTAAATTCTGGCCTCACTTATCCGTGAGGGTGCCCTGGTATTTCAGCGAGTGAGATGGAGTGCAGAATTTGACCACTCTCCTCCAGTGTGTGCCCATTTTTGTTGGGGACCATTTACTCCCACCAGTTGGCTTTTATGATCTTAGCTCCTCATGCACACCCCACCCCTACGAACTGGCTCCTGCCCCAGAATTTCAGCCTGCAGCCAGAACAATACTCTAGTTCCCAGCATCACGGCATTTCCTACTGAACCTCCTGCACAGCTTCTCCTGTCAGTGGGTGAACACTGTTTATTCAAGCTAGCAGCTGGGTGAGTTGTTGCCACCCAGACACTTTGCTACTTTCCAAAGGGACCCTCCACTAGATGACACAGACAGAGCAAAGGAGGAGATGATTAGAAGATGGAATTTGATCACTTCCATATTTTTTCCCAAATATACTTTGGGTGTTTGTAGACTTGGTATTTGTAATTTCAAAAAACAAAAGGAGGCTTTAAATTGAAAGGCTGCAGATGATATTGAAATGTATCTAAGGACACCCATTACACCAATATCTGAATGCCTCCATCTTTAATGGATCTATCCTCACTACACCCCTGCAAGGTAGGGAAGTACAGCAGGCAAAAGGACACTGCACAAATTAACAGCTGGCAAAAGCAGACTCGGTTCGCACTGAAGTTAATGGGAGTAGCGCCAGTTTACACCAAGACTGAATTTGCCCTATGAACCTTGCTTCTTTAAACATTTCATAAACACACTGAAAAATGCATACTAACCAAAAAAGGTGAAAGAGAGGGCACTGTTTGATTTCAAAAAGCAATTAAAATCAAGCTTGGATATGCTGTAAATATTTCCAATTCTTCCAATATGCCATCATTTTTATTAATGCTTTTATTTGTAAAATATGTTCCTCTTTTGCCTGTAACTTTCAAAAGCAATTTAATTTTTATCTGTAATCTTAAATTTACATCTAACTGGTAACAGATGTGAGCAACTGGCTTATGTGTTACTAAGTTACCAAGATTTATGATGGGTGTTCTTCATAATGTATTGTCTTTCATGGGTGTTATACCATCATTTGGTTTAATAATTTATTACTTTTTAAACTCTTTCTTAAGAGCTGTTTTCATTTTAGAAGGGGAAACAGTTTTTCTCTCATAAAAGCAAATGAAGTGTTCTCTGTATACAAAACAGAATGATGAGGGGAAAAAAGGGAACATTTACATAAAACGGGATTAATTACTCTATTGTTATAATTAACCTTCTTACATGCTTTAGTAGTATATTTATACTTATTTTATATCTTTTTTTTTTTTCCTGCCAGAGAGCTCCAAAAGCTTTACAAACATAAATTAAATCTCACAACTTCTCTGTACTGTAGTCAGGGATATGTTGACTATAGATACATTATCCCAATTTTGCAGATGGATAAATGGAGGCACAGAAAGGTTAAATAATTAATTAGTCCAAAGTGACAGAAGTCTGCAGTCACTGTGAAAATAGAACCCTAGCTCCCAAATGGCCTGCTTTAACCACTGTCTGCATAGAAATGTAATTCTGTATCCATGTAATGGCATCAAATCTGCATGTCAGTATAACTATTTTGTTTATTTTTAGATTTATAAAATGTATCTCTGGAAGCATGTGCATTAATTAATAACATTCTCATTGTAGAGAACAAAAGAAAGGACATGGTCACCATTCTAATTTCCATTACAGAGACCTCTTAGACTCTCTCTGGGCAGCAAGCTCCTAAAGCTATCACTGATACTAAACGGCGCAGAGAAATGTGCTGTTCATTTGTCTGCTTTTTATTTGCTGAAACAAATCAGTTAGAAATTGCTTTGATGATGTCTTCATGTGTGAACTGGATGTCAGAGATATTGCACTGAGTGGAGATTCCTGTTCCTAGTTCCAGCATAAAACACTGGCATGATCTGAATGTGTTTTCATGGTTGTTCAGGTGGATAATAAAGATCCTATGGCGAACATTCCTTCTGTTAGTTAATACCTTCAAAGATTAGTTGGCTATAACACAAAGGCTTTTAACTCTTTGTGGGACATTCCTGACGCTACTCCGAGTTTTGTGTATAGTTGCTTTTCTATAGCTAATTCTTCTATTACTATTTGGGCCTGATCCTGCAGACCATTATTCACTTAAATAATACTTACCTGCTACACAAGTAGCTCTGTTGAAATGTATAGGAATTGAGTGCACTCAGCACCTTGCAGCATCATGCCCTTTTGCCAGGACATAAAATCTGCTACCCCTTTTAAATTGGGGATTTGGTTTATTCTCCCCACCCCTCTTTTTTTAGTATAATCCTTGAGGAACATGGCTTAGTCATGCTTCTATAAAGGTTTTCCATATGAGCTTGAGGTCCTAATGTTCCCATAATGTAATAAGTCCTGTAAGGCTCTCAGAGGCTTAAAGACATTATGTTATGTTACTGGAATGCCTCTGGCTCTCAGGGCTTTGTTTTACATATATCTTTGATATGAAGTATTGTATTGATCTCTGAAAAACAGAATAAAAGTTTAAGGGGGGGGGGATGAAACTGCTGGCCTGAACACTAGATAACAGCTTTGTTCAACACAGATGTAAAGGGGGAAGTTCCTCTTCGCTCATAAGTGGGATATTTTCTACCAAGGAGATGGCTCAGTAAGTCTTGGCAGTAGCGAACCTAGTGGTAACCTAGTAGGGCTTTGTAGCCTGAGATTTCTGAGGTAGCTTAAACATGTGCCACTTGCATTCACACGGGTTACTAAATAGGAGAAAGCATGAGGAAAATAACCAAAAGCAGACTTTTCCATTCTCTGGATGCTAGACCAATCGGTGTGTGAATTTAGTGGCAGATCCAAAGGCATCAACAGTGGTGTCAGCTGCTCGCCTTCCTAGTCCCAACAGAATAATGTGGTCTTTATATAGTTTCATGTAATACAGATTCTCGAAGTGCTTTAGCAAGCAATGTGGTAGTGCCTATGCGTTGCCTATGCATGGGCAAGTGCAGCATCCTCTATGTGCTCAGACACAATTGCCCTCAGCCAAGATAACTCTCCTGATGTTATATCTTTGCTCTCTTACTGTACTTTTACTTTCTGACTTGCAGGGTTCAGTCATTTGCAAAGGGTCTCCCCCTTTATGTACTAAGAATTCAATATATGTTCCATTCTATGCATCTGAAGAAGCGGGTGTAGCCCACGAAAGCTTATGCTCAAATAAATGTGTTAGTCTCTAAGGTGCCACAAGTACTCCTGTTCTTTATAAGAATTCTTTGAGAGCTATAAATGGCTGAGACCCGACTCCGAGTAGTATTGCTAAAAGGACTTCTCATTACCTCGTCCGTGCTTATGCTTGTTGTTAATGACGATCTGTACTATAGTTCCTGAAGCTTGCTGGGGGTCAGGTAGGACTCCACGGTTACTCCTGCCACTGGAAAATCTTGGAATGTTGACCACCTGTCTAGTGGAGCTGGGGGACAGGTCGTAATGGGAGCGATGGTATGAATGCCTCTGTGTGGAGACAGAAGGAACAAGAATGTAAATGTTTCATTCGGTGAAGCAATTGGAGAGCTGAACTTTGTGTGTAAACTGTCTGCATTAAGGCTCCCTGTGCAGTCAATGTGAGTTTTGCCACTGATGTCAGTGAGGTGCTAAATCTCAAGATTCGCTTCTTCCTTGCTGGAAAGAGACTCATGCAGGTGCTTGAGATTAACCTGGGTTAAACTGGAGGTATTTGACCCCAGGCATTATAACCTTCTGCATCCAAACTACTTTTTACAGCATCCCTGACTATGGACCAAGTATCGTGCAATATGTGTAATGATCAGATGCTGCCTGCCCTCCTGCTTCTCACTTCACTGTAGAGCCAGAGTCACAGACACTCATAAGGCCAGAGTCAACCACTGTTGCTCAGGGTGAGCAGCACCTTGTTGGAATCTAGCTCTAAGTCCATCAGCTGGGAAACCTTGAGAGATCTGTAGGTGAAAATAGCCTATGCGGTGACTCTCTGTTTTTCAAAACAAAGCACCACGGTTATTTTGGGGGATTTTTTCCAAAAATACCCAAAGGCAGGACTGAAGAGTGTTTAACTTCCTTGTAAGATTACTATTTTATTTTGAGCAACCCTAAGACTTACCATAGACCACGGGCATGTATTTATTTTGTGCTCCAAATGCTTTAAAAATTCCATGTGCTCTCTCCAAATTTTGTTATAAAAATCAACACTATTATTGATGGTTAATCTACACCCTAGAGGCAATAAAGCTGCACCATAGATTGATCTAGCCTCTGGAGTGAATTCGTACACCTCAGGCACGATACCTGGAGAATAAGTGTTACTACTATTGAAAAGCAATGCTCACGTGGCAGACAAACCATTTATTCAGGTATGGTATACACAAGTATCTGATCCAAAGTCTGCAGGAGTCAATGGGGGATCTTTCCATTAGCTTTGGATCAGGCCTTCGCTGCACATGTTTGCTCAGTAAAGTGCAAGAGAATAAGTAAAATCTCCGTAACAAGATCCAGAGACCACCTGGGTCAGTCACATGTGCGTCCTAGTGGCGATGCGCTCACAGGGCTACAGTCTCCTTTGCCCTGCACCTGCTGTGGTTATTTACAAGGTGGCTGCAATATGCTACTGTTCTAGTTGGGTGGTAGTCTGCGCTCATTCTGGAGCAGTGCAAGGTACTTGGCTAAACAAGGTGCAGAGCAATGAAGAGTCAGACCCAGTGAATGGGTCTTTCTTCTTATAATGTGGCATTTTGTCCTGCTGTTGTAACTATTGAATACTGGCAGATATCATAGTATCCAAACAGCTACAGCATATGACATACGACCTATATATTGCTAAGTATTTACTTGGTATTAGCAATGATGAATTTTCCAACATTCGTACTGCTCTACAGGCAGGGTCCCTGGCTGTTGCTGAGTCAGGGGCCACAGAAATGGATATAGAATTTTTGTCTGGCAACAAAATACACTGTGAACCACAGAAAATAAACAACGTTCCCCCTTCCTCTGGTGCTAGCTTTTTTTTTTTTTTTTTAACAAAGGACACTGGATTTTTTTCTAACAATCATTGTGGGAGATGTTAGACATCAGCTGATCACGGGCTGCCATCTCAACAGTCCATGAACCACAAATGATTCTAGAAGGAAAAGTAGAATATTATAGTGAATGAGGAGGAGAAGGGATAGCAAAGTGGGAAAGAGGGATTATGGAAAGAGCAGGCGTGACAAATCACTACCTAGGAAATGGAAAACAAAGTATCCTTTTTGTAAGAGATGCCCATTCTGCCCTCATGAGCCCTAATTGCTCACTCTGTAGTGCCCTCAGCTCCCTAGCAGCACCTTTTAGCTCATGAGAGCTGACATATGAAGCGCACTATATTGGTTTCAGAGCATCCTGTGTAAGTTTCTGTCTAGGGGGCCGGGAGAGGGGGCTCCAATCTATCACAAGAGAATTTTTCTCTGTCATTTCATCAAGATCATCAGATTTTCAGCTGGGTACAAAGAGCTAAAGGGAAACAGAGGAAGATACAATGGAAAAAGGTATTGTCACTACTATGAATTTTTCTGCCAGGTATTCCCATGCCAAGGCAGAACTGGTGAAGAGTTAGAGTAATCATCCCTTTTACGTGTGTGTGTGTGTGTGTGTGTGTGTGTGAATGGCTCGGCAGGAAAACAGGTTTTCTGATTACACAGGGCACACTTACAGCTTCTCTGTTGGCAGGTTGCCGGAAGATATCCCCATCAGAATGTTCCCATGATAATTCTCCATCTCCTGTGTGTGAAGTAAAACAAACAGTTATGGGAGTAATTGTGCAATGCCTTAGAAATGCCTATGAGAATTCTGCACAGCCAAATGAGACCAAAGATTGAGGTAGAGCTGTAGTGAGGTCACATCTTACTAAGACCCCATTACTTTTACAAAACATATGTATTATTTGTATCACAGAAGCTGCCATTCTGGGCAAAAAATCCATCATGGAACAAAAAGACAGCCCCTGAGTACAAAGAGTTTACAATCTATGTGACATTTTCCTAGTCTGCTATGAAGTATTAGCCTCAGTCGATATTAAACTACACTTATCATATAAAGAATGAAGTACATTTTTGTGTTGCATTGTCCTTAAGGGTTGTTTTCCCCCTTTTTGCTTACGGTCGAGTTCACACACTGAGTTACCAAATTTTATTTCCCAAATATTTTTCTGAACCAATGAGTTTCTTTTTTAAAAAATTCAACACTCTGCCATTGAAATTATTTAAAAAATAAACGCAAGAGCCACTCTGAGTGCATTACTCCCTGGACACACAGGCAGGAGGGAGCCAGGTGCGATAACATATATCAGGCTATATGAGAAACAGAACTAGTAGGACTGGCTCTAATGTCAGCCAGTAGATTCCTGTACCTCGGCCAACCATCATGAACTGTACAGCTCTGCTGTTGACATAGACCAGTGGTTTTCAACCTGTGGTCCGTGGACACCTGGGGGCCAGCAGACTGAGATTTCCAAAGGGGTCCACACCCCCATTTGAAGATTTTTAGGGGGTCTGCAAATGAGAAAAAGCTGAAAACCACTGATGTAGACCAACAGCCAGGAGAAGGAGTACAGGTAGGTAGCCCTGTCCTCAAGATAGGGCTCATATCACTTAGGATGCTCATAACAAAGAAGTAAACACTAGAAGGAAATGTTGACTTGTGTGTTAGACGAATGTTTGTGGAATCAGAGATATTAGCTGAGGCCAGGAGCTCTGGAAACTCCCTAGAAGTGGGGTGGGGGCACCAGCACCCAAACCTTGGCCCCACCCCCCTGTTCTGCCTCTTCCCCCTGAGGCCCCACCCACTGCCTGCTCCTCTCCACCCCTTCCCTCCCATTGCTCACCCTTAAGGCAGGTCAAAATGGGAAGGCATAGACCTCCTACTTTTAAAAGTGATGGGGCCATGGCCCCCTCACCCTCGCTGTTCTGGTGCCCCTGGCTGAGGCACTTGCCATTTGTGCATTGTGATGTAGGAGGAATTAAAATGCTTTAGAGAAGCAACTAGAGGAACTTCAGAGCAAGGCTTTGGCCCCTCAAAACCCAACACCATGATCTGGGGGAATTTAGAAATGTAAACAAAAAAATCTCAGCTTCCATTTAAGTCTTTGTAAAGACAGCTTTAGAAATTTTATTGTTTAAAGACATGTAAGGATGACTTACAGGAATGGGGCGGGAGGGTTATCTACTGGGGAGATAGATTTGGAATTGAACACCCCCAAACTTTGGTGTTTAGATCTGTCTTTTATTAGATGTGTTATGTAATGTAAGCTTTATAATGGCCCCACATTTGCACCACAGAACTCCAGGTTAGCAGCATGTGCACCCAAATCAGGAGCTGGACTTTTTGGCTTGGAGCCATCTCTAGTCAGTAGGAAAAGGACTAATTTGAAAATGCAGAGGGCTTCGAAGTGTTCCGTTCATAAGTTACTAATATTCTTTGTCCTTCCAGGGAGTAGGAATTAACTAACAGATCCCTCTCCCTGAGGCTGTGCTCATATATCTTCATGCAAACGAATTGCTCAGGCTTGTGCTTCATAAGAATCGCAGGGGAAGGATAAATCAGCATGTGCCAGATTGAAAAGGACAAGGGTAGTTAGAAAGGAAATGTTACTTTTAAGAAAGTATTATAAATAATGAAGCATTTTAAAAACCACCATACAAACGCAGAGTCTTTTCAAAGGCCATTGCAGGCTCTGAATCTCCTTTACTGCATAACCTGTCTTGCCTAATGCCTCCTACATCTTGCCCTGAATTTCCTACTTCTGATTAGCTTTTTTCTCTTTAGTGACTGTCCTCTCCTGTTTCAGGTGGCTGACTTTTCCAACATAATCCTAGTGCACTGTGTAACTAAGGCATGATGCTTTGGGCTTTGAAACTCAGTTTGATTTTTTTGTAATTATAACTGGTCAGTTCCAAAGCCAAGTCACCATATAAAGTAAAATTATGTGCTACCATCCCCAGAAACTAAAAATAGCTATCAGGGAACAGAGACCAGGAACCAGATGATTAGCTAATGTTTATTTTATTGCACACTCAACACATTGAATGTTAAATGGTAATCTGCTAGATCGCCTGCCATGAGACAGGGACCATCACCTTTGCCTGTCTGAGTGCAGAAAGCTTCAAATCCAAGTTGCCTAATAAAATGTTTCTATGTTTAGTGGGTAAAAATATAAGAAGCAGCAGCATGGCCTCCTGGGTAGGGGACTGGACTGGAACTCTGGAAACCTGGATTCTGTGCCTGAGTTATCCCTGGCTGACCTGCTGTGTTCACCAGTCTGTGTCTCAGTTTCCCCTCCCCCTCTTCTTGGCTGTATAGATTGTAAGCAGTATCTGTCCCTCACTATATGTTGGTGCAGTGTCTAGTACTATAGGCACAAATGAACTACAAATAATATAAATGCTCCTTAATTTTCCAAGTAACAGTACTGAGCTCTAAGGGTCAGATATTTAGATATGTAGACTCCTAAGAACACAGATAGGCACTTTGAAAATCCCACTAGGTGCCTAACTCCCATTGATTTCAATAGGAGTTAGGCACTTAGGCACTTCTGAAAATCCCACTAAGTGATAATTTGCATCTTTAGGCAGCTATTTACCTTTAAAAATCTGGTCCATATGCTTAGATATTCCAGTGGTGGGTGACACAGAAGCCCCAATATAAATATATAGGTAAGATACAATTATAAAGAAGGCCTCACCTGCAAAATTTGGAGGCCCAGATTTAGGATTTTGACCTTCTTCAGAATTAAGTTCTCTGTGTGTACGTGAGGGCTGCTTTGGGATCTAACACAGACTTGCTAATACAATACCAGAGATACCTGAATGTAGATTGGCACTTAATTTACTTGGGGGAATCGATCGTATCCTAAGAACTGTTTCTTTTTATGATGAGAGCAAGTCTGGGCACTTGCAGGATATATACATATTTCAAAGCTCATCTACTGGAGAGGTGGCAGATATTTTAATACTTTGCATCCTTGTTTCAACTCATTATCATAACGTTGCTTCTGCTGTATTAATTGCTCGTTTCAATTTAGGAAAACAAAACAAAAAATGATACATCTGCTGAACTACAATGTTTAATCTCCAAACTCCCTCTGCAATGGGTGAATGTGCATGCTTGCAGACAATATCCTTTTGCTTACATAGCAGATTTTACCTCTGCAAACTGGGCAGCAGGACTCCGGAACAGAAACTGGGAAAGAGCATGTTAATTTAGGGCAAGTCTTCAGGCCACAATACACGTTCCCTTCCTGCCATTAAAAACAAAGACAATTAAGAAATGGTTTCTGCATTGATTCATATGGTACTATGCATTTACATTTTGGGCTTATGCTCACTACCAGGGAGATCCATGCTGCCACAATCGATGCAGCGGGTGTCGATTTAGCAGGGCTAGTGAAGACCCACTAAATCGACACCTGAGCTCTCTCCTGTCAACTCCAGTACTCCACCTTTCAGAGAAGAGTAAGGTAAGTCGATGGGAGAGCGCCTCCTGTTGATGCAGCGTGGTGTAGACACAGCAGTAAGTTGACCTAAGTTATGTCAACTCCAGCTACATTATTCACGTAGCTGGAGTAGTGTAACTTAGGTCGACGTATCCCAGTAGTGAAGACAAGCCCTTATACAGATTTGAATCTGGCTCTGTACATTTACATATGTGCCACTCTAGCATCTAGAAACAGGATATTGCACGGAAGAGTATTCCTTAACTGTCTTTCTAAAAACACAAAACAGGCACATTTCCTGAGCACTATATTCTGTACAATAACATACCAGGAGACTCAATCCACAAGAGAGGTATGAAATGAAATAATGGAGATATCCTATCTCCTAGAACTGGAAGGGACCTTGAAAGGTCATCGAGTCCAGTCCCCTGCCTTCACTAGCAGGACCAAGTACTGATTTTGCCCCAGATCCCTAAGTGGTCCCCTCAAGGATTGAACTCACAACCCTGGGTTTAGCAGGCCAATGCTCAAACCACTGAGCTATCCCTCCCCTATATAGGTACAACATGGCCATTGTCATAGTGCAAGCTCCCAACTCACTGCCCCACCACTGAGTTTCAGCCTTGACCTGGAGGGACTGCATTGAGCAGTGACCCAGTAGTGTAATCTCCAAGTCCATTCAGTACTTGACCTGTTGGGCCAGACGGCTACCGAGATGGTTCCTTAATGCAAAATTTGCTGTTGACTTGATCAAATGAAGGTCCAAATGTAGCCAATGTTTGTCCAGGAAGAGGTGGATAGACTGAACCTATTTCAATTCACAGAGTGGCTCTGAACAGCCACTGGAAGGTGACAACTACTAGTCACTGCAATTCGAATTGATGATCTAGTGGGTTAAAGTTCTCTGGCCCATTGTCAATCCCATGAGCCATCCAGTTCCCACTTGTAGGAATCTTTATTGAATTTAGAATAATTCTGGCCTCTTTTAGAGAGCCAGTGTTGAACTTTCCATAGTCCGGTTGACATAAAACTATATATACTCCAAGTAGCAATATTCTACCAGCCACCTAACTACTTTAAGTGTGTGGAGTGTGGGGTCAGGTACAGAGTGTTCACAATGGGATAAATTTCGTCTACTGTGTTTGGAGTAGGAGGCAGAATGGCATTTACCTGGTGCTGCATATTGGCTCTGAGTATGCTTTTATATGTCACTGTTCACTACTGACTTTCAGCCTCCACTGCCCAGGTACTACTGTACATTAGTTAAAGTTCAATAGGCTGGTCTCCTAGCAAAGAGAATCTAGCAAAGCATACAGCAGGGTTCAATGAAATTCTTACTTACTGAGCAGCTGCACTGAGCACACTGGTTGGGTTGTCTATTCTGAAAAAGCCCTTCTGCCACAAACATTTCCCCGTGGTGGTAGGTGGTGCCATTGTATTCACACGATTTCCCAGTGACTTTACTGCTTATGGAGAAAAGTGAATCTTCTGGAACAAATGAGGGGGAAAAAAAACATTTCATTAAAAAAATACTTCACAAGTTGCTCAATCATGGGTGTAGACAACTGGGGGCTTTAGGGGGCTAAATTGCATTAATAAATAAAAGGAACACTGAGTTTGGAAGCTTGTTTATGACTTTATTGAAAGTGGGCAAATTTAGTCATGGTACAAAACTACTCATTACGGCAATATTAAACAGCTATTTTATTTTTTTTAACTTTAGAACCCCAGATTTTTTTTTTTAAAAAAAAGCTGTCTCTGTCCCTGTTAGTCTTCGCAGATCTATAGTCAAAATGCAATAGCAGCATTGATAGCGTGATTTCAGACTGCTACAGTACTTCTACTGAGGGAGGTGTGTCGGCTTTGCTAATCACACTGTAGTGTTTGCCAGCTAGTGGGACGGGTGGCCATGGTTAGGAACTGACTTAGCACAGGTTATGTTGTATGTAAGGTTTCTCTAGAGCGGGCTAAATATCTAATTCTTCGGTTCATTGGCAATTAAAAAAAATAGCATCTTCAAGTTGACCCAAAAGGAAACTTAGAGGAAAAGTTAGGGGTTGGGGGGTGTCTATTTCAAGTCAAATGAAATGTTTCATTTTACCTAAAACAAAACTTTTTTTATTTCAATTTTGAGGATTTTAAAGAGTTTTTAACAATAAAGTTGAAAGAAATTTCAAAACAAAGACATTTTGAATTGAAACATTTTGTTTCAAATGTTTTGACTTTTTTGGAATTGTTTAGCTTTTTTCAATCACAACAACTTGTGAAATGTTTCAGTCAATCCAAATCTGCATTTTTTTGGGTGAAAACATGTTTTGAACAAAGAAATCACCCAGCCCTGGTTTCTCCTTTCGAGAGAACCAATATTATTTGCATTGTGGTAGTGCCGAAGAGCCCGAGGCATGGACCAGCACCCCATTGTGTTAGGTTCTGTACAAACACAGAACAAAGAGACAGGTCCTGCCCCGAAGAGCTTACAATCTTAGCATATGAATCCACATTAGCAAGGAAGTATAAAGAACTATGTTAGCAACCTGTGGTATAGCTTACCTTCACCTGATCGCCTCTACATGAGGCAATAACACTGCTCTAATGCTGCTGCAAAATCATGTTGTCTACCCTGTGCAATGAGGGCATGGTGGAACTCGGTTACCAGCAAATATGACCAAACATAGTTGTACCTTGGAAGTCTCTGTTTCCAGTGGCTTCCCTGCTTGCCTTTTTTCCTAGCATTGGCCAAGGCTGTCAAAGTGACACATTTCATCTGAACTAAATGGGCATAATTTTGTTAAAGCTGATGTTTGGTTGCCTACAAATTATTTTCAAATATTCAAATTAACCCATTAAATTTGCATACAACATCACATACAGCGCTGCCCAGAACTTGGCAGCCATGATCCAGTTCTGGGCCCTGCTGCCTCAACTCAGCAGAACTATTGGCCAGGTTTTCTTCTATGGCTTGGCTTCTGTGCCAACCCCAACCTAGTGAAAACAGCTTAGGGGCTGCTCTAACTAATGCCTGTTGACAAAATTCCCAAAGAGGTTGTCGTCCGGCTTGTGAATAGCTGGAGTGTGGCATGGTCAGGCTATGATCGAAGTATTCCTGATGGGACTCCCCGATCTCAGAGGAACCCTCATCTGGGGAGCCGTGGGCGGTTTCTGCTTGCGTTGTGCTGCCCGAGAGGAGTGGGGCCGCGACTCTGGCACTATACATGTACATTTGTCACTCTAGCATCCAGACATGGGCACAGGCAATTTAAGCCGTAGCTCCCTAGAAATAACAGGGCAGTGATTGTTCTCTGGAGCCAGAGAATCACTTCAGATTTCAAGGAATGCAGCTGACATTTCACTTGGTGGGTCTGGGGTTTCACATAGGAGAAACCTGAGCTGCAACATCATGGTTTGCTGTAGCATTTTAGTATCTGCCAGATCGTTTCATATAAAAACCTCTCCAAAATTAGTATGTCATCAAAGAATGTAGGTTTTTTTTAGCTGAGCACTCAACCAAAGGAGCAAGAGTTTTTAGACTACAGGCAATGGATTTAAACTGATATTTAGAGCCCTCCATAAAAGAGTTTGTTTTGGTATGCTGGCACCATTGCATATTAATAATCTTTTCAACATGGGGGAAATTAGTAAATGTCAAATAGAAATGTACTGTGTGCACAAACCTCAACAATTTTAAGGTCTGATGTGTTAGTGCAGGACCTACGGCTATGACAAAGGGAATTGGAGGAGGAGAAGCTATGTAAGCCAAAGCACTAGAGGATTTAGTGCTCTTAAATGACCCTTTGTACGTCATGTACACGGAGTATCTTTTTAGGAGATGTGTTTACTATTTGCATTTCCACTCTGTGAAAGGCCACAGCTTGCAGTTATTTCAGCTCCACAAATGGCCCCCTGTGATAATGTAAAAATAAAAGGGAAATGCATGGATACTAGATCCCATGCAAACCTCCAATCTTTCTCTTCACTGATCTTTCAACGTACTCAAGTTTTATGTCCTGGACGTGCTTTATGATGGACGACATGTCTGGTTATGTGGAAACTTCTCTTGGTCAGCAATATTCAACAGTCCAGGAGCAGAATTTTCATGTGTCCATATTCTGGTACCTATTGTTAATATACTTCAGACATGAAAGGTAAATCAGTCTCTTGATTGTAATTCTGAAAGGGAAGAGTCTCTTCCAAAACCTGCTGCTGCTAGAAGTACTGTCTTGGTGGCTGCTGATCAACACTGGCTTCTATTTCTGTTCTGGGAGATGCTGTTGCTTCCAGCTACTTGTACCATCTTGGGCCAGTGTAGGAGCATTTACAATATCTAGAGCCAAGAACTAAAACTCAATTTCCTACTATAAGAGAGAGAACTGCAAGTGTAGAAAATCACCAGGTTCTATACATGTCCAGAGCACAGAAAGGGGGACCCTGCTAAAAAAATAAAATGGAAAACAAGATCTGAGTTCTCAATCACTAGCTTGCTAAGATACTGTAAGGAAGGCAAGAAACAACTAAAACCTTAAAGTTTGAAAGGCTAGTGGCCTCTTTTAGAGGGCTATATATGCCTCTGGCAGAAGGGACCCTCTGAGATATAGGAGAGATGTCACTGAAAAGTGGGTGTCAAACATAAGGGAAAATGTAGAATGGGGGAAGCCTATTACCGTACAGTCCACTGTACCTTTAAAAATGTTTATATTTGAAACTTTCATACAGAGTCACATCTTACATTGTAAATAACACAAAGCTATGACAAAACCCATGCTGATCCAGGAGATGTGGCACTTTGATTGTTGCTGTGTGGATTAATTTTTTAATGTGTATTCTGGAGTAGCTCTCTCTAATTAGACACAATCCTTGAAATTCATAAGAATAATCACTCAAGCCAAAATTCGGTGTTGTCTCGTGGTACATCGATACCAGACAAACCACAGCCAGCAGGACTGCAGTGCAGACAAGGCTACTGGGGACTCTGCCTTCTCCAAAAAGTTGTGCAGGGATAGCTCCAGGGGCCCGCTGCAATTGACCTCATGGTGAGCATAAAAATGTAGCTAAAGGCTTCTGAGGGATGGATCCACATATTTGTAGCACACGCAGCTTTCTATGGGGAATGAATGGTCCACATGCTTCTGACCTGTGCAGCTTTCCTGGCCACACAACTGCTCTGGCCTGTAGCACTCCATGCTCTTGTAACATCACCGGAATTTGCAAGAGCTGGCCCGGATCAAGATACAAGCCATGTGTTCATGCTGCCTCTGCAGCGTATTGCTGTGTCCATTTGGGAAGTTGCTTTCTGGGCACCTGCCCATAGTCTGCAGTTTGCAAAGACCAATGCATGCACAAGCTCCCTGTAACTTTTTCAGAGTGAGAAAGAGTGTTGGATGCAGTGAATAAATTTTACTGCAGACAACTTATATCCCGTAAGTAACATTGTTAAATAAAATCACCATCACCCCTCAAAACATTAAGTTATGGTCACTAATTATGGTTTTTGGGAGGTGGAAGGGAAGACTTTCTTTGTAAGATAGTTTCTTCTTCTGGAAGAAGATTCTCTTGCACGCGGGTCTATAGAACTATTGTGGAGTCCCTGCAGTGTCTCAGGACAGCAGCAGGTGGAGGAAATCATTCTGCAACTGACAAACCTGCAACTGCATTGCCTCACTAGTGAGTCTAGAGACCGAAGTGAAGACTGACTGTCTACGCTGGCAGAGTTACATCGCCGGGAGTTACAGTGCCGCTCAGAGAGCGCTGAAGGGAAACTACTGTTGTGTGTTCACACTGTCAGCTGCCTGTGCAATAGCGTGTTCACACTTGCAGCAGCAGTATTTGGAATGGTGCACTCTGGGCAGCTATCCCACAGAGCATCTCTTCCTCTTCTGCCACTAAGAGTTGTGGGAAGGCGGAGAGGGTCAGGGCACATCCTGGGTCCTGTCCCAATGCCTCGTGATGCATTGCTTTGCATCCCAGCAATCCCTGTGCTTCCATCCGCATTTGGCGCCATCTTTCAACGGTTTGTGTACTGTGCACTCTGCCTCTTTGGTCTGCAGGAATGGATCCTGCACTGTTGACCACTCTCACTAACACATCATGAGTGGCAGTGGAGTTACTCCTTAAACTACAAAGGCAAGAGGAGTTTGACATTGATCTCGCCATGCATAGTAGCTACGACATGAGATTGCTTGTGGCATTCACGGAGGTGCTGACCACAGTGGAACACCGCTTTTGGGCTTTGGAAACAAGCACTGAGTGGTGGGATCACATTGTCATGCACGTCTGGGATGACGAGCAGTGGCTGTGGAACTTTCAGATGAAGAAAATCACATTCATGGGACTGTGTAATGAGCTCACCCCAGCCCTGCAGCGCAAGGACATGAGAATGAGGGTGGCCCTGTCATTGGAGAAGCGCGTGGTGATTGCACTGTGGAAGCTGGCTATTCCAGACTGCTACCGATTCAGAGTGGGAAAGTTGACCATTGGATGCGTGTTGACGGAAGTGTGTAGGGTAATTAATCATATCATGCTCCAAAAGACCATGACTCTGGGCAATGTGTGTGACATTGTGGATGGCTTTGCACAAATGGGCTTCCCTAACTGCGGAGGAGCATGCATATTCCAATTCTGGCACCAGACCACATAGCCACCGAGTACATTAATCGGAAGGGGTATTTTTCTATGGTTCTCCAGGTGCCTGTGGATCACTGTGGGCATTTCATGGACATTAACACAGGCTGGTCGGGAAAGGTGCATGACGCATGCATCTTTCAGCAGACTGGCCTGTTCAGGAAGCTGCAAGCAGAGACTTTCTTCCCGGACCAGAAGATCACCATAGGGGAAGTCGAAATGCCCATTGTGATCTTGGTAGACCCTGCCTACCCCTTAATGCCGTGGCTTATGGAGCCATACAGGGGGAACCTTGACAGCAGCAAGGAGCGGTTCAATAACAGGCTGAACAAGTGCAGAATGACTGAGTGTGCTTTTGGCCATTTAAGGGCCCGCTGGCACTGCCTATATGGGAGGCTGGACCTGGTCGATGACAATATTCCTATGCTTATAGCCACGTGCTGTACACTCCATAATATTTGTGAACGGAAGGGTGAAAGCACTCAGGGCTGGACTGCTGAGGCTTAGTGCCTGGAGGCTGAATTTGAGCAGCCAGAGACCGGGGCTATTAGAGGGGTGCAGCGCGGGGCCATAAGGATCAGGGATGCCTTGAGGCAGCAGTTTGAAGCTGAAAGCCAATGATATTTGTTGCTGTGCTCGGGAGTGCAGTGCTTGTAATGCTAGGAGGTGATTGTGATTGGTGCAGATGATGCACTATGAAGGGTTGAGAAAATTGCCTGTTGCTTTGCAGGGTTCTGTTTGCTTTCAATTAATAGAATAAAGATTGCTTTCAAACCAAAACAATTTATTAAAAAACAACAACCGGTGGAGAGAGACAAACAAAAAAACACATCAGCATAGTGGGGGATGGGGGAAGGGAGGGTCCTAGGAGGAGGTGGGGTCCCAGGGTGGTTAAAGATTTGTGTATGTCCAGGTATCATATGCAACCTTGTCCTCTAGAGTACAGTGCAGTGGGTATTGTTCTTCAGCAGGGCTAAACTGCAGAGAGACGGGTGTTGAGTGCAGAGGGTACTGGGAGTCCACAGGGCTGGACTGTGACGGGGCAGGAGTGGAATGTAGCGGGTACAGACTGGAGCCAGGAGGTTGATAAGAGTGTGTTGGTGATGTCTGGGGATTGCGACAGTGGCTGCAGGGGAGGGCGGGTGAGAAGCTGCTCGGTTTGCAGTGCTAGTAGCGCCTGGAGCTCGTCTGCTTGGCGCTCCATAACCTTTAAAAGCTGCTCCGTGGCTTCGTTCTGGCGCGCTGCATTCTCCTTTCGGTCCCTCTTCTCGCTGTCCTGCCACTCCTTCAATTCTCGTTTTTTGGCCGCGGAGGGCATCATGACATCACACAGAAAGTCCTCCTTAGTTTTTCGTGGCTGCTTTCTAATTCTGCGCAGCCGTTCAGCCAGCGATAACAAAGAGGGAGGCTGGGCTCCCAAGGTCATATCTGTGAAGCCAAAATGCAACGTTTTACAGAAGCAGTATTGTTTGCAACACACAGACCACTCATTCAGTGATTTAAAACACAGCCACTATTCACATACCTGTCACTAACTGGCTGACCCCAGGCAAGCACACATGAGCCAGCAGACCTCCAAAATGGTGAGTAACCACAGGGGCAGGGACAGGGGAAATCAGTGTTCCAGGACCGTACTGTACACTGAGCGCGTGGCTCTTGGGGAGAGCCAGCACTATGGGGGGGGGGGGCTTATAATCATTACTGTCCCCACATTTTCCACAGGCTGTGTTCATTATGGAAGATATCTCGCTGCTGAGGGTGAGCAGGGAATCAAGGGAGGGTCTTCTCCACGACTGCAGCTTCTGCCCTGGTCCTTATGCGGCTTGCCTGTGTGCAGCAATGGTCCCCACCCCCCCAGTGACGGCAGAATGGCATGGGAAAGTTACCTTTAATGGGGCAAGAAACAAAGCTGTTCTGCCAAAGAACCGGCAGCAATGGATTGCCCAGTATCTCTATGAAAGTTTCGTGGAGATCTCTCAGGCAGATTCCTGTGAAGTGAGGGAGTCAATCAACATTCTGTTCCACCGCTCAGACTAGGCACGTGGTGGTACACACACTATACAGACACAAGCCTGTTTTCTGCAACCCTCCTGCCCCCAACAACTCGCTTCAGCGTTTCCCCAAATCAAAGCTACTTACCAGGGGCCTCCTCTCCTGTTTGCGCTTCGCCAAGCTCTGACCACTGTGACTGGCTAGCCTCCTCCGGGGTAGAGAAGAGCTCCTGGCTGCATGCATCTGTGACCTCCGAGTCGTCCTCTGCCTCTGGGTCCCCCTCCACATCCTCGTCCAAGGTTTCCTCCTTCTGGCTCGGTCCACTCTCGACTGGCACGGGAGCCACCGAATATAGCATCCAGCTCTTTGTAGAACCGGCAGCTTGTGGGCACAGCACCGGAGCGGCGGTTTGCCTCCTGCGCCTTGTAGTAGGTGTTCTGCAGCTCCTTCACTTTGACCCTGCACTGCAGTGTCCCCCAGTCATGGCCCCTTTCTGTCCTGCATCGTGAAATCTGTCCGTAGGTTTCATAGTTCCTACGGCTGGAGTGCAGCTGGGACTGGACAGTCTCCTCTCCCCAAATGCTGATGAGGTCCAGCAGCTCGGCATTGCTCCAAGCGGGGGATCGCCTGGTGCGTGGTGCAGGCATGGTCACCCGGAAAGATGCGCTAAGACCACTGAATGCATCACCGAGCAAACAAGAAGGGGACGTTCAAAATTCCCAAGGAATTTAAGGGGTAGGGCTCATGGTTGGTCACCTGAGGGCAAAGCAGTAGAGTTCAAACCGATGACCAGAGAGGCAAGAACAGGTATTGTGGGACACCTCCTGGAGGTGCTGTAGCTCCGGCGCAGAAAGCTGTATGCCTTTCGTTGGGGTGCTTTTTTTACAGCGCTGCAACTGCGCAGTTTCTGTGCACTAAGTGGCTTGGCGTGTGTACACCTTGGGAGTTACAGCACAGAAACTTGCCAGTTTAGACAAGGCCTGAGAAGCAACAATAGCTGCCTTTGCATCTGGAGGAAAGTAGGGAGGTGAGAGGAGAGAGAGGGACCCAGCATTCAAACAGGAAGCTAACACTGCATCTAATTCTGATCCGGACCACATTTTCCAACGCCACGGGCTTGGCTTTCATCTGAAAACCAATCCACAGTCAATGCTGTTTCCAGGCTAATTAAAATGAGTAGATGTCTCTGACTGATGCACAAAAGTATGGAAGGGCAAGGCAAAGTGGGGACAGAAGAGAAGGTTGTGAAGTGATGGGATGATGGACCTCTCTCTGGACCAGCTCAAGACTGCAGCTCCAGCTTGGTTCCTCTAATCTCCATTCTCGGCTCAGAATTAAGACTTCTGTTAATTCCATACTGCTCCGCATGAGACTCTTTCCTGTCTATTAGAGCTGAAGCAAAGAGGACAAGAAGCTGAATGAGATCATCAGGAACACATTTAGTGACTACATGGGATGGGCCTCTCCACTCAGCACAAAACCAGCGTGGACATAGTGGTATCTTGGTATCCAGTCTTAATAGTACTTCAGTTGGGAATTGAATTATTTGCCCCAGGAAGATCTTAACATTGTCTAGAGCCTGTGCCTTGTCCAATTCTCTGGTGCAACTGCAAGTGCATGAATACGCTCTCTTCTCCAAATGGAGCCATCAGATATACTGCTCAGCCATACATCCCAGTTCCTTCAGTAGATCATTTCATACATCTGAATTTCTCCTTAGATCAACCAAAGAAGTTAGGCCTGTAACAGAGAAGCCATAACACACTCTCCTTCATGTGCCTATGAAAGCCCGTGAGGATTTATGACATAGGGTGAAGTCCTCCCCTGCTTTGAGGGCTTAAGTGGTTCATAAATCTTGTGCTGACCATAGAGGGGAGAATATGACCTTATGTCTGTGGCTCTGATCATGCACGTGCTTATCTTTTAGCATGAGTAGTCCTATTGACTTCAATAGGACTAGTTAGATGCTTGAGATTATGCTTGGGAATGAGGAGTTGCAGTACCGGGGCCTAAATTGCTATGACTGCAAAGAAAGACATACAATTGAATGTTGGAGACTGCATGTGAGAGTGTGTTCCGCCACAAAAACAGCATCTGCCTAAAATTGTAAGGAGGCTTTGTTTATACTGTATGTCTATATATAACTTCTGTCTGGTGCAATTTCTCTCTCTCCCTCTCTCCTCTTGTGTGATTGCCTTTCGGATAGTAAAACGTGCCTTCTCAATTTTTTTCTGTGTGCCTAATTAGAGGACTTCAGATTCCTTCCTGATATCCTATTCTCCTGCAGAATGTGAACTTAGAGTGATTATGGCTAATTTTAGTAAGTGCCAGTTTGTGTTTTGGAAGAACTTGGCATGAATGTCGATATCAGCATGTGTCATTCCATACCTCAGTTGAGATGTGTGAGAATTGGATTAGATTAATTAGCCGCAGATATACAGTACTGCATAGAGCCCATATCTGTGAATCCTGTTTCCTAATAAGGATTGCTCTCACAGCTTTGCATGGCATTTAATGGTGTTGGATATCTTTGTAGTAATTAGTTGCTTATGGAAAATATCAGGTAAATCATCTGTATAAATCCTCTTAATGAAATGGGTTCATTCTGAATCCTCCTTTGTCAGCCCCCATAGTATCAGGGCAGGGGAAGTGAAGCATGGAGGGTAATGTGTTTTGTAGCATCAATGGAAAGGAGGTGTCTTTGTTCATAGGCTTGACAGCCATCCTCTAAGGGTCCAGTCCTATATTAGTGAAGTGAACGTGCAATGCATGGTTTTGCCTGTGACTTCAGTGGTATCAGGATCCGGCCCTTAATTAGCAATATTACCAATATCTATCTGTTGGTAATTGCGTTAGTATTAGATAATGCCAAGAGGATAAGATGTGTGACCAGGCTTAACTATCTTAATATGGAAATAAATTTACCTTGAAAACTGATTTGAAGGCTGCATCTACCTATAGCACTCTCAAGTTCAGAAATAGGCGACAGAGTGCACTGCCATATCAAAATGTTCTGTTGGCGTCAAATATTCTCTCTCTTTTTTTTTTTAAAGGAGAAAATTCAACTTCCACTAAAATAAACGAATTCACAAATATCAATGTTTTCCTTCTGCAAACGTTGACTTTCAGTCAGTACTAATCTAGGTGGCATGTTGTACACTGGCATGAAATCCTGGCTCATTGAAGTGAAGCAAAACTCCCTTTGACTTCAATGGGGCCAACATTTCACCCTAGATTCGTATCCTAACTACAATATGGTTTGTTAAAATCCATGTAAAGGAATGAACCCATTGATCTGTATTAGGGAAGGGCACCCAAGTTCTGCATAAATTCGAATCCAACATCATGGGTGTGACAGTTCAACCTGAGTGGATTCATATGACACTGTGAAAACCTAAGGTGAAAAACAAATACACTTCCACTTATACAAGCAAAGGTAACCTAAGAAAGGTGGAGCTCCCACTCCGTGTGAAAAGAAAGGGGACAGTGCATTATGACTCTTCCTGGGATCATGTAGAAGACACTGCTTGCGGTGCTCCATAGTTATTTAGCTGTGGCGCAGTGGGCTGGTAATTATCTGCAGCATGCTCCTGTGCACAGCTTGTGGCAGGGGCGGCTCCAGGCACCAGCGCAGCAAGTGCGTGCCTGGGCGCGGTGGGCGGCCTGCCGGTCGCCATGAGGGCGGCAGTCAGGCTGCCTTTGGTGGCATGCCTGTGGGAGGTCCGCCGGTCCCGCGGTTTCGGCGGCAATTCGGCGGCGGGTACGCCAAAGGCGCGGGACCAGCGGACCTCCCACAGGCATGCCGCCGAAGGCTGCCTGACTGCCGTGCTTGGGGCAGCAAAATACATAGAGCCCCCCCTGGCTTGTGGATTTTCACCAAGAAATCCCATTGGAAATTATTGCTGCTTGAAACAGCCTTAACTTCTGTAGGGTTTTTTCCATGGCAGAAACTGGCCATTAGTGGGATGGCTCCTTTGGGAGCTCGGCAGTAGGACCACTCATGAGTAAGGGCAGCAGGATCCAGGCCCAGAGGCTTTATTACAATTAGTAAAGCTTCCCCACTGGGTCTTTCTGGACAGATGTAAGACCTACATGTAAGAGCATTTAACAAGCGGTTTGGTATGGAATGGTTTGAGAACACGAGCTCGCAGATTGGCAGAACAGTCAAAATAAAAATCAGTTCCGTCATGCTGAATTAATCAGTGGTTTAGTCTTTGCTGCTGCAAGTCCAACCTTATTTATCACTACAAGAAAACTAGTTATCTCTGAATGATTTACTGTCCTGAACCATTTGAGGCAGCTAAGCCAAATAACTCAGCTTACTCAAAATTGTTCTTCCTTTGTGTCTAGAGATAATACAATCTACTGCAGGTAATGGTGTGAGGGATGCATAAGGTCTTTGCTGTACCAGCGAAGAGATCACGTAACTTGCACTAGCAAGATCTGTAAACGGAGTTCATGGTTCAAGTTAAAGGGAACTTTTGCTGGCACATCCTGGTTGGGCTCTATTCACTTTCTCTAGGTACCACTTCTTCTCTTGCATATCTACTGAGGTACTGTCTTTTAAACAATGCTCCGGCTATTACTATTACAACACTCTTACTATTGTTAGTACCAGAACACCTGTGAAAGATCATTTTTAAAAATCCAAGCCTCTTGGTTTGCCAGCTTAGAAACTATTTTAAACTACAATATTCAAAATCACTAGTGTCATTTGCGGAGAGGGATGGGCTCTTAACATCAGAAGCACCTCGCAGAAGCAGTAGACACTCTGCCTGGCTTACTTTTTGCAGTTTGTTTGTTTTAGGAACCAGCCTTAAAAAAAATCCAATCAAGTACTAAATGCATGAAATTAATAATAAAGTTTAATACCCTAGGAATTTACTATACTGGGAACTGTTCTGTGTATAGCCTCTCTGGTCTTTTAGGGCTTGAGAGATGACTGATCCTGAATTTGAATCCAGGCAGGATTTTTTAAAACATATTTTCAGAATCAACCATAGTGGTTATGCATATAAAGATCAAGGAAATCTGCAATTGTTTCAGAACTCTCTGACCCAGGGAAACAATTCATTTCTGCTTTAATTCAATGGCATCTGTTGCATAAAAGCAGTTCTCTGGCATGCTCTTGTACTTACAACCCTCCTAGGTTCTTGCACTCTCTAGGAGCTTTGCCACGCACTGCATGCTACATAGTGAGCCGTTTTATTTATTTGATGACCAGCTCCAGCAAGCCCTCTCTGAGGCCTTGCCTAGTTGGTGACCTCACCTGCTGCTTCTGTACAGATAGCAGGATAGTCCAAATTGGTATCATAACTAGACCCAATGGCATATTATTTGCTATAGCTTTGTAAACTGAGGTAAGGTATGTTTCATCAGGAGGTGCACAGGTAGATTAGCTTTGGGTGACATTAACTGGAAGAGAACCACAATGCTTGGAAATTGTCAGGTTGTGAGTCCCAACCACACCTAATGCAGCCAGGAGTATGACTGGACAGGAAGAGAACCTCCCTCACCCAGGCAGCTGGTGCTGAAATTTTAAATCCGTGTGAACAGAATCTCTCTGATCCAATAGTGGGTTGTAGCTTGTGAGGTCAGCACCTGGGAAAGGGGCTATAAAGCCAGTGGACCTGACCAGTTTAAAATTCCGTCTGCAGGTAGCTGGCCTAGTGACCCTGTGCCCACCCCCTCCCCTGCAGCCCCAAAATAGGGCGTGCGCCCGGAGGAAAGGATGTTTGGCTCTTACTCTTGCTATTTCCAGCTGATGGAACAGCCCCTGGGGAACCTGGTCGGCCATGTGTAGAGTCAGGCAGGCCTGAGGCTGCTCTAACTTACACCATGGCCTGAATTAGCCACCAGTCAGCCAAAGAATCAGAGTGCCGAAAAGGGGCATCTAGCCCTTTGCCCCCTGCACCCTTAGAGTCTGTGCTGCAAGCAGCTTGATCAGACCTGGGATAGGGCCCTATGCCAGGAAGAGTCTTAATCTCCGTACTAGTGTTATTCCAAATGAAGGATATTAAAAATTAGAATCCAATCAGAAACTCTCCAATTTCAGACTCTACCCCATACTGTCCATAAGCCAATAAAATATGATAACCATGGATCAGAAACAGCCTATTCAATATCAGTGACACATTTGTAATGGAAGAATAAATAAGTGCTGAGAATTTGATCCATACAAATCCAAAACACAGCTGCAGGAGATTTAAAGAGATGAGGATAGCATCTTGCAGCAAGAGATTTATGGGACTTGCTACAAGAGTTGATAGACAAGGCGGACCTGATTTTGATCTGTTATACAGGTGTAAATCTGGAGTGACTATTGCCTTCTTTCCTGAGATGAGAATCTAACCAGGAGTGGATCAGTTCTGGCTTTATTTATACTAGAGACTATCAATATATTGGTGCCCCTCCTAGCCTTGGGAGCTGTTTGTTCAACCTAAAATTTTATTTTAAAAAACATCTTATGCTTTTTGTTTTTTTAAAAAAACCTCACATGTTTATATGGGAAATAGATCAAATAAATAATAGTTTGTGTGTATATCAAGGCATTTTACTACAACAGAGAGGGTTAAATTCTGCTTTCATCTCTCCTCTAGCAGCCCCACTGACTACAAGGAACAATGAAAGCAGTAGGGTTGCAAGAATGTGTCTGAGAGCAGAATTTGTACTTAGGGACCCAATTCAATTCATCATTGTCTTTTGGGCTCTTTATACCTGCAGGGCTGGTGCAAAGTGGCTATATAGCAGTTATAAGCGCTCCATCATCCTGGGAATACCCAGGGTGCCACATCCAGGCACAGAGCCATTTCTGCCAGCAGCACCTCACCTCTGCAGCAGCCCTGGGTGCATAAGGTCTTCCATGGTGGGTGCCAACCAGAGAGGGTGGGTCAGGAAGGGGGACATAGCCAAGGCAGAGCTGTGCCATGATGATTCTGCATGCTGGCGAAGCCTTGTGGGGGCCATTGTTAGGCTGCACTGAGGGCTGCCCCCCATGCCTGCTCCAGGTGCTGCTTCTCTCTTTCCTTGCTCTGGCACCTACACCAGATCAGGGATGAAAATGCCCTTACGTATATACACCCTGCACCCTCTATTTTTACAGGCATTACTTTTAGGGCCAGCTGCTGCAATTCTCACTCACACAGATGCCACACTTAAGCCTGAGTATAGGTTGTAGAAGACTTTGCTCAATTGTCTAGCATCTGCAGTCTCACTTCCATTTGTAGAGCTGCCTTCCTTCACCCAAGATGGGATCCAGATCTCAGTCCAGAAGCTCAAAGTCTGGGAAGGCGCCAGAAACCCCTGAGTTTCTGGAGACAGATGAGGGTATTGTTGTACCATGGCTGCATAGGTTCCTCCAGAGCAGCTGGCAAACTAGTATTATCCCTGATGACTGGAAGAAAGGAGTCATTCTGCCTCTGTTCAAAACAGGCGATAAAGCTGAAGGTGGCAACTATGTGTTACACGGTTGTCAGTCCCTTGGAAAGTCTTTGCTTCCATGTTAATGTCTAGAATCCATGATGCCCTTCATGGAAAAGGCCAGGATATTCAGTGCAGCTTTAGACCTAATCATTTCACTGTTGACCACCTGACCTTTACTTTTGAAGCAGCTTTTGGAGAAGACGGCTGAATTTAATAAGCCGTGTGAGGCATTTATTATAGCCTTCCATCAGGTCCGTGATTCAGTGCATCAAGCAATTTTGTGGGATCTGATGAGGTGACCGGGCATCCCTGGGAAGACAGTGTCATTGACAGAAGAGCTCTATAATGGAATGAAAAGCTGTGTTTGAGTCAATGGCAGATACACTTCATGTTTTTCTGTCTCCACAGGACTCTGCTGTATCATGGCCCCATGGTTGTTCAATATTGTCATTGATTAGTTGATAAGCTGTCAGAGGTATTGAGATGACACCATTCTGCTCTGAGATCTCAAATATGCCAATGACATTGTCTTGTTAGCGCAGTTTGGTGAATTGCTGCAGCTGATGGCCAATCTGGTGGGGCAAGAAGCAGCACACATTGGTCTGGTTATTAATCTGGGATGAAACAAAGTCCCTGGCCATTAGCATCAAGTAGCCTCCAATTCCAGATTACAACCAGCTCAATATTAATCTGTCCAGATGGGACATCAAGCAGGTGGCAGCTGTCAATATTTGGGCATGAGAGTGCCGGAGGATGCGCGAAAGATGTGGATACTTGTATAGCAACAACTGCTGCCATGTTTTGGAGACATTGTGACATCAAGCTTGTCACAAAGCTGTGGTTCTAGCAAAACACCATTATACTAATGCTATTGTATGGCAGTGAAAGATGGGCATTTAGGAAGGCTGAAGAACACCGCATTGACATTTTTGGTTCTTGTTGTCTTCATCAAAGCTGAACCCAGCAATGGCTCTCATAGGCCCTGGTTTGATTTGGTGGCTTTTTCGGCATGGACATGTTGTTAGAATGGAAGTCCAACAAATTCCGAACCATATATGCCAGGAATGGTGCTATACAACCAGCAGTCACGTGGTCTCCAAAAGCTTTGGTGGCGCATTCAAGATAGCTAGTGATAGACAAACTGAATATCAAGCCAGAGCACCTTAAGGACCAATCTGCAATGAGGCCATGTCCCTTTGGGATTTACCATGATGATTATGATGACAGATTGTAGAATTTGGCTCAGAGAAATTATACAGACTTTCTAAGCACTCAGGACTCTGCATTTGCTCAGTTGCATTTGCTGATTCTCTAGCACTATCACCATCACTTCTACTCATGCTTAAAGGTGTTTCTGGGAGGGGAAAAATAGGGCCACATTCTGGCCACCCTGACATGCATGGCTATGTCCTTATCCCTCTTCATGGAGAGGAGCTGGTGCTAGGGACAATGCAAGCCGTGCCTTTTCTGGCGTATGCTAAGGCTGCCACCAAACAACCCCCTTCAGTGCCCAGGGAGTGGGTCTTCTGTGCTCCTTTCTCACAATGGCACGATGCTTCTCACCACCACTCGCTCAGCTGGTGCACCTTCCAATCCTGCAACTAATACAGCATTGGGTCTGGATCACTGAACTGAGCCCAAAGAATAGGAAAAAGCACCATCATCTTTCAGTACGTGATTCTCTCCTGAGCACTATTTTATTAGACAAGACTGAGGCTAACCTCATCAGCTAGTGGGAGAACAAATGTGTTCACACCACGATGTCATAAAGGATAACTGATGCTCCTGTTTTATCTGACTACAGAGGTGTTAACAGATGGTCCCTTAGAATATGTGCTAACTACTTATGCTAAATAATCTATTCCACCTTGCATTTAGCTCAGAGTTCCTTTCCCAGACCCAAAGAAGAGCTCTGTGTGGCTTGAAAGCTTGTCTCTCTTACCATCTTTGTTGGTCCAATAAAAGATATCACCTCACCCACCTTGTCACACATGTTTTATAGTTGTTTAGCATCAGAGCTAAATCCTGCTTTACCCTCTATGGGATCATAGGAACCAGAGCTGGAGAAGACTAACTATGTTTCATTAGCACAATGTATCTTCTAATGATTTACACAGCTTAGGTTGTGATAGGAGACCTGTGGGGGATTTTTGCATAGGGTAACAGAGCAAATTGATTTTTCTCTCTCTAAAACTTCCTTTGCTTAATTTCATCTCTTCCCTCCTACTTATAGCCCTTGGTACTATTAGGTTCACAGCATACACACAGAAGTTACATAAAAACGTCAAATACTCAGGCTGGAAGTTTGCAGTGTAACACTACTTTATTTCTTAGAATTCAGAAAAATAGCACACAAGAACCTGAAAACACACACAAAGAAACAGGTGCTCCCTAAAACCAAGAGCCGCAACTCACTCCATCTTACTATAGACTGGCTGTCTTCAGACTGATGCTCCCAGACACTTCACTACAGAGACCCATAGCCTGCAAGCAGGACCAGGAAACATCCCACTCTTAACATGATAGCCTGCAATTCCAACACAGTCCTCAGTACACCACAGGGATCCAAAGTCCATTTAACTTAGTGATTTCATCTTCTGAATCGTTCTTCTGTTTTATTCATTAGCATTTCTGGGTGGTGGTGCATATTAACTTCATCCCTTTTTCACAGGGGGCCTTATCTAAATTCAGTGGGAGTCTATCCAGTCCATATACAGATAGCCTTTTCCTGTTGTTCATGTATCACAATTTAATTTTATATAAATCTGAAATATAAATAATGTGGTTCAGGGTCTGGGTTTTTTTTAAAAGCAATTTAATTGTCTTGCTTTTGAGGAGTGGTTGAGGGTGACAATAAATTTCAATTGAAAAGCTATCCACTATCAAACAACTGTGAACACAAGTACTAACAGAATCCATATGAGCAGCTCTGAGATGCAGGTGTCAAAGATATTAAATCACAAAACACCTTATATTAAAGTAACTTCAATGACTAGGCTAAACTCAGAAAGAACAAGGCAATTCAAAGATGAGGGGAACATTTGGTCTTTAATATAGCCGGCCCGTAGCATGTGTAAGATCACCCACCTCTTGAAGGGACCAGCAATGCTTTACCTAGGCAGTATGAGTTTCCATACTGAGCTGAGTTAAGGATGCTCTTTCAGTCTAAATGCTCAAGGATTTATTTTTAACTTTCTTGGGTTAAAGTCAGACTCTGTGTTATTTTAATAGATTTTTGTGAGATTTAATTTCCTGTATTTTCTTTTATGGTGGCATAAAAAATAGCCCAACAAAAGTCTGAGGGGAACTATTAAAAAAAAAAAAAAGCTTTCTCTGTAGTTACATTTTAGTTCATGCTCTAAGGCTGAACCTCCCACTTCTTCCAGGGTGGGGGAAGGATGGCAGGCCCTGAGGTGTGAATCTAAGGGAGGGTGTAACCAGGCTGGCCAACTCCTGGGTGCCCCCTCGTATCCTAGGGTCACTGCCTCCATTTCCCTTTTTGTACTGTTCAAATAAATCTTCACTTCAGGCTTTTTCTTGGCCACAATATCCCTCCTTGGGGACTGGGTTTATTAATCTAAAAATAAAGAGCAAATAAAACTCAAAATCCCCAAACAAAATCCATTCCTATGTCCCCACAATCCAAGGTTTCTCTTCTTCTTCCCAGGCCTTCCTCCCTGGGGTCTTTGCAAGTTCTTTCCTGCAGATATCTCTGCCTAGGGTGATTCACTTGGTCTCAGGGTTTTCCCTACCAGAGTCTTTCCTCGGTCTCTGCAGACTCTGCCACAGCTTTCCCATCATTGCAGGCACCTGCTGCCCTCGATAGGGAACTACCTGATACATCCTAGGTGTGCCTCATTCTGTAATCAGCGTTGACTAGCCCTGTTACAGAAGGCAAGTTGTCAAATGCTGACTGGGACCTTCGCTTAGCAAGGTCTCCTTAATAATGAGTCCCCTATTTGTTTGCCACTTGTGCCTTCCATATTTTAAGTCTTCCCTTTGGCCTGATGGGAGAAGCTAGAAGAAACTTCCCCAGTTTCATCTTGTGGCATTTCTATTCCCCTATGCTGGCTAGTCCCCATGTAGGGGAGAATTGGGCTTAATGGCAGGTGGGTGGTGGTGGGCAGTTTTCATTTTGTTCCAGCCATTAGGAATAGCTTCCAAACTGCAGGTGACATTCCATTTCTTTTGCTTCACGAAGACTAAATGTCTCAAAGACTAAATTTTAATATGGCCTGTGGCTGAATCCTACTTTGTAGCTGTGGTGCCTTCTGCTGATCGTATTGTGAGACATCAGTGAGAAGGCACTATATCAACATTATTTTCTACTGAATATGACCACACTGAGGGCAGGTCTACACTACAGGGTTAAATCAACCTAAGTTATGCAACTCCAGCAATGTGAATAACATAGCTGGAGTTGATGTAGCTTAGGTCAACTTATTGTAGTGTCTACACCGCACTGGGTCAAGGGGGGGAAACCCTTATGCTTCTCATTCCGGTGGAGAACTGGAATCAAAGGGAGAGCGATCTGCGGTCAATTTAGCGGGTCTTCACTAGACCCACTAAATCGACCCCCGGTGGATCGATTGCCGCAGTGTCAATCCACGGTAAGTGTAGACAGTCTAATTACATGGGAGATATAAGAACTCCTAGTGATAAAGTTCTTTTAGAATTGGGTATATTCTGCTCTTCATGTTGGTGAGTTAAACCTGAAAAACTCATTACTAGCAGGAGATACGCATGGACCACAGTGCAAATTGCAGGTCTAGATGTAGACTGCCACGCAGACTGGGGTTATTTGGATCTGGGGTTTCAAAAGCAAGCCATGAATTTTGGATCCAAATCCAAATTCCCACAAAGTTCTCGGTGCTTGGATCCATGTTACTGATTCAGGTTTGTTTCTTCATAGAGAAGATCCTGTATTCTTTGATGTGTTGTTCATAAAGAATTTGGTACAGAGTATTTTTCTTCTAGTCCACTTGAAATCTTCAAGGAGCTAAGGAGTTGAGATTTATTCCTACTACAATTTCATACAGTGCATTGTCAGTCAACAAAGGTACATTCTATATGGGAGAAACCAACCACTCTTGTACCAACAGTGTCAGTTCACATCCTTTGCTATTACTACTTCCTGTTTTTTTCTCTCTTTCTTCCTAACCTCTCTATTTAGGCCTGACCTTGTTCCCATTAAAGTTAATTAAAACTCTCCTTGACTTCAATAGGATCTAGGCCCCTAATTTGTTTTCCCCTCAATTTAGATTTTAGTGTCCCTCAGGTAAGTCATTTACCCTTGAAAGTGGTGTTCTAATCTAGTGACTCTCAAACTTTTTATACTGTAACTCCCTGAATCTCTATTCTTCCCAGCCAGGATATAACTGGGCCCCTCCCATTTAACAGTATGGGAGGTGCAGAGTGGTGGTGGCTCCTGAAAGCTTTTCATGACCAGCAGGTCGAGAATCCCTCTTCTAATCCAATGCAACATGCATTGTAATATACACATGTCCCTATATTTATACATAATATGCAAGTCAATGAGAGGTGAGAGCTCTCAGCAGTTTGCAGGATTGAATCTGTATATTTAAGTGACATTCTAATATGACTACATATGACTGTTGCAAGAAATTTCTTATTGTGTTGGGTTATGTATTTGTATACCACTGCCTTGCATTTTGCTGTTACAGCTATTTCAATATCTGAATAAAAAATTAAATGAGAAAAGAAACAGATTGAATTCGATACATGCTGAAAAATTATAACACCACAGGAGCCTGAACATAAATGTGTTACTAATCATGAAAGTTCCTGGAAGCCAGTGTGTGTATCTGGGCAGTAAGCTTAAAAAATGATGGAGCCAGATGGGCCAATTCATATGCCAATATGTTGGCTTACCCAGCAAAACATATCTGAAGATGAAAGCAGCAAGTGGACTATGGAAACCCTATCTAAAATAGCGAAGTGTACATTTTTACTCCTGTTGTAAATTTGCGACACCTCGTATTCAAATATTCACTTTATCTTAAACCTTATTTTGAATGCTCCATATTGGAATGACTCAGGCACATTACTCAATGTAAAAAATGTACAGTTTATATTTTAAATTAGTTACATTTATAAATTTTGTTGTCCATAGTAATGTCATGACTGTGGGATTCATCTACATGCCTTAAAAACTAATCAGGGCACTTTGTTGCCATGAACGGTACCATTCAGACAGGCCTGCAGACTGAAGTTCTCTAATTATTAACAGAACCGATCAAACAGTTGCACTGAAAGGTTCCCCTATCCCATCCTGCAAAAGTACCTCCATCCTGATCTGGATGGACAAGCTTTAGGTGCAAGTAAGGAGTTCAGATTCCGTGGCTCATTGTAAACTAATTCTTCAGTCATTTTAGATTGCCAGCTAGGGTACCAATTGTTTTGATGCCCTTTTAGATGAGGACATCTGTCCTTCGGTACCTGGGCTCATGAACATGCAGAGACCACAGAAGTTTCCATTGTGTGGCACCAGCTGAAAAGTGATCTCAGCTTTCTGGAAGATCCTTGTATTATCAGCATAATCTAACTCGGGTAATAAAGCAAATGGTTCACAGAGCTGTAAAGGGAGAATAATCTCTGTGTATAAAAGACACAGATCCTGGATTTACCAGCAAAATTAAGACTAAGCCTCAAAGGACAACAAACATGAAAAGCTTATGGAAAGGCTTGCCATGAACCTATGGCAGCAGCTGGGGGGCATTGGAGAAGATTAGAAGATACATCGCATGTAATATGTGCATTTGACAATGGGTAAAATTCACCTTGGCAAAGGGAGAGTGGGGGGTGGAAACTGCACCAGCAGGGTCCATGGTGCTCTGGCTGGGGGAGATCTTAATTCCAAGAGGATAGCATTGCCAACTTCCCTCAGAAGGATCCCCCTCAACAGCCTCTCCCCCTGGGGTTGCTATGAAGTACCAGTTTCCAATTACAGTTCTCGCCTCCTGGCATTACCTCTGTTCATTATATAAGGAGGCATGTATTTGGGGGATGACACTATACAGTGCTTGTGGAGCAGTGGGAGGAAGAGTCTGAAGTCACATGACTCAAGTACGACCCATTTCTGAAATGCAGTTTGGGAAGCTCTGATGAGAAATACATGATTGAATCTTACAGACATTTAAGATGGCAATTCAAATGAATGGCCAATGGCAAAAGCTCCAGCGCTTTCAAGCAACACTATTTATTTGGACCACAGAGATGAAATTCCTGCATATCATGGGATTCTGCACAAAGGACATTGTATCATACTACCACACACCATGAGCGCATAATCTGGATTGAGATGTGTGAGAATAGCGCCTCACTTTCCTATTCTTGTCAGTCATGAATAATATTACTGAAGATAAGGCATCCAAGTATGAAATCTACAGTCAAAGCAGGAGGCAGAATGCAAAAGAATTACTGAAACCACATGAGCCATCACCCTTGGTCCAAGGTTGGTGCAGATCTATTTGAATTAAAAGTAAAAAGATTACTCATTGGTGGATGACTGTTCACATTTTTAAAATGAACTATTGCCCAACACATCAATTAGCAATGTGATAACTCACTGTATAATGAGTTAAGAAGAGATAATGGCCCACCATTCACGAGTGGCTCTTTCTGGCAATTTTTGATCTATCAGTTCGAGTACGCCATGTCAAACACTTGCTATGATAGCAAAAGTCAATACAAACAGCTACATTTGATTTGATAAAAGAGGGAGTTTCAAGGGATCCATACTTAGCATTGCTAGAATATTGCAACACACTTTCTCAGGCCGTTTATTGAGATCACCAGTTTATAGAAAAAGTCTTAGAGCCAGATAACGCTGAAGTATTTAGTATTCATTATGGTAGCATCAAGGGACCAATGCCCATTGTGCTAGGCACTATGCAAACATAACAAAGACACTGTCTGCCCCCTAAAAGAGCTGTGCACCAGGATACTAGCAGCAGAGAAATACCAAAAGAATGCCAAACCATTACCTTCATTTGCAAGTGAGAGGAGATGTTCTGTTCCAAACAAAAAATGGCTGGCAACCTGCTAATGCAACAGTTAGGGTGACCAGATGCTAAGTGGAAAATATCAGGACCACCGCAGGGGGGCTCCTTTTTAATTGTTACACTCACCCGTCCGGGTCTTCGGCGGCATTTCGGCGGAGGGTCCTTCAGTCGCCGATGGTCTTTGGCGGCATTTCGGCGGCGGGTAATAAACCTTGAGGTCAAAGACAGAAGCACCCGCCTTCGAAATGCTGCCGAAGACCGTCAGCGACGGAAGGACCCTCCGCCGAATTGCCGCCGAAGACCCGGACGGGTGAGTGTAAAAAAAAAAAAAAAAAATGCCCGAAACAAAATATCAGGACAAATGGCGTCCTGACCATACTTCGGTCGGGATGCGGGACAAACTCCTCAAAATTGGGACAGTCTGGTCACCCTAGTAACAGTCCACACCAAGGATATGTGTAATAAACATGGCAGCGGGTCATTCCTAGAGAGGAACATGACGTTTAAACGCAGCTAAGGAGACCATCTCTTGAGGACCTCCAGAAGGCTACAGATTGTACTTCTATGCTGATAATGAAAAGCACCAGGAACAGGAGAAACAGGCACCAAGTGTCAGATGCACCTCTGTGGGCGAAGAGGCCACTGAAGAAAGAACTGGCTTGAGAACACTAAGGGGCCATGTGATCAGAAACCCATTGAGGTTTAGAAATGATAATTATTGATTGACATCCAGTAAGAAGCAGAATAATTCCCTCATCTGCCAAGGGCTTCAGGTTGCCTGCCCTGACCTTAGTCCTACACATGTGATTTGTGCTTTTGTTTTGTATTCATCTGTGATTGGGGTTTTTTGGTGGATAATTCTCTACTTGCATTTCGTTAATATATAAAAAATCATTGGAGTTTCCCATCATTGTAGGAAATAACATTACTACAACCTGCTGCAGCAGCTAACAATAAGAGTGCTTTCTCCAAGCAAGGTTTTCTCCCCAATGCTGGATCCTTGAGGTTTAGGATGCACATGTTGCAGGAAAGCAATCAAAAAAATCTGAATCTTGCATCTGAAGAAGTGAGGTTCTTACCCACGAAAGCTTATGCTCCCTATACTTCTGTTAGTCTTAAAGGTGCCACAGGACCCTCTGTTGCTTTTTACAGACTCAGACTAACACGGCTACCCCTCTGATAAAAAAATCTGTGTGTGCTTCAACCCCGACCCTAACAACTGACCATGGAGCCCTGCCTCCCTAGAGGCTCCTCCCCCTCTGACTACCAGGTGGCTGCTGTTCGTTTCCTGACTTATTCCTGAGTGCCTGCAGCCCTGCTGTCATTACTCCAATCGTTGTAAACCCAGGGAAGTTCTATGTCAGGACTTCAACTTTCTGCTTGCGGGTATTCAGGTAAGGCCTGTTGCATGTCCTCCTTTGTGAGGACTCAAAATCTATTACACTGTGGAATGTAATCTCACAAGTTGAGGGTTGAAAGCCTTATTGCTTGGGATACAAATGTAGCCAGGACAGAGTATTGGAAAACTTCCTGGAGGGAGCAGCCCTGTACCGCTGAGCAGGAGAGATTAGGAGATAGATTTAGCCAAATTAATCAGTTGAGCTTGTGTGACAGCTGCAATCTTGACTGACACAAAGGATTGAGCCAGGGACCTCCAGAGCTAAAACCATGAGCTGCTATTGGAGCCATGCTCCCTAGCTGAGAGCTGTAACAGACTCTTATCCTCTGGGCACCGTGGGTGGCAGGTGAACCCCCCTTTTGGGGAGGCTAGCCCCCCAACCCCACCCCTTCCGCCCAAGCACACACCCCCACCCACTGGAGCCCCAAGCCCCCGCAGCCGGAGGAGCCCTGAACCCCCCTCCCTGCAGCTGGAGGAGTCCCAGCTGGCCCACCCCAGCCACGTTGGCTGGTTGGCTGGAGCTCCCCAGCCACCCCAGGCCCCTGGCCTGACCCCACCCCAGCTGCCATGGGCCACCAGCCCGAGCCGCCACCAGCCCGAGACCCGAGCTGAGCTCCCGCCGGCTTCAGGGGAGAGGAGGAGCGAGGGCAGGGCCTCGGGACAGGGCACGGGCATAGCCACAGGCCTGGGATAGGGAAGCTTAGCCTCCCCTGGCCTTTGATACCAACTGCCCATATTGGGCACAGAGGGTGACCATGACACACTGGTCAGTGTGTTATGCTTGCATTGTAGCAGGTGCTTCAAATATTCTCCTAGCCCTGATGAGTAGCAGATGCGTAGCAGACTGACGCCCATGTTCACAGCCCTCCTCTCACGTACCACCCTCTGCTCACACTTTTCAGTAATGGAACGGTTCTTTCCTCAGACAACAAAACTTTCTCTGGAGAGAGCCAAATAAACACCCTTTCTACAGTGCTGCATAAATAGCCTTTTATAGCTGGAAATGAGGGGTACCATTAAGAGACAAGTTTAGGGGAAAAAGCCAGTCAAACCCACCAGCCTTTAGGCCATGTTGGGAATGTTGAAACAGCCTCATGAAAGATTCTGCGTAACCTCCTTCATACAGTAGCTCTTAACAATGAACGCCTAATAAATGTACAGTCTGCAAGAATTTACTATACAGTAACTAATCAGATTTATATAGTCATAAACTTCAACAGCTCTGTTTCTGTGATTTATAGCAGTCCTTAATTACAAGCTATACTAGGATATGAGATGTAGGACTCCAGTTGTACAGTGATGTTATACAATTGCACATTGGTCATAGCGTTTTGGAACAACTACGTAGTAATGCTGCACAATCTGTAAGTGACCACTTTAAAAAAATAAATCTTAGCACCACTGTCATGCTAAGCATTACAAAGAAATCCCAGAAGAAACCACTGTAGGAGATACCAGGGCTTATTATAACAGAGAACAAGTCTCCCTCCTATTATAAAAGGAGTGTATACTGGGGTTTTCTGCATGAAAGCTTTTCATCAGTTTCCTAGTCAGTTTCCTGCTTCCTATAACCCAGAATAATAGACTACATTCAAGAGCAAATTATGGTTCTGCAAACGTTCATTACCTGGGCATCGTGGGCAGCACAGCTGTGGCACGTGCACTGGGGTAGGGCAGTGTAGGCTTGGACATCTTATTCTGCTGCATAATACGTTCCCATTCTGGGGAAGGAATGCAACAATTAAATGCATGGATTGGGTATTGTGCCCTCTATTCTGCATCTAGGTATTATGGTGAAGACTGTTGTTATGGGCCAGATTCTGATCTCCGTTACACCAGTGTAAGCCTGGGGTAACTCCACTGATTCCAGATTTACACTGCAGTAACTGAAATTAGAATGTGGACTAAATCCACAAAATAGCATAAATGCTTTCAAATAAAAGGGAGCATCTAGAAATGGGATCTCAACAATTTTCACTTGTGTATTCCAGTGTCTTTTGAGCCAAATTATACTTAGAAACTGCTTTTCCAAGGCTAAGGAATATATGATGGATGATAGGTCTTTGAGGCACCTCCTGTTGAGGATTCATTTGAGAGCAAAAGAGATCATAGAGTCTATAATTTTTAATTCTTCCACTAAACCTGCAGAGAGTCCTCTGTTCTCATTGTATTGATTCCCCAATAGGCAAAAAAAAACAGTTGGTAAATAGTTATTTTTCTAAGAAATATGAGCAGGATTTGGGAATAGGATTCATTATTCATAATTAATATAATATTCTGTTTGACCATATCTAGGTTTGATTTATAATTAAAGCACAGGGAATATTCAGTCTCCAAAGTCTATAAACCATCTATGTTACACCAGAAAAGACTATCCATGTTACACCAGAAAAGACTATCTATTTCAGATTTCCACTTCCCCACCCTAATTCATACCCTTAAGTTAGCTATGAAAGCTGTTAATGTTTGTAAATAAGAAAGACTCTTCAACATGAACATTGATGCTATGCTATGTTTGTGAATGATTGTAGTTTCTGGTGTAGCGTGAAATAAATCCATTTCAACTTCACATGGGCCATCAGAATACTATGAGACTGGTCCAGCCAATCGTTTCCATTCGATTGGGCTCCAACATGCATTAGAATGCCTTGATATGGTCCCATCACTGTACACAAGCAATCCTTGTCGTTGTCATAAAGTGCAATTCCATTCTGAAAAATGACTCTAAAACTTTGTGTCTCAGTGATTCTAGATTGGATGTGCTGGGGTTGCAAAAAACGGGACAGTCTTTTTGTTGGAAACTCTTTGGGGCACAGCGACTGTCATTTACTATAGATCTGCACAGTGCCTTGCACGATGGGACCCCAGACCAATTGGTTCATAGGCATTGCTGCAGTATAAATGTTAAATTCTCTGCTGATGTAAATGGGCCTACCTCCATTAGCTTCAACAGAGTTTTGCCTGTTTACATCAACAAAAAATTGACCCAAAATGGTGGTGGGGTTTGAATTACCAGCCATGCAAACTCAATCTGAGCTCTGAAAACCAAGCTAGATTCTTTCCTTCTTGTGCATTATTAACATAATATGTTCCGCAGGCCAAGTGCTATCTTCAGAGACACCATTGCCTTCAGTGGGTTTACACTGTTGTAACTGATTAGAACTTAGTAAGCAATTCTGATTATGATAAACAAGGAATAATAGAATTCAGCTCCTTCTCTCTTAGCTGTTTCTGCATTCAGGGACAGCTCCAGGCACCAGCAAACCAAGCAGGTGCTTGGGGCGGCACATTTTCAGGGGCGGCATTCCAGCCAGCCTCTTTTTGTTTTTTGGCGCTTGGGCGGCAAAAGCCTAGAGCCGGCCCTGGCAGCAGCAGCACGTCCTGCACCGGGAGCGCCCTGGGGCCACTGCAGTTCGCATCGGGGAGCAGCGCCCGCACCTTATGGCCGGGCGGGCTCCGAGCGCGGGACACTTGGGCTGAGGGCCGCCCCTTGGGGCACACGGAGCTGCCTGCAGGTGCCGCAAGGCGGCCGCCCTTCAGCGCCACAGCCGGGGCTGGGCGAAGCAGCCCGAGCGGCCCAGGGACTGCGGCAGGGTGGCCAGGAGCAGCAGCGGGGCCATAGAGGGCGGGGCGCTGCTGTGCGGGGCCCGCGTCCCACTCTCCGGGGCTCCGCTCCCTCTGGGGCTGCCCTGCCCCGGCTCCTCAGCTCCCTGCTGGGGCGGTCCCCCGGCTCTGCCCTCCCCGGTCCCGGATGGTCCTGGAGGCGATAGCCCCGGCTGGAGGGACCCTGGTCTGAGGTGCGGCCCAGGAGCCCCGCTGCTTACCCCGACCCTGCCAGCGCTGGACCGGCTGGAGGCGAGGGGGGAGCGGGCTGAGTCAGCACTGGTGGGGGGAAGCCCAGTGCTGGGGCAGCAGGGAGTGCGGGTGGGGTGGGGGGGAGAGCCCAGAGTTCAGATGGCAGGGGGTGCAGGTCGGGTGGGGGGGAGAGCCCAGGGTTGGGGCGGCAGGGGGTGAGGGTGGGGTGGGGGCAGAGCCCAGGGCTGGGGTGGGGGGCAGCCAAAAAATTTTTTTCTTGGGGCGGCAAAAAACCTAGAGCCGGCCCTGTCTGCATTGCTTAAAAAGCAGTAAACTTTTTAGTCACTGATGGCTGCAGATGTGACTCTGAACACACACAGGGAGCAGCTCTATTGAGTAAGAAGGTGCCCTGTTTATAGTCTCACTTTTCAGAATAGAATAAAGATCTGGTAGTTTATAAACACTTTGCTTAGCTGAAGCTAACAGTCTTTGTGCAATTCTAACTCTACCTGTCCCTGTCTTGTGGGAGATAATGAGTTCTCTTTAGGTACTTGCTTTACTTTGAACCTGGAAGCACAGCTAAGAGAGAGGGAGCTGAATTCTATTATTCCTTGTTTATCATAATCAGAATTGCTTACTAAAAAAAAAGCTTTTGCTTTTAAACAGGAACATGCAATCACATGAAATACCAATTACTACTAATTTACTGCTGTAATTTCCCCCTTAAAATAAGAGCCTTCTCACTATAGGTCAACATCCAGGTGGCATTTCTTGGAGCTAAATCTTTGTCCAAGCACGAAGCTGGAGTAAATGGATGAGCACTGGGGATGTCCACAGGAAATCCTCCCATCCAGGCTGCAGAGTGGCCGTGCTTCCACGCCCTAGCTACTTTTGCACCCCTGCAAAGAGGGGGAGGAGGGAATTGGCTGGTGGATCCAGGTAGTCCCGGATCCACTGAGGTGCAGGGAGCCACTTCTGGGCTCTGCTTGGTGGTGCACCTACCCTCTATTAAGCCATGTCAGGAATGTTGTAACAGCCTCATGAAAGATCCTGCGTAGCCTCCTTCATACAGTGGACATGGTCTTCTATCCTACTTCCACCCCTCCTATATTCCTTTGCACCAGTTCTGTTGTCATTCAATCTATGTGTGTTTGTGGAAACAGGATTTTCCCAACATGAATCTTATGATGAATGGGTTTGCATGGAACATGGCAGTTCTCCTTTAACTTTAATACCTATGAGGCCTTCCTCATACACAAAGTTTGCATTCCACATGCTTTCCTTTTCCTCCAGCTTGTCTAACTTCTTTCTAAAAATCACTGATTGATGATTTCTCTTCAGACACCTAACGTCTCAAATTAATTTCCCCCAACCCCCACAATCGGGCACCACCCTTTAAGCAGTTTAATGAGCATTTTACCATTCCTTGATTCAGAAGGACTTTTAAACATTCATGGAGGGTCAGCAAGAGTGAATGGAAAATCCTCATAACTTTAAAACTCTGGAGTGTCACATGTGTTAGTGATTCAAATCCCTGAACCATGGTGGGTTTTCTGAATAGGGAGAAATTCTGCCCTCTGATATGCCCTCCCGCCCAAGCTATCATGTTGCCAAGGGGTCTATTACTGTGGTATCTAAACATTAATCACCAATTGAAGGGAGCCTGATCATGTCCTCAAACCCTATAACTTTAAAAAAGAGACTTTCCCCCCTTTTCGGTTTGTTTCTGAGCAGCAGGAGGAAAAGATATGCACCACTGCCAAGCTTGTGTGCTACTGTTTGTATGTGCGCATGAAAGTGAAGTAGCAGATTCTTTAGGATAAGTGCTGCACAGGGTCCAGTGTTTTATGTTTGCAGAGGGATAAATGGTCAAAAAGAATTTATTGAGCATTAAAGATAGCAGACCAAACACAACATCTGGAGTGTCACATGGTAGTGATTCAAATCCCTGCACCATGGTGGGTTTTGTGTTTAAAATTACTATAAAGCACTTTAAGGGACAAATTCTGCCCTCTGATATACCCCCCGACCCCAGCTATCTGTCATGTTGCTACGGGATCTATCACTGTGGTAGCTAAACATCAATCACCAATTGAAGGGAGCCTAATCATGCCCAGAAGGGCTCATCCTTTCATGTCAAAGCCAATTCTCCCTATTCCCCAACCCATTCTTTTCTCCTCCTTCATTCTCCCTGCCTTTTCCTGGATTTTTATAAGTTGTGGCATCCCAGCCTAATTCCCCCAGGGCTCCGAGGGAAGAGATTTCTTTACTGTGGGAATGCCTTATTGGAGAGTTGGGTGTTGCATTTAGATCTCAACACAATCAAGCTTGGGCTCAGTCTAATCTTCCATCCAAAATGGTGAGGACCATATGTGGATGCAGGGTTGATATGAGTCAAGGTTCAATGCAAAGAATATGCAAGGCTGATGCGTAGTTAAGGAGTTTCTTGCCTGTTCCATCACTCTAAAAGGCATGCATGATCTATGTATTTTTGCCAATATTGCCCTTCTCTGTTGAGGCAGCGAATCCCAGCTGTGGAATACCTTTTCTCTCTGCAGTTGCCGTGGAAGCCAATGGGAGACGGACACTATAGGAGAGCAGGATTGGGCCACACTGCCATGTAAATTCAGTGTAAAGACTGGTACTCGGTTAAGGACATGCAAGGAGTCACTAGAGCTAAACCTGAATTGACCTACCTCTGAGCAAAGACAGTTAACACAATAAACGAGTCCATAGGGTTCTAGGTAGGGATGCCATCTTTCTCCTACACGGTACTTCTTATCTTGAAAGACACAGTATGTCTCTGAATCTGTTAAAATAATATGGAATAGAAAGAGCTATGAATTAATAATCCCTTTCAGTGCAGGAAAGCAGTGGTAGCTATGGTATCTCAATTAGGACTCCATGTAAACCCCAGGTAGCTGAGTTTGTTTAAGGTGCAAAGAAATTTGTAAAGAATTCTACTTTTTCCTTTTCTTTGAGAACACAATTTAAAAAGTAATGCCTTTGTATTAGATACCAGTTTCTAGCCAAGAAACCCCCCCTGGTTTCTGATGTGGTAGCTTTCAGACTGGGTTGATTCACTAATCTTTCACATCCTAGAGACTTGGGTTCAAATCCTGTGTAAGTCACAAATGAAAGTGCTTAGTTCCCTCCGCCTAATTCATAGTAAATAAAATGTTCCCATCTCAAAGGTATTGCAGTAGACTTTGCTCAGGACAGCAGAAGTGTTGAAGGACAGAATGAGGAAATGTGCGTTGTACTTATATGGCATGTTCCATAGTTTAAGAACCAGATCAAACAGGAGCATGGCATGTTATTTGATACAGTGTGTTGATCTTATCTGTGCAGCAGTGTGCAAGATATTTTAGGGGCCTATTTTTCAGCAAAGGCCTCTAATTTCACAAGTATAGTTTTTCCACTTGCAACTAACAGCACACACAACTGGTATCATTTAGCCATCTACTTATGTGATGCTGCTTCGGTCAATGGTAATGTCAAGCCTCATGATAAATTATCACCGTTCTTACAAACACATCTCGTAACAACACACAAATACTTGGCTCCCAAATGTTAGACTGAGAGTGGAATGTCCTTAGCATTCAGTCTGCTAAAAGCAGGTAGCAAGATGCAGGGATTACTGGTAGCATGTGTAAAGTGATCTGCTTTCACTTCAGACAGCTGCATGGTGAATGACGCTTAGTGTCTGAAAAAGTAACGAGCTGAAGTTGCAACTGGAAGTTGCTGAATTTTCCTGTGCAGCCTCTGCTCTGGACAAGGCTAATTTGCACAGTTCTTTCTTGTGAATAAGCTCAGGAGAGCAGAGAATGCCTTCTTTGGACCGATTCAATTTATTTTTTGCTGCATCCACTTGCTTAGGACAAGAAGCTGGGTTTGAAAGATTTGACACTCCGTCTGTGACTACTCCTTGAAGTGCAAACACTGAGCTCAGGCACAGGCCAAAAGACCTGCACATGCAGGTAGAGAAAGGCACTAGGTGTCTCCTAGCAAGACCATAGTCTTCCTATAGATACTGGAGTGTGCTGTTAGTTACTCCTTCCTGTCACTCACTCTTTATGAAATGTGTTAACGTCTCCCATGGATCACTGGGTTTCTAGAAATATTTCCTTTGCCTTGTTTGTATTCCTTTCAATATATTGCACCAAGTTTTTGACAGTGCCTGGATCCTTAATTTTCTCAAAGACTATTTCATCTCTAATCCAGTTCATATGAGGTTTTTTGGAACACAACAGGTCTGCCTTGGAGGAGGTTTACACTAGCTGAAAACCTCAGCACAATAGACTTATGGATGGGACAAAATCCAGATAATCTGTCAGATGTTTATAGAGGTCACTAAAATGCAATTAAGCACACTCTGTATGCAGGACATTTGAAGTAAAACAGATTTGGCAGCTTGATGTGTTATGTTCTTTATGATGTGATGAAAACTGCATGGTTTTAGGGAAATAGACCACAATTTATTTTGATTTGATTTTACTAAATGAAAACAAGCAGACACATTTTTTCTGCATTAGGCTTATTTTAATGCAAAACCGTTGTTAAAGTTCTATTACATATATAATTTTTATTTGACACGCACAATTGATAGACAACAGGAAACCCCACATTTAGTTTAATACGATAGATGCATTTTTCTTTTGAAGTTTACTTACGTTTTATTTGTTCCGATTTACTTCCATCTATGAAAAGGAGCCAGAGCACACAGGAAAAGATAAATCGAAAGTCCTCCAATCTCCATTTTTTCTTCATCTTTGCCAACAAAAAGGAAAGAAAAATCCTTCAAAGGGCAGAATGTTGAGTTGCTGGAAAGAAAATGTGAAAAGACTTAAGACTGAAATCCTCTGGGACTACTTAAGATGAAGGTCTCCAATATGATTTCAACCAACATGTAAAAATCGAAAGCTGCCAGAAAACAAGACAAGACAAAACAAAACAACAGCAAAAAAAGGTCTGTACAGAGCTTTGTTTAGTGGAAACATTTTAGGCTTGAGATTAAATTGCTTCATTTTTGGAAAAGGGACCACATTCCCTTTCATAAAAGCTGAAAAGTGGGTATTACATCTTATGAAGTCCTTCTCTGATTGCAAAGCAAAGAACTTGCAAAGTGTAAGCAGTCTAAATTCTTAAAACCCTCTTTCACAAGAGAAATAGTTTGTTTAGAAGCTTTTCCATGGACAGAATCAGATCTTTTGTATGTAAAGAAGGAAGTATGAATGTTGGTTGTAATGCCTTACCTTTGCCATGGTAAGAGTAATCTGAATCTTGAATATATGTTAACCCTTTAATATGCATTCCCATTTATTTCAGTAGGTTCAGGATTTCACCCCTAATCAATTCATCCCCCATCTCCTCTTATTTTACGACTCCATAAAATTGATTGTTCAGGAGTTAACTCTTACCGTTACCTTGAAACCTGTCTTAATAACCCCTGCATTCTGCAGTTTTATGCTGAAGGTACAATATGCAAATGACATGCCAGTCTTTATTCATGCAGATCTTTAATATCAACACCCTGTTAGCATGGAGCATAGTCATCAAGTATGCCTTGCCCTGAAAGCTGCATTCATGGTGCCAGAGCGCAAATTCTATTTGCCTTTTGTCTGACATTTTCAAGACTGTCGGTCTCCTTAGAGTGAAAAGAGGAAACTGATCAAATTGTAATTAACATGTGTCTTTTTTTTTTAATCCAATCTGGAACAATAAATTAATAAACATGTGAACCACAATAAAGAAAATTATTGTCTCATTAAAAGGACAGTTGGGAATAATTTACAGTGTTATTCATGTGGGTTTTTTTAAACAGTCTCAGTATTGGTTTTCCTTATGAAAGTTTGAAAAGTAATTCACTACTGGTAATTTAAACAATGATATAAACTTTTAAAAATATGCTCAAGTCATTTGATCTCTTTAGATAAGTTATCTCCAGATGACTTATCAAAAATTGAACGCTGGACCCAGATTTCACAAGGTTTCAGTGACGCATTTTCAAAGCAGAAATATTTACTATACATGTAAATTAAAAAATTAAGGACAATTTAGAGGAATGGAGAAGCACTGAGAAAAAACAACACAAGTTCACCTTAAAATACTGTTTTTCAAATTCTCATTAAAGAAACTAAACAAAATGCTTATACAAGCTACAGAGTAATCATTTTAAGTCATGTACTGATCAATACCACTTTTTAAACATCTTCCAGGTAGAACTATTCTTTCTGACTTAGGATTCTGTAACAAGGGGCTGATAATATGGATGATTTGATTTATTATGTATGTTTGTCTCTCTTATTCTATAATTTCTTCCACTCTCAATCCTCAAAACAACACCAGAAGCATGACCATCAACCCTCCCCATTCAAAACAGTACAACCACTCTGTCTACTCATCATTGACCTCTGTCTGGTACTATATAGCCTCATTCTAAATAATTTAAAATGCATCTGAGAACATTCAAAAGCATAATGTAACTTTTAATGGGTGCTCTTTACACAATAGCAAAATAGAATTTAAATTTCTTCTTGGGAACAAGAAATAAAATTTCATTTTAGAAACAAAAGTTTGTCATCATTTTTTCCCTCAAGGTGTTCAGATCTCACAGGACGTTTTCTAAGGCAAATACTTTTAAAAAACTTGTTTAAAATGAAGAAAATGCAATTTAGTCTCAGTATAACATGCCAGTATTCATAGCAACAGCAGCATGCCTCAGATCACTAGAACTGGCAAAATGTGGGCATTTAAAATACTCGGACTTTTTTTGGGTGCTGTCTGGTTGTTTGAGCAAAAAATATTTGTAAATGGAGCACATTACTCCTCTTGGCGTCTCGGGAGCACTTTGATTGTTAGCTAGACTGGAAAGAACTCAGAAATCCTTCCATTTCAAAATGTCATTTCTTTAAACCCCATCTTGCTTAACATAAGGAATGTTAAATAGTACAATAAAAGAGAGGAATTAATAATGGAAATTAGATGGATTTTTAATCTCTTTAATTTCAAACTCGTTACAATAAACCCAAATACAGATACTTTTAGCAATAAACATATTTCCTTTATTTTTGAGCAATATCCTCAGTTGGAAATATTCTGATCTACTTAATTGCAATTAAAATTAACATTTTTATTATCCGTTACTGGTATTCATCAGTGAGAACCCCATCTTTAATTAGCATTACCTAAGATTGAAATAAGGCAGAAAACAAAGACCTATTTTCATGTCTTTTGATTTCCAATAAATCCCATTTAATAGCTAAAAATGACAGAGCATGGGTCCACACTTTATATTATTGAAACAAAGCAGGAATGTTCAAAGAAAATCTGAATAAATTTTTAAAGATCTGTGACATGATCAATGTTATTACATGCAACTAGACACCAAATATATTCAGATAAACTTTCTCCTAGAAATTTAATCTGATTAGTGAGCTCAAGATGTAAACTGCAATTAGTTTAAGAAATGTCAGTCATGGATGGAATGGCTTGCTGTCCTTTTGTAACAGGGGGAAAGCGAAGGGTATGTCACCTCCGGGAGACCTGAGCGCCAGCCCCCGGCCAAGTGGCAAGCGAGCCAGTCCTAGCATCAGCAGCGGGGGGGATCGCAAACGGGGCTTAGGTTCCGAGTGGGCCCTGTTAGGTGTGTCTGTCTGTGCCACAGCTTCCTGCTCTCTCTCGGGGACGAAGTGACTATTCACCCAGGAAAGCTTATGCTCCAATACCTCTGTTAGTCTATAAGGTGCCACAGGACTCTTTGTCGCTTTTTACAGATCCAGACTAACACGGCTACCCCTCTGATACTCTCTCCGTCCAGCCATTCTCCTGCGGCTGCCAAAACACCCCCTTGGTCCCTGTCTGGCTACGGGCAGAGGCAAGAGACGGGAACAAACCTGCTGCGAGGGCAGAAGCTGGCGGGCTGGTCAGTTTCAGCAGCAGCCGCTGGAGACTCAAGTGGCTCCCCCTGGAAATAGGCGAGGGGCTTCGGCTGGGCTGGAGGGGGCGGAGAGGCAGGGATCTCACCTCCCGTGACTCAGTAACAGTCCCGGTGCCATCGGGGCCCCCGGCAAAGCCCACTTGGGATTCAGGCTCTTCCTTCACTCTCGGAGCCTTGACGATGGGGATTGCTGGGTCCTCTAGCCCCCGCCCCCCAAATGAGCCGGGGCGGGGAGGTCAAGCCAGGAGCTGATGGAGAGTCCAGGGGAGGAGCTGCCCCGGGTCTGATGTTGCCTCTTGCAGCTGCTCAGTGAAGGGCCGAAAGCCGGGAGCCCGGCGAGCGAGAGGTGGATCCAGCGCCTCGGAGGATGCTCTTAAATGAGTCCTGCCCTGCGACCCCCGCAGAGCCGCCGGCAGCGGGGCTGCTGCCTGCAGGAGCAGGAATGTAGCCAGAGCCCCGGAGATCCGCCTTCCCTTCCCACCCTCGCCTTTCTCTGCGCCCCCCTCGCTTCTGCCTGGCACACAAGTGGTGATTGACAAAAGTTTGGGGTGGAGTTTGTTTGATTTGGGGGGTGGGGGCGGGGCTGTCTAAGGGAGGCAGGAAAGTCAGTGCGTTAGGAAAACGAGCTCTTTCCATGGCAGGGATCTTAAGAGCCTCTCCCCTCCCTCCCTCTGAGCAAGGAAGCTTCAAAAGATCCTCTCAACTCAAGCAAACTTCACCCTGAGCTTAAAGGGGCCGTTCGCCCAGATCCTGGGACTAATTCCCCCTCTGCCCATTCACAAGCTTGCAGGGGACGGTGAGCCACAGGACAGGATGGTTCAGCTTTAAATGCCGGATACTTCATTTCCAGAAAAAGAAAAAAAAACATTCTGCCTATCTTCAGGCAGCAACTGGCAATGGTCAAAGTTTAATAGAAACCTATTAAATGTCTATAGAAATTACTCGGTACACTTAGATTTAATAGAGAATGAGATCCGGTCTATGGGGCTTGTAATCGTATAGAATTTTATCACAGCACTAGACTTCACTAATAAATTCTATAGGATGGTTTGAAAATTAAAAACCATAGCAAGGTTCCCATTTTCTAACAAATTGTATAGGGCTTCCCCGTAAGGCAAAGCTTTCAGTTCTGCTCAGTTTATTAGAGATAGAAATATAAACCAAGCTGGCTCTGTAACAGGCTTTCCACACACACAGAGCGCAGATCGTTGCTGGACTGATTAAGTTATTGTTTGTTAGGATTTGTCAGGCATCCTTTTCTGATACTCATGGCCTGGTCTGGTTTATTGTGTTAGAAGGTTTCAAGGTCATACTGAAAATCTGTTGGAACTAAATTAAACCCATGACTCATGACATTACATGCTTGGTCAAACATTCTTGTTCGTCTTGTTGTAGCCCCTTTAACTAATAAGAAGAGATCAGCAAACCCTTGACAAATGATCTGAGAGAAAGAGTGAGGTATGAAAAGACATCATGTAGGGAAACAAATTACAGCTTATTTCCCCTTAGTTTTGTATAAGGGTATTTGGGAGTCTAATACTGCTGAGAGGTCACAAGTCTCCTTGGACTTCAGTAAATCCCATAAAATTGAAAACTCAGTGCAACTTTTATTCCATCTATTGTAATACTACACTAGATAAAACACTAGACATAGAGTTTATGGAACAATCCTGCATTAGCAGAGGGATGGATTAGATACCTCATGGCTGTTTTCCAGCTCAATAAGTAACTAGGGCTGTGTACTAATATGATTTTACAACTCTTAGCATAAACCCCCCATGCTCTGAAGCTAAACATTTTGAAAAGATTTTAGTGTGTGCAAACACATCAACTCCCCCCCCCCCAGTTACATCTCTTTCCATCTGGATTTTGGGTGTAAAATGTATTGACCTCACACACATATTCCTATAGGAAGAAAATTTCACTGATTATGAGGAAATCTTAGTAATGAAGGTGGAAGCCACTGCCGCAGAATGACTGCCAGCACTTCTCTTGGAATGGGTGAGTTGCAGGCAGAGGAAGAAATGTGCTTGCGGAGAAAAACAAATGCCAGGATTCTATCAAGAACATGATCCTAAATCTCATGGGTGGGCAGGGAATCCTACTAACTTAGGCCCTGATCCTGCAAAGACTTATTAATAGAACTACTCATATTGGATAAACTTAAGCATATGAATAAATCATTGAAAGATTAGAGCCTAAAGTTCTGAGATAAGGGTGTGCAACACCTAAGGGGTTTGGGCCTTGGAATATTTTCCCTGGTCTGGTAGCATGGCTCTGGCCTATAAGACAGGTTTAATGTGGTGGGTGAACAACTCCTCTGTATGCACTCAGGCCCCAGCTTCTGAGCCAACCACCTATGACCCCTGAGAACTTAACTCAGAGCTTGATCCAAAGTCTAGTTAAATTAACTAAAATCTTCCATTGACTTCAGCGAGTATTGGACAGAGCCTTCCCAGAGGACACCCTAGCCTCTGTTTGCCAGAAGCTGGGCATGAGCAACAGGAGATGGATCACTTGATGATTATCTGTTCTGTTTATTTTCTCTGTGGCACCTGGCACTGGCCACTGTCAGAAGACAGGATACTGGGCTAAATGGATCCTTACTCTGACCCAGTAGGGCCAGTCTTATGTTCTTATACTATTGGCAAGTGGGGAGCCAGTCAGATGTGTGGCCACTTGCAAATCCTACTGCCTTCCCATTTCAGATGATGTGGCCTTAATCTCACAAGCTAAGCAGGAACAGACCTGGAGACCTCCAGGAAATGTAGCAGACACAGGCATAACAAGGTCCAGTGGTTAGACATTGAAGCCAGATACATTCAAGTGAAATAAAGAACGAATTGTTAAGTGAGGATAATTAACACTGGAAAAGTCTGACAAGAGACATGGTGGATTCTCACTTGAAGTCTTTAAATCAAGATTGGATTCCTTTCTGAGAGAGCTAGTTAACCCAGAGATTGTCGGCTTTCATTTGATGCAGGAATAATAGACTGAAGTTTCATGGCGTGTGTTATGCAGGAGGTCAGGCTAGATGGCCATCATGATTCCTTCTGTCCTTATTATCTGTGAAAAAAAATCATGGTGCTGTGGGAAGTGTTGTTGTTGTCAGTTTTCCCTCTGAGTCAGAACTGAACCATTTGCCTGCATGGTGTCAGGAGGAGCTATGCTGCTAGGGTACCATCTTTCAGATGAGATATTAAAGGTTTCCTGATCAGTGGTGGTGATTAAAGATTCCTAGGCATTTCTTTGGAAGAGCAGGGGCAACTGACATGGTATCCTGGCTGTATTTCAGTATAATATGGTTTAGTTTATCTTCCTGAATTCCCATATTGCTACAGTTGGATAAGGAATTCTTTCCCATGCCAGGTCTCTACACTGTTCTGTTACCGAAGCTGTTCCATTTTGAAGCTGTGTTCTGCCGCAGAACTAGTTGCATTTTGATGCTGGATTAATTTACCTTTATATATAATATGTCTGTATGGTGGGATTTTCAAAAGTGCCTGAAGGAGTTTGACATCCAGCTCCCATTGACTTTCAGTGGGAGTTAGGTAACTTTTTGAAGAGGCCTATCCATAATTTGTAATTTGAAAAAAAGGAACCTTATAGAAATTAATGTATAGTAAAAATAAAATGTATTGCTGAGCTTTCTTTTGACTGTGTCTGAAATATCCTTTCCACTAGCTGTTCTTATGGAAAAGTCCAATAGAATTTAATAGGCATGAAACTAATAGGATTTCTATAGGTATTACTCTATATGTCTATATAGTGTAATAGCCAGTGATATTCTTTCAGTAGGTTTTTGGAACTGTCTCGTAGAATTCTTTAGCAGAGATGGAATTCTTTATTCGGTTCTAGTGAATGGTTCAAGAAAGTCTATGCCAAAGTTAGTATTTTCTATTAAATTCCCATTGTGCCCTGTATTGTGCATTGCATCTGATATGGCCCTGCATTAGAGAGTCTGTGAACATTACATATCACATACCTTATGGACTGCAATACTCAGATGCAGTGCAAAGCACAAAGACTCTCCTTTGCTCTGTGCCCAGGCAGTAGGGTACAATTGCAGTTCCTGTATTCCCCAAAGCATAGGGATTTAGCACCCCTGGGGCACAGAACACCCCAAAGGAGAGAAGGCGCTGGTCAGGTATTTGCCACCTTACACACCACCAGGAGAATTGACTGGCTGAACATGCAAAGTGACATGCTCTGGAGTTTGGGGAGGAAGGATTTGTGCTTGAAACAGAATATCTCCCCATGCTCCCCCAGGGATGGATCTTAAAGCTACAAGGATGCTTTAAAGTTTTAAAAAGCTCAGAGATTTAGCCACATGACTCTCATTAAAGATACTAGGACTTGCATAGCTAAAAACCTGTGAAACTGACAATTAGAGAGCCCATCTCCTTGTGCTGTGGATGCAGCTAAGATGCTTAGCAATACTCAGTTATGTCTAATGTCTCCATTCTTGTGGTAATAAGAAGAGAACAAGAGCAGCATGCATACACTCAAATATATTGATACACATTTTTGGAGTTTTCTTAATACCAAATATTAACTCAGTCATTTAGGTTTAGAGAGATGGTTAGCCTGTGGTCAGGTCTAGGAATCTGCAAAATTATACAAGTGTGAAAGGAAGCTTTTGAATTAGTAAACTCCTATGGGTGTTTTTTTTTTTTAAGAAATATTTTTCATGCCTATAACTTGAACTGAGTGTTTTGAAAACGTATTAAATAGAAGATTATTCCCCAGATTTTATAATGCTATTTTTAGCCCTGAGTGAATTTTTATGGGTACGATCAACCCCTGACATTGGGATTCATAATGGAAACACGAGCTTGGTTGTCTGTCCAGCATTTTTTATGAGCACTATATGCTAAACAAAAAAAGGTTGAGGATGGAATATTATTTTGTGATTACAAAAGAAGATTGGAAATCTGGATTCTCTGCTGTGCTGTTCACTCACTGTGTCTTTGGGCACATCAATCAATACACCACTCTCTGCCTTAGTTATCTGTGGGAAATCCTGGCCAGTGGACGTCAGTGGTAAAACATCAAGAGGGCTAGGATTCCACCCCCTACCTTTATCATTGGTAATTAAGATATTTATCTAACAGGGCTATTGTGAGGCTTAGCAAATTAACAATTGCAAAATGGATGAGAGGCACAAAGTGCAAAGTAATTTCAATAAACACAACATAAAACTTGAAGTCTCAGCTGAGCAGCTTCCCTGCCTCGTGGAAAAGGCATCAGTGTCTGAGATGTGAGAATGGTTGGAAATATTTTAATATCTCTAAAATGCAAATAAAATATATTCCTAAATCAAAAATAAAATTGCACAGATTGGCCTTTATGTAGTGATCGGTGAAACCCTCCAACAGTCATGGAAATGTAAAGCAAATTGTGACAAGAAAAAGAGTGCAGGAGAAATGTAAGGATAACTTTAAAAGTCACCACACTGCACATGATGTTCTGCCAACCAGAACTGAGACCAGTCTTGCACATGAGAGGTATAAAGGCCATTGGATGAGAAGAAGTGAGTGTGAGGAATGCCATCCTGGATATGCCTTGATCGCAAAGTGTTCATCTGCCCTCTAATCTAATCTATTTACAACATTTATAAGGTGCCCATCACCATAGTATCCTGGACATAATTATGGGCCTAATCCTACAACCCTTTTTCACGAAAATAATCCCATATGTTGTCAATGGGACAATTTGTATGAATCAGGATTTCTCATGTGAAACAAGAGCTGCATAAACGGTAGCCTTAGAGTCAAGTGAGCATCAGACCATACCTAGCAGTCCATGGAAGGCAAAACACTAATGAGGGCTTTTGTAGTGATATAACCAAATTGAGGAAGGAATTTTAGCTAGCATTTCCAAAAGTGCCTGAGAGAGTTAGGTGTCCTGTTTACATAGAAATTCTGTAACGATGAGGGTTGATCTTTGGGACAATTTTAGAATGTCTTGCTTTTTCCCCCCTCAAGTTCATGGCCTTTTCTGAGAACCAAATGGTTGAATTTATACCTGGTCTAATGCTGGACAGGATGTATCTTACTCTCCATACAGCATCTTGCTCTCTGACAGAAATCTTTGATCTCCAATTTATCTTCTTTGGTTGTTTATCCACTGAATTTACTTTTTTAGATACATTTCCCTGTAATGTCAGGCTGTTGACTTCTTGTTTCTCTCTAATAATAATAATAATAATTAATCATAAATATTTTTCATTATTTGTTTCATTTTTGTTGAAAGTTATTGGAAGTTAGGTGCCTACATCTTAGGCCACTTGAAAATGTTGATCTGAATCTCCCCTGGATGTCATGTGATGAATGTTTGAATGAGTTAAAATGAACCTTTCCAAGTCACAGTATATGATTCCCATATATATATATTTATAATAATTGATTTCACATGGTATATGGCTCTTGTACACAGAAAATGTATACAAAACTATAATACTATATGTCTAGCAGTGCTTGCATAATTATATTATATTTTCAGAATGTACTGTTAAAAGTGGCACAAAATCTTCCTTGAAGGACCATTTAAATTCTGGAATGAGCTTTTATACTGCTGCTTTTCTGTGCCGTTGTCATCTGACTCTGAAAATGGCAAGCTCATGTGAACTCAATAAAAGTTCTTCCTTACAATTGAAATGATGGATGAGATACTCAGCTGATGTAAATCAGTATTCACTTCAATGGAACTACAGCAATGTTCATCAGTTGAGGATTTGGCCACGTATCTGAATAGCAGTGTGGTGGGGCTCTGAGTGCCCCTTGCATTGGTGCAGGATGTTGCCTCTATCTTCTGCTCTAGCACCTCCCACCAGTGGTCTTCTGTGGCCCAGCCCTGTGGCTAAGTCACCTAAATTCACATCCCTTCTGGGGTATTGTAAACAAGTTTAAACAAAACTGAATCGTTCTCCTCCCCTCATGGGCTACTGAAGTCTTTTCCTTTCTACTTACATACTGTATCTTATAGTTTCTCTAGCAGGAGCCTACATTACCCCCCTGCATGTAATGCCCTATGGGTCTAGGGCCCAGATCTGTAGAGCTATTAGGTAGTTAACAGCCCCAGACTGCCACCCAGCAGCAACTATTACTAACTTATGCTCTGCTTCCCATGACCCACTGTGGACACAGCCTATAGGAAGTTCTGCCTCAAGGGTTAGACAGGCAACAGCCCCATGGCTCCTGATTGGCTCCCTGCCCTATATAAACCCAAGGGGCATACCAGGAAGTGTCCTGGTAACAGTGTTGGTCTCCAATGGGTGCCATGGCTGCTTGTGGTCTTTAACTCTTGGCTTGTTTTGGACTTTGCCTCCTGACTTGAACTCTGACCCTTGGTATTGACTCTGGCCTGAAACTGACTATGAACTCCTTGGTTACTCCTAGCCTCAGGTTTGCCTCTGCTTTGATCCTTGGCCCTGACTGCCCTTGTTAGTATCCTGACCCTGTAGTGGGCTGCTCCTGTAGTCTCTGTGTACCCTAATCCTGGGCTTCTCTCAGCCGGAGAGACCCTGTTTCCTTTGCTATCTTTCCCCCATCAATGGAGTACCTTTAGTGTACTTATTATTTAACTTGTGCCTGCTGGCTGAGGGCCAATTAGCTACTCACCTCCCCAGGTGCAAAACATGACTAATCGATTGCCTTGGCTAGCCTTGCAGGTTAAGAGTGCATAGAATTATGCTATGATATAGAAGTAGTTGCTGATTGGGGTCTCTTTGCAGCTGAGATAGCCCTATCCAGTTCATCTTTCTAAAGCAATACTGAGTTAGTAAGGAGGACTGAATATGGCCCTGAATCTCAATTTAAATATGCTTTTATAAAACCATGAGTAATGCTGCTAATCTTGTCTCTCTGAGCCAAAGTTTACAACGCCTCAAACTTTATGTAACTCTTGCACAGAGACTTGCTGGTGTGAGAGAGCTTTTGAAATTGCCAAAATGAGACTTCTCTAAGGAGAACAAAGTCAAATATTTGCTAGCATGGGCCAGGACCTGCTAGGTGCTGAGCATGGAGGCCAGTGGGACTTGAGAGCACTTAGCCCTTCCCTGGATCATCTTTTCTTTCACGTTAATAACAATATAATGTATTTACTCTAGAACAAAGCCTGAGACACCAGACTTCCTACTCAACAGTGTCCCCAGTCTCTCTGATTCTGAGCATGCCCATGTTGTAAATACCATTGCAATTTTCTTCATAGTCTCTTTTATTCTGGTACCTAAGGTTGCTCACAAAGAGCTAATTTTGGGCCAGCTTATGGAACCAGTGGCACCAGGCCTCTTTGCCCCTAGGGTATTCCTCTGGCCTGGTTTATAAGGCAGTAAGCATTGATCTTCTGCTTGGCAGAAATCTGTGAACCTTGCAGGTGTAAGCAGAGTCAGGATGAGCTCTACCCTGACATCTGGTGGTGAATTATGGCGAGTGTGGAAAAGAACTCCAGGGGCTGATCTTATTTGCATAGGCACACCCACTCGCCTGGCAGGAAACCCAGCAACTGAAAGTGGTTACTTTGGCTGGTGTGGGATCCCCAGTTTCTCTATTATTGGGCAGGAAGAATAAAGTTTTGTTACCCTGATTCTGTGAATCAAGGCCAGTGGAACTGTTGTATGACAGAAGGACTGAGTGAGTCCTTCACCATTACCTAAGTAGCACTTGCTTGACATGGGGCATAGGTTACAAAACCCAGTGAATTGAGAGAGGATGGGGACAGGTATTTGTACCTGATGGTATGGGCCCCCTCTGAGGGTTTGAAACACCATTTGCACTGCCTCCTGTCTCCACTGTTGAATGTCAGAGCTAACTTTGATTCCCGTAGGAGTCTAGTTACAGGCTGCTGAGCTGAATTCACTTTGGGCCAATGGTGCACCAGCACTGGGGCTCCCCTACTATACTATGAGCTGAAATCGCTAAGAGCTGAAATCACAAAAGAGCTGATGTTATTAAGAGCTGAGATCACTGAGTGCTGTGTTAACTAGTGGGGGAGCTTGAAGCTATATTGCTCAGCAGCTGACGGAGCAATTTGTGGGGACGACTGGAGGAGCAGCGAGCGGCGTGGAGACTTGTGGGGCCGGTTGGAGTGGCCCAAGGAACGGCGAGCGGAGCTGTTTGCGGGGACGGCTGGAACGGCTCACAGGTCGGTGAGCGGAGCGGAGCGGAGTGGCTTGTAGAGCGGAGCAGTTCGTGGGATGGCAGGAAAGTGGACTGGCTCGTGGTAAAGGCTGTGGCGGAACCCCCACGGAGAAACAGACGGCTGGCCAGCCTCGGATCACGTAAGGTGCCCCTTAACACCCTGCGTGCCCCCCCCCCCCTTTTACTCTGGGGCTGCACTGACCAGGGACAGAGACTTTGGGGGTTGTTGGACTTTTGGGACTTTGGGTGGTTGCTGGACCCAAGAGACTTTGGGGGTGTTGGACTTTGGGGACTCTGGGTGATTTTTGGGTTGCTGGATTCAAGAACCAAAGGGAAAGGACACAGCCCAATTTGCTGGGGTGGGTTTTGCTCATGGTTTGTGTTATGAATCCTGTTTGTGATGTTTTTCCAATTTTATGCTGATGTCGTTTACCTCATGTTATTAAACATTTTCTGCTACACTCAGACTCCGTGCTTGCGAGAGGGGAAGTATTGCCTCTTAGAGGTACCCAGGGGGGTGGTATGTAATTGTCCCAGGTCACTGGGTGGGGGCTCGAGCCGGTTTTGCATTGTGTTATTGAAACGGAACCCCTAGATACAGAACCCGGCCCTTGTTGCTGCCAACTAGATGGGCAGAAGGGTTACACAGGCAAACAGAGGTGCAGACGGGGTAATGTTTTTAGACCATTCTCAAAAAGCTTCACTGAACTTTTCAGCCGAGGATAAGTGAGTGGAAATTTCCAAGGGGAAACTGGTGAAATTAGAGGCACCCCATTTGAGAACAACTATCTCCAGAGAGAGTTTAAAATAAAGGAGGTTTTTTTTTCATCATAAAAAACATTATAAGATATATGGAGAAAATAAACAGCGAAGGACATGGTCATTGGTGGACGGGCTTTTTCAGAGCCTAGCACAACAAGCGTTTCTTTTATTCTTTCGATCCCAGCTCTCTCCTTGCAGGCTCCTGTGTGAACATGCAGCAGTTTCCAAACTCAAGGCTGCGAAATTATCAGGCCTGGACCAAAGCCAGTACAAACCAATTTATTGGGGTCCAGCAATTAACTAAAACCTAGAAACCTTGATTAATTGTGGCACTGCTCAGCAGGGAATGTTTGGGGGTGGGGGTGGGGGTGGGGGAAATCAGGACTACACTCCATGCAGTGTCTCTGTTCCACATTCCAATTTACACTATATGTGTTAAAAAGTTTCCTCTATGTAACCACCTAGTTAGTATGTCTTACACATCTTATATATAATAGTCAGTCTCATCACAGCTCATATCCAGATCATTTTGTTGTCATTGAATTAATATCTTTTGGTAACCCAGACAATGGGCTCTATTCTTGACAAACTTTATTTGGTAAACATTTCTCTGGGGAGTCTTCTTGGAGAACTAGTGCTGCATTGTAATGTTGTGTGAGGAAGACTAAGGGTTGGTAGTTGGTCAGGTTTTGCTAGGTTAGATAAACAGGATGCCGCATGCACTAAAAACAAATTTATCAAAGCAAATGTGTTGGTCTCAATGAAATCTCTGCAGTCTGCAGAGACAGAAGGGTGCCCAAACAATTGGTCCATTTAGAAGCTGAATTAGAAATCTTCTGTACAGCATAAGAAGCAATTGTAAGGTGTAAATGAGGTGTTAATTGATTTGATTATGGTGGCATCAGCAAATATTGTCCATATCATTGTCATAACATCTTAATTGAGAAACAGAACTCTCGAAATGAGACCTGTATTTACTTTTTAGTAAATAAATTACTTTATACAGTGCAGACATCCAGGAAATAAATATTTAGATTCCTATTCAACTGTATTATATATCAACTTATATATAATACAAAGCACTGAATCTAGCTATTCCCTGCTGTGCCTTTTAAATTAAGACTCTAATGGCTAATGGAGAAAAAAATTGTCCAAGGATATAAAAAATTGTCAAAGTAGTCCTTAAAAAAATAAAAACCCTGCATACAGCATGTTTTAGCTTTTCAACAGTATTTCACATCCTATTCCATATCCAACTGCTGCATTTTCACATTCTCATGTTTAAATAATGCATTACAGACAGCACTAAATCACATTAGGCAATGGTGATAACAGAGCCAATGCACACAGCATCCAGGCAAGTCATATGACTGGGTCTGTAGGGTGATCTGGGACATCCACTGAGGCTGGGAAGGGTTGTCTCCTCCCGTTTCAGTGGATCTATTAGGGATTTAATGTATTTTTTTTTTAAAGATACTTGCAGTGGAAACGGGTTTGTTGGAGGTCATCGAATTGAATCTACAGCCCTTCACAAAGGCTGCCAGAAATGGCTGAGTTGCTCATGTTTAGCTGTGAATACCCAGCAGGCGTTCTCCGCAGGGCCGAATACAGTCAGTTGTGGTATTTTTCTAAATATTAGTGACTCAGCTGTCTTTGCTTGTGAAGAGTTGTCAGGGTCACAGATGCAAGCAGACATCTCCTCCTGCACTCCCAATTCCAGGGGATAGGTGAAGGGTTGTTTTTTTTTAATTATCACCCTGAAATAAAGAGGAGAGGTGCTGGACCATATTCATTTGAGCTGTTTCTGATCTCCAAAATGGCTGCGTGATACAATCCTATGACTTTGTGATTCCATGCGCCTGATCGCAGTGGGCTAGACTGGGGAGTACTTGCTCTCACAAGTAGCCCCGCTGAAGTCTGTGGTGTGAGTAAGGATTGCACAATGTAGCCCAGGAGGAGCTAGCTAACCATTCTCTCGCTGGGTAGCTCCAAAATAACCCCTTGAAAAATTGTTTGTTTAGTATCATGTCAGGTTTTCATTCCGACCTTTGTTGGTCAGCTTGTTGTTTATGAAAGGGAGGAATAAAGAGCGGTGGTTAAAGCAGACACAGCATAAACAGGTTCTGGACAAGATTCACGACATAGCTCTGCCAGTACACGTCAGTCCCCTGCTATTCCAGTCCTGAGCCCCACACGCAGCTTTGCCAAAACATCTCAGTCATCTTAAACTGCAGCATCCATTAAACTGCAATCCTCCGTGTTGTTCTGCTAACACACCTCAGTCCTGAGCTGCAGCAGCCAGCCTGAAGCTGGAGGAAGGGAATCCTTAGGGTCCATCTCAGAGTTGGTAAATGGTTTGGGGTAGTGCTCAGAGGCGGGGCGATTTGCTATTTTAACTTTGCTAATTTTTTCTGGCTTTAGGATAACTCTGTGAAGATGGCCAAGCCCCAAAGATTCTGATTCCATTACAAATATCCTAATCCAGCGCCTTTGGGTTTAATGCTAATAGGTATATTTCCCCTTTAAATGACTTCAGGCCAGCACTCTGACTGCAGCGAGCATGCATTTAGCAAGCTTTCAGCAGTCTGGGAGGGCTTCTCCTGCATGGTGTGGTGCTCTTCTTCCTCTGGGTTCTTCTCCTCTGTGGTGGGAAACTCACACTAGGTCTCTGGTGAGCCCTCTTATTCTCTCTCCATCTTGCTGAAGTATATACCACGCTTCTGACATGGTTTGCTGGTCTCAGTGTTTTCCAGGGATCTAACCCCAAAAGCAGGAATCAGGACTCTTGTTTTTTTTCTCTATTATCTATTGCTCATGGTATACTTGAGCAAGTCATTGAACCTTTCTGTGCCTCAGTGTTCCCCATTTATAAAATGGGGATAATGCCCACCCCACAGGGATGGTTGGCTTTAATTAGTTAATGTCTGGATGTGCTAAATATTGGATATTTGTTTCAATAAGAGGCCATAGTCTAGTAGGGTGACAATGAACCCAGTTCAAGAAACCCATGCAAAGCCCTCCAGGCCATTTTAAGATCAATGAAGATTAGATACCAGGGAGGTGAGCACCTTAGAACTGCTACAGCTGAATTAAGGCCTGCACGGAGGGCATAAGTGTTGCTTACTCATTGTTGGCATTGGGGGGGGCTTTGCCCCCAGGGAATGTGTACTGTTAGATTGATTCCTTTGTGAGTCTCTCTTGCAAGGTTTTGGTGACCTGGTAATTTTCCAGGCTGGTGTCTCCTTGTAGGGGGATACATGGTTCTGGGGGGGGGAAGCTGTGATTTCTTAGGCTGAGGGGGGTGTTGGTTGCCTGAGTGGGTTTAGTTTATATTTTCCATCTTATTTTTAACACATTATTACCTGCTTTTCCTTTTATCAGTGAATAATAGTTTTCTCATGACAAACACCTGCCAAATGTAGAAATATTGGAGCTGATTCTCCTCTCCCTTATACCATGTAAATGAGGCAGGATTCAATTTCAGTCAGTGGTGTAAAACTGGTGTGAAATCAGAATCTGGTCCACAGCTTTGGATGCTGTTTCCAGTAAAGTAAAAAAAGAGTAAGGACTATAGAACTGTGTCCATACATATAGATGTCACAATTTAAACACATCCCTTGTAGGGATGAAGATCTTTTTAATGCATCAAATACACTTTGTTTTTCCATTGCCACCATAAGGTTTTATAATTTCTGAACAGTATTCTTGGCGTTCCCACCATTTGTAATACTTCACAACTCTTAATAGCTAAATCCACGATGGTTGATCAGTTAGGACACTTACTTTATTTGAGAGGAGAGGTGAGAACTCACTCCTGGCTCTATCACTGAAGAGCTCTAGCCCCTTTTCATTCACAAATATAAATCTCCTATTGTTGACCAAGTATCCCAGGGATGAGATTCACCATGTAAACAGGTGCAAGTCTACCGATATCAGTGGACTTACAGGATATGTCTACACTGCAATAAAAAACCTGTGGCACGGAGTCTCCAAGTTTGCGTCAACTGACTCGGGTTCATGGGGCTCAGACTGGGACTAAAAATTGCAGACATTGGGGATTGGGCTGAAGCCTGGGCTCTGAGATCCATTCCCCTCACATTGGGTTTCAGATCCCAAGCTCTAATGTCTGTGCTGAAGTGTTTAGCCTCGCAGCCACCGCCCGAGTCAGCCGTGGCAGTGCTGTGGGTCTTTTATTGCCGTGTCAACATACCCACAGTCACTGATGCCATCCATGAATTTGCTCTTTGGTTCTTTTGCTACCATTTTTTTGACCAGCCGGTTGCACTAGTAGGAGAAATACTTCAGGATCTATGACCCTATAACTTAAGTACAGGGAAATTCTTATGTTGCAGCATATGAATCCATTTGCAGCAATAATACCTAGCTCTTGTATCACTTTTATATCAGTAAATCTCAAGGTGCTTTACAAATGAGGTAAGTTTCATTGTTTCCATTGTATAGAGGGAAAAACTGAGGCACAGAGAAGACAAGTGATTTGCCCAAAATCACCCAGCAGACCAGGGCTGAATTGAGAATAGAAACCTGTCTTTTGAGTGCCGATCTAGTGCTCTGTCCATTGGACAACACTACCTCTAGTTAAGCTCATTCCATAGTTAAGCCCATATTCTGTTCTTAGAGGCATCTGTTTTTTTCCAGTTGATTTCACTATGTCACATGCTTCTGAATCTCTTCCACCCGCAGTTGTGGGGAGGTGAAGCTACAATTTTGTTTGACATCGTCAGTCCTGCAGAGATCTTGCCATTGCCCTCCTTAAAGAGGAAATAAGAATCGGATATTTCAAGTATAAAAAAACAAGCAGGAAAAGTATTTAAAAAGTGATCTGATATAGGAACCAAAATCACTTCTCCATTTTTTTTTTCTTTTTCCGTTCACCTTCAACATTTACACTAGGGAACTTTATTTCCAGGAAAGGATTAGCCCAGACAAATTCTGTAACGCATACATATTGGAGTAATCTTGAATATTAAAAGTGGAGTGATTTTTTTCTTTAATATGGAGGACAGTCCCAATAAAAACACACATCAGAGGCCAGTATTACAAGATCAAGTCTGCTTTTATCTGACAGGGAAATTATGGCAGCAGGATTTTCATTTGGCTACTTTAAAGCTGCACTCCATTCTTTCATGCTAAAATCACAGCTCCTCCTAGGATTATTTGAGAAGATAGTTTCCCTTGGTTTCTTATTTTCCCCAGTCTTGAACTTGGACTCCTGATCCTAACCCAGCTCTGGTTATGACTGAGTGCTGGCCATCAATTGAATAACCATGTTTTTACAATCAGATTGGATCCTGCTCTTGTAACTTCAGACTAATTTTGTGATATTGATACTGTAGATCTTAATTAAAATGTCAAGCATTTTGTGTCTTGGGTAATGGACATACAGGAACTTCAAGGTTTTGTTCTTATATGGCTAGCCATCCAAAACATTCAGATTTTATTTAAATTATATTAAGGCACCAAATGACCTTTAAGGAAAGGCCCCTAAAAATCCTCCACTCTGCCTAAGGTCCCTTTGCACAGTTAGAGCAGCACAAAGGAATTAAAGGGGCTGGTAGGGACTCCCGCCCCCTCCTCCCCACAGTGCAGAGGCATTCTGGGTTAGTGTAAAGGCAGCTCCTTCCCATCTCTCTATGGCAACTCTGGGGCCCTCAGGCAACAGTTGATCCTGGGATTACCCATAAAAGGGGGTTCCGTACGCAAGGAAGGGGGGCCAGACTGTATTAATTTTCCTGGGAAACTCTGAAGTGGAGGAAATGATGAACTTACTACATCCAGACTCATCCCAGCCTCTCCTTCTCCCATGTACATTTCCAAAACCTTAGTCCTTCAGGGGGTGTGGAGGAGGAAGGAAACAGTGCTGTGGAGATGGCAGAACCTCACCCCTTCTTTGCAGGAGGGATGGGTGCCATGTAGAGGGTCCCTTATGTGCACAGATCCTTAGGGGATGATCTGTCACATTGTTCTTTACACTTGGCAACCATCTTACTAATGAGTTATGTGGGTCACTGGCATTTTGGGAGCACTAGCCTAAGAGAAAGGTATGGTCTAGTGCTTGGAGCATTGGACCAGGAGCCAGGTACTCCTGAGTTCTAATTCCAACTGTGCCATTATGGCCCAGGACAAGTCACTTGACCCCTCCCAGCTTCCCCATCTGTCAAATGAATGTACTAAAGCATCTACCTCTTGGGAATGTTATGAGGATTAGTTAGTAAATGTTTGTAAAGTGCTTTGGAGTTTAAACATGCTCATTACTATTATTAAACCAGTAGATTCACTCTCTCAATCCCACAAAGAACTTGATTCACTTTTCTATATTTCTCTCAAGGTTTGAATATAAAAAAATCGTTCTCTGAAGATGTGGTTCATCAGCATTGAAATAACCACTCTGAGGTCTTGTTCTTGCATCTGACTAAAACAGGGATTCTCTATGTTCAGAGCTCTATATTCTCTAATTGTCTGCTGTAGAGAAAGACACCTGCTCTGTGTCTCACTGCAAAAGCTCCTAGGATACTTCATTATTGTCATAGCACGTTACTCCAGTTCTAGCCATTTTCTCTATGGAGGGCCTAATATCTCTGGATATTTGGGACATGAAATAGCCAGAAGAGGAGATAACGTCTCGCTAATTATGGTCTTGAAATAACATACAGAACTTGGGCCTGAATCTGATCTAACGTTGGTCTTATGTCAGTAACTCAGCTACCTTCCATAGAGTCTTACTTCTCATTTGCACCAGTCTGAGAATGAGCAAAACCAGACCCTCCTAATGTAAATTCTTGGCCTTTTGTAAATTAGCCACAGGCTTAGAGGACACTAATCCCGCTGTGGTTGCTGGTGGGACTCTTAGATCTTTCTTAGAACCTCAGTGACGACAGAAGATGGTTTGAAGGTGCATCAGTTTCTTGTATTAATTTGCTTGGCTGAGAGACAGCAATGAAAGAACAGCAGAGTCCCTCAGGGAGGGTTATTTACCAGAATATAATATGACTGAGGGAAATGATCCTTCGAAAACTCTGTCCTGTAAATTAACCACTGTTTGGCACCAGTTCTACTCCAAATGAAGTCAATTGTAAAAGTCCCTTTGATTTAAATGGGAGCAGGATCATTCCATTCAGATGTTGTTGGGGCTTAATTTTTTTAAAATTGGTATCTAAATGAAGCAGAAAAGGTTACAGGGAGTTATTGCTCTTTAAATGGGTGAGGGAGATGATAGCTGTTTAATGGGGTTTCATAGCTATGATATATTTTGAAAAAGAAAATTCGTAGCTGAAGTTGTTGTTTTGCCTTTGTGATTAAAGTTGGAGCATAAACACGTTACTTTCGAAATATGTCCTGCTAAGCTTATAATAAAAAATGTAAAAAGAATTACTTTGATGAAGATGCCTCATTTAATTTTACTGGCATTCTGCTGGTTGTAGCAAAAGTCCAGTAAATGGCTTTGTAATTCACCATATCATGAAGTAACTTATTAAATAAACAAAATATGAAAAGCAAAGCCCCACAAGAATAAAAGGAGGTATTAACCATGAATATTTAAAAACTGGTCTCCTGTCCTGAGAGTTGCTGTTCCTACTAATGCAAACACTGACATCTAGTGGTGGAAAACAGATATTGCCAGGAAGCAATTACACAACAACTTGTTCAAGTTAGCGCACACATTGGGGGCGAGGATCTTTGTTCCCAACTAACAATTACCATTAGAAAAGAGTAAACTGAGTTGTCTTGTTGTTGTACTGTATGGCGTACATTTACAAAAACACAACCAGCAGTGAGCATCGGTGAATTGGCATGTCATCAGGCTTCCAGGATGCATCAAAACCTACAGGGCCTGGTTCTGACCTGTGGCACTGGTGACTCCATTGACAATGTGTTTACTTACAATGTGGGGACCAGATTCCAGTCTCAATTACATCAGTGTAAGATTGGAGTGTCACCCTGGTAACTGAGACTGGAATCTGGCCTCTATATTGTAAGCTAACACTTTCAGTCCCTAGAGCAACAGAAAACATGCTTAGACTTATCTGTGTGCAATAAAATTAGAAGAGGTTCAGCGAAAACAATGTTTACATGGGGCAAGGAACCTGAACCCTTCCCCTCCCAACACCCTCCAGAGCAGGTGCCTCCAGGTATCAGATACATTGGCTGGGGCAGTGTGACAGAGAAGCCTGCACTCCTGCTTTCTGTGCTGTGCATGGTCTATGGATAGTCTGAGCATTTCAGTCTCCAGGGCTGATGCTCTGGCACATTTTGCCTGCAATAAATTCACTAACATTTAAAATGACACGAATAACTTTCTTTCCCCCTCAACAGATCTAATTGTCTCCTGTTATGGGATGCTGTCGAGCTCTTGGTAGTCTATAAATGTATTTAGGGACCCTTTGATCTTTCGAGAGGGGAAAAAATTATTCTTTCACAATAGGATTTCTTTGGCTCACACCAGACTCCTGGCTAGTTATTTCAACAACCTCATGTAAAGAGTATTACAAGATGATTCAGTGAGAGATTTGCCTGAATAAGGACCCTGTGATGGACACTTCTTTTCCCCACTTGTTCATGGGCAGTTCCCAGAGGTCTTGCTTTTCCTGAACACACTCGGGGCAGCATGATTCTGTGGATAAACCCTTTGACTGGGACTCAGGAGACCTAGTCTCTGTCCCTTGCTTTGCCATTCTCCTGATGTGTGACTTTGGGCAAGTCACTTAATCTTTGTGCTGTTCCCCTCCACCTTTGTCTATTTAAATGGTAAGCTCTTTGGGGACTCTCTCTTAATATGTGTATATACAGTGGTTCAGCACAATGGTGCTGCAATCTTGGTTGGGGCCTCTAAGAATTACTGTAATACAAAGAATGAGTAAAGATAAGCACGTGTACATGTTTTGCAGGATCAGGGCCTGAAAGAGCAACCATGGTATTCCCCATTACATCTTTTGCAGCTGGTGTCCAGAGATGGGCAAAAAAATCTCCCCCCTCTTCCGTTAGATTGTGAAAAGTCGGCAATCTCGCCATTGCTTTCTACCTCATTTCAGTCACTTGCCATCATTCTCTTATACAACTGACTCATGCCAAAGGGTGCTTTCAGGTTAAGCCTTGTTTCTTGACTCAGACAGTAACACTGCTTGGATCCCCACACTGGGTTGCCTTCTCTGAATCCTTCATCTGGATTTTTCAGGAGAACAACCCAGCTGGACTGAAGACTCTCTGGAACACTTCCACTTTTGAGCAGTCCTTTCCCACAAGTACAACACTCTGCTAGCTGCACCTGAACAAACCTTTAGGAGTTGACCTGCTGTGGAAATGTGAGTAGCTAACCCATCATTCCACTCACTAACTTAGAAAGCAGATGTTTATTATTGTACAGCATGAGCTAAAGTAAAAATACACGATGGTGAATAAATGCATCATTCTTCATTAAGGATATCAGTAGCATGATATAAAAATGGCCTCACTTGGAGAGGAATTAGTCTTCGTTCACTTTCTTGTCATTATTTCAAATGCAGCAGTGTTGTTGTTTTTTTTCTCTGTAAGCTCATGGTTCCGAAGCACATTCATTTCCTCTGGGGATTAGTTTCTGTTTTATTACCAGCAGATTGCTTTTCATACTATAGCAAGTATGTGGGGCAAAAATGTAATTTTTATGCATGGTGACTTTGTATGAAAAATAGTAAATAAAATGTCAGTTGCTGAATTCCAGAGCAAAACATCCAAACTGAGAAAATGAAAAAGAAACAGCACTTCAAAACTGGCAAACAAAACATGAGCCCCCTGTCATGACCTGCCATTGGAGGCCCATGACTTTCCATGTGTCATCAGTTGGCATATGCTACTTGTCCTCATTCAGTACCACCCCATTCGCTTAAGAGAACTCATGGACATTTAATATATGGTAGTATGCTGGGATGGTGGCTTAGTCACTCATGGCCTTTCAGTTCTCCTCTATAGCTAGGAAGGTATAAATGATCATAACGACTAGTGCTCTTATACTGTGTGCACTTTATTATTTGGAATTTGTATTGCAGTAGCATCCAGAGGCACCGGTCAGTATTGGAGCCCTCTGTACTAGTCTATTATATACACACTTATAGGAAGACATAGTCCATGTCCAGACTCTGGACTTCGATATCTCACTGTTAAAACCCTACCTTTTTTGAAGCGACGGTATAGGCTGAGTGCCTAACGATGGTTCTGGATCAGTCACTGAGATGGCGATTGATGCGCTGTGCACTTATGCTGTAACTATTGACTTCACTGTATTGCCTTATATTTCATTGGATCATGTGAGGTAGGACGGTGTAAGCTACTCTTTCTCTGGTTCAATTATGATTTGGTATTCCATTGTTTAAGGTGGAACAACGTCAGTAGGAGAGATTGAGGGAAACCCATATCAGAATATTCCACAGCTAGTGGCTAGGGCATTCACCTGAGAGGCTGCAGATCCCTGCTCCCTCTCAGGAGGAGTGAGGACTTGAGCCAGGGGTCTCTACATAGTGAATGAGTACCCTAGCCAGTAGTCTAAAGACTATAAGGGAGGGTGTGATCAGAGCCTGCCTACCAGATCAGGCCCCCATATGTGACTTGGGCAGCTGAAGACTTATCTTTCCTGGTTTGTGAATTGCTCTGGGGCTTAAGCAGAAGGCAGCTATCCAAGCACATAGTGAGCGTGCAGTCCCAGAGGAGAAAAACTTAGGGGTGGAGTGGGTTTAAATGCCTACAGGGCTAGGTGGCAGCTGAGCGGAATTTTGTGAGTTGCTATGGGACTCAAGTGCGTAAGTATCTTTGTGAATCCTACCCTTAGTATGTGTCTGCTGTGGTTGGCGGATCAGTTAGCATCTCTCCCTTTCGGCTTCTGCTCCTCAGCGTATGCATAAAACCAGTTGAAATATAACATACTGTGTGAGGTTCTGCATATTTATAAGGTGCTGGTCACTATGGAATGTGGGTGCCAATAATTTTTGGAAACTGAGCAGTCTGTGAATGGCATAAAACAGAGGACAAAATAGGAGCCTAAAGTTAGGTACCTAATACTCATTTAGGCACCTGAGTAAACAGTCTGATTTTCCAAATGCTGAGCACCCAGCAGCTTAAGTGAATGAGACAATTCGAGGGAGTCAAGTTACCACTCAAGTGCTTGCAGAATTAGGCCCCAAGTAAATGGTACAAATGAATGGGTCATGCAGCAACTGCACCACAGGATGTCACTCAGGAGCTAGCAGAAGGTATTGTATTTAGCTGTATTTTACAATCTTTCCTCCTATACTATTACAGTAATTGCATGTAACTGAATCTCTTTCAACTTCTCTAACTTGCTGCTTCGCAAGGGAAAGCATAGTAGGCACAGAAGAATTAATCACTTAACTTTACTGCTAGGAGAAGTAGGATCAGGGCCAAGAACAGACATCTGAACTGTTTATCTAAAACACTACACACGTTTGTACATAAAATGTATATGCAGAGTATGTAACACTGTTCTATAAAGCAGTTTGATCCTTTGATGACCCTGTTGCAGTGACTTTCAATGAGATGTGGGCTCCTGGGTCACTTCTGAGGATGGGTCTCTTGGGTGTTTCTGAAAATGTAACCCAGATTTTCAGGGGTATTTGGGTGCCTTGGTTGCAGATAGATGCCTCTTCCCTCTTCATGGAACACACTGAAACAATGAAATATAGCACCAAATGTGTCTGAATATGTACAATAGTTTGTGGTTGATTGTACAATTAACATCTAGTTTGCAGCCATATCATTAAACATTCTGCTGTGTGTATCTACCCCTCCCCCATCGGTTTGTCTGTCTTGTCTATTTAGACTGAAGCTCTTTGGGGAAGGAACTGCCTCTCTGTGTGTTTGTATAGTACCTAGCACATGGGAGCCCTCTTCTGGGTGGTCCCTAGACACTATCATATATATTTTTTGGAGAAAATTACCTGTGAATCTAAAACAAACACCCAAGAAACCATACAAAGAATTAGCAAGAGGTAGATGGATTTATATTTTAATCATGAATTGTTTGAAAATTGCCCTTCCTATCAATGATTCTCTCTCAGTTATGTATATACACAGACACACACAGGGAGAAGAGTGTGTTTTTCCTCTCTAACAGCCTGTCACCCAGCCTACTTGTACGAGAGAATATCTCCAGGACATAAGAAAAAGCGACTGACCTTTGTCAAACAGCTAACGACAATCTCCACTTGTTGTTTCAATACCTAGTCACAGGGGTGTCCTGAGGCTTAAAGTCCTAACCGGGCTCTTCACTTTGCTCAGAGAGGGGGCAGCGGGACAACTCAAAGCGCAGTTAAGCAGCCGGGAAGCGTTTGCAGCCTCCCGATCTACGGTTTGTGCTTTCAGCTCCGCGCCTCACGCCTGGGCCGCTCCTTTATTATTCAGAGCAGGCTGCGGCCGGGGGAATCCCGCTGTCTGGCTGAGATGCGCCCGGCCCCGCTGTGGGAGCAGCCGCCAGGATCGCTGCGTCTCCCCGGCCCTGCCAACAGGCAGCCCCGGCGCGGCAGCTGGGCTGTGCACCTGCTCCGCGGGGCCGCGGGGAGCGGTGCCTGCTCTTCGCCTGGCGGGCTGCAGCGGGGCAGAAACGGGGCCCTACGTCCTGGATGGGGTGGAGAAGGGAAACCGCCCTCCCCTGCCCACTCAGGCTGGGAGCTCAGCCGGCAGGTAGCGGGGGGTGCGAAAAGAGCCCCAAGTCCCCCCCCCAATCCCTTGGGGATACTTTACCCAGGGCAGGGGGGTGACATAGATCGACAGCCCCCTCCCCCCCCTTGGCTTCTCTCCTCCTCCCCCGCCTGCCGCACTGGGGCTGGGGTGAAAGGCGGAGGATGGACTGAAAGCGGCAGAGGAACATCCCCCTCCCCGCCCCTGCAGGGGGCTCGGCTCAGGGGCTTCAGTGCAGCTCGCCACACGCCGCCTCCGCCGAAGGAGGCGGTAGGGGAGCGGGACCCGCAAGCCCCTGCGGACCGGGGGACACGTGCCTGGCTGCCTTGGAACCGGCTCCTGTGAATAACGCCCGAGGCGCTGTTGGTTCCGTAGTGCCCTGTCTGCAGGACACACCCTGCAATCGGCTGTGCCCCCCGTGTGCGGATTGAAACACACACATCCCCACCCTGGCAGGCTCCCGCTCGCCTGCCCTTCGGCGCGGTGCCTGGGAATTACCCCGTCTCTGCTGGGCTGAGCTCAGAGGAAGGAGGGAGGGGGAAGGGTTTCACTTCCGCCTGGCTGCAGGAACCACAAGCCCCCAGAATATATTATAATAATAATATAGATAATTTTTTTTTTTGGAAAATAAAGAATCCCACCGGCCCGAGCAATGTGGAGCCGATGAGCCCTCCGAGATCCTGCAACGCCTCAAGAGAGAGCCAGCAAAGAAACTGGAGCATCCCTGAGGAAGCCTCTGTGGTGCTCGCCTCCTCCTGCCAAGCGGCGCCAGGCAAAGGCAGGGCGAGGAAACGCTCCCTCCCCAGCACAGAAGAGGCGAGAGAGAAGGTCTGTCATTTGCTTTGTTACCTTGCCAGCTTGCCCTGCAGAGCTCCGTCTGGGGTGGAAAAGAAACAAAGCCGGGGAGTAGATCTGATGCGGCACTGAGGGGAGGGAGTCGGGGTAGCAACGGGTCAGTTTCATCACTTGTCAATTGCAAAACTCTCCTTGTCAGTTTCAGCGGAGGGGGACAAGCTTCTCTCTCTCTCTCTCCATATTTTGCCGGACCTGGTTAGTCTGAGACTCCAGGGAGCAGTGTCAGTGTGAAAAATGTTCTTGCGTGCGCCTCTCTGCTGGCAGCGTCTGCACTTGTGTGAGGAGGACTAGACGGGTGTGTGTATACACAGATTGAAGGCACTTAAATAAGCAGTGTAACTGGAGCAAGTGCTGAAGGGGGGATGGAGAGCAATCGCTATCAGTGCTTCTTAGAATATACCTGTGGGCCAGGTTGTTTAATCCTGTGTCAGAGTACACTGCATGCACACGGCGGTAGTCTGGGCTTTACCTGTTCTACCAACATTTTGAGAATAATAATGATTTTGGATAGATGGAAATTCCCCGATTTTTTGATACCCTCACTTATTTTTTTTTACAACTAGACACTCAAGGCTCGTTGTGATTCTATTGTATTAGTCACTTTCAGAGTCTCAGGAAGAGAATAATTTTAATGGGTTTCTTTTAAACCCACTCACAACCTAAAACTCTCTCTGTGTTACCAGCAATTTTTAAAAAAATGTTTTATTTTTCAGGTCAGGCAAAAATACAGTATCTTAATCTAACATTACTAAAGTGGTTTAAGATTTTGTTTTATTGTAGTGATGAACAGCATGTAACAGCTGTACAGGGATCATGATTAACTTGTTTAGGGATCATGTACAGGGATCATGTACAGGGATCATGATTAACTTGTTTAGCGGAAACAAGTAGCAAACTAAAACTATGGGCCCCGTGCTGCACCACTGAATTAAAGGGGAGCTTTGCCATTGACTGTATTAGGAGCAGGCACTTTACTCTTGTTACTCTATTTACCCAAATTTCTTTTAAAAAGAGGAAACCCAAATATTGTATTTCCTGCTCTGGCCACAATGATGGCCAGTGGTGATAGTGAGCAGGGAGATCACCTCAGGCTTCATGCAGGAAAATCACATACGCTTAGGGGCTGATGCACAGTACTGACTTAACGGGGCTGGGGCAGAAAAATTCTTCTCCCTTTTTCCAGCAGCAACTGATCTAATGACGTACCCTCCCCCACTCTCATGTGGTGCCTAGTGGAAATCTTACTAAGGCTGACATTGCTCACCTTGCCAGCAGGACTGACAATTTCTTATCTGAGCAAGATTTGTCAGGTTCATACAAGGATCCAGCTTGGGATGAGCTTATCTTAACTGAAGGGACCAATGCACCGGCTGATGTAATCACTGGTCTATATTTTTAAAAATAAAGAGACTGATCAGGTGAGTTAGCACAGCTATTGCTTTAACCTTTTGAGGAGGAAAGCTTACGACCATTTCTTAATTTTGGATCAAAAAGGTGCTGATTGCATTTGAATCTCTCTTCCGTTGCTGCTTCTATGTGTTTATTTGGCTGAGAGACTTGAACACTTAGAATCCAGTGTCCTTTGTGTTAGACTAACACCCTGGTAACTGGATCTTATGTGCGTTGGACTTTGCTTGGAATAAAAGCTTGTAGAAAATCTACTCACTTTATTATTATTTAGGTGGGTAGCCAAGGCACAGGTAGATGAAATGACTTGCCCTCAGTTGTACAGGAAGTCTGTTACCAAGCTGAGAACTGACCCCAGATTTCCTGATTGCGAGTCCAATGTCATCCCATATGCTCATGCTTCCTTCCACTTATGTTAACTTTATTGTGGATCTCCACCAGCTCCTTACCAAGTGCAGATGTGACGGCTAGGGTGATCACTTAATGTCCCATTTTGGCTAGGACAGTCCCTTTCTTTAAGCCCTGTCCCGTCCGTCCCGACTTTTTTTTTGTCAAAAAAGTGGGGTGCAGCGTGGTCAGAGGAACTTTTGGGGGTGGGGAAGTGGAGATGCCAGCCCTGCGCAGGGGGGCAGGCAGGGTTCCAGCATGCGGGGAGGCTGGTGGGGTTTGAGCGACCAGTGGCAACCTGGGGGGGTGGGCAACAGGGTTCCACCAAGCAGCCGGGGCCAGCTCTGCGGGGGGCTCTGGAGAGCGGCTGGGGTGGGGGGCTCAGGTCAGCCCTGTGTGGTGTCCCATTTTCCCTTTGGGAAATATGGTCACTCTAGCTGTTGTCAAGATCCATAGCCAAAAAAGAAGAAAGCTCATCAATCTCTGATTTGTTGAGACATACAGAACAGGGAAATCAAAGGAATTCTGCAGTTGCATTTCTGTGGCCCAACATAACTAGTTATTCAACATGAAAAAACAGGGCATTAGAACCTCAATCCAGTTTTTAAGCCAGAAAACTTTCATCTGCGTGCTGTTACATTACTGAGCAACAGCCAGGCCTCTCATAAAGTCACACGGATCAGTGACGTACCATGGGAATCGGTAATGGCGTACAGCAATGTATTTTATTTTAACAATGGGATAGAGGAAATAACTTTGGAAGCAGTGAGTTGGTGCAAGTAGGAAGTTTTCAACCAGTTACTCAGTCTTACTCATATCCCTCAGGAAAATATGAAGTTGTCTTGAAGCTAGCTTACGAGTTCAAGTTCTATACCATATGCACAGGGTCCTGCTTTATTTCTAAAACAGACTAAAATGACTATTGTTAGAAGTTCAACATTTGTAGCTTACCCTACTGCCAAACTGATGCTGCGGGAACCTGCTTGTAGAGAGCTTTAAGAATGGGCTGTAAAGCACAGCTCCCATTTTTACTAGTGAATTCTGGAGGAAGGAAAGTTCTTTCTTTCTTTCTTTTCTTTCTAAGAATAACTTTTCCTGAGCTGATGAATAGTATCCGGGGAAAGCACTGATGCTTGTGTGAAGTTGATTATAGTGTTGATCTTTAGTGCAACACTGGTAAAGAATCTATGTTGGGAAACCTAGAAGTTGGTTTAATATGGGTAGAATATGTTGAAGTGGTATTCTCTAGTGATGATAACTTGCATTTTCCTGAGCTGAAATACATTTTGTTGTTTTCTGCTTGTATTGCTAATCTCTCTAGGTCCCTTTTAATATTATTTTTCTGTCCTTAGTGGTGTTTGCCATCTCTCCCTGTTCAGTAGGATTCTGTTAACAGGCTGTTTACTCCCTCTTCTGCAAGTATTCCTGCTGTGCACTGAGCACTGCCTTTAATACTACTGCTGCTATAATCAGCTGTTCTTCCTACAGCTCTTGCCAGCCAATCTCAAGCCCACATTGAGCCTACAGAAGTTGTCACATAGTGGCTCACATCAGAGCAATCTGCCATTTAAAGTGAGCCCATGTTTTGCTGTTAGGGGGTCTGAGCGCAACAGCCAGGGAAGAGGGTGACTGGGTATCCAGGGAAAGAGGGCTGGGAGTGGAGCTCTTGACTTGGCTCTTTTAATGCACAGCCCATGGCTTCAGAAGAAAATGTAGTATCTGTTTTTATAAATGACCGGCTCCAGGAGGAATCTAGAGAGGAGAGGAGTATTGGGCCCTGTAACGAGTGAGGAGGCCTAGTTTCAGTATAGTTCAGATCTACTTACTGCTTGATTAGAATTTGTAGTGTGGACAGGACTTAACCATAGCTACCTAATAAGGTAAAACCCTGGGCAGTCATAGAATCATAGAAATGTAGACCTGGAAGGTGTGACGGGTTGGATCACAGAAACCCCCTTGGGTGCAGCCACCTGATGTGCCAGGACTACCCCTGCTCCTGTTTTCCCTGCCGCTCAGGACTCCAGCACCCTGTCTTGCTGAGCCAGACACTCCTGTCTGCTCCAACACAGACCCAGGGTCTGAATTACCTGCTCCAAAGCTGCAGGTTTACCTGAAAACAGCTCACAGAAGTGTGCTTGTCTTTAGCACTCAGATGCCCAACTCCCAATGGGATTTAAACCCAAATAAATCCGTTTTACCCTGTATAAATTGTTCGCCCTCTATAACACTGATAGAGAGATATGCACAGTTGTTTGCTCCCCCAGGTATTAATACATACTCTGAGTTAATTAATAAGTAAAAAGTGATTTTATTAAATACAGAAAGTAGGATTTAAGTGATTCCAAGTAGTAACAGACAGAACAAAGTAAGTCACCAAGCAAAATAAAATAAAATGCGCAAATCTATGTCTAATCAAACTAAATACAGATAAGATCCTCACCAGTTCCAGAATGCTCCCTTTTACAGGCTAATCTCCTTTTAGCCTGGGTCCAGCAATCACTCACACCCCCTGTAGTTACTGTCCTTTGTTCCAGTTTCCTTCAAGTATCCTGGGGGGGTGGAGAGGCTCCTTCTTTAGCCAGCTGAAGACCAAATGGAGGAGTCTCCCATGGGTTTAAATAGACTTTCTCTTGTGGGTGGAGACCCCCTCCTCACCCTGTGTAGAATCCAGTCACAAAATGGAGATTCGGAATCACATGGGCAAGTCACGTGCCCATGCATGACTCAGGACTTGCAGGTAGTAGCTATTACCCACATGCCACCTTGAACGTCCTTAGGTAGACTTCTTATGTGGATTGGAGTTTTCCAAGCTTTTTTGTCTGTTAAGTGCTTCCTGATTGAGCACCTAATTTGCACATTCCTTTCCCAAGAAGTGACCAAATGTTCTAACTAAGGCTACTTAGAAATCTAAGGCTACTTAGCAATTATACAGCCAATGTTCATAACTTTGAACACACAAATGGTGCCTGCATACAACTAGGATGAACATAACCAGTAGATCATAACCTTTACATAGATATGTTACCTGGCATATGTAGCAAAAACCTATTCCAGTTATATCATACATACATTTAAAAGCACCCTCCATAAAGCCTTATGGGGTACACTGTCACAGAAGGGATCTCAATAGATCATCTAGTCCAGTCCCCTGCACTGAGGTAGGGCTAGTATTATCAAGACCATCCCTGCCAATCACATCTGTCTAGTCCAGGGGTCGGCAACATTTGGCACGCGGCTCGCCAGGGTAAGCACCCTAGCGGGCCGGGCCAGTTTATTTACCTGCTGACGCGGCAGGTTCGGCCAATCGCGGCTCCCACTGGCCACGGTTCGCCGTCCCGGGCCAATGGGGGCGGCGGGAAGCCGCAGCCAGCACATCCCTCGCCTGCGCCGCTTCTTGCTGCCCCCATTGGCCCGGGACGGCGAACCGCAGCGAGTGGGGGCCGCGATCGGCCGAACCTGCCGCGTCAGCAGGTAAATAAACTGGCCCGGCCCACCAGGGTGCTTACCCTGGCGAGCCACGTGCCAAACGTTGCTGACCCCTGGTCTAGTCTTTGTGCCAGTGGAATCAATCCTACGCTAAGCCTAACTTTATTTACCAAGTGCATCCTTATTTTGGGGGTATCTCTCCCTCAGTGGAGAGCCATGTGTCCAATGATTTAGCCTAGTTATGGGGCTTGGTTAGGTCTTGCCTCTACCTTTTAATCATGTTGTAACTCGGTTGTTTGAGTCAACAATGGGTTTTGTGTAAACTGAGCCTTCCTAATGATGTAATCACTCAGTGTCAGTTGCAATAAACCGGGAGATTGGAATTTATATAACTGAAACTTTCTCCTTGACACAGAGTAGCCTTCAGAGTTGATAGTAATAATCTCTTACATTTACATTGTCATTTATCACAAAGAAGGCCAAAGTAATTAGCAGACTGCACTGAAATCACTTTACCCACTACTGAAATGCAGCCACCACTGGCTTGAAATGCAGCAACAGTTAAACGGTGTACAATCAAATGATACAAAGGGTTGGGATGGTTTGTAACCTCCACTTCTGTATGGTGTAGCTATGGTCCCCACAGCCTAACAGAAAGCATGGGGTGAAACTTTTTTGCATCTGGTTTCCCGACTGCACAGATAAGAATATATATAAAATAGCTTCAGTCAGCCAGAGCATTACAAATATATCACAGCTCATTGTGTAGAAGCTAGGAGAGCAAAAATTAAAATAAAAGAATCAAATTTTATTTGCACAATGTGAACACATTTTTAAAGGGGGTTTGATCTCCATAACCAAATTAAATCTGAATATTTATCTATGCTAGCAGCTTACATTAAATCTGAACTACCTAGCAGCCTTGATTGTTTGTTCATATCTTAGCTGGCTCAAACTGTGCTCCTGGAGAATTGCCATTCCTGAAGGTTATTTTCACAGAGGTTTTGGACGACACACACACACGTGCTTACAGACTACAGACTTCATGCTCCCTGGTATTTTTAAACAGATTGTCACTAGCTGGCAGAACAGCTGGGTGGTAATGTTCTGCAGAGACAATATTGTCCCTAAAATACCCCATGGCATCAATAAATATCACCTTAAATTATGCAGATAAACTACTTTTAGCTATTCTAAAACACCGATATAAAACCATGAGTCTCCCAATTCTGTGTAGAATTAATAGCACTCTAGGGGCTGTTGACTAGTCAAAGGCTTAACCCCTCGAATGGGGCTAGGTTCCCTGTAAGGTCCTTTCATTTTTATTTCTTTATTTACTTCTGATCATTTTCCTTGTAAATCTTGCTCCATTGCATCAACATCCAGAAGTTTTGTCACTGCTGGGGGTTCTTAATCTAACCGTTGTCTCTGGCTACGGGACCACAGTCTGTCGAGAGCACACCAGGCTATACATGGTAGTTTCCTGAGTGGGTTAAGACTCTGAGTGCACGGACGGGGGGGACATTTGACACACTGTAAAGCTCTCCGGTAGCGATGCTAAACATCTCAGGTGTTTTGCTGGGGCAGTTCTGTCTGTTTTCTTGCTGAGTATTGGCTCTTTGCTCATGCATTTTATTTCACCTTGTCGGTAATTTAAACTCATTCTGGTTTTGTTGCGAGAATGAGGATGGAATTATTGGTGGTTTGGGGGTGAATGTTTGTAAATGTTAATGGGGACGGGGAGTCTAACTTTGTGGAAGTGGAAGCAAGCTGGATCCATACCTGGCTGAAGAAGGTCCAGATTAAGTACAATTATGATTTGTATGATAGTAGCACCTCGGGGCCCCAGCCAAGATTGGGCACTGTACATATACCTAATAAGAGACAGTCCCTGCCCTCAAGAGCTTATACTGAGAACTCTGATTCTGCAATGACAGCGTGGGTGCAGCTCCATTAAAATCAGTTGACTTCAAGGAGATTCCCCATATGTGCAGCAGTCCGACCATGACTATGAATTGCAATATCAGGCCTAAGACAAGACACGCAAAGGGTGGTAAAAAGGAAGTATTATTATCCCCATTTTACAGATGGAGAACTGAGGATCAGAGAGATTGTGACAAGCCCAAGGTCATAGAGGGGTAAAAACTTCCAGCCATCTCTACTTTTGGGTTATACTAGAATGAGGGTGGTGCAATGTTGAAGTATCAATCAGAGGTGCCAGGTCAGGTAATTTAGGTCCTGCACTTTGCACATCTTTTTAAAGTCAGTCTGTCGGTAAATATACGTCTCACTGTATCCCTCTGATTTAAATATTGGTCCCTTGGGCTCTGCAGTTCTTGCAGCTCTTGATGTCTTTCCTACAATACAAGTAAGCCTGAGGATCATGTATTAATCCAGGATCCTGGGTCTGCAAATATTGGTTTATGTTTGAACCTTCATGCAAAGCTCCAAATGTATTTTTGTGCAATTATTCAGGGTGGAAATGATTTTTTTTTAAAGACCAATCAGGCTCAGTAGCTGTGGGTCCCTGGTAGCAGAAAGCCCATGGGAAGGGGTGGGAAAGCAGTGCTATGAGTTAGTTGCAACCCAGCTCTGTCAGAGGTTTAAGGTACATCTACACTGAATATAAGATGTTATTGTAGCCTGGAGAGGTGAAGCCACACTAGATTTAATCCAGTTAGCGCAGGTAACAATAGCAGTGAAGATGCAAAGGCAAGATCCTGGTGCAGGCTAGCAACTCGAATATGTTCTCAGAGTCCCCGAGGGGGTCGTACTGGGGTGGTTAGCCTGCACTGACTCCTGTGTCGCCGCATCTTCACTACTAATGTTACCTGCGCTAGCTATCTTAAAGCTAGCATGGGTATACCGACCCATGCTACAATCACACCTTCATTTGCTGGGTAGATGTACCCTTATTGCCATCCCATCCATGCAGCACAGAAAGTCAATGAACTCCATAGTGTCCCTAGTGGTAGAGAACAAACCTGATTCTGATAGCCTGAATAAAGGGTCGTTTTATATTCATTATATGGGAAACAGGCAGACCTCGTAGTGCTCCCTGGCTCTGGACTAAAGTCTTGTCTACACTGGGTTTTTAGCATTGGTGTAGCTACCGCAATGTGACTGCACCAGTACAAATTCCTAGTGCAGATATGCTGCACCAGTGTAATTGGTGATTTATACTGGTGTGGGCTTAACAGAGTCTGATAAGAGGGGCTTAGACTGGGTCGGCTACACTGGTGCTATAAACCCTTGCAGACAGGACCTAAACGCAGCCTGAGCTGTCCAGTCCAATCACAGAGGGGCTCCCTAAATCCAGGCTTGGAATATCTGTTCATGGAATGGACTGCTGACCATAGTACAACCCTGGACAGGAGAAGTGCTGAGTTTCCATGAAGCCCTGGCCATTTAAAGCTGCTCTCCCAGCATGGAATCCACCCTTTAGAGCAGCTGCCCCAGCAGGATTGGGTTTGTGGAGGTGAGTATGGTCCATTATTATTTGTGCTGTGGTAGGGCCAAGGAGCCCTCGTCATGGACCGGGACATCATTGTGTGAGGTGCTGTACAAATACAGAATGATAAGATGGTCGGTGCCCCAAAGAGTTTACAATCAAAGTGTATCCAAGGAAATGCCTAATCCGTTAGACAAATTAAGGTAATGAAGAAACAGCCTTGAAAATAATGTATAATATGTAGCCTAAATTACTGGATAATGTCCCTTTGTAAATATATAAATTAAACCCTCAGACTGAGAAATTGGGGGATTAAATTCTCCTCCCCCCCAAGCAAGTCTTTGCTCCTTCCTGATTTTAAGGGCGATTCCTGTTTTGTTAATGAAACCTTTTCCAAAAGCCTTGGCAGGTCAATGACCCTTGACCTGAGCATGATGATTGAATTTTCAGTGATAATTTCTGACTAGTCCTCTGGCTAATTTATGCAGAAGTGCGGAGAGGGCAATAATCAAACACTCTATCTTCTATAATAAGACGAGAGGTTAGATGGGTAAAATGACCCACTGCCTGGCAGTTGCTGTAGTGTTGTTGTTTTTTAAGTCGAACATAAAAATTTCCATACTGGAAACAGAGCAGAATTGAGGTTCATCTGGTCCAGTGTCCTGTCTCCAATAGTGGCCAGCACCAAGTGATTCACAGGAAGGTATAAAAACCCTTTAGAAGGTTACAATTCCTGCCTGACGAATAGTGCTGAGAGTTGACATGTGTCTTTTGTATGGGCTATGTTCCATTTGCAGTATTGCTAACTCTAATGATATTTAGTGTTTTTTTTTCTTAAAGCCCCAGCCCTGAAGGCAATTGATTGGAAGGTGGTGCTGAGTGCCAGTTAAAGTCAATGGGAGTGCTGGATGCTGAGTGTCTCAGAAAATTGGGCCCTAAGTGACTTGCTCAAGGTCACATAGGAGATCAGGGTTAGAACCCAGAAACCTGGTTTCCTCTCCATCCTGTTTGTTAGCCACAAAATCATGTCTGTCTGTCTCTCTAGACCCCTCACTAAGATAATGACTCTTGTAATTCAGTGGTGCTATACCAATCTCACTGGCTGAAACATTTTCAAGTATATTCAGAAACTTCCACCAGTACCAGGCTGGTTTCGGTGAATTAGTACTTTTCAACTACTAGGATAGGAGAGTCACTGCCTAGGAAGGAGTACTATGGAAAGGGATCTGGTGGTTAAAATGTATCACAAGTTAAATATGAGTCAACTGTGTAATGGTGTTGCAAAAAAAAGGAAACATCATTCTGGGATGTTTTAGCAGGAATTTTGTAAGCAAAACACGAGAAGTAATTCTTCCATTCTACTCCGTGCTGATTAGGTCTCAACTGGAGTACTGTGTCCAGGGCTGGGCGCCATATTTTAGGAAAAATGTGAACAAATTGGAGAAAGTCCAGAGAAGAGCAATGAAAATGATTAAAGGTCTAGAAAACATGACCTATGAGGGAAGAGTGAAAAAATTGCATTTGTTTAGTTTGGTGAAGAGAAGACTGAGGGGGGACATGATAACAGTTTTCAAATACATAAAAGTTTGTTCCAAAGAGGAGAGTGAAAAATTGTTCTCATTAACCTCTGAGGATAAGACAAGAAGCAATGGGCCTAAATTGAAGAAAGAGCAGTTTAGGTTGGACATTAGGAAAAACTTCCTAACTGTCAGGGTAGTTACGCACTGGAATAAATTGCCTAGGGAGGTTGTGGAATCTCTATCTAACTTGCTCTTAAAAATCTCTAATGATGAACACCTGTCAGGGATGGTCTAGATAATACTTAGTCCTGCCTTGCATGCAGGGGACTGGACTAGACGACCTCTCGAGGTCCCTTCCAGTCCTACGATTTTATGAGTCTAAGAGAAACGAATACTAAACACGAGGCAGAGAAAGTTAGTGTTCTCACTGCTCAGATGGGGCCTCTTGCATTTTCTAGTAATGCTAAAATATTGTTTGTATTTGCTAGAGTTAAACTGATGAGATGACTCTGTTAGTTGGCAATTAGTACATTGGCTTTAGAGAACGACAACTGTGTTACACGAGCAGCAGCAACAACAAAAGATTTTCCTCTGCCCCTTGTGCCAGTTTGTGTTGTGCATAAATATGTTACTCTCAGCTGTCTCGCCATCAGCCTGTGGCTGGGATTGCGCGGTATTGAGTGACTCGCCTTCACTAGCTCTGTCAGGGTTTTGTTTAAAAGTAAGGTGTCAATGGTTTAGGCAAACAAGAATTTAAGGCCTTATTGTCCCAGTAAGACCCCAGTCTGTATCCATGGCATGGGAGTCCCCTTCCTTGGAACGCCACAAGGCTGGGGATTATTGAGCTGGAATGAGGTAGGGTGGGGGCACCATCCCCTTCAAACAATGCAGAATTGTATTGCTACTGTCTATCATATGCTGTGGATGCTCCTGTCATAGGGGATTCCTAGGGTGACCCTTTTGGGTCAATAATGCTCTACCAGCAGAACTGCTCTGTTGAGGAGCCAGATTGGGGTGGGGCGGGGGGAGTATAAGGCCTCTGTGTGGGTTGCCTGGACCTCCTGCTTGCCCCTTGAGCTTGGTGGTGGAAACAGGTATTCATTCTGTGTATTGGATGGAGAGAGAGGTGGGAATTAACCCTGCCCTTCCCCTCCCTGCTGGGTTCCAGTCTGGGGACACCTCTGTGAAGGGGTGAGATCTCAGGCCCTTATTTTGGCTTCCTCTTAAAGGGCATTTGACTGACCCGAATGTGAATATAATTTGTTTTCATGAGATATTTTATTTTAAGTTAAAAATGTCTCAGAATATGGGTTCTAGAGGGACTGAAGCATCCCCTGCACTGCAACATTCAAAACCCAATCTGGAAGTGAAACCACCTGGCTGCATGTCACTGCCCAAGTTGGTTTTGGGAGCTGGGCTTCTCACTGCTCGGTGTACCTTTTAAAAGTCACCCTTAAAACTCCTTCTGTCTTACTATGCTAAAATGTTTTAATTGCCATAGAGATGAAAGCACTTTGCCAAAATAAAAATCTTATTTTTTTTTAAATGTCTCTTCTGAAATTGCTTTTTGATTTCCATTGCTGCATGATGCTCCTTCTCAAGCAGGTGCTTTTGGGAAAGAAGGAGGTTTGCAAGATGCTGCATGTGCTTATTGTCTTGGAAGCAGACATGGACACTTTTTGATGAAGATGCCAACTGGTACTGTATGTTATGAATAATATGTTTGCTTATCCTTCACAAACCAGCCCTGGTTTTCTTCAGATGTCTTTGTAAGGATTTGTAGACTAGTTTGGGATGAATGATCTTTGGAAGAGGGGTTATTTGTTAAATGTTTGCTAGTCATTCTCTGTAATGTAGGGGGGTGAGGTGGCCTAATTCCTGTAGAATTGTTTCTGCTTTCTAAGAAGATGACTTAAATTCCTTTAAACAGGCAGCATTTAACAAAGAAAGCACTTTCTGGTCCACCCTTTCAGACTAATGGTATTTCAGTTAAAACTCTTGAAACTTTCTAGATCCATGAAAGTTTTTACAAATATCAGGTGGTTTTCGGAATACTTCTGAATAACTAATAGTATGACCCCCAGCCCTGGTCTACACTACAAACTTAAGTCAATGTAACTGAATCACTCAGCTGAGCAATGCAATGATACTGACAAAACTCCCAGTGTAGAGGGTGCTATGTCAGTGGGAGGGCTTCTCCCATCGACATAGCTACCACCTCTTGGGGAGGTGGAGTACAGAAGCTCTCCTGGGTGTATGTAGTGTCTTCACTAAGCACTTACAGCAGTGCAGCTACAGAGCTGTAAGTGTGGACAAGCCCCCAGAATCATAGGAAACTAAACTTGGGACTTTTATTATCAAATCAGGTAGGTTTGTTTTGTAAACTCTTTTGATCTGCTCTACATAGAGCTTCCTGTTATTTACACCATGCAAAACTTTCAGGGCTTCATGCTTTCCACTTAAAAATCCTCTTTGACATTATCTCAAATTAGTAAGCCATAGAAGTTACAGAATAGGCAACAAGGATGAACGGGGAAATCCAGAGTGTGTTAACCAGGGCCGGCTCCAGGCACCAGTGAAGGAAGCAGGTGCTTGGGGCAGCCAATGGAAAGGGGCAGCACGTCCGGGTCTTCGGCAGCAATTCGGCGGTGGGTCTCTCAGTCCCTCTCTTCCTCTTTGAGCTGCCACCGAAGTGCCACCGAATTGCCGCCGAAGAATGAAGCGGCGCAATTGAGCTGCCGCCGAAGTGCCACCGATCGGCTTTCTTTCTTTCTTTTTTTTTCGCTTCGCCGCTTGGGGCAGCAAAAAAGCTGGATCCGGCCCTGGTGTTAACCATGCCTTTCCCTTCCCTTTGAGGGTATGTCTTCACTGCAGGGTTAACCTGGGCTTTCACTTGGACGTTGCCATAACCCCCCTCCCATCAACACACACAAACCTCTGAGCTGAGTTTAGCGGTGATTTCAACCCTGGCTAATTGGCCTGGCCTGGTGTATCAGTTAAAACTCGGGTGTTGTTTTCACATGAGCTGGTCACCTGCCCATTTTGCAGCGAGGACACATACTAAATTATTTGAGCGCTGATTGTCCTCCAGTGCCTTCCCACAATTCCCAGAAGAACAGACAAATTCTCCCACAGTTCACTGGAAAAGAATCACAGAGTGGCTCAGCTTACTGCAGTACAAAGAAACATCGGATGTGACACACAGGTGCATGCAGCACCAGTCAGGACCCTGTAAATCAGGTAGGTGTGGCTGATTACACCTGGGCTAGGCTAAGCCTGGTGCCGATCACCCAAGTGAACTCTGCAGTGAAAATATTCCTGTAAACACACAGGGTTCTGTTGGTCATGAATGGCACTGGTGGTTGTTTCAGAAACAGATTCTACTCACGAGTTTCATAATTCACAGTAATAAATGTGGAAGTCAACTCTATAGCGAAAAATGTAAACGCCTCATGATAGATTGCATGTGATATTATAGACTCTGGGACTTCCTGGGAGAGACACCGTGATGCTTTTACTTGTTTGCTGCTTTGTTCATGTTGCTGGGCCTCCAGTGGTAAGTCATGAAAAGTGCAGAAAGTTAGATGAAAACTATTGAGAGCCAAGAATGAAGTTCTAGCCCTTCTGAAGTCAGTGGGAATTTGTCCATTGACTGTTGGGGGTCAGGATTTCACCCCAAGTTTTCGGAGTCCTGAGTCTGGACTCTATTTTTGTGGCTGCCGTGCGTTCTGCCCCCAGATGATAGAATCTAGACAAGTCTGAATTGAGAGTGCAGTCAGGTAGCTGGGTATCTAAACAGTACCATTTGTGCTTGCAACTGATTGCAGCTGCAATTGACTACATACAGAATTAGAGGCCATTTAAAAAAAATCTAATTTAAGATCCAGAGGTCATTTGGCCCTAAGTGTTTAAATGCATATTATCAGCTACTGCTCATTTCCTTTTGTTGTGTGTCCTAGAATTTGAATGATGAGCTTTTAGAGCCCAACTAGTGACAAAGGAAGTGGGCTTCTGTATTGCTTGACTTGATTGTGAAATGAGGTCTCTCTCTATGTAATGAAGCACTGATTATCTAAATTCAAAAAACCAAAACAATGCTGTTGTCCCATTTGGTAGAAGGCGAGAGATTGTGTGGACAACAGAAAGCTTGCTTACAGGCAATCTGTGACCCACTCAATGCTTTTCTTATGCTAATGTGAGAATGGGTATCCCGGGCACCATCTGCTGTCCCTGAGGTCCTGGCCTTGGGCATTCAGAATAGGTTTGCTTTATTAGTGTTAGGCCATCCAGAACAGTAATGGTGCATTCATTATTTTCCGTAATATCAGAAGTTCTAATTGTACAAACCCGGAGATAATTGTCACTTTTAATAATGCAGTAAAATGTGATAGCTACCAATTTTAGACAAAGGCGCCATCTTCCAAGCTGCAGTTGGTTTGAGCAAATTCGTGAAGGGCCTTTCTTGGTTTTTGTGAAAATGTTTCTCTATTTGTCCTACAAAGGAAATTTCATTCTATCTAGGACGAATTTATTTGATTACTGTGTGTTTTAACTTTTGTAAAAGCCCCCCAGAGGAATGAAGGGATATTTTGATATGAATTAATAAATAAATTATATGATATGATTATTTTTAGAAGTGCCAAAGGGAGCAGGCTGGTTAAACCAGTTGAGGTTTAAAGGACACGATCATCAGCTTTATCCGATCTTCTTGGCAAATCAAATGGCTAAATTCTCAATTGTGAGTAACTTAATAAAGCCTTTTCTAACAATAATTATGCTTGTACTTATTAGTTCAGTGCACTTTAATTATAAAGTAGTTCCTTCCATCCAAGGATCTTGGTACTTTGATGGGTGATAATTAAGCCTCATAACATCCCTGTCATAAAAAGTATAATCCCATTTTGTGATGTGAGAACTACTATCCCATTTTACAGATGGTAAATTGAGGGATGGCTATTATGTATTATTCCAGTAACACCTAGGCGCTGTAGTCATGGAGCAGCCCCATTGTGCCCCATACATATGCCTCGAAGAGCCTACAATCCAAACGTAAGACAAAAGACAATAGGTGCATATAAACATTGGGAGTACAAGGAAATAAGACACTATTGGTTAGTATGATAAGCAGTGGTCTCAGCAGAGAAGCAGCCTAGCTGTTGTCAAGTTTTTTTGTTTGTTGTAGGTATCGCGGCAAAGGAGAATTTCAAGGCGGGATTTGAAGGAAATGACTTGCCCAAGTTCAAATAGTGAATCAGGGCTGAGCTGGGAATATAACCTGAGAGTCCTTGTTCCAACCATTAGGACACACGCTTCAGCCCTTTCCAGAATGCAGAACATATTTACAGGACCCTATTGTGAAAAAGACATAATGATCTGTACATATATAGACCTATGTACATGCACATGTGGTAGTCTGCAGAACAATAAATTGTGCACGGAAGCTTTAATTAATTTTTCCACTTTTCCATTTCTTCAGTCATCTGCGAACCAAATAAGAACACTTCAAATGAGTGAAAAAATGAGTCTATTAATTGGTGCAATTAGTTAAACTTTAGAAGAGTATCATTGCATTATGCAGCCAATATTATAAATAGTTAAGAGCAAAAACTACAGTATTTTGATATTGTCTTTTGCTCATTCTTTGTGATGACGTAAGATCATCTCAAACTTCGATTCAGAATCCCTCTCCCCTCCAGTTGTGGTGGGTGAGAACTTTCCAAATCAAAAAGCTCAAGTTTTGATCTGAAATTTTAGTTTTCAGAACAATGCAGTTTTCAATAAAAGTTTTGAAAGGTTTTGTTTTCATTCCACACTGGAATGAAAACAAATTTAGAAACCTTTAAAGTTGCCATGAAATGAAATTGTTGTTCTCTGGTCAGCTTTACTTATATGCACATCAGGGATGGTCTAGACAGTATTTGGTCCTGCCATGCGGGCAGGGGACTGGACTCGATGACCTCTCGAGGTCCCTTCCAGTCCTAGAATCTATGAATCTATGAATCTATGAATATGTTAATATTAAAGGGATCATCAGCTAGTACAAAATATTCTGCTTATCGAATGCATAAGTAGTTAGATCTTGGAGAAATGCTTATTGTCATGGACAATGTAGTTCTTTTTCAGTGCAGTAAACCCTCTTCTGCCTACGTCTGCTGTACATATAGCTGACTGTGATTAATTTGAGCAAGAGTGTTGTCAAGCTTAAGATGAACAACAGTATTGCCAGTGTTAGGCCTAAAACTTCCGGAAACTTTATAGAATGAGCTTTGCAAAATTATCTTTAAAAAGCAAGCTTTGCAAAATGAAGCTACAACTTGTGGTCAAAAGACACCTACAACCAGACAACATTTTATGCTGACTCTTATATGGTATAATAGGCAGGGCTGGCTCCAGGGTTTTGGCCGTCCCAAGCAGCCAAAAAAAAAAAGAAGCCGCGAACGCAATCGCGATCTGCGGCGGCAATTCGGCGGGAGGTCCTTCGCTCCGAGCGGGAGTGAGGGACCGTCCGCCGAATTGCCGCCGAATAGCTGGACTTGCCGCCCCTCTCCGGACTGGCTGCCCCAAGCACCTGCTTGCCAGGCTGGTGCCTGGAGCCGGCCTTGATAATAGGTCATGCCCCCGGGTATGGCTTATTGAAACCACCTTTGGAACTTGTGGTTAAGAGACGCTGCAGCCAAAAAACTGATTCCTATGTGGGTTTGATGGGCTAGGCCTTTAGGCATAGGTCATCAAGATAACCTTACCCACAATGAAGGCAATAGCCCTTTTAGAGGTAAATTACCTAGAAAACTAAGGGAAACCACAGTGAGACAGTGGGCTATATAGAAATAAGCTATCTCCTTGAGCATAACTTAAAAAATTAAAACAATAATTGGCTACAAGAAAATAAGTAAGCATGAATTATACAGCCAAAGCGACAACATTAAATTTGGCCTAACCTGATTGGTTGACTTGCTTCAAAACACGGCGAGCAGATGAGATTAAATGTGTAGAACCTCAGGTGTGTGTGTGTGTGTCTTGGTCTAAGAAGTTATTCTCTTTGATCGGTCTGACCCGCACCCCCTGAACTGAGGAAACCTGAACTGCACCGACTATCTGCACCTGGCCAATGCAAAGGGCGGTCGACTAGAAAGTAACATATTCTCGGGAGGGTAAGGTTTTAAAAAGAAAAAGTCTGGTTGCATGCAGAATAAGGTAACGGAGTAAAGAAGTCTGGGTTGCTCGAGCTGTTTTGATCTCAAGTTGTACTGACTCTATAGTATTAAGAATGGTAGTGTCGGGATAATTTGATCTCAGATTATATTAGTGCTGCAGTATTAAAAATAGTAGTAAAAGTTTAATACTAGTGTTAAATTGTTTAGAAATAGTAGAAAGTTGTTAATCAGTTTATAATATCTTTGCACTTATGGTTATTAAGAATAGGAATAAAATTTGTAAGGTTAATAGTTAATAAGTAATAATAGCTTAGCATGTACTCGTGCCTGTCATCAGTAAAAACTGGCAATGTTAAGAACATGCTTTTATAGTAATAAGTAGCTAATGCATAACATTACCTGTACTTGTGCTTGTTTGCAATATAATTTGTCATTTATATTAATCCTTATTCAATGCTGGTCTTTAATTTTTCTTTTCCTATTTTGTCTGTGTTGCATTTATAGCCATAAGTCATTAAAAGCCTATCTTGAGGAATAATCAGTAGTTTTAATTTCTTTATACGGACACCACTTAACCTCATTACATCTGTGTTGGGTGGTGGGAAGTAGCGATCACCCAAAACCCCATTTGGGCCCTGATGTGTGTCCCCTTCTTCCAATATCTCCTCACTGACGTCTGTAGTTTATACCAATGCATACAGGCAAATTAAAATATTACACAGTAGTAAAACATTACAATGTCCAAATTAGTTCTGATGTTTTTAATTTGTTCTTTTGTAGATAGATTTTAAATTGACAGGATTGATTTAATATTTTAGGTATGTTTTTAGTTTTTCTTTGACATAAAAATGTGCTGTTCAGTAGAAAAAACTGTTGATAGTGATAATTTGTTTTCTGATGAATGAGGGAAGCCAGTAATTGGGCCAGAACTGACTTATGTTAGAAATAAGAGTTAGTACTTAGATATATCAATATTTTTAACCCTAATGTGCTTCCATCATTCCAGAAGCAGGAACAATAATCCCTTTGTTGTGATATTTCTTGAAGGAGGTGTAGGGATATCTGCCATGATCCACTGAGAGCTGTTGCTTTGAGAAGTTGCCAAGAAACATTTCTGCAGAGGACAGGGATACACTTGTAGAAACTGCCGTGCTGCTAGTCTTTCAAGCCATTTATCACAATGCTAGCAGTCTCTATTTTCAAGGAAGTCACCATAAAATATGGATCAGAGAGAGTTCATCTGTGTCTAGAGAACGTAAGAGGAAAAATACATTAAGAAGTGGGATGACTATGACTGTTAAATTTGGTTTCCTGTGTGCAAGTCTCTCTGGAGTAAGAGCTTTGGTTTGGAAATGCTAATGTAATTGTCTGCATATTGGAGTATTCATCATCCTATTTATTATCATCTGACCTAGCCTCATTTATTACCACATATCATGGATTTCCAGGATCCGTGCTATGCCCTAGCCTGTAATTAGCCTCTTTTAGCATGCCAGACCTCCAACCGGTCACCCTGTTCCACATGGGTAGGTCACATGGCCTCAAAGCCTCTGAGATTGAGCCTCTAGGTTCCAGCCCTCCTGTTCCTCACTGTGAGCGCTGAAGCAGACTCCTGGTCATAGACTTTTAACCCCATTGGGGATCAATGCGTTTCAGCAAGTACCTGCAGTGACTCCATGAAGCCTTGTCAAAACAGAGTAGGGTTTATTAGTCAAATGGGGTACAGCACCAGGCAGTCCTTAGGTTAGTGTAGAGAAGCCAAGGTTAAGACAAAGTTTAGACTGGCCAACACCAAGGACCTACCAAGATTCTGTAGAATCCATCTTGGCTCTGCCTGTCTCTTTCTGTCCCTTTGTCTTGGTCCCAGGTGAGCGCCGCTCTGTCTCTGTGAGCCCAGTTCTTACCATGGCCTCCTATCACCCCTCAGTCCACTGTCCGCTTGCTGCAAAGCCACGCTGAGTTCATGTGTTCCACCTGCTGGGGGCCTCCCGGTGTTAAGTGTCAGTTGTTCAGTCATTGGGGCGCCCATTGTCTTTCCGGATCCTCCATTGATAAGTTTTGGTTCCAGCCAGTCCTTAATGACCCATTTATATCACCTCAGCCAACCACAAACACTGCATGTCTCCTGCTGTGCCCCAGGAGCAGCATTTTAACCCTACTGCGCCCACTGGGTGCAGAGTCCTACAGATCATAAAAATATTACAGAAAATTCCCATATTCATCCCACTGCACCAGACACTGTTGGTTCCTTTCTGAACTGACACTATACATGTTCTTTTCTCATTGATCTGGGAAGAAGAGGTACCAGGAAGGCCAGAGGAGGAAAACGGTCTAATGTTTAAGACACTGGACTCGGACAGACTTGGATTAAATTCCTCTCTCAGCCACAGACTTCCTGTGTGACTTTGGCTTACCCTATCCCGGGCCTCAGTTTCTCATCTGTAAAATGGAGATGGTACTTCCATGGCTTACCAGGAATAAATCCATCATTGATTGTGAAGTGCTCAGATACCATGATGATGAGGGCGATATAAGTAGTTACATAGACAGAACTTCTCTAGTGGCGGTGATTATTTATTATTTGCCCAGTCAGAGATCAGGGCCCCATTGTGCTGGGCACTGTAAGCACATGTATACACATGTAATAAAAGACAATCCCTGCCCTACATAGACTAGAATCATAGCATATGATTAGAGACAACAAACAAAGTAATCCCTGTAGCAGAAGTAGCACATAGTCTGTTACATGGCAGAAGTAGAAGAGATCATCACCATTGCTAGAACATAGGCTGAAAATATCTGGCCATATTTGGATGGCTCTCATTCAGAAAATGAACCATACAGTCAGTCCTCCCTAATTGTTAGGTTTCTCCTTTATAATATTATTAGGTGATCACTTTCAACCGTACAGATTTAGAAATGTGTCTAGTTTTCTGGCATGATTCACATCCTTCCATTCTTGCACAATTATGCCTCACTTCCTAATAAAGAGAGAGGCTTCTACTGGAATAGAAAGAACAAAACAACAACAGTGCACTTTGGGGGTCTTTGTCCCCATTTTGGTTCATGGACTTTCTGCTTGTTACCACTGCTACCAGAACAAATCCCCCTTGCATGCAGCGGGGACCTACACTCAGCAAGCAGTATGTCTTGGCTGTGTGTGTGTATATAATATATATATATATATATATAAAAGGCAACTGATTTGCAAAGCCTAATTTAAACTGGTAGATCAAAACGCTTGCAGCTCACTATGCACTTCCTCTGGAGAAAGGAATGTGTTCTCATTCCTGTCTTATTTCATATTTCACAGCTGTACTGCAGAGTTTGTCCTTTTCTTTTTTCTTTTTTTTCTGCCTAAGGCCCAGTAAATGTTGAGATGCACAAGGGTTTAAAGGATTATATATTTTGGTGCATTGATGCCTGCTTTGAAAAGCCATGTATATTTAGTTTGTTTTACAGAGGGCCATTGACTGTAGCAGTTTGGGAATTTTTGGAGGGGAAGGAAAGGGAGGTTGTAAATATGCATGTCTATTCAAAATATTCTGTATGAAGATAGGCCTTTCAAATTATGTTAAGCAGGACAGATTGCTGCGGCTTTTGCTCTGCGTTCATTTTTCTTTCTGCTTGGCTCTACCTCTCAGTCTCTCTGCCTTATTAATACATTATCTGCAATTGTGCTGCCAACTGCATCTGTCCAGGTTGCCCCACATACTTGTATCTTGCAGAAGAACTGTGTTTTGGGGTCTAAAGATACAATGGGGAAGAATTCGGTCCTTTAACTCCATTCACTTAGGTGTGACTCTAGTCTGAAACATGCAGGGGCTGCTCTTGCAACGCTGACGAATGTGATTATCCCTGTTCGTGCTGGCAGGCACATAGCCGTGGGGCTACTCATGTGAGACAGGCTTGTGGGATAGGGTCCTTAATTATCTCTGTGCTCCTACTGGTGCACTTCCACGCAGGGCTCTTCTTTCCCCCTCCCCTCCCCTTCTCACTCAAGTGCAACGTTTAAAGCATTTTGATCTACCAGTTTATATTAAGCTTTGCGAATTAGGGTTGATAGTCAGGGCAAGGGTCAGGCTGAAGGGCAGAGACAGGTCAGGGATCAGGCCGAGGGTCAGTACTGGGTATTGGGGTCTGTGTGTGTTCTGAGGTTCGAGCAGGAGTCAAAGTGCAAGTCAGAGTTGAGCTCAACATTGGGAGTTCAGGAACAGAGGTGTGGCAGCTAGCTAGTGATCCACATTGTGGCCTGGACACTTCCTGGAATGCTCTTGGGTTTATATAGGACAGGGAGGCAATCAGGTGCCATGAGGCTGTTGTCTGTTGAACTACTTGAGGCAGAACTTCCTGTGGCAGTATGGAGGTGCTTGTTGCCTGGCAACTCTGTAGGCCTCAATTTGGGACCCACTGGGCCTTACATTTATTTAACATTTTTATCAGTGACCTGGAAGAAAAATCATTACTGATAAAATTTGCAGATGACACATACACTGGGGGAGTGGTAAATAATGAAAAGAACAGGACACTGATACAGAGCAATCTGGTAAACTTGGTGCAAACAAACAATGTGTTTTTAATATATGTAAATGTATGCGGTGTTGTTGCAGCCATGTAGGTCCCAGGGTATTAGAGAGACAAAATGGGTAAGGTACTATCTTTTACTGGACCAACTTCTGTTGGTGAGAGAGACAAGTTTCAATCTACACAGAGCTCTTCTTCAGGTCTGGTACATTTCTCACAAAAAATAACATGACCAGACGACTAGCAAAGTTACCATAGACAATAAAGGGGAAGGAATGCAGATCAGGATAAGTAAAGAATATATCACAGATCTTCTGACCAATTTGAATAAATTCAAGTCAGTGGGGCCTGATGCTATTCACCCCAGGTTATTGAAGGAATTAGCTGAAGAAATCTCAGAGCTACTGGCAATAGTAGTTGCAAACTCCTGGATGATAGGTGAGGTCCCAGAAGACTGAAGAAGGACTAACGTAGTGCCCACCTTTAAAATGGGGGGAAAAGGAAGAGCCGGGGAACCATAGGCCAGTCAACCTGACTTCAGTACCTGGGAAGTTACTAGAGCAATGTATAAAACATTCAGTTTTCAAAAACCTGGAAGATGAAGGGTAATCACTAGCAACCAGCATGGATTTGTAATGGAATGATGTCAGATTGGAGGGAGGTCTCAAGTGGGGTTCCACAGGGATCTGTTCTGGGTCCGGTGTTTAACATCTTCATTAACTACCTGGATATAGGAATAGAGAGCATACTGATCAAGTTTGCAGATGACACAAAGCTAGGAGGGTTGCCAATGATTTGAAGGATAGAGCTAAAAATCAGAGGGATCTTGATAAATTGGAGAACTGGGCTATAGACAACAAAATGAAATTCAGCAAAGACAAATGAAAAGTGCTACGCTTAGGGAAGAAAAACCGAATGCACAAATACAGAATGGGGAATAACTGGCTTGGCAGCAGCACTGTTGAGAAGGATCAGGAAGTTGTGGTGGATCACAACTTCAACTTGAGTCAGCAATATGATGAGGTTGCAAAAAAAGCAAATGCTATTCTAGGTTGCACTAACGGAGGCATAGCATGCAAGTCACAGGACGTGATAGTACCACTCTACTTGGTGCTGGTTAGGTTTCAGTTGGAGTACTGTGTCCCAGGGGTGCTGGAACAATTTGTATAGTGGGGGTGCTGAGAGCCCTTGAACCAAACTATAAACCCTGGATATAATGGAAAGCACTTCAAGCCAGGGGGTGCGGCAACATCCCCAGCACCCCTAGTTCCATCACCTATGCTGTGTCCAGTTGTGGTCACCAATGTATAGAAAGGATGTAGAGAAACTGGAAAAGGATCGAGAGGCAAGCGACAAAGATGATCAAAGGGATGGAATGCAAGCTAGATGAGCAAAGGCTGAAGGATGGTTATGTTAATTTTAGTTTGGAAGAAGAGACTAAGGGGGGTGAGGGAACATGATAAGGGTCTTCAAATACTTGAAAGGCTGGCATAAAAAAGATGGAGAAAAGTTGTTCTCTCTTGCCACAGAGGGCAGGACAAGAGGCAATGGGTTCAAACTACAGCCTAGCAGATATAGATTAAATCTCAGGAAAAGCTTCCTAACTGTAAGAACGGAGGGACAATGGAACAGAATGCATAGGGTGGTTGTAGAAGCGCCTTCACTGGAGGTTTTCAAAAGGAGGCTGGATCGCTATCTGTCTTGGATGGTTTTTAGGCACAACAAGTCCTGCATCTTGGCAGGGGGTTAGACTGGATGACCATTGCGGTTCCTTCTTACCCTATGGATTGGACTGCAAAGCTTTTGGATCTGTCAGGGTAAAGAGCTGAAACTGGCAAATAACAGGATCCACAAAGAGATTTCTAATGTCTCTTATTATTATGTATTTATTTATTATTTGAATTATCGTATCGGCTAGGAACCCTGTAAGGGGCCAGGACCCCATTCTACTAGGTACTGCATGAACACAGAACAAAGAGATGATCCCTGCCCCATAGAGCTTACATTGGAGGTTTTTAAAAGCAAGTTAGACAAATGCCTGTCAGGGATGGTCTAGATAATACTTAATCCTGCCTTGAGTGCAGACGGTTGGACTAGATGACCTCTCGAGGTCCCTTCCAGTCCTATGATTCTATGAATCTAAATAAAAGGCAAGAGACAATGACTGGATACAGACAGGGAGTACAAGGAAATAACGGGTCAGACTAATGATTTTTGAATGCCTGGGGTTTGAAGACAAAGGGTCTGATGTTCATAAGTGCTGAGCACTTACAACTCCAATTACTGCTCAGCGCCTTTCAAAAATCACTCCCAAAGCCATATAAAGAGACCTGCGTACATTTTGAGGGCATACAGAAGAAAGGCAGATACCGTGCTACAGTATATGCAGTATGTCACGGTAAGAGTGGACAGTCTTAACAAGCATGATCTGCTCCAGGGCAATTGCATGAAGTAATGAGAAAGGCACGTGCAATCTTTCTGGTCTTCTATAATTTAGAATATTATAAGTCACCCTTTCGCTTATGAGCTAGTTTGGAAATCTGCATAACCAAGATTTACATCTAAGGAACAAACTGGGGGAGGAGGAGGGGAAGAAATTGGTAAAACAAAAGAATATGTCACAGGGGAAGCCAGAAATCATCATTGCAAAGACTTCTCTAAAATTGAATAATATAGGTTTTTGTCTTCACTGAAAGAAAAAAAAGATGTGGTTTTTACATAGAGGTTACTTGATATAAAATCCTGGTGGAGTCAAGGCACCGGTGTTGTCAGTTCTCATGCTTTTGTCACGAGTTTCACAATATTTGATGGTTTTCTTAAAGCCTCAGTTCCTGGATACCTGTGATGAGGTGAGAATTTCAGCTTTCATTAAAAATAAATAAATCTAACTCTCATGGTTTCAGAGAAAAGCCTGAAAACATGGCTCAACTGAACCCTAAAGGCTCAGAAACTAGACAAAAAATCAAATAAGACTGAAGTTTGTTCTAAAAATCTCATAATTTTTAAGACAGTCTTATTATTTTTTATGCCTGACTCATGAGTTTTGAATGCTTGGGGTTGGCAATACTGTAGTTTTTAATCTCAGTGCAGCTGGTGGAGGTCAACCTTAAACTCTCCTCCCTCGAGTTTACCTTGGCCAGCTACGTTAAGGTCAGTGCTCCATCTACACTACAATTTTACATCAGGATAATAACCGCAATGTAAAAACACAAAGCTTTTTTGCAGTGAATACATAGCCTAGTTTCATACTGCAACAAGCTGAGTGGAGTGCAAAAAAGGCAAGTAAACAACAGCCTGAACAGTAAAATAAAACATAGAAAATGCCTTTAATCTTAATAATCTTAAAGTTCTGTAATCCAGATTGAGAGAGAAATCACATTAGACAGATCCTAGGAGTCAGTTTTGCATGAAGCATGTCAATCTCCCCTTGGCTTGTTAACAACAAATTCAGGACTCACAAGCTCCGCTTTTCCTTTTTGATACAACCTTATTGGGTTTTTTTAAAAGGCTTTTCCAGCAGGTCCTCTGGGGTTTGACGTGTTCTGGGGGGGGGCTTGGTTGGTAAGTGGAAAGGAGAAATCGAGTTGTGGGTGAGGGACAGAGGAAAGGAGACCCCTTAACATTGGTATGTGATAAATACTCTAACTGCTCTTTATCAAATAAACACATACGCACTGAAAACAAAGCCTGTCTATGTTCAGAGTACAGTCAAACCTTTCTAAAAGGGTCCTATCCCAGCCTGCTGAAAGGCCTCCTTTAATTCATGACCCTACTTTGCCATTGAGTTAAATAGGCAAACGCTCTACCCTATACACTTTCCTTTATTAGTGGCCCTTTCTCTAATCAGTCATCAGTGTAGAGGCAGACTGTACACTGCATACAGTAAAGTAATGCCCCCCCCCAAACGACAAGCTGCCTTTTCATAGCACACTGTGAAATATACATAATGTAGCTAACCAGTGTAAAACAAAAGTGGCTTTTTTTTTAGGTTATTCAAAGGAGGGGGTTTAAATTGGGTTAATTAACACTGACCCCATTAAAGTGATGAGGGATGTGTGTGTGTGATTGCATGGGGGGACAGTTAAAGACATAAATGTATTTGCTGGAACTCTTTTTAGATTTATTTAGACTTTTTTTATTATTTTGTTCAGTGAACAGACAATGAAGCCTGACAAATAAAGCAGCTGTTTGCCCCACGATCAGCCAGCTGGTTTGAAATTCAGGCTGAGCCACAGAGCCCATTACACATTTAAAGCAGAGTGAATATTAGCCCCTTTAATAGTGGCATCCCTCCTTGCTCCTTAGAATAAGGATTTGCAACCTGGGAGGCATGAACAGGTGTTCGGGACACAAGACCATCCTCCCCTTCCCGTGTTGCTAACTGGGATGGTGGTCCCAGCTAATGGGAGAAGGATCCAGGAGGGGCAGGAGCAGAGAGATATGCTCGGTATAGAAAAGGTGGTTGCTATATGGAAAAGGTTCTCAGAAAAAGCACTGGGGGGGGGGGTGCCTGCATTCTGGAGATCTCACCCTTGTTGTGTATTGGATTCATTTGGAAATGTAAAGCTCATACCAAGTGCCATGGGCTGAACCATAATGAAGTTTAAATTAGAGAGATGCTCAAGTCACAAAGTTTGGAAACATTCCCAAAGTTTGCAACTCTTCAGATCCAAGATTTTGGTTAGAGCCTATCTCTGGTTTGAAGGCAAACCAAAAAATAGCAGTTTTTATATGGCTTGACCAATCACCCAATGAGCTGGCTGCCTCCTCTGAACCTCTGGGCTTTGCACTCTCGGACAGGTGGTTTCAAGAAGATGAATTTTCTCACAAGAATTCTGGAACGTCTTGGATCCAGTTAGGCTTTTGTGGTGGTGTTGAGGAAGCCTGTCTCACAATACAGTTCAGCTTCTAGCCAAAAATAGAGGTCTAGTGAAAATGAAAAAGAATAGGGGGGGAAATATGCCAGACTTTTTTGGAACCTCAGGAAGGATTTGAAGAAAGGGTGATTTCTCCTGCTCCTAGTACAAACACACTAGTGGCATGGGGTTAAAGTGTATAACTATTGCAAGAAAATAAATAGATCTGTGGCGAATGGAGTTGGCCTTCTCTTGTCCTGTTGAAGAGGCAAAACTGACAGGGAGGGAGGACATTTGGAATCAGCTACTCAGTGACATCAGGTCGTCCTAAAACAAATGTTACAAACAACGGAATCGCTCTTCTAACCATCGTTCCAAAATAAGAATTCAGGATTCAGACTGAAATTCGACCCCATCCCTATGCGAACTGCTTCAGAGATAGGGGGCCCAGTTTGTATCACAACTTTTTGCTGAGTTTGTGACCACTTTTAGCATGGCTGACTCTAAATACCATTTGTATCTGGACACCACAAGGTTAAAGCACACTAAGGATTCGTGGCAGCTAGCCGCACTACCCACCAAGCGCTGTGTCAGGCACATACAATTGTCCTGTAGTTGTTTTGCTGTGGTATAGACAGGACCCCTTAAGCAGGCTTGTGTGATTCCAGCCACTGCGGAGAGAGTCTTGGCAGATTTCCCCAGCACCTAGTTCAGATATTTGGGCAGGGAGCTGGCCTGCGAATTCAGAATGTAATGCAGTGAAATAACCTTCTGAGAAGTTATTTACATAAGACTCTATTTAAGTTTGATTATTCAGTCTGTCCCTAACCAGGTATATAATGCTGTCTTCACAACCTTGCTGATAAGCCATCAGTACTTCAAAGCACAATGTACAAATTTACCTGCTGCTCCCAATCTTTACTGGGGATATTGCCTCTTGGTGTCCTTTATCAGTTCTTCTTCTTGTGATATAATCAGGAGGCAGCAAGGAGTGAAGTATTATTAGTGTCACTTGTAGCTGTCAGATCACTGGGGGTGGATTTATTCTCTCTGTTTTGCCATGTTACAGCGAGAAAAGAAAGGCAAACCTGCATTTCCACAGAAACAAAAGGTATTAAAGCTGCAATAAAACGCCTTGAAGGATGGGTGATGATGAATTAGCAGACTGCGTAAAGGGGCTGTTTTTCCATGGAGGCAAAACATTGCCATTTTTTATTCTTTCTCATGTAGTCTATAGTACATAATAGGGTTCAGTAGCCATCTATGGGGTAGATTTAACTCTCTATTTGGAAAGGTAACACAAACAAGGTCCCCGCAGGACCTACATTAGGAAAAATCCAGGAGCCATTTGAAATGTGGGTCCAATGTCTGGGGAAAACTGCAAAAAATTGACAAGCCGTGGTAGATTTCACTGTGAGCTTTTAAGGGTTGCAGGGATTGTGGAGGTGTGGGGAGCAGAGAGAGCACAGCGGGGTTTGAACGAGGTACGTAAGAGTATAATGAAGACTGGTCAGTCTCTGTCCCTCTTCTTTACCATGTGAGGCCATAGAGAAACTTGAGCTGTAAATGTACTAAAGGGAATTCTTCATTAAAAAGTGTGTAGCTGACTCATGGGATCTACAGCCACAAGCCGTCATCTGTGCGCAAACTGTGCAGCAAGATTTGAGGAAAGGACTGGAAAACATTCTGAGTGCTAATAGCTTTAGCAGCTTTGCGAGCTATGGCCACGATAAAGGAAATCACAGCTCATGCTTCTGGGTGTAAGAAGGGATTTCCCTCCACACACACACCATCCCATATAGCACTGGACAGTTAGCAAGGGGCCTGACCCTGCAACCTTTATTTACGGGAGTAGTCCTCCCTTTGGTGAGAAGTTTCATTTACTTTCAATGGAACACTCATCAGAGTAAAGATGACAGGATTTGGCCCTAGGTTTACTTGGGAGGTTGGTGGTGGTTGCTTCCTCTACGTCAGTGGTCCCAAAACTTTTCAGAGTCACACCTCCCGTAACCCCTGTTTCCCCCCCCCCACCCCCTGCCCACTTCCCCTGCTGGGAGCCAGGGTCAGAAGTGAGGCCGTGGCTCCTGGGGCAGGGAGGCGGAGAGGGGCAAGGGGGGCCAGGAGCGTGGGGCAGGAGCGGAGCCGAAGCCGGGGGCTGGGGCCAGGCACAGGGACAGGAGCTGGGGCCGCACCAGAGCAGGGCAGGGGACAGGGCAGGGCTGGGTGGCACTCCCTCCCCGCCCCCCATGGGGGCTGGCCTGGGCCCTGCAGCGCTCCCCCAAATATTCCTCTGCACCTCCTTAGGGGGCTGCATCCCACAGTTTGGGGATGAGGGTTGCCAGGTGTCTGGTTTTCAACCAGAACGCCCGGTCGAAAAGGGATCCTGGTCAGCACCGCTGACTGAGCCGTTAAAAGTCCCGTCGGTGGCACAGCTGGGCTAAGGAAGGCTCCCTGCCTGTTGTGGCTCTACGTGGCTCCCGAAAGCAGCAGCATATCCCCCTTCCAGCTCCTAGGCTTAGGGGCAGCCAGGGGGCTCCGTGCGTTGCCCCCGTTCCAAGTGGCAGTTCCGCAGCTCCCATTGGCTGGGAACCACAGCCAATGGGAGCTGCAGGGGTGGTACCTCCAGACGGGGCAGCATGCAGAGCCGCCTGGCCACGCCACCGCATAGGGGAGGGGACATGCTGCTGCTTCCAGGAGCTACTTGAGGTAAGCGCTGCCTGGATCCTGTACCTCTGATCCCCCTCCCGCCCTCTGAACTCCTCAGCCCCAGCTGGAGCTTCTGCCTGTACCCCAAATCCCTCATTCCTGGTTCTACACCAGAGCCCAGAGCCCTCACCCCCCCACACCCCAACCCCCTGCCTCAGCCTGGAGCCCCTTCCCATACTTCGACCCCCTTGGCTCCACCCCCCGGCACCCTCCTGCACCCCAAACCCCTGATGTCTGGCCCCACCCCAGAGCCCGCACCCCCAGCCAGAGCCCTCACCCCCTCCCACATCCCAACCCATTGCCCCACCCCGAAGCCCACACCCCCAGGCGGAGCCCACACCGCAACCCCCTGAGCCAGCCCGAGCGAGTGAGTGAGGGTGGGGAGAGTGAGCGACAGAGGGTGAGGGATGGAGTGAGCAGGGGGAGGGGCCTCCTAGGAGGGGTGGAGCAAAGGTTTCTGGTTTTGTGTGAGTAGAAAGTTGGCAAACCTTTTGGGGACCCCTGCTCTACATGTTTGTAGAATAGGCCACTCATGGAGGTCATTGGGGTAGATGGCCTAATGGTCTGCTCCAGTATGGCAACACTGTGTTACTCTATGTAAAGTCATACTGTATCTAGGACCTGGGGACTACAGTGGACGAGAAGCTGGATATGAGTCAGCAGTGTGCCCTTGTTGCCAAGAAGGCTAACGGCATACTGGGCTGTATTAGTAGGAGCATTGCCAGCAGATCGAGGGAAGTGATTATTCCCCTCTATTCGGCACTGGTGAGGCCACATCTGGAATATTGTGTCCAGTTTTGGGCCCCCCACTACAGAAAGGATGTGGACAAATTGGAGAGTCCAGCGGAGGGCAACGAAAATGATAGGGGGCTGGGGCACATGGCTTACGAGGAGAGGCTGAGGGAACTGGGGTTATTTAGTCTGCAGAAGAGAAGAGTGTGTGTGTGTGTGGGGAATTTGATAGCAGCCTTCAACTACCTGAAGTGGGGTTCCAAAGAGGATGGAGCTCGGCTGTTCTCAGTGGTGGCAGATGACAGAACAAGAAGCAATGGTCTCAAGTTGCAGTGGGGGAGGTCTAGATTGGATATTAGGAAAAACTATTTCACTAGAAGGGTGGTGAAGAACTGGAATGGGTTACCTAGGGAGGTGGTGGAATCTCCATCCTTAGAGGTTTTTAAAGCCTGGCTTGACAAAGCCCTGGTTGGGAGGATTTAGTTGGGGTTTGTAGTGGGGTGGTCATCCGCTCCTGCCCTGAAGAGCTTGAAAGCAGCCCTGGAGAGGGCTGCAGCTCTGAAACCACAGCTGGGCCACGCCCCAAACAGGCCGCAGCTGGCCCTTATAAGAGGGCAGTGGACCAGGAGCAGACAGTTTCTGCTTTCAGAGAGAGGGGGGCCTGGCTGCTGGGAAGCTCAGGGTACCTAGAGTAAGGCAGGGCTGGGGAAAGGCCAGAGGGACTGGGGAGCTCCAGGCTGGCAACTCCCCAGGCTGCAGGGCCTTGTCCAAGGCCCTATAGAGGTACTGGGTTGTAGAGAAAGGCAGCAGGTCCGAAACCCTCCTTGCCAGTGATGAGTGGCTTATACTGCAGTCTGCCCCAGGGAATGGGGGCTAGTTGGTGACTGGCAGTAGCCTATGACTGAGGCAAGGTGGGGATAGAAGGTGGGGGTTCCCCTGGGCAGGGAGACCCCGAGGCTGAGGGGTTACTGCCAGAGGGGCAGCACCCCAGAGAAAGGGGCACCGGGGTCCAGGGAGGGATGTGGGGGCCCAGCAGCAGTGGGACACCGGCCTGCAGAGGGAAAAAAATAAGCAAGAGTATGGTAGGTTTTCTTCCTGTGTGCTGAACTAGCTGCTCAGAACATGCTGCACATTGCTTAATTAATTGATTAACTTTCCAATCTGCATAATAAAACGTTTGCTGAAAAATGCTTAATGACACCGCTAAGTGTCTGTAAGCAGTTTGAAAAGATATTACTGTGAAAGGGAACTGCTCTGAGCCACACCGAAGTCTTTCATGGAACACTTGGGTCATTTCAGGCAGAAAGATATTTCTCCTTGTTAGCTACAACAGGGATAATTTATGGCCTTAAACCTTTGCCAAAAAGTATGAAGGTCTAATATTCCCAGATGAAAAGTCTAAAGTGGCGTATTGTTTTGGTGAATAATTTTGTTTAAAACGAACAGTCATGATCCAATGGATAATTTCAGCAGTGTGAAATTCTCAACTGCACCTTTTTTTTTTGCCATTAAAAATCTTTCCCAGTCCCTCAAAGGAACACATATATTGCCCTGCACAATGGACCTGATCCAGCATCCATTGAAATTGATGAGTCTTCCCATTGACTTCAGTGGGCTTTGGATTGGTCCCCTAAGTGCTTTAGGACCTATTATGGATGGGAGCCTGAGGTAGAGAATGTTTTTAATCATTTAATTAGAAATTTGCCAAAGATAGCACAATCACTTCAGTAGGGCAGGATCAGCCCCCGTGTCTTCATTTCTTCTACCTTACCCATTTGTCTTACATTTCTTTCATTCCTTCTCATTAGGGCCAGGACCTTGTCCTCTGTCCAGCCTGCCTCCTTCAACCCACCCTCTGGAGCTAAGTTTCTGGATGGAATTCCTTTGAGTCATGATATCCCTTGAAATGTGGCACTTAGCCAACCTAAGTATAAAGATACTCCTCTCTGTTATTTAGAGATGGGCCTGAGCAACAGGTTTTTGGCTCTGGATCAGAATTTTCCTGGTGTTCAGTGGTGTTTGGATCTAGAGTTTTGGTTCAGCTCAGCTGTAGAGAGCTTGAAATCAGAGCCTAAATCCCCCAGAGCTGTGGATGTTAGTCTCTAGTGTTCTGGGTCAGTTCATTAGTCTGGTCTGATGTATCAATTTTTTGTCCTCATTCAGAATGGGAAAAATTGCCAGAATCTTGAGAATTTTCATGGGACAGGAAAATCATTTTCCATCCAGGTCTAGTGGGAAGGTCTGACTAAGAGCCAAACTCCCCCAAAGGTCAGGGTCATGGCGTTTTGGTTTGGGCCTATTTCATAAGTGAATTCTGATTGTAAACTAGTATTTTATTTACCAATCATTTTGAAGCTGTCCTCTGGACACTTCTTGTCTGCAGGCTTGTGATTTCGCACCCTCGGTCTCTCCCCGTGCTGGCACAAAGTTTGTGATAGAAGCAGTCCAATTACAATGCTTTTCTGGTCCTCTAATGTTAAATAAATGTGTAAGTCTAGCTCTGCAGTGCCTGCTGAAGATAGACTACACAGTGTCCTCAGTTACTGTGGGAGAAGTGTGTTCACAGTGTCACAGAATGGAAAGGTTACAAACGAGATCAGGGGACATTGATGGGACCCCTGAGTCAGCTGTATACATTTAATGGGAAAGGGATCCAGAGAGCGGAAGGTGTTAATTTCATTTTGCGATCATGTCTGGCAATGCATTTCCCTCCTTGTTCATGCTGCCAGGCGGATTCCCTTCCCTGATCATTATGCAGCTGCTGTGCTTTGTCCTCTTGCTATTTTCTCCCTGACAGAAAAAGAAGTCCCCAGAAATTCCATGTCCCAGGGAATGTGAATTTCACGTGAGAACATCAGTGCAAACGTTCTTGGTAATTACTTTCTGACTTTGTGGTGTGGGAGGATGGGAGACTGTCCTCCCCCAACCCCACTTTTCACTGATTTTTTTTTTCTTTGATGAAAGAAAGCCAGATATGTATCCAGGGTCACTGGCTAATAGAAGGGACTTTACCAAAGGAAAAGTGAACTGCTAAGGACAAACAGCCTCCCTCTAAGATTTAATTGCAAATGCATTTGTTTTTCTATTTATACGTGGGTCAGCTATTTCTATCCAAGCTGCATGCTTCCTTTTTGCCTGCCTTATTGATACACTTGATTGTCTGGAAATCTTGCACTGGGTACAGTTTCACTGATAAGTAGGGTGACCAGATAGCAGGTGTGAAAAATTGGGATGGGGGTGGAGGGTAATAGGCAAAGCCCCAAATATCGGGACTGTCCCTATAAAATCGGGACATCTGGTCACCCTACCGATAAGACCTATGCATAGAAGGTCACAATGGAGCTCTGATGACTTACACTAGCTGAGGATCTGACCATTATCTGTAATTATCAAGTTGTCTGAGGGGGAAGGAGCTAATTTATTTGCAGCACTTCACAAGCTGCAGGCATGCAGCACCACAGAAATGCAGTCATCTCAGTAGTGGAGAGCAGCAGACCGACAACCAGCATACAGCGCCTTGCACAACAGTGGCAAAAGAGGTGTAGTTTGGGGCAACACTCAGCGTGAAACAAGTAGCGCTGGTCAAAAATTTTCAGCCAAAAATGGGATTGAATGGAAAAATTTTCCATTAAAAAGCTCTCTCCCGTCGGCATAGAGCGGCTATACAGGAGACCTTACAGTGGTGTAGCTGCAGCGGTACAGCTGTGCTGCTGTAAGGTCCATAGTGTCGACATAGCCAGGGGTGAAAGTAACTTAAAGGACTTACCGGTACGCCGGAGTCCTGAGCAGGGGGGCGGGGCCTCAACCGGAAGAGGTGGGCCCTTTAAATCCCCAAGCCCTTTTAATCGAGATTTAAAGGGCCCAGAGCTCCGGCTGCAGTAGCGACGGCTGGGAGCCCCGGGCCCTTTAAATCATCACCGGAGCCCCATGGCAGCGGTAGCTGTGGCGGTGGCTGGGAGCCCCGGGCCCTTTAAATTGCCGCCTGAGCCCCAGGGCTCCCGGCTGCCACCACTACCCCAGGGCTCCGGCTGAGCAGCTCTGGCAGCGATTTAAAGGGCCTGGGGCTCCGGCTGCTGCCAGGAGCCCCAGGCCCTTTAAATCCCCGGCCTGGGGAAGCTGCCCCCTGCTGGTACGGTCGGCTGTGTACTGGCTCTTGCTGGTACACCGAACTGGCCCGTACTGGCTTACTTTCACCTCTGGACATAGCCTCAGTTGTTTCTGTAACAGAAAGCATTTTTACGTGGCCAGGTTGTTAGCCTGACTCACAACTCCCTATCAGGAGGTCCGGTGAGGGTGGATGCGTGATTGATGGAGAAGAGTATGAAAGAATTGATAGATGATGTTATCTTGGAAATACAATATCTGCTAATGGCCAGCTCGCTATGGAAGTGAAGGCAAAAATCGAGAAAGCCAGTGCATTGTTCTCCCATTTGTTAAACACCTGGAAGTGGGAGCAGATACATCTACACTCTAAAATGAGATTGTGCAACACTTTTGTCCTCCCAACACTATTTACGTCTTGGAAAGGTGGCAGCTGATGGAAGTACACAAGAAGAAGCCGAATGAAACTCCACCAGCGTTGTTTAAGAAGAATCTTGGAAATTCATTGGAGAGATTGTGTAACCAATGTGGAAGCGTTGTGCTGCATGGGTCAGTGGACTGCACAGTCAGCAATTAAACCACTGTAGCTGTTTCTCTCTGGCCAGACTATCAGGCTCCCCTGCGGCAGACGCACAAGGTAGGTCTTAGATTGGATCCCACTTAGAGGGAAGAGAACACTTGGAGGATAACGAATGAGCTGTTGCAGGAGGATTGGAAAGGATGCTGCTATCATGGAGCCAATGTATGATGGAGTCAAACATCTTGCTGTAGACAGACAGCAGTGGGAAAAGTGGGTTGTCTCATGTACCACTAGGCACAGGAGATTTTCAAGCTAGAAAAAAAAGCTAAAGTGAAAGTACCTGGGGTGCTTTATTCTCCTTGCAGAGCAGCTCGTACTGTGCTTTGGCATGCTCATCTCCAACCTCTTGTATTGCTGTGGGGAAATGGAGTGGTCAGCGGTGCAATAACTGAATGAATTATTTGTATTTAATCAGGACTCTGGGCCTAACTGATATGTAAACTGGTTAACAAGAACTGAAAAAGGATTAGTTGACAAAAGGAGAACCACTGTGAATTGAATATGACTGGATTGCTCAGCACAAGAAATATTTTTTTCAAACCATTTCCGACTCTTTGTGGGGGGAAGGTAGAGTTTGGAGAACAGTTTCTACAAGAAGAAAAGTCCTGGCTTCTCTTGGCCGTTTGATCACTAGCTGACTGTTATTAGATGAAGATTTTGGAGAAATCAGTTGGGCTCGGACTGGTTCAGTGCAAAATTCACCATGGTCGATAACTAAAAACTGAGCTTTGTGTTGAGCTTTGGGAAAGGTGCATGTGGTTTTGCTAACAGATCCTCTCTTAAGATCTTTGGAAATTGAAGGCGCTCAGCATTTTGCAAGATCAGGGGCCTTAATGTATTTTGAATGAACTGTACAGAAACTTCTGAAGATCTCCCAATAATAATATGAGTCTAATGAGAGGAGACAAATAATTTTTCATAAGGGGTCCTTGTATGGAGTGCCTTCTGTCTTAGGATCTCAGTTCATCCATGTCTGTACAGTGCTTTAAATTTCCCAACATCCTGTGAGGGTAAAGTAACTGATGTCTCCATTTGTAAAATGGGGAAACTGAGGCACAGAGGTGACATGCCCTGCCATAAGTTATGCAGGAAAGGACAATTGAATTGGCATTGTGCCTGCTTATACTCAGGCCTGGTCTACACTGGGGGGGGTGTTGATCTAAGTTACACAACTTCAGCTACCTGAATAACGTAGCTGAAGTTGACGTACTTAGATCTACTTACCGCGATGTCTTCACTACGGTCAGTCGACTGCTGACGCTTCCCCGTCGACTCTGCCTGCATCTCTCGTCGAGCTGGAGTACAGGAGTCGACCGGAGTGTGCTCAGGATCGATTTATCACGTCTAGACTAGACGCGATAAATCAATCCCCCTGGATCGATCGCTGCCTGCCGATCCGGCCGGTAGTAAAGACATACCCTCAGTGAATTTGATGCTGGGGCAGCAGTGGGAATATAATCCAGGTCTCCTGATGTCCAGTCCTGTGTTTTAACCACAACATCATCCTCTACTTATTAAGGTATAGAGACAGGAGCAAGGTGAATAACTCACAAGAATAATGTATTAAACTAATTTTCCCATTAATTTTTTTTTCTGTCTCAAGGGAGAGTGATTTCTCTGGAATTAATTTTGTTGTTAAAAATTATTCATTGAATAATCTCTGGGGGTGAGGGGGAATACTCTTATTTAAGCAGCTGATTGATGAGTTGTTCATTGTGAGTACTCAAGATAATGAAATATGAGTTGTTTTGATTGAACATGTGTAATAAGTCACATAGTTGGTTAAATTGTTAATGGTTGCCATCAAGGGTGTCTCTGATTCAAAGATCATCACAGACTTGGGAGCGTTAAGCATCCTTTATTTAGGATAAACAGAGAGAGCAGTTAAGTTTCTTTATATAGTGAGATAGCTGGAAACAATAGAAACTGTGCCCAAGACAAGAAGACACATGTGATGCCTGAGCAAAACCCTAACTCATAGGTTTTTTTGATTGCAAAGGCAGGGGATAAGAGTTTGGATTGGTGTATTAGATGCAGAAAGACAGCATAGAGCTAAAGAAGCAGTTGTGATTGTGACCCTGGGAGGAAGCAGAGAGATAGAGCTTCTTGGGCACAGAACTCTCTGGAGAAGGAGACTTGGGGATTTCTGAGCAAGGAAACTGCCTGCTGTTGCTTGGAGGCAAAGAGGAATTTTTGTACATTCTTTGTAAATAAACAAGGTTGCACCAAAAATATATTGGACTTGCATCATGAATTTCTTCTCCTAACAGAAACAACCATGCATAATCCTTTCCATCAGCTAACTGCTGAGGCTCAAGGGGCAGCAGTATATTTCTCTTCCTTAATTGGATCAGGATAACTTCTGGAATCAATTCTCCAGCGGAAATACTCACTATCACAAATGTGAATTTTGCTATGTGAAAATTTCAGCAACTATTCTTGCCAAGAAACTTGTTTGCTAGGAGATGCAATGAAAGTGAAGGCTAAAGTAGTGTGGATACAGCCCAAGTGAATGTATTTAAAATTGAAATGAATATTAACAGAAGTGTGTTTTGGAGCAGTTTGCCCCACTGTAGGCATTAAGAACCATAGCCAGGACTCAGCATTTCTCAGAAAGAACTAGTTTTGTTTAAGTTAAGATTTGGTTTTGGAAGATTTATTGGACGGTAGACGTGTAAACAGGGTAGGCCAAAATTGGAGCCATTTATCTACCTTCCTCTCCTATCCCCCACATTGTGGGATTTCAGCTAGAATAGGACCTGGATCAAAACCAGCCCCCACTTTTGCCCTTCTCTAGTAATAGCTATGAGTGAACATGATACATCTTCTGTAATTTAATATATTAATCTTTACAAGGGGAAACTATCAGATGAACAGCTCTTTTACTAGCAGAAAACATGTATCTTCATCTCACACACCTGACATTAGTTTACAGCTATCAAGCTTGGGCCTGGTCAAATAATAAACCAAAAGCATTGTGGGAGGGCTCCTTGCCCTCAGAGATCTTCCTCACTTTCCCTCAGTTGCTATTTCCAGTTCTTTATCCTTCCTCAGCTGTGGTTCCTGTAGAACTTTCTTGCCCTTCAACCTGAAATTTGAGGGACAGTCATGATTTTCCTGGGTCTATGGTTGGCAGGGCTGAGCCCTGTGAAGGGCTGATAATTTGATGTGCCTGATAGCAAAAATTATCTTGTATAGCCAGGCTGTGTCTATGAGCTAGCCATGCAACATCAAGGCATGAAGATAGCGAACATCATGGTACAATTATTTGTCCTTTAGAACAGATACAGGTATGTGGGATTAGCCAAAGCAGAGGCAGTTTTCATGCAACAGTGGGTTGGTTCATCCTCACCGACTGTAATGCTCTCAACTGAATCTTGGAAGTCAGCCTTGTCAGGGAAAATAAGTAAGTGTCTAGCTAACGTACAGTATATACAGACTGGCATGGTTTTCCCAGCCTATTAGGCTCATTTTAAAAGAAAGCTGCACTTGTTTTGCTGGCATAGCACTCTGAAATCCACGTGATTCTTATTAATAAGGTTTTATTTGAAATTGGCCTTTTTCCTTTTCAGAACATGAGTACGTTAAGGGCTGGTAGAAGGTGCTGGCTTCTACACCAGGAGTAGCTTTTTCTGCTTTTCTTTTTCTGCTTCTCCACCTAGAATCCAACACTGTTTTGTTGGGACGGACTCAACAGATAAAAGGGGCTTTTCAGTCTCCCTGGCTCCTATTTTGGCCTATCTGCTAAGACAATCACTTAGTGTCAAATGAGGTCCCCAAACTCATTTCAAATATGAACTGGCAACAGATTAGTAACTTTTGGTCACCATCTAGTGTACCTGGATCACACTTGAATCAGTGAATGGTGTGAAATTT